>NW_026571140.1:8540923-9167590 GCF_026225935.1 Boleophthalmus pectinirostris
AAAGAGAATGTTTGGTGAATTTTATCAAGGGGAAAGACGTTATTGCCCTTCTTCCAATAGGATTTGGGAAAAGCTTAGCGGCGCATTACATACGTCATGACCAAATAGCAGTGATTGGTGAAATAAAAAAAGTACCCGCCTACCATCGAGCGACTGAATTCTAATGCTGCGAGGTCAGATGGTTTCTACGAAGTGAAACCGGCTGATGAATCAGACTAGCTCCTTGTGACTCTGGAAAATAAATAATAATGTATTTTTATTTTACTTTGTTCATTTTTAAATGTAATTCTAAATGTGTAATGTAATCTTGTAACATTCAAATAAAACATTTTAAATATTTTTGGCGCTCAAAAGTACAACACGTAGCACATATTTGGCAGCCCGGACTTATTCGCACCTACACCAGCAGTATGATTTATTGAGCTTTTTGACCCCTGGTAGGTAAATGATGTATAAATCTGAGAAAAGAAAAGTTTCTGAAGTTTAATATTGTGTTCATTATGTTTCGCGGCTGATGAGACTTATACATGCAGAACTGCATGCGATAATATGATGCCGGAACATAGAAGCAGACGTCATTTTGGTTCAGTAGGAGGAGATACTTTCAGTTTGGATTTTTGTTTTCTACAAGGACTCAAATAGACATTGAGTAATAATGTGTTTAAAGCAGCTTAGTGCGCATTTGTTTACATAGCTAATTGGCATAAACTATGAGCGCTCAAAAAACAGCTCGCTTTTGCCTTTTGTCCTGATGTGGTCAGCTTCTGTCAGACTAAAGGACACGACTCAGTAGAATATGAGTGTTCTTTCTGTGACAGAGGATGTGCTGCTGATGGTGAGTCTGTTCTGTGCTTCTATCACATTGGAGATGGTTCATGTTAAACTTTTCAGAGATTATACACTTGCAGGTCATATGCATAGACCGTATATATGAATGAACATTTATCTCTGTAGCATTTCATTGATTTCATAAATGCAACACAATATAGTCTTTTATACAGAGCATACAGGTAAAAATCTATATATGCAGTGTTATTCTATTTATTTTATTTTATTTTTTTTATGTCAAAAGGGTTTTGTGGCTCTGGTTGTTTTCTTTTCTGTGGGAGACACTCCAGACAGCTCTGAGTATTTAAGGTTGCCTACCCCTGGTTTAAAGAAAGAGCATTATAGTGGTATCAGAATCAGTATTGAGTATTCAATCTAGTCGTGAGTATCAAAATCGAGTTTGAAATTAGTATTGTGACAACACTGCTCTGTCCTTGAGATCTACCTGTGTTTTATATAATGGTCTGTGCCCATTGTTCACAGCAGTCCACAGCAGCTGGTGTCCGATAAGCTCTGCCGATATGTGTGATTATTTTCCCCAAAATATGTCATTCAAAATGATTACAAACTCACCTACAGCCCTTTAAGAGAGCAGTTCAATCACGTTTTGTGCAGTTATCTCTTATCATTTTCGTGTTCAAATAAAGCTTTGTGTGTACTCTTTAGGCAGTAGGTCGGCCAAACCAAACATCGCCCTGTGCTGGAGATTTAACACTGACAGATGTGTGTAGTTCAGTCAATCTCTGCATACAGGAGGCTACAGTTGCCAATGGAGGATGCATAGAGAAAGTGCTGCAAAAAGAAAAAAGAAAGTTTCTGGAGTTGAAATTGCTTATTGTCGAGAGAGAAGGCAATTTTAGCGTCGAAATGACTAGTTTCAACAAGTTATGCCCAGTGATGTTTTGAAAGTTTTGAAACACACTGCCAGACCCAAACTTTTGAGAGGTACACTATGTAACTTTTTCTTGTGGAGGGTCTACCACAAACTTGTCCTCATAGAGATATTATTGCTTTGCGGGGAATGTTATACAGTATGTCACTAAACTGCACAGCGTTGTAAGTCAAATTTTTTAATTGTGGTTTATAATTTGGGTTGGAAACGGGCAGCAGATATCCCCCCCTACACAAACTGCCACTTGGCTGATGTAAAACTATGATATATATTTCCACACATACTATCCCAAATCATAAACAGAAAAACATGTAAACCTGCTGTGCGCACTTAAAGCATGAAAAGGGACATTTAAAGCATGGATTAGCACGTGCTGGAGAAGCGCTTCGGTCTTGGGTAATATGCGGTTTGCAGGATCTGTTGTGAGTTGTCCTTTGTCCTCCCCGTGTGTCTTATCGGTGCTGACGCGTGCTACAGTCTGAGCGTGTTTAGATTCCAGGCACTGCTCTGCTAAACTGTCCCCGAGCCTGATAACTCCTCCTCACATAGTTTCCATCGCTCCGGGGCTATAGAACAGAACAGAGATAGTGCTGGTGTATGTATGTATGTATGTATGTATGTATGTATGTATATGTATAAGAATGGCTGATCCCAAAGACTGGATAGGCCTATATGGTATTTGAGTTTTGAGCTTTGAATTATCGTTGTCATGGATAAACAGACAAAACATACAGGCACAATTCTTACTTTTGTTTTAACAGCGAGTTCTAAGATTCAGTCTCTAATAGAAATAATACGTTTAAAAAGTTGTGCATTTGACTCTTAGATATTTTAACGCAAAGGGCAAGAGCCAGTTTTCCTTATGGATAACCTTGTACTTTTCGTTAGCGTTGTAGTCAAGACTGCAGTAAATGAGACCAAGTCCTGTCCGAGACCACAGGGTCCCGAGACCAGGACAAGACCAAGACCTCTGAGGCTCGAGACCGAGACAAGACCAAGACTTTTAAAGGTTGAGACTGAGACAAGACCAAGACTTCAAATTCGTGTATCATTCGTTCATTCGTTTTTCTGTATAAAACCAAAAATAAGAAAAAAAAAAAAAAAATATATATATATATATATATATATATATATATAGATATTTTTTTTTTTTTCTTCATCATTTGTCTCCAAAACCAAAATGATCAATTTTGTGTTTAAATGAATAATGGAAAAACAGATAACGTCCGTTTCTAGTTTTCGTGACTTTTGCTCCGTGTACGGACTGAACCAGGACTAAAACAGAACTTAAAACAGGACTGAACAGGTCTAAACCAGCTCTAAACCAGAACTGAGCCAGGAGTAAACCGGTCTCAGTCCTCGTCTCAATCCCGGTCTGAGCCCCGGTGTCAGTCCTGGTCTCAGTCCCGGTCTGGTCCCAGTCTGGTCCCGGTTTCCTGATCACTTGACAGTCTACACGGGCGCACATCTGGGCCAGTCCTGACACTCCTGGTTCAGTCCTGGTTTAGCCCTGATTCAGTTCTGGTTTAGTCCTGGTTTAGGACTGAGACCAGGACCGGAACCGGGCCAGGACTGGGACTAAGACCGGGACTTTAGACTAGGACTGAGACCGGTTCAGTCCGGCATTGCAGTTACGGAAATGGGAAACGGCCGTTAACTTTATTTTATTTATTTTGGAGACAAATAATGAAGAAAACAGTTTTTTTTTTAGTTTCTTAATTTTGGTTTTATACTGAAAAAGGAATGAAAGAATGATACACGGATCACTACAGCCCATCGAGACCAATCAAGACCATCTTTGTCATTTCCTACATTTATTTGTATTTTACAGTTATTTTGACACATTTATACCAGTGTTTTTATAAATCTATCTCCATGTTATCTGATTAATGTTCATTTACACTCTGCACCTATTTTGTGGACCCTCACCCACAGTTTGAGAACCTCTTCTTTAATCCCACTTCTACTGGCACTTCACAGAAAACACCTTCAAAGTGAATCAAGTGGGTTTTTTCAAGTTCATAACATTTACAGGCACATCGTCTTACTGGTTTTGCAGTGATATTTAGCAGCCTCTGTGTATTCACCGGCCGTAATGAAATATGATCGCACTCGTCGAGTATCAGACCTCGAGTCCAAGACAAGACCGAGACCAAGCACCTTCAAGACCGAGTCCAAATGCACTCAAGTCCAAGACAAGACCCAGACCGTCTCGAGACAAAAAATGGTCTAAAGTACTACAGCACTAGTTCTAGGGCTGTGCTAAAACTTGAAAGCTCCATAGATTGCGATCTCTATTTTGGTCGATTTCGATGATGACGAATGTGCATCTTAATTGACAGGTCAACGGTCAATCGCATGAGGATTTACATTTTTGTTTTAGTAAAAAGTCAATCAGAGCCACAGTGAGTCTGTTTCCTCACAAGTCCTCATATTTTACAAGTTTTGACTTAAATCTGCACAATTTGAAGTCCAGTGTCTTCTTTTCTCTACCTCTGTGTGTGCAGAGCTGTCTGACCGCTCCTCCTCCCTCTCTGATCTAGCTCTTCACCTTTTCTCCTTTTCTTCTGCTTCTGATCATTATAATCCAAATTATAGAAAGTTAACGACAATTTTCTCACCGTTTATGAGTGAAACTTAAGACCTGATTTAGCGCACGGACACGCATTCCAAACCTTAAATGTGGATTTCTCTGGGATTATTGGTTCTAGCAACACGAAAATAAGCCGCAGTGATCCTGACTTTGCTCTTTATAGTTGTCTACATTTTCAATAAGATGAAAGAAGATCAAATCGAAAATCCAGATCGATTAATTTGGGAAAAAAATTCATGATTCTTTTTTTTTCCCCATATTGCCAGCGCTAGTTAGTAGTTAGTATTATTACTCTGGGAAAATTTTGGAACACTGGATTAAGTCCCTTGTATTTTTTCTTGTAGCTGTCAGAATTAGCCCACAAAAAACTTTAACATTATGAAAAATCCAGAAGATGTCAAACGGTACCACATAAACGACACTGACCTGAGTCCAGAGCCTTGGGTAAAATGATTGTTGAGCGTGTAAACCTTTTGTGTTTTATTTTAGATCAGGGGTGAGCAAACTAAGGCCCGCTGAACTTGAATAATAATAATACTGTATTTTCCGGGCTCTGGATTATAAGACGCACTGTCATTAAATGGTGTGTTTTCAAACTTTTTTCCCAAATAATCCGCTCCGTACTTTAAATGAAACACAACAGTTGGATGGGTCAGTGGGACTTTGTTTGGCGCGTTCACGGTGACTCTGGGCTTTGTTCAGTTGTGGCGTGTAGGGAGGGTGCTGTCTGGGACCGCTGGATTGTTGGCGTGTTCGCAGTGACTCAGGCTACGTTCACACTGCAGGGCTTAATGCTCAGTTCCGATTTTTTTATGAAATCCGATGTTTTTGCGAGGTCCTTCACATTTCCAATTAAATACGTTTTGTATGTGAACTCCAGTGTGAAAATTAAACAGCCCAAAAGTGTCCCGCATGTGCACTGGAGGACACGACGACGTCAACCGCAGCGAGCGTGCTCTGTGTTTACGGAAGTTGTCCAAACATGGACACGAGCATTGAGCACCTGGAGATTTTAAAGTTCCTCTCAAACCGGAGCCAGAACATGAACAACTTACTTGTTTTAAGGAGGAGATTGAGAAGGAGAAGGACGAGGTTTTTGGCCGTGGCGTTTTGTGGGGCAGAACGTGTGGATGTGGAGACGTAGCCAAGAGTGGTGAGTGGTGATGTGCTTCGCTTCAGTGACACGGAGTTCATTAACAATTTTCGCCTACTTCAGCGCAGAATAGTGACGTTTGTGGCTTGTTGATAACGTGTAGGTCGGATGAATGCGCTTTGGCCGTTCAGACTGAAGTCGCATGTCAAAAGATCGGATATGTATCGGTTTTAGGAGCACATATCCAAGTGGCCTGTGTCGTTCAGACTGTCATTAAAAGACCAGATACAGGTCACATAGGGGCCAAAAAATTGAATTTGGGTCACTTCAGGCTGCAGTCTGAACGTAGCCTCAGTTGTTCAGTTGTGTCTAGAAATGGCACATTGGACTCGCTTTTCCGGTTCGTTCCCCCGTTCCGTTCCTCGTCTGCGTGGAGTGATGAGTGTGGCTGCGGGTGTTTTTCACACACGGTCGCTGTCTGCTCCGTGTGTGTTTGCTTGCGCTGTGAGTGATGCGGCTTTGTAGTTTACTGAAGTCGTGCTGGAACACCTAAGTGGATTCGTGTTTAGGGCGCTCTGGCTTGTGGGGCGCGTGGTCGTTTTTTGATGGGGTTAGAGCAGGGGTGTCCAAATTTTTTTCATCAAGGGCCACATATCTAAACACAGACCAAGCAGAGGGCTGATCGAGGGCCGTAGACTGGTGCTTAATACAATGAATAATAGAAATCTGTGCACGTTTAACACGTTAGAATGAGCCATCGGTCTTTATTCATGCTAAGATCCATAAAACCACACAGTAAACATTCAATATTAGCTTCATCAAAGTAGATTTTCAAAAAACATGCAGTAAAAAGTTCATTTTTAATTGATAAGGTAATTTGGGCAAAGTCACCTGGAAGCCTGAGGGCCAAGAAACAATAGTCCGCGGGCCGCATTTGGCCCACGGACATGCTTGGGTTAGAGGCTTAAGAGCGCGCCTAATAGCCCAGAAAATACAGTAATAATATTAATGATAATTTTCCGTGTTTTAAAAGACATTTCAATAAATAGTAAATACCGTGGGACATGAAAGACACATATTTTGTTGAAATGCTTTGTAATGATTTTCAGTGATGGGACATTTCAATAACATGGCATATTTCTTTCTCTTATGACGTGGATTACCAAAAAACTCCATCCATCTGCTCCTGGTCCGGTCCTTCCATCAAATTTTAGAAGCCTTTGTGGTCCTTGAATCAAAAAGTCTGCCCACCCCTGTTTTAGATCATAATTATAAAGATAAAAGACATAAATAAACAGAAATAAACATGTTCTATACTTTAACAAGGGGACTGGCTTTACATTTTGTTCTTTTTGAATCTCATGGCTTAAAGTCCTTTCAAGTGACAGCAAGCACGTCTTTGGAGATGAATAACGGCACCACTCTCTGAAGCTATAGTGAATATTTTAACTAATCATGAAGGGAATTACTATACTAATTGGTTCTGTACTATCAGTCTGGATCAGCTCCTGTTGATTTGCAATTAGTCAATCACCGTCACAATGTCACTAGCATTCTTTGTTTTACCATTGCCCTGTTCATAATTATCTCTAAAGTAGTTTGTGTCATAACACTTCTCAACAAACTCATTTATAATCATCACTTACAATTAGTCAAACTTCTCTCACCTCGGAACAGTCAGAGTGTTTCGTGTTTTACTCTTTGATTTGGCAGAAGTCAACAATGTTATTTCCAATCAGTTTCATTTTTAACCTGTGTTTGCTTTATAGGCTTGGGTCATGTGCTTATCTGATTAGATAATCCGGCTATCAATAACGCCCATCTGAATTTTCTGCTTTCACCTACCCTCGAGGGAGAGAGATAGGGAGGGAGAAAAGGGGAGAGGGAGAAAGAGAAGAGATTAAAGTGTTAAATCATGATCAATGTATGTTATAGTTTAATACTAAGCACGTCTTCTTTAAACATAAAGAAGATCTATCGTGCTTGTTTCTGCTATATAGTTAGAATCTATGACACCTGGGGATGTTAGGATTTGGACCTTTTAAAACGCTATATTCATTTAAAACCACTTAATAAAAAGGAACACATCCACTGACTTCCTTGTTAGAAAATTGTGGTTCCCAATGGGAGCTGACGTCGCCGCCGTAAACGTCATCACATCTGATTGATAACAACAACAATTGATAACAACATTGATAGCAAGTCATGCTCACAAAGCATTTTTTTTTTTTTTTTTTTAATGGCCATGCGATTAAGATAATTAAATTAAATAGAGACTGAAGTACGTCACAGTGGGAATGCCCCAGAGGAAGTGAAAACAGGTTGATCAGAGAAATGACATCTTGAATACAGGAGAATAATAATGATGCATGAATCACTACAATACAATACAACTTGGAGGGAGTAAATGCAGCGACGTGCAGTCAGGGGAGGGTCATTTTGAGAATAAAAAATTGCTCAGAGTAAGAACAAATGCATACCGTATTTTTCGGACTATAAATCGCTCCGGAGTATAAGTCGCACCAGCCAAAAAATGTCATCTTGAAAGGCAAGTTATAGTAATAACAATAGAATAAAGAACAACAAACTGAATAGGCATTAATATGTTAACGTAACATATTAACAATTATTCAGATAACTATAGCATCAGAACATAAGTTTACCAAAGTCTCAATCTCACTCCAAATCCCTAAATCCATTGAATCCCTTGAATTCTTCATCCTCAGTGTCAACTCTGCGCAACTTCGGTTGTGACTGAATTCCATGCTTTGTCGTCCAGTGACTCCAGGATAGTTGCATGGTGCACCCTCCCAGTTGCTGTGAAGCTGTGTTCCAGTCCCTCACAAGTGTCTTGCTCACTCCAAACTTTCTTATTGCTGCTGTTTTCTACTGCATATTTCACTACTTGCAGCAGGACAGTGGCTTTTGCTGAGATATGTGCAAAAAACGATACACAATCCTGGTCATGTGACCCCCCAAACCATGAAAAATAAGTGTGACTTATAGTGCAAAAAAATACAAACTATTTAAAGTACCGTATATATATGATATAATGCAAAGAGACAGGAGGTGAGGCTCGTTTCATGCCGATACCGTAGCCACATACACACTCAACAGGACACGTTCATCCTGTGCACTCTCGCTGTTTCTCCACTTAAAGTGATCAAATACTTTTATATATCAGCTTGTTTTGAGTTATTTGTCTTATCGCCAGGACAATTACTGAGCACTGTGCACAAGTGAGCACGTTTAGTGAGTTAACCTGACATCAAGCGTGTCTGTGGGCGCATATTTACTACAAAAAGTTTCAACTACATGGTGTCAAATTTCACTGCACAGTTTGAGCCTTTTAACGGCTAAAGAAATAACTTGCAAACATGTAAAATATAATCTTAGTGTGGACATTCTGATCATAAACTGTGCAGGAAACTTAAATCTAATCAACTCCTCCAGCGCAGTTTGGTGCTGAGCTCATTTGAGTCGCTCGTCCTCGGTGCGGATGAACCCGGGTTCAAGCTTCATTTTGGATTTTTTATTTAACTTTTTCCCCTTTCCTGCATAAACTAAACAATTAAACCTTGATGCTTATATTAGTAAATGTGATTCTCATGTTTTTGTAAAGAAAATATAAGCAGCTTAGTGCCCATCAGCATTTTTGAGCCTCACCAGCTTGTAAATCATCTGTAAATGAGAAGAGTAAACAACTCTAATATGGTTACATTTCGAATAATAGGCTTTGAAATAAGGACTTGGACACAGGAAATATAAAATACATCCAGGCTATATAGTACAAGACGTGGGATATAAGTAAATAAAGATGAAAAGGGTTATACTACATCAGGTTGAATTATTGTAAGGCTGTATGAAGTACGCTTTGAATCCTTTTTTTTTTTTTTTTTCTTTAATCATTCAAAGACAAACTTCTCCCAAACAAATCTATACAGTACCACCTATTACCACTGCACTCTACTTCCCGCTAACTGACCGTTTACTTGTGTAGGTCTATCAGGACTGTCCACTCCACTCCCTCACAGCAGCTCACCGGCCCGGGAGTGAGATAAATGGACTTCCTCGTACTGTCTGTAGAGGGGGAAGGGGGTTGTGAGGAGAGGGACTGAGGCGCAGCGGCAAATCTCAGTCAATGTTTCTGAGCACCGGAGCGTGGCAGCCTGGGAGAAATGTACCAGTCCGAACAGCTTTAACAAACAAGGCAGTGTCAGAGTGGTGCCCTGGGTGTAAAGGTCCAGTCCGGGGTTATGTACTACAAAGTCCACTCTAGTCCTGTTGTAGACTCAGTTTTTATCCTGTTCCGATCCTGGTTTAGTTCCGGGTCTAGTCGTTCACAGATAGATTTTCTGTTTTCTGATCTATGGTTAAATGTTGTCCCTTATCAAAAGTAGGGCCCGACTGATATGGATTTTGTTGCGGCCGATATGATACAGATAAAATGGGAGTTGGAGCTGCCGATAGCCGATATAATTGCCGATATATTTAGTGATGTAAAAATTCACTGTAAATCTTGAATTGTTAAAAACAAAAAAAAAATGGTTTGGCTGTAGTGGATTTTAAATTAGGTTTATTTAAGCAACATTTTTCGTTATTCTGCCGTCTTTACATCATATTTACTCACAGTAGGTGGACTAATGGCATTTTTGCATGTCTAGCTACTTGTAAAGAAAGTAAACTACCGCTATTAGCCTTTAGAGGTAAATGCATGCGCGCCGCGGTAATTAATTATATGCATAACAGTCGATCATTCAGACCTCTATTCACAGCTCATTTACATAGCAATGCTGGTCCAGTAACATATATACGCTATATATATATATAATATAGGCTACGTTCAGACTGCAGGACTTAATGCTCAATTCCGATTTTTTAAATGAAATCCGATGTTTTTGTGAGGTCATTCACATTTCCAATTAAATGTGACTTGTATGTGAACTCCAGTGTGAACAGTAAACGACCCGAAAGTGTCCCGCATGCACATTGGAGGACACGATGACATCAACTGCAGCGAGCGTGCTCTGTGTTTACGGAAGTTGTCCAAACATGGACGCGAGCATTGAGCACATGGCGATTTTAAAGTTGCTCTTGTACCGGAGCCAGAACATGAACAACTTACTTGTTTTAAGGAGATTGAGAAGGAGAAGGACGAGGTTTTAGGCCATGGTGTTTTGTGGGACAGCAGCAGCAGCGTCCGCTGAAAGGAACGTGTGGATGTGGAGACGTCGCCAAGAGTGGTGAGTGGTGATGTGCTTCACTTCAGTGACATGGAGTTCATTAACAATTTTCATCTACTTCAGTGTAGAATAGTGACGTTTGTGTCTTGTTGATAAAGTGTAGGTCAGATGAATGCGCTTTGGCCGTCCAGATTGAAGTCGCATGTCAAAAGATCGGATATGTATCGGGTTCAGGAGCACATATCGAAGTGACCTGGGTCGCATTTGAAAAAAATCTGATCTGTGTCGTTTAGACTGTCATTAAAAGATCAGATACAGGTCACATAGGGGTCCAAAAAATCGAATTTGGGTCACTTCAGGCTGCAGTCTGAACACAGCCATAGTCACTTTACAATAGTCCAATAGAAAACAGCCTGTTTATGTGTGAGAGCTACAGCAACTAATCACTAACCAATAAGAAAGAACCAAAACTAGCTTCAAAACCGACACATTTCCAACACTCAGCGCTCACACAGGCTCCTCCTCACATCACAAGTCTGCACTAATAAATGTCCTTTTAATCCAGACTCAAACCGTTTGCCCGTAAAAAGAATATAACCTCAGTGTTGCACATGGATCTGTATCTGCGGGTGTAAACAAGAGCACGTGAGTGACGTGACTCTGGAGGTGTGTTCACGGTCAGCACGGCCACACACAAAGACAAATGACTCTGCAGATAAATACTGATGTGGAGCCACATATAAGGACATTTATCTGTCTGTAAATTGGATCAAATGAACATAATGTAGAGAGTCTAAGATTTATAATGAAGTATAACATGCCCACGTGAAATATCGGCAAGATTTAGGCCAATACCTGATATGTTTCCAAGTGCACATATCGGCCAACCGATATATTGGTCGGGCTCTAATCAAAAGCATACCTGGAGTTTTGTTTTGTTTCATTAAAAGCCAAACCCATGATTTTTTAGGCTGAGTTCTTCTCTTCTCTCAGGGCCTGTTTACGCGAGAACGCTTGTGGGTAAAAACAACAAAATATTTTATCAAAATATTTTATGACAGCGTTTTTGGGGCTTAAAACCGCAAAAATCTGCAACCAGCCTCCAGAGTGGAAAAACTGAATATGCCCAACCGTAGCGTGTTCGTCTATACTGCTCAAGACGCAAAACTCTGCTCAGATCTGCTCACGTTGTGTACGCGTTTATGTCACATACATCACCACCGAGCCGCCTGGCATGCATACCCAATCGAATTCCACACACAGATTTCCTCGGAAACAGAAACGCTCGTCTAAACACAGAATAAAAAGTGAAGACAACGACGCCACTTTTGTGTCTTCTGTTCAGACCGTCATCGTATAAACGTAGCCTCAAGCTGAAAACACTCTGCTCCACCAGTGTGTTTTTAAAGTCCATACACCTTCACTAGAATAAAAGAAAGAAAAAAAGATAATTTCAGTCCTCGTAATGTCATTTTCTACTGAACAATGGAGCTGTTCACTTTAAAACTACCACTACATGACATCTCAAGATGGAACAGAGCGTTTTGAGCTTTGGAGATGTAGACGGACTGATAATAAAGGTTTGTTTTTGAGGAGGTAACAACGTTCCAACATGGCTTAAACATCACAAGAATCCATTTTGTGTAACCTTTAAATTGCATGTTAGAAAATGCCAGAACACTCTGTAATGACCCTCATTTACACACCAGTACAATCACAAATCAAAGCATAACCTATAGACATCCACAGTCTATCTCTGCCCATTACTACAACTCCATCACTCGGCAAACCGCTGCTGCACGGAATCACGCCAATTCCATCTCTCCTTCACATACAAATGTCTGGTGAAGCCATGTGAAAGTATAGAACATGTTTATTTCATGATATGTATGTTTAGCTTCTCTCCTTGCCAGTAGCATGTCAAAGAAGGTTTAGTAATCACTAGATGTTTACTAGAAGCGCACAAGTTCAGAAATGTAAACTGAAAGTCTGTAAGCTCAGGTACTGGTTTAACATGCTAATTATTGGTTCCACAAACTTCCCATGTTAATCTTATGGTAAGTTATTTCAAAAACAGCAGTCACGTTTTTGGGGTTGAATAATGGCATTACTTACTGAAGCTTGTGTTCTGGAAACTTGATACATGTATAAGGTGACCACGTTTTCCAAATCAAAAACTAGGACTGGAGGTTGGTAATAATGACTCTGTGAAACGAGAGCGTAATCAAGGAAAATTGTTCCGCACTCGGTCCATTCATGACTAACACGTGAGTCAGTATAGTCACATTTTCCTTGTGTTTTGGTCATTTTTAAGCAGCTTTTTTGTATTTTATTTAAGCAAATGACAATGTACCGTATTTTTCGGACTATAAGGCACACCGGATTAGGCACACTATAAATAATGTTGAATTCTCTCGTCTATTTTCTTACATAAAATGCACCAGATTATAAGGAGCATTAAGGGAAACAAATGGATAACACTTCAGACTGATCCCTTAGCCCAGGCGTCCGCGATCCATTGGCAGATCATGGCGTAATTCTTGGTGAATGTGCTGTGAATGTGAATGTGGGTGGCTAATTTAAGTTTTTTTTGTTTGTTTTTTTAGTTCCTATGAGGACGACTCAAATATACATTGAGTAATAATGTGTTTAAAGCAGCTTTGCACACATTTATTTACGCTTTACAGAAATTAAACTTAAAACCACATGGCTAATTTGCATAAACTATAAGCGCTGAAAAAAAAACAACAACAGCTCGTTCCTTGTGCGGTGATGCGGTTCAGCTTCTGTCGGACTACAGGACAAGACTCAGTGGAATATACTTTTCAGAGATTGTAAGACTGCAGGTCATACATAGACCGTATATATGAATGGACATATATTTTCTGTAGCATTTCATTGATGCCATAAATGCCGACACAGAATTATACTTCGCCCTTTACTCCATGAAGCTTCTGACTACAGTAGCCATAATGCTTAGACAATCCATCAAGTTGTGTGGCTTTGTAGTTTACCAAAGTCGTACTGAAACATTTTGACAAATTGTACCACATAAAATCGTTTCGAGGTCAGTAAGCACAACCAGAATTAATATATAAGTCGCACCGGATTATAAGGCGCACTGGTGATTTTTGAGAAATTTTTTAGATTTTAAGTGCACCTTATAGTCCGAAAAATACGGTATGTCTCTCTTTACTGTTGGCAGGGATTGGTCAGATTGGTCAAATTTCTGGGACATTTCTTTTATAAAACTGGGATAAATCTGCTGGAACAGGGGACACAGGGCTCAAAACTGGGACTATCCCGGGTCAGTACGAACGTCTGGTCATTCTATAAATAAATGTATGATAGCAAATATCAAAGACTACAATTTTAGGTAACATAATGTCCTTTTAACACAACACAATTCTTCTTTTATTTTCTGTGCATAATCTGCTAACCCTTTTGTTTTTACCTGTACAGACGTGAAACGCATTTGATGATTGAACAAGTTTAGCTGTTCACATTTCAGTGTTTTCTTAAATCTTACTGCTCCTGGGTGGATTTCGAATGTGCGCTCCGAGTAGAATCCTCATTTAAAAACATAAATCACACATCTCGCCGCAAAACTGTCCCGAAAAATCACAATAAACTGTTTTTCCATAATCGTTGAGCCCCAGCAAAGTCCAGAGCATACAACAAGAATCTCTGAGTAGTCTTCCTGGCAGTTCACTGATAGCAGTTTATTTACACGGCAACAGATAAAACTAGCATCGCGCTGTCCCCCAGGGCTCTGGTACACACCTCCACTGCCCCGAGCTAAAGCTGCACAGGACTGGCCTGAGGAGCAGCGGTCAGCAGTAACACACACACACTGACCACGCTGTGTATCAGTGTGTCTGCTTGTTAGAACTCTCCCTGTGAGACCATGCACTGCTTCCTGCCAATTTAACTCAACATGCAAGTAAATATGTACAAGTCGAATACAGAATCTTGAATTGCAAACTTTACTTTGATGAGCTGTGGCAAAGCGAGACGAGGTGAGTTTATTTGTAGAGCACAATTTGTACGCAAAGTAATTCAAAGTGCTTTACAGAATAAGAAATACATTAAAATCACAACAATCACAATACAAACAAATCAAAACATAAATGATGGTCATAAAATTAAAAAATAGAAATATTGAATGAGAGAGAAGAGTGCAGAATGAAAAATGAAAACCTTTCAATCATATGCACAGCTGAACAGAACTAGCCAGGCTAGAGCCACCTAGTGCCTCTGCTCAATTTCATTTCTCTCCAGCAACTAGGTCAGGAATCATAATATAATAGATGGTTCACAAAAAGTGAGAGTTCAGGCACCAGCCAATCAGCGAAGAGTCATATTTTCAGTGTTGTCAACGATTCCCGAGATCGAGGATTTAAAGCCAAAATAAAGAGAATGTTTGGTGAATTTTATCAACGGGAAAGATATTATTGCCCTTATTCCTGCGGGATTTGAGAAAAGTTTAATATACCAGTTAGCCCCGTTAGCGGCGCATTACATACATCATGACCAAATAGCAGCGATTGGTAAAATGATAAAAAAAAGTACCTGCCTACCGTCAAGCGAACAAAATCTAAGGCTGCGAGGTCAGACGGTTTGTACGAAGTGAAATTAAGTAAAACCAGTTGATGAATCAGGCTAGAATTGAACTGTTTTGAGTCTGGATTTAAACAGCATCAAAGTAGAGGCCTGTCTCACATGTTCAGGAAGACTGTTCCAGAGCTGTGACAGATTTTAAGTCCATGCACAAAAATATTAAATAGTTTTTCCTATGTATTGGTGAAAAAATGTCTTGACCCACTACAGACATATTGTATTATTGCTTTCTGCATCTAGAGCAGACATGTCAAACTCAGGCCCAGGGACCAAATTTGGCCCATGATATAATTATCTTTGGTCCGCGAGATCAAATCAAATATGTATTAGAGCTGCTTGCCGGCTACAGATAGATTATAGAGACATTATTTATTTAAAATGTTGTTATTATTTTATTTTATGCTTGTTCTGGATTCAGTGTTTAAGAAAAACTATTATTAAACATTTATTTTAATAAGAAAAGGTTTAACATTACATATCTCGAAAGAAGAGAAAACATGCAGATGTTGTGGAAATTTGGAGTAAATATTTAGTTTGGCCCACAACTCAGTCCCAGTTTTTAATTTTGGCCCTCTGTGAATTTGAGTTTCACACCCCAGATCTGGTGTTTTAATGTCTGAGAATCAGGAAGTTAGCATGCTGTTCGCTTTACTGTCACAGCATTAAAAAATAGAAAATGCTTATAAACTCATTGTGGTGAATAATTAAATTGCTGACAATGCAAAAGATAAGTGAGGCATAACTTTGGACCACTGTAAAGTACCAAACAAACAAAAACTTTATCCATCCTGAAATGTGAAAAGGTGCCATTTTGTTTAAAGTGCTCACATTACACTATTTTCTGATCCATGTTATGATCTTCATTAGAAATATACCTGGAGTTGACTTTTGTTTCACACACATCCTGCGTATACTGGAGATGTTCTTCTCTCAACGTGATGTCATGTGGTAATACAGGAAGTGCCCCACTGTGTGTTGAAACTCCATACAGCTTCACTGGAAATGTCTGGATAATTTCATCCCTGGAATTGACCATCTCTGCTGAATAAAAGGTAAAAGATCGTTGTAAACTTGAAAACTACCTGCTCATGACATCACAAGGTGGAAGAGCATTTTGAGCTTTGGGGATGTAGCCAGACTAATAATAAAAGTTTACTCAAACATGTGAATGAAACAACTCAAAACTCCAGGTATGTTTGATGGAGTAACATGACCATGACCATAATAACATGACCAAAGCTCACAAGAATCCATTTTGTGCAATTGAAGACCTTTAAATAGGGTCTACAATGCATTTTACTTCAATTTATTTATTTACAAATGCTGAAAACTAAATAAATATTTTAAAACGAAGGCTCTATGCTGCCTCTGAATGAAACCATTTGAATGCAGGTCTGGTGCTCTGCATGTGGGAGAAGAACAGAGCTAATATCATTGGAACATATCGATTCGTGTTGATGAAAATCTCTTCCCTTCCCTGATCTCAGGTCCAGAGTGGACAGTGGTGAAGAGCAGTGGTCAGCAGGATCAGACTGACCTCTCCTGTGTGTCACTGTGTCTGCTTATTACCACTCTCCCTCTGATCCAAGACACTATTTCTGCCCATTTAGCTCAGAATTCAAAAACAAAAAGAAACTGAAGGTAAAATTAGACTGATACTTTTGACTAAGATCCAGTTACTTCATTAAATCTTCGTTAATCAGTTAATAGTCTGTCAGTGTTTTCCCTCATTTATCCAGGAGTGGTCGAAGGTCAAAGAACCATTCACCCATTCATACTCACTCATTCACCATTATGAGATGGGTTAAGTGTCTTGTTCAAGGACACAACAACAGCAATCTGTGGGAGATGGAATTGCACTGCCAACCCGTAAGTCAGTGGATCTGACCGCTCAAACAGATCAGTGGACCAACCAACCGAGCTACCGCCGTTTTTCAAAGATAGTGATCTGCACCAGGTTTTTGCCATTGAGATATTTCAGTTTATATTTTTAGAAGCCATTTTCAGTGTGAAAGTGCGTAGCAGCAGTTTGTATCTGTACCTTCAGACTGATCATGGCTTCTGGATGGCAGCTGAAACATCTCAATTAAAAAACACTGTCAGATGAGGATTCTTGAAACATTTTTTTTCCATCTAATTTGATTGATCTTGTTTAAAAATATGTCTGATTTGTTAAACCTACTATTTTTACTAGATGCACTACACATTTATTTATTTATTGAAGCCTGCCTACCCACAAATCAGACCTGTATTTTAGTCTAGTGGTGTCAACTGTTTGTCACCATGGAGATAGACAAGTTTAATGCAACATGCCAAAGCAATAATAACATCTCCAGGGAGGAAAAAACTGATGGCGACCCTGTATCAGAAAAAGTAGTGTAGTGGTTCTTTAAAGCAAAATTATTTGCCTTTTAAACATGACAAAATCTAAAAAATGTATATTCAAAACGATGGATATTATAGTTTTGTCTGCTAACAAAGGACAGTGGAAATATGTTAGTCAGGCTGGCGCCACCGAGTGCCTCCGCTCGATTTCATTTCTTTCCAGCAACTAGGTCAGGAATCAGAATACACTAGACCAGACATGTCAAACCCAGGCCCAGGGGCCAAATTTGGACCGCAATATAATTATATTTGGCCTGCGAGATCATATCAAATATGTATTAGAGCTGCCTGCCAGATACAGATAGACTATAGAGACATTATTTATTTAAAATTTTGGGTAACACTTTAGATTAGGGACCACAAATTTATAGCTAGTTAATAGTAAAATGCATAATAAGTGCTTAACTACATCTTTGTTAGTATTTGTAAAATACTTGCATTTTTGTCTAAGGCCGTATTTTGCGAGTACTAACCCATTAACTATTTTCTTCCCATTAAAATACTGGAGATTACAATCGATGTTTCTGTGCATACACTGACATCTTAATAAGCAGTAATAAGTGTTTCATTAATACCAACTAATAGCTAAGTAAAAAGCTAATTAGCAAACCGATTACCACTTAGTTAGAGACTAATATGTGGTCCCTAAACAAAAGTGTTACCAAATTTTGTTATTATTTTATTTTATGCTTGTTCTGGATTCAGTGTTTAAGCAAAACAAAACCATTATTAAACATTTATTTTAATAAGAAAAGATTTGACATTGATGTTGATGAAATTTTTCAATAAATATTTAGTTTGGCCCACGACTTAGTCCCATTTTTTAATTTTGGCCCTCTGTGAATTTGAGTTTGACACCCCTGCATTAGACGGTTTGCAAGAACCCCGGAAGTACATGTTTGGGCACCAGCCAATCAGTGAAGAGTCATACATTCTGTGTTGGCATTGATTCCTGACATCGAGGATTTAAAGCCGGAACAAAGAGAATGTTTCGTGAATTTAATCCAAGGGAAAGACGTTATTGCTCTTCTTCCTACGGGATTTGGGGAAAGCTTAATATACCTTTCAGCCTCGTTAGTGGTGCATTACATACATCACCACCAAATAGCAGTGATTGGTTAAATGAAAAAGTACCCGCCTACATTCGAACGAAGGAATTCTAATGCTTTTAACGGTCAGACGGCTTCTACGAAGTGAAATCGGCTGATGAATCAGGCTAAAATATATGGGAACAAGACCCAAATAAAATACTGAATTTACAGTAAGTCTGGCTCTCTGAACTTGTAGGAGAAGAAGTAATGCAATACAAGTAATACAATTTGAATAGACACTTGCCCAAACACTCTAGCCGAGACTGGACTGAGGTGAGGAGCAGTGGTCAGCAGTATCAGGCTGACCATTTCTGTTTGTCTGCTCATTAGAACTCTCTCTCTGATCCAGTCTTCTGTTCCCTGCTCTTTCAACTCAGCACGGTCTCTTAAAAACAAATTACGCTGGATAGTTTTGACTATTTGAGGGTGAGTTTAAAGCGCCCTTATTATGCTATTTTCTGATCTATATTATAACATAAGTAAAATTAAAATACCTCCTCTTTAATGTATTTTTTGTGGGTTTTTACTTAAAAGAAAGTTGAAATATGTTAAACTATGACTAGTATTCATCATCATCATCATTATCATCATCATCATCTTTATTCCGGACTCATGGTCCATTTTACAAACAGACAAGGACAGTGACAATACAAAACAATAAACATTCATGTTTTTAAAAGACAACCGCACCAGTGTCTCCACATACTGGACTGATATCTTATATTTGTGAGTGACATTATTATTTCATTGTCTGATTTGTTCAGTCTGCAGATGAAACTGTACATTAAAATTCTTAGTGCAGCTTGCAAAGTGTTCACTCGTGCAGTAACAAACATTTCAGTCGCACTCGTTCATCGTGGCCTCCACACCTCAAGGCACCCGTAAAGCGTCATTGTAGGCCACCTGCAGTCTTTGCAAACTGGCTTTTTTATAATTAATCCAGAGGTGAGCTGTGTACAACGGTGAACCATATGATTTAAATAATAACAACTTTACATCATTTGTACAAGAACCAAACGTACGCATTAGGCTGCATTCAGACTGCAGTCTTAAGTGACCCAAATCCAATTTTTTGGCCCCTATGTGACCTGTATCTGATCTTTTAATGACAGTCTGAATGACACAGATCTGATTTTTTCAAATGTGACCCAGGCCACTTGGATATGTGCTCCTGAAACCGATAAATATCTGATGTTCTGACATGCGACTTCAGTGTGAACGGCCAAAGCGCATTTGTCCGACCAATGCGTTATCAACAAGTCACAAGCGTCACTATTCTGCGCTGAAGTAGGCGAAAATTGTTAATGAACTCCGTGTCACTGAAGTGAAGCACATCACCACTCACCACGCTTGGCTACGTCTCCACATCCACACGTTCCTTTCAACGGACGTCGCTGCCGCTGTCCTTCTCCTTCTCAATCTCCTCCTTAAAACAAGTAAGTTGTTCATGTTCTGGCTCCGGTACGAGAGGAACTTTAAAATCTCCAGGTGCTCAGTGCTCGCCTCCATGTTTGGACAACTTCCGTAAACACAGAGCACGCTCACTGTGGTTGACGTCATCGTGTCCTCCAGTGCACATGCGTGACACTTTTGGCCCGTTTAAGGTTCACACAGGAGATCACATACAAGTCGCATTTAATTGGAAATGTGAACGACCTCGCAAAAACATCGGATTTCACAAAAAAATCGGAATTGAGCGTAAAGCCCTGCAGTGTGAACGTAGCCTTAGAGTATTTGCCTGAGCATAGAGCGCCCTACACTGTCTGTACACATCATCATCATCTGTCATGTCCGCAGTGATGATATACCCCAGATATTAAATTTTTGTTGTAACAGACAACACAACATTTGACAGACAAAACTCGGGAAATCTCATGTGCTTATCTTCTTTGGTCCTACAGATCATGACCATACTCTTGTTTGCATTATACTTTAGATCATGCTCCACACCGTAAGCTGAACAGATATTCCAGCGGTGCTCGGACTGAAAACAACCAAATCATCTGCATACATTAAATGATTCACAACAAGATTTCCAGCCACACAGCCAGTTTTACATGTTCTAAGCTTTGGTGACAATTCATCTATTGTTTTATCTGGTTAAAAAATGCAAAGTTGGTCAGCTGGAATGTGTGTTTACAAAAAAAATCACAAAAAATTGAATTGTCTGGTGCATGTAGGAGAAAAAGTATTACCATATAAGTAATAACCTCATTTGAATTGATAGTACTCTGATAGATCGATAGTACTGGCTGGACTGTGGTGAGGAGGAGCAGTGGTCAGCAGTACACACAGAGTCATTAGAACTCCATTTCTCTGCTGCTCGGCTCGAGACTTGTAACGATTCTTTGGTTCCTGCCGGTTCAGCTCAGCCTGCAAAAATAATCTCCTCCAACACGACCCTGAATTGAGACTATCATGATTTTTTTTGTTTTTTTGTTTTGTTTGCTGTTTGCTTTGAACATCATTTGTCACCTGGGAGCAATAACATTGTCTAATCACGAAAAAATTATTTCACTCCGTCAATGTTTATCCGTGGATTTATTCAAAGGCGCTGAACCTGATTTTGACTTAAAAATGTGAAAAACTGAACATGTTAAACAGTTTGCAGTGGGCCAAGGTTATTCCTCACTTACTTTATGCATTCTAAGCATTCTAATTATTCACCAATGAGTTTATAAGTGCTTTTCACAACTTTCAGAGTGCACTTGATTCTGTGGCAATAACTCACTTTGTAATTAGATTCAGCAGCAGTACATAGCAGACTTATTTTGACCTCAAGAGCTGCCACCTGTACTAGGGAAAAACATATGCTCAAATACATGGGGAGAAGAATGTGTAACTTTTTGGTGCCTCCGCTCAATTTCATTTCTCTCCAGTGACTAGATAAGGAATCAGAATACACTAGATGGTTTGCAAGCACCCCGAAAGTTGTAAATCGTGCACCGTTGAGCGAACGAATCCTAAAGCTGCGAGGTCAGACGGTTTCCACAAAGTGAAACCGGCTGATGAAGCAGGCTACCATGGCAAGGCAAGTTTATTTGTATAGCACAATTTGTACACAAAGTAATTCAAAGTGCTTTACAGAATAAGAAATACCGTATTTTCCGGGCTATTAGATGCGCTCGTAAGCCTCTAAAGACATCAAAAAATGGCCACGCGCCCCGCAAGCCAGAGCGCCCTATACACGAATCCACTCGGGTGTCCCAGCACGACTTCAGCAAACTACAAAGCCGCACCACCCACAGCGCACGCAAACACGCACGGAGCAGACAGTGACCGCGCAGTGAAACACACACTCATCACTCCACGAGGACGAGGAATGGAACAGAGGAACGAACCAAAAAAGCGAGTCCAATGTACCTTTCTGAGCCACAACTGAACAACTGAGTCACTGCGAACACGGCAACAATCCAGTGGTCCCCGACAGCACCCTCCCTACACGCCACAACTGAACAAAGCCCAGAGTCACCGTGAACGCGCCAAACAAAGTCCCACTGACCCATCCAACTGTTGTGTTTGGTTTAAAGTCCGGTGCGGTTTATTTGTGAAAAAAATTCAAAAATAGACCATTTAATATAATTATAATCCAAAGCGCCTTCTAGCCCAGAAAATAAGGTACATTAAAATCACAATGAAAACTAATCAAAACATAAACATCATGTGCTTGTTTCCTTGGACATGTCATTGCTCTGCCTCGAATGTTCCACAGTACGACACTGAACAGCTCTACCTTACATTTATTGAAATACAGGTAGTTTTATAGCTCAAAAATACCAAGAAAAAGAGACATTCTGAGTGTGAGTAGGATCGCCACAGATCTGACCTGTAACTTGGTCTTGCTTGGTCTTCATAATGATAGAAAGGTATAATACCATACAGTGAAACACACCAGACAAAGCAATGACATTTCCAAGAAGAAACGAATTTGACGAACCATCCACTGGAAAAGTTACATGGTGCACCTTTAACAATAATTATATAAAAAATATATATATATTTATGTATAATTTACTTCTTAAAAGTAGAATTTATTATCTATAAGAACTTTAAGAGAAATGAAAAATATCAGGCTGTCATTGTAAAAGCATTTATTTGAAGAGGACACGTGCAGGTTGGAGCTTCACCCTGAACTCCTGCAGTCTGAGTTTAAATTGGTCCTCACCTCTCTTTGTCTATTACAAAAGCTTTTAAATATTTTCTAACCTGTCTGATATTTTTCTTTTTCTCTCAATGAACTGTGCCCTTTTTGTGAGCATCCTTGGTTATATGGAGACCAGCAGCTCCCTGTCCCTGCTGTTTCTGAATATGAATTTTAAGTTGTCTTTTTTTTTACTTTTGTACTTGGATTACACTAATAAAAATATAGTGGTTTGACATTCCTGAGAATTGTCTTAAAGGTACACTGGTGAAGGGTCCGCTACCTACCTCTCTGCACTGGCTTCCTGTGGCTCAGAGAATAGACTTTAAAGTGGCTCTGCTTGTGTACAAGTGTCTCCATGGCCGAGGACCAAGGTACATCTGTGACATGTTAGTGCCATATGAACCATCTCACACTCTGAGGACCTCAGGGACCGGCCTCCTGCTGGTGCCCAGAGTCAGGACTAAACACGGAGAGTCAGAGTTTCAGATTCATGCAGCTAAAACCTGGAACAGTCTTCCTGAACATGTGAGACAGACCTCTACTCTGACACTGTTTAAATCCATGCTCAAAACTGTTCTGTTTAGCTGCATATGACTGAAAATGTGACTGTTTTCATTCTGTACTCCTCTCTAATTTAATGTCTCTCTCTCTTTTTATTTTTATAATGATTATTTATATATTGATTTGTTTGTATTGCAATTTTAATGTATTTCTTATTCTGTCAGGCACTTTGTGTACAAATTGTGCTATACAAATAAATTTGCCTTGTCTTGCCTTGCCGACTTAGCCTGATTCATCAGCTGGTTTCACTTTGTGGAAACTGTCTGACCTCGCAGCATTAGGAGTCATTCGCTTGATGCTAGACGGGTACTTTTTTATTTAATCAATTGCTGCTATTTGTTTTGACATATGTAATGTGCCAAATCCTGTAGGAAGAAGAGCAATAACGTCTTTTCCCTTGATAAAATTCACCAAACATTCTCTTTGTTCAGGCTTTAAATCCTCGATCTCGGGAATCGTCACCAACACAGAAAGTATAACTTCATCTACATTCATCTCGACCACTTTGTTTACTGTTGTGCTGCACCACAAAAGGGACCCAGACAGGTGCTTGAGTTTGACGTCATGGCTTCACAGCTCTTCACTGATTGGCCGGTGTGTGGTCTACAACTTCCAGGGTTCTTGCAAACCATCTAGTGTATTTTGATTTCTAACCTAGTCGCTGGAGAGAAATTAAATCGAGCAGAGGCACTAGGTGGCGCCAGCCTGGCTATTGCCTACTTGTCTCCATGGATATATTACTGCTTTGTCTGGAATATTCCATTGTATGACATTAAAAATATCCATACAGCATTTATTATTATGAGTGTTTCCCTCCACAGATCTGAATTGTAATTGTAATTGTCGTGAGTAATACAGTAGGTTTAATCTATACTGCAAAACTTTCCATACAAAGCAATAACATTTCCATGGAGATAAGCCAGTGACAACACCATCCACTACAAATGTTGCGCCTTTAATTAAAGAAATGCAGCACAAGTTTTTAACAAGCCAAGAGTCAAACCCGATAGATAATTAATCTAGATTTGATAAACAACATTAAATCAACATATTTGGGCAGTGGTATTTGCACTTCAGTCTATTGTCAATGCGGCTGGCTCCTCCTGCTCGTTTCTCACCGAGTAATTAGATTAAAAGGCCAAAGGTCAACTGCAATTCCACACAAGTCAATACTGCAGCCACCGCTAACCGTTATTGGACCAGCTAGTGATATGGGCTTCTCTCCCTCTCCACTCAGATGCTTATGAACCTCCGGGAGAATAACATTGATTTTGTGCTATTTAAAGGCGCTCTATGTAACTTGTGGGAGGGGAATTGCCAATTGTGTTTCTCAGATGTTATTGCTTTGCCTGGAATGTTTGTATGACGTTAAACCTGTCAATAAAATGCCTTGATTAGTTTAAAGGGCCTCGCTCTTCTCTCTAACAGAAAACCCCCTGTTCCACTTTGTGATGTCGTGTGGTGATACAGGAAGTGCGGCACTGTGTTTTTAGACTGCATACGCCTTCACTAGAATCATTTGGATTGGAGTTCAGCCCCGGAAATGTCAATTCTCGCTAAACAAAAGGTAAAAGGGAGCTGTTAAGTTGAAAACGATTACGTCATGACATTGTAAGGTGGAACAGTGCGTTTTCAGCTTTGGAGATGTTGACAGACTAATAACAGGATTACTCAAACATGTGTGAATGAAGCAAAACGCAAGTCCAGGCATGTTTTTGTGGAGGTAACGACATTATAACATGGCTTAAAGCTCACAAGAGTCAGTTTAGCGGAACATAGGACCTTTAATGCTATAGTGTGGAATGTTCCAGGCTGTGGTGTAACATCTCATTTCAAGACATTTGGTGCTGTACCTGATTTTAAAAATGATCTTAAAAATGTGAAGAACAGATTAAAGGAACAGTTTTAAATTTTGCACATAGTGAGCCAGAGTGTTGACGTGTGAAGACACTTTTATAAAAATTCCATCCATCGCTTGTATTTGCAGAGGTCACTGGTGCTAGGCTAGTGCAAGTCAATGGCCATAGTTAGCCTGCCACTAAAAACAGTCTTACCCACTCCACAAAACACCCAAAGCAAATCTATAATTACACCAGACTGTCCATGTAAATGTCTGTGTTGACAGAATAATGTTTGAAATAAAAATAACCTTGCATCGCATGAATCGTCACATGTTGAAGGACTATTTTCTCATATATCAGTCCACCACTGCCAAGCTTTCTATCAGGAAGTAAAACAATAAATCCTTCAAATGCAAGGTTGGTTTCACTTTACTAAATTATTCTATCAACACAGACATTAACATCAATAGTCTGGTGTAGTAATAAATTTGCTTTGGGTGTTTTGTGGAGTGGGTAAGACTGTGGGCTAACTATGGCCATTGGCATCCACTAGCTTAGCACCAGCGACCTCTGCAAATACAAGGACTGAATGGAATATTTTTTAAAAAGTGTCTCCACACAACTCCAACACTCTGGCTCACTAGGAAATGAGGCCCTATGTCCAAAATTCAGAACTGTCCCTTCCACACTGAATTGTGTAACTCTTCTGGTGGAGGTTCCGTCAGGTTCGGGTTCTGTTCTCATGGATGTGTTATTGCTTTGTTTGGAATGTTTCACAGTATGATATTAAACTTTTGTATCTCCATGGGGACCAAACCAGACCAAGATTGTTGTTGTTGTTGTTTTTTAGGTATTTCAGAGCTATAAAATCACCTGTAATTGAATACATTTAAGACAGAACTGTTTAATGTCATACTGTGGAACATTCTAGGCAGAGCAATGACATATCCATAGAAACAAGCAGGTGACGGATCCCCAGCCAGAAAGTTCCATAGTGCATCTTTAAACGATTTGCAAGAGTCAGAGCATCCGATTTATTCATCGTGATACGTTTACAAGCACATTTCATCACTCTTTTTTTCCGTGACAATAAAGCTAATAACAACTGGCATGCTAACCACACATTTCCTGATTCCCGGACAGCAAAACACTTTAAAATTAGATGCAGACAACGCACAGCAGACTTGTTTTATTTTTATTTTTTATTGTGACATTAAAGACAACACAAACAGCAAAAGAACTTAGACATTTTGACTTAAGGGAATAGGGAGTTCATGTTTCAAAGTTTGAAAGGTGTGACGAGACAGGAATGGCTTCTGTTCTTCTTATATGGAAGGGCAAGTGTGTGTGTGTGTGTGTGAGTAGGTACGTCATAAAACTGAAAAGAACAATAAGAGGGTAAGGGCGGAAAGAAATAAAAAACAAAAAAGAGAAAGAATAATTGATTGCGGCTCTCCCTTTTATCCCTTCTTTTCTCCTTCCTTTCCTCTCCTTTCATTCCCCCTTTGTTCTTTTGTTAATTATATATATTTTTATATTTTTAGACGTATTTTGTCCTTGCAAGCTGCTTATACAATATACCAGTAATTTAGCTTAAATACACGGGACAAATTGGGTACAGGCACTTCTATTTAGGATTTAAGGTTCACAAAAGCTTCTAAAATGCTATAAGGGCTGCTGGTGCATTTCTGATTGAAGCAAAAAACACAGTCTAAGTGTGTAGGTTCAAGCAGGTGACAGGAGAAAGTGTGTGTGCCGAAAGGGTCAAAATGGTGAATGTGAAACATGAATGTACTGCACAAACTCAGAGGAACTGAACTGTTACTGTATGCATGCCAGGAAAACAGATCTCTGGCCTAGTTTGATTGGAACAAGATTTCTAAAATGCATGCAAACGCAGAACTTCGACAAGTGGCGAGATTGAACTTGGAATCTTCCAAATCTCATTAACATATCTGCAATTCTCTGATCATACTCAACAGTGTAGTATAATCACTTTGGGAGAGGCATTCAACTGCATGAGCTAAGAAACAGCCAGGCAAATAATAGATTATGTCTTTGGACTAGGGATGGGCATGAATTTCGTCAATCACATTCATTTTTAATTGACAAACTGAATGTAGGTTTCTGTGCGTAGTGTAGCGTAGGGAGATGAGGCTGCGTCACAGTCACATGTTTGGGCTTTGTCACCTCCTTGGAGATCACTGTACCACTCAGTGAGTGTGTTTACATGCACATCAGTGTTCCGGGTATGATCGTTTTTTTGTTTTGTTTTTTTTGAGTAAAAAAAGGTTTTATCATGGTGCATGTATATGCAGTATCCCGGTTACTGTTAAAGTTGTTTTCGCATGCATCCAAAAGAAAAACACTTTTCAGTCTTTTCATCACAACAGTAGCGAAAATAAATAAAGTGACCAACATAAATAGAGTTAAATTACTGTTGAATAAAGAGCTGTGCTAAGAGCTAAGAGCAGCACTTACAATTTATGCAAATGGTTCATGTGGTTTTAAGTTTTGTTTTTGTAAAACATAAACAAATGTGTCAAAGCTGCATTAGACATATTATAATGTCAAATGGACTGACTCTATAGTGGTTATAGTTTATATGTTGTAAAGTTGAGTTTATTTATGCAGATTAGTCATAGTAATAATAATGATGATCATTTAATTTAATTAATTAATTAATTAATTAATTCAATATTTTATCAGGTAAGTTAGCTGAGAACACCTTCTCATTTACAATGACGACCTGGCCAAGAGGCAGAATAAAACAGAAGCACAAACAGAACACACTCACACATCAAACAACATGAAACACTGAATGTTAAAATAAAAAGCTTATAAACGTATCACAATGAATAAATTGGATGCTCTGGTTTAAAAAAACATTTAAAGGTGCACTGTGTAACTTTTTGGTTGGGGGTCCATCACCTGCTTGTTTCTATGGATATGTCGTTGCTTTGCCTAGAATGTTCCACAGTATGACATTAAACAGAGCTACCTTAAATGTATTCAATTACAGGTGGTTTTATAGCTCTGAAATACCTAAAAAAAACTACAACAAAAAAACCCAGCATTCTGACTGTGAGCAGGATCGCCTCTCCATAGATCTGACCTGTAACTTGGTCTGGTTTAGTCTCCATGGAGATAGAAAGGTTTAATACCACACTGTGAAACATTCCAGACAAAGTGATATAACATAAAATGAAACACTGAATAGAGACACAAGACAGTGAAACAGTTGCAGATTAAAGATATAAAAGTGTTTAAAAAAAATGTGCAGTTATCCTGTAAAATACTCTGGATGAAGTTTTTTAAAAGTCGACAGAGGTAAAAATGAACAAAGGTTTTAAAATAATATGACAATGTTAATGATTAATCAAAGATCGATCGTTAATTCTCCGGATGATCGATTAAGACATTTTTATTGAATGCCCATCCCTAGTTTGGACAAAAGCAATTTTGTTGCCTGGGATCCAAAACACACACTTTTTCAATACTTTACAAAGACAAATCTCCCTGAGTTCAGATGGGCGTGAGTGACATCAGGGACATGATTGGTCCATCCATATCAAAACATCGCACATTTCTGCAGAATCAAGGAGGGAAGCACTAAACTGTGATTTTTTATTTATTTTTTTCTTCTAAATGATGGATGACCAATGCGCGTTTCACATGAGTCACCGAAATAAACAAGTCTGATTGCACTATACTGTCTGAATCTGGCTTGAGGCACGACGGAGGGAATCATTCTGGACTTGCAATCATTTCAAACCAGCAGTGACTCAAATCCCTTTACTGCGGGCTATCTTATTTTGATCCCCTACGTTAAAATGGGGAAATAAAAACTACTGGAGCTTTTAAGAAGTTAAAAGAAGCTATACTCAAAGCAAATAACTTGTGAACAATGCATTTCTTAACATAAAAATAAAACAAGTCAAAGTAAATGAACACAAGTTTTATCTATATCTGCAAAAAAAAAGTGCAAGTACATGAATCCCCAAAAGTCTCTTAGTCTTTTTGTCTTGAAAAATAAGAAGAAAAACTGATAATGCAGCCTGTGTTATCTGCGCACTATTAGATAAGACCACACATTGTGCTTTTCTCTTTCAACGCTCTTTCATTACCAGGTCTAATTTCAAATAATCGTCTCCATTTAAGACTAAGATACATTAGATGCAATTACATAAAATGAGGCGAGAGTTATCAAACGGGTCGTATCGTCATTCATATATAAATGTCTTCATAAGGTACATATTTCTCTCTGTTCCAAATCTCTGTTCCGTTTGCGAGACGGAGTGGGCGTGCGAATAATTACAGCTCTGCAGATGTTTATCACCAATGTGGAGTCATGGGGCCCTATAAGAAAGTGCCATGTTTGGAAAGTCGAAATCGCAAATCCTTATCTACCCGCCCGCCCCGGTCGCGTGGTACCTCTGCGACCTTCAGGGGACCCGCCAAAATGTTTTCCTGTTTGTTGACTTTGTTGATTATTTGAGCAGTTTATCGTGCGTTTTGTATTCAAACGTGGCGCGCAGTTCAGAGGGGTGTCCTTCAAATCCGCGCTGCTTCTGGACCGGACTGAAATATCAATGGGAGAAAGGTGGAAAAGCATTGTTGGTGCGAGGCGAGTTGGGATTCAGATCACACTCCGGTGGCACCAAACAGTTCTTGAAGGCATGTCGTCTGAGAAACGTAAAGGAGATGTATTGTGCAAAATCGACTTTTCAGAGTTTCCCTTCCTATTTACCCGCTCGAAGCTGCATTCACGGTGATTCATGTTTGCCTGGGATCCAGAATACACACTTCTTACACTTCACAGTACTTGACAAAGATGTGAGTCTGTTTATCAGTGCGTCTCGCTCGAGTTCAGATAAACATGACTGACAGGTGAATTAAAAAGCTATTGCTCTTTTTTCAGATCTACAGTTTGTCATAGTATAGTTTCCTCATCACAAACATACTTGGAGTTGCGTTTTGTTTCATTCACACATGTTTAACGCACAAACCCTGCATTTTCAGGATGAGTTCTTCTCTCAAACAGAAAACACAAGAAAGCGCTTCACTGTGTTTTTAAACTCTATACTCGCCAGGCTGGTGCCACCTAGTGCCTCCACTCAATTCCATTTCTCTCCAGAGACTAGGTCAGAAATCGGAATACATTAGATGGTTCGCAAAAACCCCAGAAGTGCGAGTTTGTTCACCAGCCAATTAGCGAAGAGCCATACATTCTGTGTTGGCAACATTTCCTGAGATTCCCCAAATAAATAGAATGTTTGTTGAATTTTATCAAGGGGAAAGATGTTATTGCCCTTCTTCCTACAGGATTTTGGAAAATCTTAATATACCTGTTACCCCTGTTAGCGGCGCATTATACAGGTCATGACCAAATAGCAGCGATTGGTTAAATGAAAAAAGTACCTGCCTACTGTTGAGCGAATGAATTCTAACACTGCGAGGTCAGACCGTTTCTACGAAGTGAAACTGGCTGATGAATCAGGCTAACTCCATACACCTTCACTAGAAAAATGTGGATGATTTCATCTCGGAATTGCAAATCTCTATTGAACTAAAGGTAAAAGGTAGTTGTTCACTTGAAAACTCCCTCTTCATTAGGGCTGGGTATCATGATGAAGTTGCCGATACGATACATACCTCGATACAGTGTGCTTTCAATTCAGTACGATATATTTCAAATCGTTCAGTACGGTTCAGTAAAAATAAAAGCTAAATCATGGCTGTGACACTAAAAGTCTTTGTTAAACCGCTTCTTGTGCAAAGTGAATATGAAAAACGCCCATTTTACTCATCAAAACTGTAAAAATGTCAAATGTGTCGCATAAAAGAGCTTCCTTTCACTAAACAAGCAACAAAACTATAGTGCTGTAACAAAATAATTTAGTAAAATATACCAAAAAATACTCTTGGTGATATATCGATACAACAGCCCACAATATAGATACTGTATCATCACATTAAATGATACGGTATATCGTTATTTCTATATTTTTGCACACCTTCCTGACATCACAAGGTGGAGCAGAGCATTTTGAGTTTTGGAAATGTAGACAGACTAATAATCCAGGATGATTATGAAACAAAGCTCAAGTCCAGGTATGCTCTTTTTATTTAACAGCATTATAACATGGCTCAAAGCTTCCAAGATTCAATTTTGCATAATAGGGGACCTTTACGAAATCAGGGGCATTCATGATCCGTGCATGGTTTTGAGCAAAAAGAAAGGGGAAATAATACCAAAGGATTTCTGCAGAATAAGCATTAGATTTTGATGTAAATGGCAGGTGACAAATGAGCTCCTTCCTTTCACATGCGTCAGTGAAAAACCTGATTCCAATGTTCTGTTCTGGGTCGAGACTTGATAGAAAGAATGGTGAGAGTGGAGAGATTGATATTGCAGTGTTTCAGATGACATCAGGACATTCTGTTGGTGAATATTATTTAATACAGATGGAAGAAAATGCAGATTTTTGTTGTAATACAGTGACTTCTTGGGTCAAGTTCAACATAGGTGCATTTACGTTTTGGATATTTCGTGACAAAATGCAATGTATTCAATAAGAAAAACTGTCTCTCACCCCACATCTGGGAGTATGACGTCATCATGTTCTAGAACAGACATGCCAAATTCAGGCCCGGGGGTCAAATTTGGCCGCAATATACCGTATTTTCCGGGCTATTTGACGCGCTCTTAAGCCTCTAACCCCATCAAAAAACGACCACGCGCCCCGCAAGCCAGAGCGACCTACACACGGATCCACTCGGGTGCCCCAGCACGACTTCAGTAAACTACAAAGCAGCACCACCCACAGAACACGCAAACACACACGGAGCAGACAGCGACCGTGCAGCGAAAAACATCCACAGACACACTCATCACTCCACGCAGACGAGGAATGGACCAGAGGAACGAACCGAAAAACTGAGTCTAATGTGCCACTTCTAGCCACAACTGAACAGCGGAGTCACTGCGAACACGCCAACAATCCAGCGGTCCCAGACAGCACCCTCCCTACACGTCACAACTGAACAAAGCCCAGAGTCACCGTGAATGCGCCAAACAACGTCCGACTGACCCATCCAACTGTTGTGTTTTGTTTAAAGTTCTGTGCAGTTTATTTGTGAAAAAAGTTTGAAAATAGACCATTTAATGACAGTGCGTCTTATAATCCAGAGCGCCTAATAGCCCGGAAAATACGGTAATTATATTTGGCCCGCGAGATCATATCAAATATGTATTAGAGCTGCCCGCTGGCTCAAGATAGGCTATAGAGACACTATTTATTTAAATGTTATGTATTATTTTATTTTATGCTTGTTCTGGATTCAATGTTTAAGCAAAACTGTTATTGAACATGTATTTTAATAAGAAAAGGTTTAACATTACATATCTCAAAAGAAGAGAAAACATGCAGATGTTGTTGACATTTTTAATAAATATTTAGTTTGGCCCACGACTTTTAATTTTGGCTCTCTGTGAATTTGAGTTTGACATCCCTGTTTTAGAATCTGAAAACCTGAAAATATATTCATATTAGAAAAGATATTGAAAGATATTCTGGATTTGACAGGTAACAGTCATGCATATTTCAGTATTTATTTATTTTTTCAGCTGCATTCAAGACACCATTGCTCCAATAAACCACCGTTTTCACCACCACCGGTACACACACACACACACACACACACATGCTTTGTACTTACTTTGTTCTCTCATTTTATTTTCTTCGTTTGTGGTACACATAGGATTAGGCTGTGTTGCGTAGTCATATTTGTACAAAAAAAACACAAAAACACTGCATTGTCACACTTGCATTATCTACAACTATCCACAGGAGGAGCCAACAACATGCCATACATTAAAAGAGGCTTTGCAATTTTTCAACCTAAAAATCTTTTATTATGCTGTTTTAGATCAATATTGCAATAAAATATCCAAAATGTAACATGATTTATAACGATATAGCACACCGTATAACATCTTTAAAAGGTGTCTCATCAAAGAAGCTTCCCGAGAGTACTTTGTATTACTAGTGCATGATGAATAATCCTGCATTCAAGCGACACCTTCTCCTCAAGAGGTGCAAACGCTCTGTTCTACCACTGAAAGGGTGCGCTCACTCCTGGGGGTGGGTCCCTCACGGTGCTCTGACAGCTCAATGTCAGCAATCAGAAAGTGTGTGGAACAATCCGGCCTGAAATACAAAACATTTCTCTCAGAAATGCGCTCATTTAGACCTACGTATTGGTGGTTTTCAGAGTGTAAATATAATAAGAAAAAAATAAGTAATAAGAGAATATAAATGAAAGTTCACAAATGTTGAACCGTATCATTTATATCTGTGAGAAAACCCTTCATGCAAGCTTTAAACCATGTTATAATGTTTCCTCCTCAAAAACATACCCTTTATTATTAGTCTGTCTGCATCTCCAAAGCTCCAAATGTTCTGTTCCACCATGAAGCGGTAGTTTTCAAGTTAACAGCTATGCACTTTACCTTTTGTTCAGCAAAGACTGGCAATTCCAAAGTTGAAATTATCAAAAATGATTCTAGTGAAGGTGACATAGCATCACAAGGTGGAAGTGTTTTGAGGGAAGAACTCTGCAGGTTTTGTGTGTTAACCATGTGTGAATGAAATTAAACTCCAGGTCTGTTTGTGATAAGGAAACATTAAAACATAGATCGGGGTGGGCGAACTACGGCCCGGGAGCCCTATGCGGCCCTTTAATCTTCTTAATCCTGACCCTGAAGAAGACCCTGAAGTGTTTTTTCAAAGTCATTTCAATAAATAGTAAATATCATGGGACTTGAAAGACAGATATTTTGTTGTAAAGCTTTGTAATGACTTTCAATTATGGGATATTTTAATAACATGGGACATATTTTCTACATATCCCATGTTATTTTGCTCTCTTATGAGGTGGATTGGCTAAAAACTCCATCCATCTGCCCCTGGTTTGGCCCTTCCGTCAAATTTGAGAACTCTTTGTGGCCCTCGAGTCAAAAAGTTTGCCCACCCCTGACATAGATTAAAAATAGTGTAATATGGAGCCTTTAAATGTGAATGGTTGTGTACATGTTGTTGCTGAATATCTAAATATAGGGAACCGGTGCCAAGTAAGAATGTTGGGGTGAATGATTGGTGGTCGGAAGATCTAATGTCACATATTGGCAGTCTTGGTTCTGTGAGTGTACCCCAGGGCAGCTGTGGCTAGAGAAGTAACTTTACACCAATGAGTATGACATGAAACAATAATGCATGTTTTTTTTTTAGATTCTAGAAAGTGATGATGCTATACTCCCAGATGGGGGCTTAGTACGTGGAGGTACGCTGTCCACCCACTTCTTCTGACGTGAGATATTAAACGACCATTTATACTGCATAGAAAATCAACAACACACATGGATCGTCATCAAACTATAGAACAAAAGAACTAAAATACAACATTTTATGATTTATCTCTCTGTCAAAAAAAATCTCCTGTCAAAATCGTTACAGAACATGTTCAAAATCCGAAAGAGCCAATATGAGCTCAGAGGCACGACCATGTTTATTAAAAAGAAAATCAGAACAAACATTATGAAATTTTGTGTATCTGTTAAAGGGGTGGAGCTGTGGAGAAACTGTACAGAAAACCTAAAATTGTGCACCACTCTCTTTCACTTCATAAAGAAGTTTAAATGTTTAACTCTGGACAGATACATGAAATATGATACTTGTGCTGTAGTACTTTGTTGTACTGTTACTGATTAGTTTGTTTTCTCTTGCTGTATTTATGAAGATGAACTGGTGTTAAGATGAAGCTCTGACAAAGGAATAAAGGGTAAAGGCATAATGAGCTTAAGCTTCAGCCTTCACCTTTTCGGTCTGTGTATGTTAAATATGACTGTCTGTGAATTCATGTCCAAAATATACCTGTAACCGAAATAAATAAATAAATAAATTAATTAATTTTAGTCCTCCACTAAAATGGCAACTGAACAGAAAAATATAGATTAGAGAAGACGCCACCAGCGTTCAGACACCCAAGCCAGAGCAACCAGCTAGAGCCAACAACACCCAAGTTCTCACAGTTTCAACCAACGCTAAGGTGCAGGTGGCGGGGAGCTCCAGCAGCTCACCGTTCACGATATGGACGGAAGACGTGGAAGAGAAAAAAGAAGACCTATCCCTGGATCGATGCTAAGGATGAGAATCTAGGCTTCAAGGTGTGCTCGTCAATAAGTGATTTATCTGTATTTAAAGCGCAGGGTTCACGAATGGAAGATGCGTCACGAATCGCGTACCCCCACTTAAAAAAATCCCCACTACATCACTGGATATGGGGTAGTATCTAAATGGTAAATACACAAATGTTGAACCTGATCCTTTGTGACTAAACCCAAGAACTCATGCATTACAACAAAAGTCTGCATTTTAACAGTATCCATTTTAGCTGTCCCCATCTGTATTATATATTATTGGCCTATAGAATGTTGTGATGAAACCTCACAATATAAAAGTGACTAGAGTACTTTTGTAAAGCTCATCTTGTATTGAAGTTATGATAGTTTACTTCTTATATTCTTTCAAACATACTGTATTAGTGAGATGTGTTTACACAACATGTCAAAGGTAAGCACATCTCACTTATACTTTGTCTGACTACAAGAACATAGGTTAATTAACTATAATGTCAAGGCATTATTATGAAACTGCACCAGGAATAGACTGAAATAACCTATTGTCACCTCCAGTGTAACACCTTTAAGTGGAACTAAACACTAAATCCATTCTGCTACTAAACTCTACTTACTGCATGTGGGGTTTAAGAGCATTAACTGTTCCTAGTTACTTTTTGTCAACTTTACTGCAAACTAGGCACTTTTGAAGCTTTCTGGTCAAAACACCTAAATCTAAGAAGTGGAGTTTGAAGTGGAGATACCTGTCACCAATCATACTGTTCCTTAGGGATGGGCATGATTAGTCGATTAATCGATAATTGATCATTAAGAATTTCATTGATTACGTTCATTATAATCGACAAACGGAATGTAGGTTGCTGTGCGTAGCGTGACCAAACAGGGGTCCGGACATGTGCACTCAGAAGGAGCGAGCAAACACAAACAGTCAGTCAGCCTGCAACATGCCGAAGTGCAAATTCGTATTTAACAATGACTTGTACAAGAAATTCCACGCTTTCCGTTGCATTCGGGGCACGTGTGAGGCCAAGCGCACATTGTGCAATGCAGCACATATGTTTCCCCCAGGTGAGCGCTGTCCGAGTCCCCACCACCCACCCCCCGTACGGTGTCCTGGTTTTGACAAACGCAAATATGGTCACACTAACCTGTATTCCACTGAGTCATGTTGCATCAGCGCCTAAGAGCTGTTTTTTTTCTTTGTTTAATTTATGCAAATTAGCCATGCGGTTTTAAGTTTTGTTTCTGTGAGAGTTGCACAAAACTGCATTAAACGCATGATAATGTCAAACGGGCTGATGTGGCTCTAGAGTGGTTACGGTTTATATGTCGTAAAGTTTAATTTATTTATGCAGATTAGTAGTGCAGATAGTAATGATGATAAATTTTAATATAAAAAAAAGTTAATGATTAATCGATAATCGATCGTTAATTCTCCTGATGATCGATTAAGAAAATTTTATCGAATGCCCATCCCTACTGTTCCTTATACCCTATAGACTGCATATATAAATGCACATATCTAACCTGCGAGCCACTGCTTTCCAAATAGGAAGTAAGCATATGCATGAAATAGTTCCTTTGAGCTCTGATTCCAAATGACTCCTAAATAAAAAATAAAAAAAACATCGGCGGTCTCTGTAATTGCTGCTGTCAGGCTCATCATTCTGACCTTAAAATATTAATATTAACCCAGACTATATGATCCTGGTGTTTATATTTCACTATTGTGTCCTTAAATCAAGATAAGAATATTAACAACAGACCAATGAGGCATCTTCTTTCTTCCGAGGTCACTTTCGGCATCCTCGCTCCTGATTGATTGGCTCTTTGTTTTACTAATATAGATACAGTGTGTCCTGGTTGCAGATTAGCCACTGTAACTGCTACTCAACTCGACTGGCTTCATTTGGTTGGAGTCAAACGCTGTGGGTGATGTCACACTCACTTAATCCACTTCTTAATACAGTTTATGTCGTGCCCCGAGACCCTGCCCCTCCTTCCTCCTCACTCTCCTCTTTAGTCCTCTGGGTACTGCCTGGTTCAGCAGCTCTATTTGAAATGTGGTTATGGGCGAAGTTTGGGTGTTTAGTTTCACTTTAAATTGTCAGAAAATATATGAAAACTTTACCCAGCTGTTATGTTCGCGCTCTGACTGGTGGTGCTTGCTGACCTAATGCAGTGTGTGGAGCAGGTCCTGAGGCAGAGCCCACTGTCCTCCTGCCCCCCTGCCTTCTGGCCCACAGGCACAGCTCACACAGACCTGGCTCACGTCCACCTGCCTGAGGGGACAGCAGCAGCTCCAGGAGAATACTACTAATACAGGCCCTGTGGATGAGATGTGCTGACAGGGACTTAAAGGCTATGCACCTGACATTTACCGTCTTATAAACCCATGGAAAGCACAACCGGAACCGTTTAAAACTTTATCTTCACTTTCTTAATGAATTCCTGGCAACCGAATTATTCACCGTCACAGTCATACTAACAACTAGCATGCAAACAGTGCACCATTATGTCCTAATTTGTGGAGGGTACAAAGGATTTATAATCACATGCAGACAGCAACGCTTCATCCTTGAGACTTGTGTTGCACGTTGCACATTTTGGGTGGAACTGTCGGTGTTGATGACATATTTATATATTTAAAAGCATCAGTTTACACCAGAGGCATCAAAGCTTTTCCTGGAACGCCAGCCTCTGTATTTTCTCATGTGTAAACACCAAACAGCTTTATATTGCTCACATAGTTGATTGGACTACTGTAAAAAATCTGTGTATCATTCGTTCATTCGTTTTTTAATATAAAACCAAAAATTAGAAACCAAAAAACAGTTTTCTTCATTATTTGTCTCCAAAACCAAAATGAAAAAATGGAAAACGATACATTTTTTTTCAGTTTTTGATTTTGTGTTTAAATGAAGAATGGAAAAAACGGATAACGGCCGTTTCTCATTGATGTGACTTCCGTGACTGCGATGCTGAACTTTTGCATACAGACTGAACCAGGACTGATCCAGGTCCAGGACCAGACGGGACTGAGATCGAGACCAGACTGAGACCAGTCCGAGACTGAGATCAAAACTGAGATCGGGACCAGACCAAGACTGAGACCAGACCAGGACCAGAGCGGGACTGAGACCGAGACCAGGCCGGGACCAGACCGGAGGCTCAGAGTCCGCGGCAGGGCCGGATCTTGAAGCTGAGGCTCAGACCCCGCGGGGGCTTCGAGTCAAAGCTCAGAGTCCGCCCTGGTCCCGGTGTGGTCCCGGACCTGGATCAGTCCTGGTTCAGTCTGAATGCAGCGCAAAAGTTCAGCATTGCAGTCACAGAAGTCACGTAAACGGGAAACGGCCATTATCCGTTTTTCCCATTCTTCATTTAAACACAAAATCTGAAAAAAAAAAACGAATCGTGATCTGTTTTTTTCATTTTGGTTTTGAAGACAAATAATAAAGAAAACAGTTGTTTTTTTTGTTTTCTTGTTTTATATTGAAAAATGAATGAACGAATGATACACGGATTGTAAAATACCAAATAATAACCGGCGCATTTATTTGTTTCAATCGCTAAATAGACCAGGCATTTATTTGAGACCAGGCAGTAATTTGGGGCAGGCGATTAATTCCTTCCTCACAAAAATCTAGCTCAGCAAAACTGGGAAACTATGGTGCTTAAATTATTTTAACCAGTACGATTATAATTTGCAGTTTTTACAGCACACCACGGAGGAGGCGTCGCTGTTATACGATGGCCTGGAGACTACTTTGCCTACCTTGTTGACACGATTCCTGCTGCGTCGCCCCTTTGCCACAACTTTCCTCTTATGCCATAGCAGCTACAGTGATATTGCTGCTTCCTTTGAATTGTCAAACTGAAGTACTATAACCAAAACTCCTAAAAACTGTTTCATTTTCCTACCCGCTATGTTGTGCCGTCTTTCTTTGTACGTTAGTTTGAAATAGGGATTCCACAACAACGTCATTAATTCCTCCACTTTTACTGTGAAGATGATGAGGGTGATCGGACGCAATGCAGAGATTGTAGCCTATCCATTCAGTCGCACAACCAGTCTGGTAAAGGCAGGACTGAACTGAAGTCAAACCGCTCCTATGTCGGCTGTAAACATCAGGCTCTCTGTGGTGTCACTGCACTAATCATCATATCTTGGTTAAATAAAACACAAAAAATGGGAAATGGGAGTTTGAGCAGCCTCCTCGGCAGCAGACACAATGACTGCTGGGGGTGTTGGCATAGAAAGTAGCTTTCTATACAGACTCTGCGTTTATTTGGAACCGGCGGTTATGTATTAAAATATACACCTGCATTCGGCATTAAAAGGGCGGTTAATTGAATCTCGGCTACTGGCAACAGTTGACAAGAGGGACTTTGCATAGCAGTAAAAAGTCGTAATTAATTAGGTTGCTCACCATATAAGTTTCAGTTTGCCTCATCTCTCTTGTTAAGTTGTTCTTTTAAAGTTGCTGTTTGATGTCATAAATTGGATTATACTTATCCCCCATGGCTATAAACTTTGTGTAGTTTTTCACAAGTTCCCAAGGTCCTGGACGCACAGTGTTTGCTCGACTGAAGTGTTTTTAGACAACTTATTTTGAAAGGGCATCAGAAGTTTTTTTTGACACCACATGCCTGTTTTCTGTAGCCAGGCTGGTGCCACCTAGTGCCTCCGCTCAATTTCATTTCTCTTCAGAGACTAGGCCAGGAATCAGAATACACTAGACGGTTTGCAAGAACCCTGGAAGTTGTAGACCGTGCACGGACCAATCAGCGAAGAGCTGTGAAGCCATGACGTCAAACTCAAGCTCCTGTCTGGGTCCCTTTTGTGGTACAACACAACAGAAAACAAAGCGGTCGAGATGGATGTAGATGAAGCCAGACATTCTGTGTTGGCAACAATTCCCGAGATGGAGGATTTAAAGCTGGAACAAAGAGAATGTTTGGGTGAATTTTATGTTTGGTGCATTACATACGTCATGACCAAATAGCAGCAATTGGTTAAATAAAAAAAATGTACAAGCCTACAGTCGCGCAAACAAATCCTAATGCTGCAAGGTCAGACTGTTTCCACAAAGGTGAAACCGGCTGATGAATCAGGCTATGTTTTCTGTGTTTCCCCTGGTAAAAAAAAAACAAAACCTGGAGATGATATGGAAAAATTTGAACTGCAACCTGGCGTAGATTGTCTGACTGATTCGTGCTATGTTACACTGCTGCTTTCCCGTGGGCTGGAGTTACTTTGAATTGCAATTTCAATCGCAACCACCGGCCACTTTTTTTCACATTTTTTTCCAGATATAAAACGATGAATATTTACCCCAGGCATTAAAACAGAAAAACAGAAAACTACCTCAGAGACTCCAGAAAATAAATGAATGTCAAAAGGATATGAGGCCAGGTGTGTGTAACCTTACATTACTGGTGCTCGTGTGTTCCAGGTTCCTGATCGTTCTGGCGTGTTTGGTGCTCAGTGTGCTCTCCACCATCGCCGAGTATGAGCGATTCGCCTACGAGACTCTGTTCTGGGTGGTAAGTCTCATTCTGCAACTCATCTGAAGAAGTAAAATAGCTAAAAAGTAATAGTATCAGGGTTGGTGAAGGTGAAGCTGTTTACTCTCTTAAAGGTGCACGGTGTAACTTTTCTGCTGGAGGGTCCGTCCATCATCTGCGTGTCTCCATGGAGATGTTATTGCTTTGCCTGGCATGTTCCAAAGTATGACATTAAACAAATATATTTTGGGTTTTTACTTCTCAACTACAGCAAAAACATGAATTATTATTATTACTGGGCAGCTCCACTTCTCCACAGATCTCACCTGTAACTTGGCCTGGTGATGTGGCCTGCTTGTTTCCATGGATATAGTTGAATTAAATGTCATACTGTAGAACATTTCAGGAAAGAACAACAGATACTTGAACCGTTTATTAGAAAAGTTACACAGTGCACCTTTAAATGTTTAACACACGAATCCTGCATATTTACGCCGAGTTCTTCTCTCAAACAGAAAACACTCTGTTCCACGTAATGATGTCATACAGGAAGTGCTCCACAGTGTTTTTAAACTCCACACACCTTCATTAGAATAAGGCTACTTTTATATGATGACGGTCTGAACATAAGATGCAAAAGTGGCGTCGCGTCTTCACTTTTTATCCCCCCTTTAGACAAGCGTTTTTGGGAGGAAATCTGCTTGCATACGATGACGCAAAAGTGTGTGGAATTCGATTAGGTATGACGCTAGGTGGTGATGTATGTGACGTAAACGCGTACGCGACGTGAGCAGATCTGACCAGAGTTTTGCGTCTTGAGCAGTGTAGACGGAAACGTTACAGCGGAGCGTATTCAACTTTTCCATTCTGGAGGGTGGTTTCAGATTTTGCATTTTTAAGTCCCACAAACGCTGTCCACATCTAAACGAAAGGCACTTCCGATAAAATATTTTGTAGTTTTTACCCGCAAGCGTTCTCATGTAAACAGGCCCTCATTTTGATTTCTCAGCCCTGGAATTTCCCATCTCTACTGAACAAAAGGTAAAAGGTCACTGTTAACTTGAAAAATACCACTGCATGACATCACAACGTGGAAAAGAGCATTTTCATCTTTGGAGATGTAAACAGACTAATAATAAAGGATTATGCAAACACTTGTGAATGAAACAAAACACAACTCCAGGTATGTTTTTGAGGAGGTACCAACATTCTAACATGTCTTAAAGCTCACAAGAGTTGATTCTGTGTAATATAGGACCTTTAAATACATGAAAAACTGAACTAGTTCATTTCAACAGTTTGCAGTGTTCCAAAATTTTTCCTTACCTAACCTATTTTGACCTCAAGAGCTGCTTATATCTGTACTGAGGTGAGGCTCAAATACATGCCCTTTGTTGTTCACCCTTGAGTCTCATGAACAGTTGACCCTACGTAAGTATAATATGTCATCTTTTCAATCTAAATATTTGAAGTTAAATTAATGCGATCTTTCAAACAGAGCACCTTTTATATCTCAATAATTTCCCTAGCTTTTCACTACACACTACTGCTCTCCACTCACCAGAGCTGGAGATCAGGTGTCCAAGAGCATCGATCGGAGCTCTGAAGACTGCACTACACCACTTACAGAATGAACTCAGGCCGAATTCACTTTGGACTCCACCGTGAGAGTGTTTGAGAAAGTGGAGTAAAAACCTAACATTCATGGAGTGTTATCAGAAACATAAAAGCATAAGTTGAGGCTGTATAAAAGTGATTTGCGTCATACTGTGGCCAAACCCTGTCAATGCCCATTCTCGATCTCGTCTGATCTCGGAAGCTGAGCAGTGGTGGGCCTGGATAGACCGCTGGGAGTACCAGGTTCCACAGTGGGGCAGCAGCAGCTCTGGTGCATACTACTGTTGTGTCCTTAGGCAAGATACTCCATCCACTGTATTAAATTGGTATGAATTTAGTGTGTGTGATTGGTGGTGGTCGGAGGGGCAGATGTGTTTTGTGGAGTGAGTGAATAATGCAATGCAATTCAAATCCTCTCAAATAAAATCAAATACTCCTGACATGTGGCTACAGCAGAAAGTCCCCTCCTGACTTTCACTTAACAAGTGGACAATAGATCTATCACGAATTTCAGACTTCCAGTCATTGCGCAATGCATACTGGGAAGGATATTCCAAAAAAGTGAGTATCAAACCGCCATGTTTGTTTTCCCCGTAGGATACGTCTATCGACAAAGCCAGTCTTGTCTAGTCGTTTGAACCATATCACTTTTGTTTCTGGTTTTGATATTGTCATATTTTAGTTTTGGGATTTGGACATCCTAATTGTGTGGTTGTTGGGTGTCCTAACAGCGGAAAACAGCTCAAGAAATTTGTTTGTGAACTCTATAACTGCAAAAGAGAATCAGATCTGTGTGACTGCAAACCTCCATTCAAACTGTTTCCCTTCCCAAAGGAATTGAAAAATAGTGGAAAGGCGATGGGCAGGATTGATCCACAGAAAGGACCAAAAAGGAAACCTTTGGCTGCCTATGAAATCATCCCGAGTTTGCAGCGGACATTTTGTATATGGAGCGCCAACAAATCAAAATCCTGATCCCTCTCTCCACCTTGATTACAAATTTAAAAAGTCAACACCAAAGCAAAAGGCACCCACTGTTCACCAAGAAACACCTTCCACTGCAAAGCGACCAAGACATGATGTTGCTGTAAAGTCATAAGAACAAAAAAGTGCTTGCTTGTCTTCTATACCTCTTGCTTAACAAATGGGATTGGTTGAGCTCCACATACAAAATGTTCGCTGCAAACTCTGGATGAATTTCTTAGGCAGCTTTCCTGTATATAAATACTGCTCATCGCCTTTGCCTCTCACTGTTTTTCAATTCCGTTGGGAAGGGAAACAGTTTGAACGGAGGTTTGCAGTCACACAAATCTGATTCCCTTTTGCAGTTATAGAGTTTCCAAACTTCCGAAGCCCATTTCTCGAGACATTTTCCACTATTAGGACATCCAACAACCACACAATTGCGATGTCTGAATCCTGTAACTAAATTATGACAATATCAGAACCAGAAACAAAAGTGATATGGTTCAAAAGACTAGAAAAGACTGGCTTTGTCAATAGACGCATCCCATTGGAAAAACAAACATGGCGGTTTGATGCTCACTTTTTTGGAATATCCTTCCCAGTATGCATTGCCTGGCATTGACTGGAAATCCGAAATTCGTGATGCATCATTGGATAATAACGTTAATTACATTTAGCAACAATATATGATCAATAACACTTTGGACTGACAGGTAGATCCATAGATCCTTTTTGATTCCTGAAGCATTTGTAGAAGTCTTATTTCTTGGCTAAAACTGTTTAATGCAGTTATAGTAGGAATGCTAAAATTGCTCAATGAGTTGACAGCAAGAATTACTAAATCCCAATGAAATATCAATGCTTACTAATTAAAGGGAGTAGAAAATGCTGGACCGGATTATTACTGTCTTAAAAACATGAAAAAAAGAATTTGTTCTAATTCTAATTCCTCACTTTCCTAGTGCACTCCCAGTGTCCTAATTATTCACTGCGATTAGTTTATAAGCTCTTTTCACAACTTTTAGAAGCCAGAGAGGAGTTTTGCTACTGCTACCAGAGGATTATAAAAACACTTTACGATTAGACAGCGTTCTCATTTTGACATTTTGACCCTAAAAGCGGCTTTTACAATATACCTGTCCTGGTGCCAAAAATGTAATTTATTACTTGAAAACAAAAAGCACCATATTCTCCAGTCGTGACACTCAAATTACAAACGGGAGTCAGGCAATTATTATAATTCATCAATACTGCATCATCATTAATTAATATAATAATTCGACTTTTCACAATAACAAATATTGACAAAGAAATATCACAAAAAAATTATAATATTGAAACTACTCTATCCCTTTGACACAATAAAAAATAAAGCAAAATAATTCCAGTAAACCTTTTTCTTTTTAAATACAGTATTAAAAAAAAGCATGAGCTACAACAAATAAATAAAAGAAAGAACCAATAATTAGTCTTGGAGGTTATTTTTTTTAATTCCTCTGCAGCTCAAATCTTAACTTATTACACAAAAAAGAGCTGAAATTTCCAGACTATTGCAACAAAAAAATGCTTACGATTAATATAGAGCCTCAAAACGTATAGTTCCTGCTTTCATATATTGAACAAGAAGTCGATATATAATAGTTATCGAGACAGGCCTAATAATAATATTTACTAGACCTACATTGAAACATAGTATGTGTCAAAAATAGATGAATTACTAGACAGGACAAACAAGACTCATTTGAGAGAAATAAAGTACCATGATTTAATGCAGAAAGAACAAAAATGGGGCTGTTTGCTGCAGGTGTTCCAATCAGTAAGAGCAGGTAGAGGGTGTTCTTGGAAAAAGGATCAAAACTCAAACACAATGGATTCCAGGCACTCCAAACAAGTAGAAAAAGTAAAAAAAATTGCACGAGGAAAATTTTGTTAATAGGCCTTTATTTAAATGGCCAAAGCCAACATGTTTCGACCTTAACTGGTCTTCATCATGGTTTTTTTATTAATTAAAACAAAACATGGGCATGGCCTTCAAGTAAAACACATCAACCAATAGCAGGCTGGAGTCCATTAGAGGCAGACAAAACAGGTGCGCAATCAGCAGCACAGGACGTGGCACAGGCAAAAAAATTTGTAAACACAATACACACAAATGTGCACACTAATATAATAAAGAAAATAAAGAAAATAAATACATAAACAAAAACATAACACATTATCATTACCATTATTATTATTACCAATAATGTATTATTGTTTATTTATTTATTTATTGTATTTTATTATATTAGTGTTATTATTTTTATTTTTTATTACCTCCGCCAAGGAGGTTATGTTTTTGCCCACGTTTGTTTGTTTGTTTGTTTGTTTGTTTGTCTGTTAGCAACATAACTCAAAAAGTTATGGACCGATTTTGATGAAATTTTCAGGATTTGTTGGAAATGTGAAAAGGAAGAACTGATTTCATTTTGGGGGTGATCCAGGAAGAAATCCTGGATTCTGGATCACTTTGAAATTTTAGTTAACATTGTGGTAAATGGGGCCAAAACTTTTGTTTCTCAATATCTCGGTTAATTATTGACCAAACCCCATGAAATTTGACTCAGGGATGGACAATGGGATCCTCTTTCATATTATCCAAAAGGCTGATCCGGATCTGATCCAGAAGACTGATTTTATCGCAATTTATATAAAAAAAGGGGGTAGTCCTTGGCGGAGGTCTGCGCTCTCTGAGTGCTTTTCTAGTTATTGGCCCTCGCCACTAACAATGTTAGGGGCGAGGGGTATTATTTTCGCTCGGTTTCTTCCGCTCTTTTATTGGCCCTCGCCACTAACAAAGTTAGGGGCGAGGGGTATTGTTTTTCGACGGTTTCTTACGCTCTATTATTATTATTTTTCCTTGCAAACGATCGCGATTTTGAGGGCCTAAACATCGACGAAAAGTCCCCAAACCGGGTATCAGATCGATCGTCCCGGTGAAAAATTTCATAAAATGGGCATCGCGACTATGCCCAAAGCCCAAATGCACATTTTGAGATGAATGGGAGTCTGAGAGGCAAAATTCTGTCGTACAGTCACGAAATTTGGAACAGTGATAGAACTCAAGGAGACAAGCGAAAAAGTCAATCATTGTGCACCCCTATGACGAACAGGAAGTCGGCCATATTGGATCAAACATTCGCCGCCGTTTTGACTTGGGGGTCTACAAAAAGATTCAAGTCCCCGGGGTTTGGTCCAAATGAGCTCAGATTTGACATGTCACATCTACAGACATGAACTCACAGAAATTGTCAACATTTTTTGGGATACTCCTTACCGCCCGTAGCACGCTGCCGAAAAACACCTTCATTTCCTGTTTTTTCGGTGACCTGTCACGGCCACAGGCATTGTCCTAGAGAACAACAAATTCAAATCACAATTGTGTGATCCAGGCCTGAATGTGATGAAATATGAAATCTAATAAAAGTGAACTCTATAGCGCCCCCTAGCATAGACATGAAACGTCAACATTATCAGATTAGCACCAAATTTGGAAATACAATTCTACACATGAATACAAGCAAAAAAGTCCATTATGGATATGATGCATTTTCCACCATTGGCCAGCAGGGGCGCAAAGACTCCCCCAAGAAATTGTTAAAAAATTGTTATATGCCCATGTTTAATCGGATCGTGCTGAAATTTGAATCAATAATGCGTGATCTGAGCCTGAATATAATACACTATAAAACATATGACAAGTGAACTCCATAGCGCCCCCTACCATAGACTTAACATGTCAACATTATTGGATTTGTACCAAATTCAGGGAATAAGTTCTATGCATGATTATGAGCAAAAAAAAAAAAAATAACGGACATGGTGCATTTTCCGCTGTTGGCCAGCAGGGGCGCAATGACTCCTAAAAATATTTAAAGGTGCATTATGGAATGTGTCTAATTGACGAGCTGTCGGCCTGGGCGGATGTCGGGAAGAGAGGGTGGCGTGCCGGGACGGTCGCGAGTCCCCGGAGGTCGCGTGGGGGGGCGGTGCCATCATCATTATCAATAATTACCATAATAACATATACATAGAGAGCCTATCAGCATTCAAACCCAGATGTTCACATGCTCTCAGTTTATGAATCCAGAAAGCTTCTCTTTGATTTAATTTCTGAAGTCTGTCTCCACCTCTTGCCAGTGGTTTCACATGTTCAATAGGCAAGTTTCAGCTGACGTCATTGTTATTAAAAGCCCGCGTTGCATGCTGGGAAATATTTTGGTCGGAGGTAAGAAACATGATAGCGGTCAAACACAGTGCGTAACCTCGCGTATTTATCCCCGATAATGACAAATTCCTGCTGCTTTATCGGATGCACAAATAGAAGCACGGAAGAAGGAAAATGTCTTTTTCGTATTCTGAGTGAAAAGAACCACTAATGGCAAATTAAATGGCTTTCAAACATTCGCAGAGCAAATGTAGAAGATCCGAGCAAACTGTGGACTCCAACAAGTTCAACAACACATCGAGACTCTTTCATCTTTTCTGCTGTGAATGGCCCAGGAGTTTCCATCAAGTAATATTTAGCCAGGTAGTTGGAGATTCCAACCAGAAATTTGGTTTGGTCCACCTTTTAGGGGTTGAAAAGGGTGATTTGGCGTCCATTGGTTATGACCAATTTCTGGTCAAATGGTCTTGGGTCCTCTGCCGTTAGAGTGGATAAATAACCGGGATCAATACCCTTTACGTGCTTTCTCGCTCTGTCCGTCATGTTGAATTAGTGTTTCTTGCCGCTGACCAAAATAATTCCCAGCATGCAACGTGCGCTTTTGTCAACAATGAAACTCGCCTATACCTTCAATACGAAGCAGAGTGTCATTGCTATTATGATTTTTACAAAAATGAGGAGCCATTGGGTAGTCCTGGTTTTTAACTCTAATTGCATATTTGTGCTCGGCTAAGCGATCTCTCATACGCCTTTTAGTGCGGCCAATATAGAAAAAACCTTCTGGACAAGGGCAAGACAGACGATATACCACATGGGTAGTATTACAATTAATGAAATAATTTTGTGTGAATGGTCTACTATTGTGTACATCCATGCACGCTTTTGTTTAGGACATTTGGACGATGAGGACAGTTCAAACACTTAAATGTGCCCATGATTTAATGTTGAAAATTACATTCTGTTGTCTAAATAAATAGTGTTTTTATCATCATCATGGTACTGGGATCAGTTTTGAGTATCGAGTCTGTTCCTTTGTGTCGAAATCAAGTTTGAAGTTTTAGTATCGTGACAACCCTAGTGTCAAATAGCATCAACAACTACCGGTGCTTCCAGCTCGCAGTGTCATCCCTGAGTCTGTAGAGCTGTCTCTCCCTCTCAGCTCCACACAACAGTAACCTCCACAACAGGATCAGTGCCGAGAGCCGGAGGGTTCTTAAGACGGACTGGAGACTGACACATGCACACATACACTCACTAACTCACCTGACTGTGGAGAATGGGATGAGCCGCCTCACTAACAACAGCAGGGGGACCTTAAATTCAGCAAGTTTATGGCAGATCCCAGGCACAGTGATCCAAGAGTCCTCCAGCGTGAAAGGAGTTGTGTTCTGCTGGTAAACCGTGCTCTCAGAAGGGGATAAAGCATTTTTATGGAGGTGTCGCGTTGTCATTGGTTAGTGCCGAGTGCAAATCAGTTACAGACGCTCATCTTTTTTCGACTGCTTGTGCGTAAAGTATATTTATGTCTGCTGCAGTTTGTGTGGCTAAAATAGTAATCTTGCTCTGGCAAAGCTAGGTAAACCAGGGCCTGGGGTTTAGTTAATTTTATACAGCCAAGTCGGTGTAATCCTTCAGTGAACAGGAATATTCCATAATAAAAGATGAAGAAGTACACCACCGGTCAATAGTTTTAGAACACCCTCATTTTTTCAGTTATTTATTGCAATGTAAGTCCAATGAAGAGCCTGAAATGGTGCAAAGGTAAGAACTGAACAGCCAGAGGTTTAAAAAAAAGGTAAAAGGTAACAAAACACAAGTCCAAGCTCTGCCAAAACTACAAGACAAGATGGTGAGCTTGAAAACATGGAGTGTCCAGCACAATCTCCAGACTTAAACCCCATCGAGCTGGTTTTGGATGAACTGGACAGGGGAGTGAAAGTGAAGAAACCTACAAGTGCCACACATTTATGGGAACTTCTGCATCAGATTTTCATGAATCAGAAGTTTAGAATATGTTTCAGTCAACAGTAAACAGTAAAAAACTGGAAAAAGTGTTGTGTTGTAGTGTATTTTGCATCTGTATTGATTAGGGATATAACGATATCCAAAACCCTGTTCATGATATGCATCTCACGGTGCGGTATTTATTGCGATATTATATTGTGGAGGCCAATAAAATAGTCTGTATATGTTACTTTTACCTATAAAAATTTATTGACAAGACGTTGGTACTGTCACAATCCTAAGAACTAAGATTTAATAACAGTTCTTCATGTAACCTCCACTGAAACAGAGCAAAGGATCATGGTCTGTGTAGTTCCTTCTGGTGCAGAGGCGGAGCGACCACAAGGAAACAGTAGGCGGCCGCTTAGGGTCCCCAAACCTAGAGGGGCCCCCAACCAATTGCCCCTCAGTGCCACTAGTGCCCGAGGCCTCAGAGCAATTTGAATTTCTCTCAATATGTTATTAACCGAGATGATCTTACTTTAAAACAACAAAACACCATCAAAATAGCATCTGATTGTCAAATCTATTTTAACAGTCAAAGCATTCCCCCCTTTCACATTAGAATGGACTAGTCAGCTTGACCCTGATGTTAACATACTCATAGCATAATCATAATCATATGTAATGGATGTAAACAAAAATGTAATTGTACTAGCAAAAAAATAAAACTACTTTCAGCTCTGGTTATGTAGCAGGCTACCAAACTAATAAAACAAGTTTCAAGTCCACCATAATTCAAATATAGATGTGTGTGTCTCAAGAGCAATGGGGGAAAACAGACAATAACTATATTTCAAAACAAAACAAAAAAAACCCCAAAAACAGTGCATTATAGTGAGGGCTTAAACTCAAGTTTGCCTTGGGCCCCCAAATTGCTAACTCCCCCACCGCAATTTGGGGGCCCAAGGCAAACTTGAGTTTGAGGCTCAGTTTAGCTCATGCTGCATCATAGCAATGAATATAAACAGACTTATTATTTGATATATTGTGGAAATACAAGATTAGAGGTCTTGTAGCATGTCAGTTTGATCTTCATCCAAGATTGTTGAGTAGTAAAGGTTGAATTAATTCTCACCGTATTTGTTGACAGTTCACAAACTCAGGAGAAGCCTCCTTACACCTCTCTTGGATTTGCATTTTGGCACAGATACTAACCCGGTCAGCAAGATGAATTGCCATATTTGTTCCCAAGAACCTGGCTTGCCTCCCGCTGTTGAGATTGCCCGGTTAACCAGGGGATCAGACCAATCACCGAGCACAGCAGTTTGGGCTGAAGCCAAAAGAGAAGTGCTCAAACAAATCAAAACAAACATGATGATATACTTAAGACTTTTTTAGATTAAAATGTGCAGAGGAAAGTGCTCGGTGCCTTTGTGCATGGGACAGGTGTCTGAACGCAGAGTGCTACACGTATCCACATGCCATGAGCCAGGTTACTCAGATACTGAAAGACCAGGCCAGTCATAGGACAGTATTGTGGTTTGGGCTCAAGCCAAACGCAAAGAGGCCACATGAATCAAAACAAACGTGGCATCTCAACCATAGATTGTAAAGACGTGGACTAAGTCATAGCGATTAGTTTCAGTCAAATTAAGCTCACTGAGGCTGGGAGTTATAGGGATGAATCTGGAGCTGAGTTCCATTTTTAGAATTCCAACTGCAAGTATCACAACAACCAAAAAGCCAATCTGGAAAAGGTAGAAATGCCCCCTCCCACTCGCTGGTTTGACAGGAGGCGGGCACTTAGCAATTGTCAATCAAACCTGTTGCAAACGCTAGCGGGAGTGACCTCGGTGAAAGAAGGCGCCTGATTTTTCTGTTATTAAAGTTCATCTCTTGAGTTACTGAGAAAATAGTGAAATAAAAACAACAGGACAGAGTGGTTTAATAGGAACATTTTAAGACCAAAATGGTGATGAGTCTGAGAGAGGGGTGAGAGTTTCACAGTGTAAAGTGAATTGGTGAGTCGATGGAGTTGGAAACCTGCCCATGCTCACTTCATATTTGGAACCATTTATATATACACTCCGACAGTCCTACGGTATACTCCCAACGGATGTAAACAGCCAAGTTTTAGCAGATATACAGACAGTAAAAGTGTGGAGGGAAGCGCATTGTGCATTTGTGAACAGGGAATGATGATGTCTACGCTTTTCTCTCAACTGTATTTGCTGATTCTTGACGCTTTGTCTGTTCAGCTTGATGTATTCTTCTAAACTTTTCCACCTTCAGCAAGAGCCACGGCAGACTGATCATGAGTGGAAGTAGAATCAAAATCAATGTGGCTGTCAGGTTAGTAAAGGTCATCATTTCATTGTATTGATAAGGCCTTGCGGATGAGAAGTGAAAGGTCTTTTCACTTAAAGATGACGACTATCGAAACCTTTGTAACTAAGCTAAAAGGTAGACATTATAGAGGCTTTTTCAACAAGATCTTTTTTTTCCAGTGTGTGGGTTTTAGACAGTATAGCATTTGACACAATTGTCTGAATCAGGCAGAGCGTTGCATTTGTGCCGCAGTGTAGATGAGTGGACCATTGTTGAGCAGCACGCAATTATGGGTCTTATTTTCCATAATTTCACCTTATACATATTACCAGTGTTGGGGAGATTACATGTACCGGAGTTACGTAATCAGAGTACAGATTATGAGTAACTGTATTCAGTTACAGTTACTGTTTCAGTGAGTGGTAATTGGATTTTTTTTTTTTTTTTTTTTCGGTGCTTCCACTCATTGCCGGACACTAAACCAGGTCTAAAACCAGATCTAAACCAGGACTAAACCAGATGTAAACCAGGTCTAAACCAGGACTAAACCAGATGTAAACCAGGTCTAAACCAGGACTAAACCAGGTCTAAAACCAGATCCAAACCAGGACTAAACCAGATGTAAACCAGGTCTAAACCAGGACTAAACCAGATGTAAACCAGGTCTAAACCAGGACTAAACCAGGTCTAAAACCAGATCCAAACCAGGACTAAACCAGGACTATACCAGCACTAAATCCAAGACTAAAACAGGACTAAACCAGGATTAAATCCAAGACTAAAACAGGACTAAACCAGGATTAAATCCAAGACTAAAACAGGATTTAACAGGACTAAACCATGCTGTGCGGACTGTGTCTCCTCGTCTTCTAGCAATAATATTTTTAATTTAGTTCAGTAAAGTCTGGGCTTTTTATTTTCTTTTAGCAGACAAAATATCTTATGTTACAGTATCCTAGTCTTTGCTTCTCTACAGCAAATCAAGTAATCCAAAGTATTCAGATTACATTACTCACTTTAAGTAATTTAATGGATTATGTTACAAACTACATTTTGGGGTATGTAATCTGTAATCTGTTGGGGAATACATTTTAAAAGTAACCTTCCCAACACTGCATATTACTATTGTATTATAAAACCATGGCAAAAAAAGCCAGAACACCGGGAAGTAAAGTTCTTTAATCTTCGAGCAAAGCAATTTAAGCAATGAAATGATGATGATGAGACTTTTACTTTACTACTTAAAAAAATTCGAAAGTGCTTGGCGTAGAGTGGTGCAACTACGGGGTGAATTGTGTTCTTTTCTTGATGTAGAAATACAAAAACAGAATAGTTAAAAGCAAAAAAGTCAGATTTGCACTATCCTGGTCATTTAAGGTCAAATCTGAAAACTCTCGCTTGCTCTCTTTGCTGAAATTGTTCTGTCTATCTCCTGCTGGTCAAATATGACGGCTTGTCCTGGAGGTCACCCAGGTACACAGTGTGTCATCCCCCCGGTATAACGAGCAGTGTGGGGAGCAGTGTTGCCAGATCCTCAAAAGTGTAATATCGTACAGAGAGCCCAAATTATCACAGAACAAAAATAGTGACAAAAATACTGCACGGAAATATGGTTGCAATGTCTTAAAAGTGCACTGTGTAACTTTTTGGTTGGGGGTCCGTCACCTGCTTGTTTCTATGGAGATGTCATTGCTCCGCCTGGAATGTTCCACAGCTCTATCTTACATTCATTCAATTACATGTTGTTTTATAGCTTAAAAACAGGCATTTTAACTGTGTGGGAATCCATGTACCATTCGTTCATTTGTTGTTGTTTTTTTAATAAAACCAAAAATATGGAAATGAAAACTATTTTCTCCTTTATTTGTCTCCAAAACCAAAATGAAAAAATGGATAACAGATTTGTTTTTTTCAGTTTTCGATGTTGGATTTAAATGAATTATGGAAAAAAACAGACAACATAGACTTTTGTGCCACATACGAACTGAACCAGGACTAAACCAGGTCTAAACCAGGACTGAACCAGGACTGAACAAAGGCTGAATCAGGACTGAGTGTTGGGACGGGCCCGGAGGTTCACCCTTGTAGACTGTCGGGTGATCAGGACTGAGACCAGGACCAGACCGGGACTGAGACCAAGACTGAAACCAGTTTAGTCCTGGTTTAGTCCTGTTTTAGGTCTGGTTCAGTCCGTATGTGGCGCAAAAGTCCAGCATTGCAGTTTAAGTCACAGAAACAGGAAACGGCCGTTTTTTTTCCGAAAACTGAAAAAACAAATCGTTATTCTTTCTTTTTTTTTTTTTTTCATTTTGGTTTTGGAGACAAATAATGAAGAAATTTGTTTTTTGTTTTATTATTTTTGGTTTTATTTTGAAAAACGAATGAACGAATGATACATGGATTCGTGGGGTTGTCTCTCCACAGATCTGACCTGTCTGGTTTGGGCTCCATGAAGATAGAAAGGTTTAATACCATATTATGAAACATTCCAGACAGTTCCAGCAATAACATCTCCATGAAGAAAAGCATTTGATGGACCAGAAGTTACACAATGCACATTTAAATAAAGAATAACTCCCCCAAACTTTTTTTTTTTTGTGCCTACACAAAGAAATGAAGTGTACTGTGAATGCTGAAAGTCAGTCTCACTCCAGATCAGACTAACAGCAGTAAGGAAATACATCATTGATAGTTATTGATCATACATCGTACAAGGGTCAAAATTATCATACAAATACAAATAACAAACAAATAGATCTGGCAACCCTGGTGGGGAGCAGAGCAGGGAGAGCACTCAGAACAGCGGCTGACAGCTACACTGAGTGTGTGTGTGTGTGTGACTTGTCTCTGTGTCACCGGGCTACAAGGACACACACGTACACACACGTACACACACTCGCAGCAGAAAGGGCCCCACAGCAAGTCCAAAAGGAGGGGTGGGTAATATCAAGATATGACTCACTCACAATGCATGATCATGATTTCACAGTTTGGTCTTTGTAAACTGCAATATTGATCTCAAACAGGTCAAAGGTGCACTGTGAAACTTTTCGGTTGGGGGTCAGTCACCTGCTTGTTTCTTTGAAGATGTCATTGCTCTGCCCGGAATGTTCCACAGCTCTATGTTACATTTATTCAGGTGGTTTTATAGCTCAACAATACCTAAATTCTGACTCTGAGCAGGATTGTGTCACCATGATGAAAGGTTTAATACCATACTGTGAAACATTCCAAGCAGAAGTCTGCACGGGACAGAAATTTCACTCCCGCTCCCGCCCGCATCCACATTGTGCAGTCCCGCTCCTGCCCACGCCTGCAAAGAATTGTAATTTTCATTCCCGCTCCCACTCGCAAATCCTGCAAGATGGGGACATTTGCTTTCTTAAACTCAATCTAACATGGGGAAGCAGAAAGGAATTGTCTACAATGTGACCATGTCTGCAAGTTTAGGCTGCTTAACCCTCTCCAGGCAGGCGTTGCAGATTTGCAACATCTAAATGCCAATTACCTACTTGCTCCAAATCCACATTTTATGAGCCTTTTTTACTCAGGAGCCTTTTTTTCACATCCATGCTGATAAACATGGACGATGCAGACTGTGCAGGAACAGCTACACACAAACGGCCTGCCAGAAGTGCAAAGTACTTTTGTTGTTTACAAAAGATAAAAATTGTTTCTTGGAGTACCACACGAAAAAAGTGATGTTGTTCTGCCAGTGTAAAGCTGTTACACTGTGCTTTATGTTTTCATTGTTATGAAAAGTGATATACATATAAAGTTAGCGTTCATATCATTTTCAGTCTTCAGTGTTAATTTACCACATCGGACCAATGCTGCAAATCTGCAACATCCCAAAATGCATTGGATGTTAAGGTCTCTCTCAAAAAAAAAAGTCAGGATTGTATATTACTATCCCATGTGATAATTTTCCCCAAATATCAGTTTTTTTCCTGTTACTAAAAGTTTTATTTGAGCCTAAGAGGGTTAAAATGTTTTTATTAATGCAAAATAAAATATCCAGCACAACTGATGTATGACAGGCACGAATTAATCATTTGTATATTTTACTTTACACTCATATTTAGGGACTGCAGTTTATCATGTCGCTTCTGCCCGTGCCTAGCCTGATTCATCAGATGGTTTAAATGAAATTCACCAAACATTCTCTTTATTCTGGCTTTAAATCCTCGATCTCAGGAATCAGTGACAACAGTGAATATGTGACTTTTCGCTGATTGGCTGATGCCCGAACTCGCATTTTCAGGGGTTTTGCGAATCATCTAGTGTATTTGATTCCTGACCTAGTTGCTGGCGAGAAATTAAATTGAGCTGAGGCACTAGGTGGCGCCAGCCTGACTAGCCCGCGCCCGCAATGAGCTTTCAAAATGTATCCCACGCTGCACTGTTTTGCGTCGAGTGGGCCGCGGGAATGTAGGGCTCTAATTTCAAGCAAAGTAGTAACAGCGGCATGGAGAAAAGCAGGTAGCGGACCCTCCACCAGAAAAAGCTAAACAATGCATCTTGAATAATAGAAACATGTTTATCGACTTGCTGTTGAAACTGCTGCTGGCGAACCTCTTTATAGCAACATATCACTATACCAATCAGATTTTATTACCTTAGCAATCTTTAGATAAACACTCAGAATCTGAATACAAATATGTTAATGTATGAAGACAAATTTTAAAAAATGCAGAGCGTGGGCCAGGCCTTTCTGTGCTATTTATATTATTAGTTTTATTTATGTTCTAAAGTACGGCATTACCACATCAGCATAAACAAGCAAATGACCCCAGTCCACCCTACAGGTCAAGTTACGGGTCAGATCTGTGCGCCGTATATAAACTCGTTTCTGTTTGGATCAATCAAAACAGCCCAAATGAGAGCCGAACAAGTCTATCTATAGAAGAAACACAGCAATGACTTCAAGACTGCAAATTGGAATGCAAGACTCATCCATCTCTCAAGACATATCCATTAGTTAACTTTTTTGCGTTTATATCAGCGCTAAAATGTAAATCTGGTATCAGGCTATTAGAAAAAAAAGCTACTCTGTTTGTCAGTGGTTTGAGTTTCATGTTTTTAATGTATTTTAGAGCAATAAAACACTTGGACAGGTTATGGTCAAGGTTAGGGGAATGGTTTAAGAGGAATATTTTACTTCTATGGAGTATTAACTGTTCAAACATGACATATTTAGATCATCATATTACCTTTCATTGTTTGGAAAATGCCATATTCCACGTAAATACAGTATTAATGAGTTTTCTAAGTTTCATTTTTGTTTTTGACGTTCTGTGTCTCCCCTCGTTTTGCTTCCCGAGCTAAGTCACTCCCCCTTCAGAGATCTTCAGAGACAATAAAATCAGCATGCATCCCGCTAATGAAACTACTTCATGTCACATCACGTTTGTTAAGTTGTTGTGTACAGTTTTTATGCAGCTTTTGAATATTTATAGAGAATTGTCATGTGGACGTATGTGTGGGTTAACCATCGGATAAATCTTACAGCTAATGGAAAGGAGGTTTGAATAGGGCCCGGGAGAGATCGCTAAATTACTGAAATCTGCATGGATGATATCTAAAGCCTCTTTTTTTTTTTTTTTTTTTGATGAGGGAACAGTGTCTTAACAATTAATGGTGCACTGTGTAATTATTCTCGTGAAGGGTCCACCACCTAGCCTAATTCATCAGCCAGTTTCACTTTGTGGAAACTGTCTGACCCTGCAGCATTAGGATTCGTTCGCTCGACAGTAGGCGGGTACTTCTTTAAATTTAACCAATCACTGCTATTTAGTCGTGACGTATGTAATGCGCTGCTAACGGGGCTAAATGGTATATTAAGCTTTTCCCAAACCCTGTAGGAAGAAGGGCAATAACGTCTTTCCCCTTGATAAAATTCACCCAACATTTGCTTTGTTCTTGCAAACCATCTAGTGTATTCTGATTCCTGACCTAGTCGCTGGAGAGACTATCCGCCACCTGCTTGCCCATGTGGAGATGTTATTTCTTTGTTGAGAATGTTTCGCAGTATTGTATTAAACCTTTTCTGTCTTCATGGAAACCAAACCAGACCAAGTTACAGGTCAGATCTGTGGAAAGGCAACCCTCTTCTCAGACAGAATGCCTGTTATTGAGCAATAAAACCATCAGTCATTGAATAATTGTAAGCTAGACCTATTTAATGTCATACTGTGGAACATGTCCATACAAACAAGTAGGTGAAGGAGCCCGAACCAAACGGTTACACTGTGCACCTTTAAGATTAGAGTTAACATGTTAGCAGAAGTAACTAATTTTTCACCTACTAGCCTTACACCATAAAATAAAATGTAAAATAGTCAAAAATATAACTTTTTATGCCTGTTCACAGCAGAAGCTGACATGTTACTATGGCAACCTCAGCCAACTTCCATTTCTCCCAACCTGACTATCTCACACTAACCGACTGGAATAGGGAAAGGTACTGTTCATGGCTGAATTACTCTCAAATAGCTCAAACAGTTTTTGGGTGGCTTTGAACTGTGATGCTGTGACTACACCTGGATCCTGCTCCAAACAGCCACAAGCTCTTGGCTCCAGTACAGATTTGACAAATCCAGCATCTGCCAAGCACCAAAGAGAGCTACAGCTGACCCGTGTGCACCTCACCACGTCAACGCCGGATTTAGCCATGTTTCTAAAGCGGACATATTTTTTATGCTTTCTTTCATCACACCTGGTTTTACTTCAAGGGCCATATTATGCTATTTTGTGATCTGTAATACTGTTTCTTCCTTTAAAACGTTTAACACACAAACCCTGCATATTTTTAGAGTTCTTCTCTCAAACAGAAAACACCTTGTGATGTCATCTGCTAATATAGGAAGTGCTCTATTGTGTTTTTAAACTCTATTCACCCTTTAACTTGTTAGGTTCTTTTTAAAGACAATACAGTAAAGTGTATTTACCTTGTTGATATGTTTCGGCTGTTGCTGCTGCATCTTCAGAACTGTCACCGGTGTTGGTGGTGACGTGTCGTATATAAGTATATACACATTAACCTTCCACCCATTACCCACACATGCCCATGATAAATCATACACAAATTAAAAGCATTCTAACTGAAGCATCCATCAGAATACAAACTGAAAAGTTGCAACTTCAAGAATTACACTTTCTTCAGTACGAATATGAACAGACGCAACTCGACTGTCAAAAATATATCATAACTTCACAAGCATTATTACAAACAGGACTAAACCAGGTCTAACCCAGGACTAATCTAGGACTGATCCCAGAACTAAACCAGACTACTAGGACTGATCCAGAACTAACCCAGGACTAATCTAGGACTGAACCCAGAACTAAACCAGAACTAACCCAGGACTAATCTAGGACTGATCCCAGAACTAAACCAGGACTAAACCAGAACTGAACCAGGACTGAACCAGGACTCATTGTCAGGATGAGCTTGAAGGTGCATCCCTGTAAACGGTCGGGTGACCACAGCTGAAAGGACCTGCACAGAGCTCCACGCCGCACAGAGCGCAGTCGTCACCCAATCGCGCTTTGCGGACACCCTGCTCTGTGGGCTCGGGTTTCTCCTGCTCTCTTAAGTCTAAGATTAGTTCTGGTGTAGTCCTGGTTTAGTCCTGATGTAGTCCTGACCCGCCCGTGTGTAATCACTTCCCCCCTCGCATACCCGCCCGTAAAATTCCAAAACGTTAAAACCCGCCGTTTAAGCAACTATTTGCCCGTACCATACAAGCTGATATACAACACATCACCACCAACACAGTTCTGAAAATGGCTTGCAGTTAACAGCCGAAACCTTTCAATAAGGTAAATACACTTTACTTTATTGTCTTTAAAAAGAACCCAAGAAGTTAAAGTACATAAGAAGACAAACTGAACATCTATTTACCTTTTACTGGAATCTTTTGAATGATTTTAGTCTTGTAATTGCCAAACTCCACAGAACAAAAGGTAAATCAAAGGTAGCTGTTAACTTGAAAACTGCCACTTCATGACATCACAAGGTGGAGCAGAGCATTTTGAGCTTTGGAGACGTACCGACTAATAATTAATGATTACTCAAACATATGTGAACGAAACAAAACATAGCTCCGGGTAGGTTTTTCAGGAGTTAACAACATTATAACATGACTTCAAACTCACAAGAATCAATTTCGTGTAATATTGGACCTTAAATCTGGTTGCCGCCTGACGCAATATCAATCCTCACTATGAAACACAAATATGAGACCAGAGCTGCACACTCAAGTCTTCTTTCTGTGGTGAACCTCTAAACCCTCTGTTCCTCTGCTCCTCTGCTCCCTGTGGGACAGACTCGGCTCAGCTCTGCCTCTTTGTAGCTGTCCTCTGAAGGTTGTGCATAGAGGGATCCAGTCTTTCTGCGTTTTAAACTTGTGTATTTGACCACATGCAGCACTGAAAGCCCTCGGGAGCTGCTCTCTCAGGACTCGTGCTCTGTTTTTGGTCTAGAGCTTTGAGAATGTTTCACTGCTTTCTTTTTAGGCGCCTCTTTAGAAAGCGGACATTGCCTCTGGCTGATACAAATGATATGGATATGTGCTATATTATGCAAAACTGACTTATTTGAGCTTTTGAACACTGTACAATTTTATGTCCTCATCAAAAGCATATCTGGAGCTGTGTTTTGTTTCATTTACACATATTTGAATAATCCAGTATTTAGCCGATGTCACTCTCTGAGTTCAAAACTCTCCTATTGTTAGACAACAGCAAGCTTAGCTCACTTTAGCAAAAGAGAATGCAAACTCAGGCAAAAGGTGAGATAGAAAAGAGTCATTTGTCACCAATCGCTGACTTGATCTTGTGATAAACTGCTTTTCTGATATCCAGTGATAGTAAAACAATCTAATGCGCATTAGCAACAGCAGCTTCCTTTTTTTATTGATGGACTGCATTTGCGTCAGAGTTCTAAAATATAACGTTTCCAGTGCGTAATACCTCTAACATCAGTCAAACCTAATGCAATATAAAGAGACATTAGAATGAGGTGGAGGGGTGCAGAGAATGGTAAGAAGGACAGAGTAAGCAGACCCGAAATTTGAAGTAGTTTAGAGTTTACTCTAGCTTTAGTAATCTCACTACACCACAAACATGGAATTACCAAACGTGTTTTTGTGAATTGCTGAGATCGCCCTTATGATTAAGAAGTACATCTAGAATTAGTAGAATTATGTTTTGGGTGACATCAGTGTAGCAGCCCCTGATCCTGGACCCAGAGCTGTGCCCAGAGCAGAACTTGGACCTTGGTGCAAATTGACCTGCACCAAGGCTGCCCCAAACGTACCCATCGATACACTGAGCAAGCATGTTGCTATGTGACCATTAATTATTCATCTGAATTAATCATTTGATTTATATAGCGCCTTTCAAGACACCCAAAGTGCTTTACAGTGCATTATTCATTCACTCCACCCTCAGTGGTGATAAGCTATTATTGTAGCTACAGCTGCCCTGGGGCAAAGTGACAGAAGTGAGGCTGCCAATCTGCGTCAACTGCTTTAAAGTGAGTCATTTCTGTGTGAGAAAGGATTTACTGAAAGTAGGTTTGTTATTGATGAGGGAATAATGTTATAAAATGCTTAAAACCTTGAAAATACATTTAGTCCCCTTAATCTTTAGTCCAGTGAGGTTCATTTGGTCTTCGATAAGTTATGTTATTAGGTTCTTTTTTCAGACCAAGAGTTTATTTTCATACCTGACAGTTTGGACTGCTCACTAGTGCTCTTCCTCAGAGTGGTCATGTGATGCTGCTGTGACGTGTTCAGTCCTCTTACTCTCACACACCTGGGATACTGTCCTGAGGAAGTTGGACTGCAGATGGTGCTGTCATCCTGCCTTCTCTGGTAGGAAGACAGTGTCAAAACCTGTATAAATGAGTTGAGTGGACACATCACAGCAACATCACGTGACCACTCTGAGGAAGAATGCCAGTGAGCAGTCCAAAGTGTCAGGTATGAAAACAAACTCTTGGTCTGTAAAAAGAACCTAATAACGTCCCCTTAATCTTTGTTTTACCATCCATAAACCTTCACAAACTGTTATTACTGCAACATTTAAAAAAAGCAGATTAAAACATTCACTCACTTATCTATGGAAGCTCCCTCCTCTCGAGTAGTTCCGTGCACTAACCTGATGGAGTTGGCCGTTTGCTGGTGGGTGCTGCAGTAATGATGGCTGGTGATTAGCCGCTGTGGGCCGTACCTCGTCTCAGTGTGAGGTGCTCCTTCTGCCTGTGCACAGACGCTAACTGAGAGCAGATAAATCATGTATGAGCACTCGTTAGCACACTGCAGGACTGTGGAGCACCCTACATTAAAGGGCTCATATTATAGCCTGGCACAGTTTGAACCTTCTCTCGATCAGTGAGTAGCCTGGTAACTGCACATCATTTCATTATTTCTTTTCTTTTTTTTCTTTTTTTTTCATATGGGCGGGGACAATCAGACATAGAGTAAAGCAGACAAGCAACACATGATGTATTTGTACATCTTTAACAAATTCACAACTTTTTAGCCAAAATATTAACTTAAATAAATATGCAATAAAAGTTGTTGTTTTGATTGATTGATTGATAGCATTTATATAGCGCCTTTCAAGATCCCCAAAGCGCTTTACAGTTCATTATTCAGTCACTCCACACTCAGTGGTGGTAAACTACTACTGTAGCCACACCCTGGGGCAGACTGACTAAGCAGGCCAATCCCCCCCCTCCCGACCACCACCATCACTCACGCTCACACCTCTTTCATACTAGGCAATGTGGGTGAAGTGTTTTGCCTAAGGACACAACAACAGATTTTTGCCACTGGCGCCCCACTGTGTTTTCACTATGTATGTATTTTATCGCACTTAAACGGGGGTCGGCAACTTTAAATACTAAAAGAACCATTTGGAGCATTTCTCAAAGAAAACACCTTTTTTTTTTTTTTTAACATCTGTAAGCTCTGTATAAAAGACTATAGTGTGCTGCATTAATGAAAGCAATGAAATGCTACAGATCTCTGAAAAGTTTAACATGAACTATCTCCAACGTGATAGAAGCACAGAACAGACTCACCATCAGCAGAACACCCCTCTGTCACAGAAAGAACACATATAATCCACTGAGTCGTGTCCTTTAGTCTAATAGAAGTTGAACCGCATCAGAGCACAACAGCGAGCTGTTTTTTGAGCGCTCAGTTTATGCAAATTAGCCATGTGGTTTTAAGTTTCGTTTCTGTAAAACGTAAACAAATATGCTCAAAGCTGTGAGGATAGGGAAGGCTTGTGGTTGTAAACGTAGTCTAAGTCACAGAAACATGAAACAAAAATGATCTACCTTCCATGGGTCGAAAAGCGCAATAAATCATGCTGCTGGTGTAGCATCTAGTAAATCCGGGTTGTCAGAGATGTGCCGGGTGTCGCACATTGGCGGCTATGACACATATTTTGAGTGACAAAAATCTATTTAAATATTACAAGATTATTATTATCTACAAATTTAGAATTGCATAAAAAAAAATAATAATAATAAAATAATAAATAAATAAATAATAATAATAATAATAATACATTGTAATTAAATACTCATTATTTATTTTCCAAAGTCACAGGGAGCCACAACAGAAGGATAAAAGAGCTGCATGCGGCTCCGGAACCGCGGGTTGCCGACCCCTGCACTAAAAGAACACATCTAAAAAACTCTATTGTGGAATAAAAACAAAGTGCGTCACATCCAGGAGCTCTGGGAATGCCTCGTGTTGGACTATGGAAAGTTTATAGTCGTGGAAGATAAATACAAACCATGTTACAATGTTATATGTCAATTTTACAAGGACAACTTATGAAGGAAAAGACGTGGCACGAACTTAATGTTATTAATGCGAGCACCACAGCCACTGCTTCCTATCGCCGTAAAGCATAGTCCCTCATGTCAGCTTTTATATTGTTTTCAAAAGTAATTAATCTGACCAACACTAAAAATGGAAGTAATATAAAACAGTTTGGTGTTTAACCGTGAGAATATACAGAGGCTAAGGCTGCAGGAAAAAGCTCTGATGTCTCGGCTGTAAATTGACACTTTTAAAAATATGTGTGTATACAGATGTAAATTCTGGTCTACTGTGAGCGTGCTTGCATCTCCACAAACAAAAGAGAGGACAATAACACTTTTATGGGGTATGAATTGATAACGTATAATGTATTGACTTTTTAAACAACGTATTAAAATGTTGAATTTGTAATCAGCATGCTTCCCGCTAATGAAACTACTGCACATTGCGTCAGGTTTGTGAAGTTATGTTTTGTTTTGTACTCTGTTTTTTTTTTTTTTTTTATACCTGTGAAAAAGGTCTGTGTGGGAGCATGGCTGACATAGGCTTGGGGGTGCGCTGTGAAAAAGAGCCTGGGAGAGATGACAAGATACTCACACATGCAGGGAGGGAACAACATTATAACATGGTAGAAAGCTCCAAAAAGTTCATTTTGCATAATGCCCTCTTGAAAATGAGAGGGTTCATCTTTACTCCTCCTTATTAAATAAATGTCAAATATATTTGTGCAGATGACATGCTACCTTCAGAAAGTAACACAGCGTATTTAACAGAAGAAAGTGCTCTGGTCTAGCCTGATTCATCAGCTGGTTTCACTTCATGGAAAGTGTACAAAAATTGCTCTGAGGGCCGCACTTGGCCCCCAAACCATAATGTGGACAGGCACTCCCGCTTCACAGAATATGAAATTTTCATTTAATCTAACTGTGATATGGTCATTACCACACAGCTGTATATCCTTCTTGATATACTTTAACTCCACAGACATTAAAGCGTAGCCTAATTCATCAGTCTGATCTTGCAGCATTACGATTCGTTCGCTCGACAGTAGGCGGGTAATTTTTTATTTAACCAGTCACTGCTATTTGGTCGTGATGTACGAAATGTGCCAAATCCTGTAGGAAGAAGGACAATAACGTCTTTCTCCTTGATAAAATTCACCAACATTCTCTTTGTTCCAGCTTTATATCCTCAATCTCTGGAAACTTTGCCAGCACAGAATGTCTGTCATCATCTACATCCATCTCCACCACTTTGTTTCCTGTTGTGCTGTACCACAAAAAGGGACCTAGACAGACGCTTCAGTTTGACGTCATCACTTCACAGCTCTTCACTGATTGGCTGGTGCGTGGTCTACAACTTCCGAGGTTCTTGCAAATGGTCTAGTCTATTCTGATTCCTGACCTAGTCGCTGGAGAGAAATTAAATTGAGTGGAGGCACTAGGTGGCGCTAGCCTGTCTAAATTTGGTCATACACAAAGAGAGAGGAAAAATGACATAACAATTTTTCAATAACAAAAATGCATAAATTAAAATCAACTGCTTGCATCGGTGAAATCAGTCAAGTCAGTAGACTTTAATAGCTTCTATTATTGAACCATTTGAGTATTACAAAATATAAAATCATTTTCTAAATATGTTACAGTCAGTTAGGCTACTGAGTACCAGGGAAAGAAAAAGGATAATAAACAGCACTATGTTGGGATGTCGATTGTGGCGACTTACCTGGCCAGCCAGAACAACACGCTTTGACAAGACTTTAACAAAGACGAGTGGCTCTGGAGCCGTATCCTGTCTCCCTGATTTTAGAGGGTGTGATTGACAGGCCCGTGTTCTGTTCATGTCAGAAACAAACACGGTGGCTTGGACATTAAAAAAGAGAAAAATACAACACAAAGGCCTGGGAAAAAGAGTGGATTTTTAAAGAATCAACAACTGAAGCACTGAACTATTACCTATCTCAGGTAAAATAAGTTATATATTTTGTTCTGAATAATACGAGAATTTTCTATTGGAGTTGTCTTCAAAATTTGACAGACACATGCTACAAATGAGCGCCTGTGGTTGGAACTTGGTCTAATGTCCAGTTCCAGAGCTTTCTGGATTTGATCCGAATGTAAAAGATGCTGACTGGTCAGGCAAATGACACACCGTGCGAGGGCAGACAAGGATCAGTTTAGATAAGTTTTGTGATTTAAAGGTGCAATGTGTAAGGGTCCGTCAAATGTTTCTCAATGGACATATTATTTACTTTGTCTGGAATGTTTCACAGTATGGTATAAAACTTTTCTATCTTCATGGAGACCAAACCAAGTTACAACCCACCTCACAGTCAGAATGCTTGTTTTTCTATTTATTTTTGAGCTACAGCTATTTTTGAGCAATAACATATCCATAGAAACAAGCAGGTGATGGACCCACAACAAAATTACACAGTGCACCTTTAAAACTACATGAAAAAATAGTAACGTTTGTGCATCACAGACTGTAAATATAAACCAGAAAAACTAACTTCTAAGCTTCCATGTCGTGTTATATTTGCTGATTATAACCTTCCCTCTCGTAGAATTATAGAATTATGTTTGAATGTTCCGTTGAAAGAACACAAAGTGAGTTCTTCCTGAGCGAGTCTTTGCCTAATTGACTGTCATTTAGCGTTCGCCGGCTGTTGAATCACGCAAAATAAATCACTTAAAAGTCATTGGTGAAAGCACAGCAACGTGACATCAAAACATATCCCCGTAGGATAATTACACCTTTTCATCATCGTCACCATACGCTACAGACAAGCTGCTTTCTGTTCGGATCAACCACAACAGCCCTGATGAGAGCCAAACAAGTCTATCTATGTAAGAAACACAGAAATGACTTCAAGTGACTGCAAATTGGAGTGCAAGACTCCTCCATCTCCTGAGACACTTCCTTTAGTTAGCTGCTAAATGCTCAAATGTAGAGCAGGTGTTCATTATAAAAAGTTCCTTCATACGTCATATGTGTTTTCAGATACTTGATCACTACTTTTTTCTTTAACTTCAGTAATTTCTTGGAGCACTACTTTGCATTTCTACTTGAGTAATATTATTTTCAAGTGTACATTACATTAAAGGGACAGTTCGTAATTTTGGACATAGGGCCTCATTTCCTCGTGAGTGTTGGAGACGTGTGGAGACACTTTTTAAAATATTCCATCCAGTCCTTGTATTTGCAGAGGTCGCTGGTGCTAGGCTAGTGCATGTCAATGGCCATAGTTAGCCTGCCACTAAAAACAGTCTTACCCACTCCACAAAACACCCAAAGCAAAACAATTATAACGTATTATACGAATGTCTCTGTCGATAGAATAATTTTAAAAGTAAAACCAGCCTTGAAGGATTTATGTCTGAGCAGCAGCAGCAAGTTGTTCTTCCTGATAGAAAGGTTGGCAGCGGTGGACTCATATATGAGAAAATAGTCCCTCAACATGTGATGATTCATAAGGTTAGTTTTTTTTCAAACATTAGTCTATCAACACTGACATCATTCGTCCCTCACTATAACCTTTCGCGGTCTCGCTGTTTCGTGGATTTTATTTTATTTTTTTCTGCAATTTTGTATGCTTATTTTTTTTACAGCACATGAATCAATCAGTCTCCTTCGTGCCATGTCTCCTGTACAGTACAGAATTTACATGAATATTCGATCACTATCAGTGTGATTCTGAAGTGCTGTATGTTTGCAAGTTTTCTCCCCGACAAAACCCACAATGTCGACGAAACATTCTGCACTGACAAAGGCTCCTGTGGTCGCACCCAAGAGGCAGAGGAAGACGCAAACCGTTGCACAAAAAGTTGTACTTTTAGACATGTTGAAGAAAGGTAGAAGTTATGCAGCTGTAGCGCATTACAGAATAAATTAATCTTCAGTTTGTTACATAAAGACAGAGGAAAATAACATAAGGATGACAGCAGTAATAAGTTTTACAGCTTTAAAACATATATAATAATTGTAAAAAATAACGCTGACTACTTTGCAGATTTCGCCTATTGCTGATTATTTTTAGAAAGTAACCCCCACGACAAACAAAGGACCACTGTACATTGACAGTCTGGCGTAATAATAGATTTCCTTCAGGTGTTTTGTGGAGTGGGTAAGACTGTTTTTAGTGGCAGGATAACTATGGCCATTGACATGCACTAGCCTAGCACCAGCGACCTCTGCAAATACAAGGACTGGATGGAATTTTAAAAAAACTGTCTCCACACGTCTCCGACACTCTGGCTCACTAGGAAATGAGGCCCTATGTGCAAAATTCCAAACTGATCAGCTGTGTTATGAAAGTTACTCTATATGCCTTTACTTGAGTAGTAGTTTTCTCTAATACATTTTTACTCAAGCTGTATTTTTACTTGAAACTCCTGTACTCGATTTTTCCATGTGTTTGAGAAAAAAATGTCTTGCCCACAGCACAGATACTGTATATTGTATAAGCGCCTCTTGTTAAAATAAGACTGTGCTACTGTGCTATTATAAAGTATGTATTTAAGTTTTTCAGTCATTGTCACATTGCATTGCCAGGGTTTTAAGTTTGTTTTAGAATTTTGTGCCTGTACCGTCACGTAAGCCATCATTTGTTACCACGTTGATGCAATTAGAACGGCATCCAAAGCATTATATTTCTTGAGAAACCGCTGTAGCCTCCAGCCACGTTTTACTTTTACACTTAATCATACTTGCGAAGAGTAATTTCTTATACCTCTACTTGCATAATGATATTTTGAAGTAATAGTATTCTCACTTGGGTAAAATTTTTGCCTACACTATCGTCGTATAATGCAACATCCAAAAATGGTAGATTCTCATTAATACCTGTGACAGTGTTTGAATAGACCGGCGACTTAATCCCTGATAAAAGCCCATTGATCGTCCTTCTCTTCGTCTCTTTAAGTAGCGCAGACGGATCAGGCAGCCTTTAGCTAATCTTTTTCCTCCTTCACTCTCTTCCTTAATTTCTCAGTGATGCGCTAATTGTAGCATCATTGATTTCTTTATAATGTGCACGTCGCGGAGCTCGCCGCGGGGGGCACGGAGTGGAAGCGCCAGGTCTAATTGAAGGAGTTATGGTTAGAGCAGGATGCATAGACTATTAATGAGGCCGGGTTTGTCATTTCCGCTGTTAATTAAGCGAGGAGCCATGGAAAGAGTAATTAAGGCGTTTTATAGAGATACTGAGAAAAGGCAGTGAGCAAGATATAGTAAAGACGACGGCTAGTGCATTAAGAGTGGTTAGAGAGTTCACCCAACAACCCAAAGGTCAGTGGTTCTTCTGTCTCAGCTATGACCAATATACTGACATTGTGTCTTTAGGCTAAACTTCCATTTTGAACATGTATGAATCTAACTTGGCTCACACCAGATCGATTTGTGTAGCACTCTGAACTGAGTACTACACATTTATCAGTCTGGAACGACTCTTGCTGAAAGTGATTAGGTACAGACATCATGACTAGGGCTGGGTATCATTAAGAAGTTCCCAATAGGATACATACCTCGATACATAGGCCACGATACGATACATATCTCGATACAGTGCACTTTTGATACAATATTTTTCAAATAGATCTGATACGGTTCAATAAAAAGTAAAGGCTAAATCATGGCTTTGATATTAAACGTCTTTGTTAAACCACTTTTTGAGCAAAGTGAATATGAAACACATGCATTTTAATCCTCAAAACTGAAAAAATGTCAAATGTGTCACATAAACGAGTTTCCTTCCTTTAAACAAGCAGCAAAACTGTAGAGTTGTAACACAGTAACTGAGTAAAATATACCAAAAAATACTGTTGAAGATATGTCGATACAGCAGCCCAAGATATCGATACTGTGTCTTCACATTAAATACGATGCATTGTTATTTTGATATTTTTGCACACCCCCTAATCATGACAAAGTTGATGTGAATGTGTCGTGTGAGTAAGTTGTGTTCACATTATCACAACATTTGAAACTTCACCTCAGTGATTTTCCTACACATAATTCAAGAGATTATATACTGCACATTTACAGTGTCCTTTATTGCATTGTTTCCCAAAAACTGGGTTGCGACCCTTGGATTTTTTTGGGTTGCCGTGTCTAGTGCCTCCGCTCAGTTTGATTTCTCTCCAGCGACCAGGTCAACAGCAAACAAAGCGGTCGAGATGGATGTAGACAAAGCCATATATTCTGTTTTGGCACCAATTCCCGAAATCGAGGATTTAAAGCCAGAAAAATGTTTAGTGAACTTTATCAAGGGGAAAGACGTTATTGTCCTTCATCCTATGGGATTTGGGAAAATCTTAATATACCAGTAAGCCCCCTTAGCGGCACATTACATATGTCACAACTAAATAGCAGTGATTGGTTAAATTAAAAAAGTACACACCTACTGTTGAGCGAATGAATCCTAATGCTGTGAGGTCAGACAGTTTCCATGAAGTGAAACCAGCTGATGAATCAGGCTTGTCACGATCTGCATGTAGGTCTGCATATACAGTTCTGACACATGTTGAAATGTTAAGACATGTTTTATAGTTTTTAATCTTTTGTATTATTTTATTGACTATATGCTGGTTCAGTTGAATGTTGAAAAGAAAAATAAATGAACTAAATGGACTAGATTTACTGTCCAAATGACTTATGGATCCTTTTATTGCTTCTTCAATGACTGTTTTTCATTGTTTCAAACTTGATTAATGCTAATTGTTCAGAGACACGATCACTCAGTCAACAATAAAATATCCTCATTAATGTTCAATAATGGTCAAACCCACCTTTTATTTTGTGATTTACGAATAATGTCTTTTGACTTGGTTCGCAAAGGTTTGTGAGTTTTAAAATATGGGTCCCCAGAAAAAAAAAAAGTCTGGGAAACACTGATTTATTGTATATCTGTATAAATAGAAGTACTGTAATATTGCCAATGTTTTTGTTTTGTTTGTTTCTATCTGTCCAGGGTAAGCAGAAAAATTGCTGAGTTGGCTAATTATGGTGCATTCACAGAAATCTTTATGAATGTACACTGTCCCTGTTAAATAAACCATTACATTAAATAAACATGTGCAATAGGTTCCTAGAAGCAAAACACTAACCACTCTCTCAATAAAGTAATATTTCTTTATTACAGAATAGGACCTTTTTCCTCTAATTAGACTAAGTACTTAAATAAATCCAAGGTAAACGGGACATTTTTCATTGTTGGCACGTCTCCTCCTCTCCTCTGCTGCCACACTCCTCTCACTTCTTCATATTTATGATCTAAATGTGCTTTCTGCCCGAGGTGTGTGTGCACATCTTGACAGAACCATTGCAGGTCTCAAAAGTACGGGGGGAGTTAACGGATAAAGCACGAAACTGTACAGTGACTTTGAGCTTTGGTCAAAACGTGTTTGAAATTCATAAAATGCTTGAATAATGGTAGGCTTTTATAAAACAGTATGAGACCTTGTTTGGAGTGGAGCTGAGAGTAGGGTCACAAGCAACTCCACAAGGGCCACATAACCTGTAGAATATAAACAGAATATAAGGGAACTGTTTGTAACCTGTAGCCTTATTGATTTAACAAAGGTACTATAATCACAACTGAACCAGGGTTGTGCTTTAACCTGTACATAGACGACACATCCACGTTTTTCTCATTCTCAATCTATAAACATGCCTCTTGTGAAAGCTCAGAACCTCCAGAAGCTCTGATTAATGATTGGCTTTCATTGGACTGGATTTCAACATTGAAACTGGAAACCCAAATGAGAGTTTCATGTGAGGCTGGTTCTGCTTTCTGATTGGATAGTCATCTTGAGTTATAACCAAATTATAACATAAATAACTTGGACGTCGTGCAAAACTTAAGGGGGCAGGAGTGCTACTTGGATATACAGACATTGTGCAGAATTGTCTTTTTGGTGCTCTTCAGTGCAGGGACCAGTCTAAAATACAAAGTTATACTGATTCACTCAGAAAGTACAAAATAATGAAAAGCCTTTAATACCACATGGAAGATAAAGTTAAAATCACGTCAATGTGTTTGGGCCCTTTCATCAGGGCAAACTCGAAATGGCTTTCACAGTGCAGATTTAGGGCCTGTTTACATGGAAATGCTTGCGGCTAAAAACAACAAAATATTTTATTGGAAGTGCCTTTCATTTAGACGGTGACGGTGTTTTTGGGGCTTAAAAATCTGAAACCACCCTCCAGAGTGGAAAAGTTGAATATGCTCCACCGTTGTGTTTCTATCTACACTGCCCAAGATGCAAAACTCTGGTCAGATCTGCTCACGTCGCGTACATGTTTACATCACATACATCATCACCTAGGGTCACCACCTAGCCACCTGACATATACATACCCAATCGAATTCCACACACTTCATCTACATTTACATTTCATCTAAACGCGGAATAAAAAGTGACGACGCGACGCCACTTTTGCATCTTCTGTTCAGACCGTCATCATATAAACATAGCCTTAAAGTAATAAATGTAGGTCACATGTTCACAGTGCGCTGGCCCTCAGTCCCCTGGTGCATGATGGGATTTGTAGGCTTAGTTACAAGCTATCTAAGATAAGATATAAGATACAAGAAACATCTTATAAATAATACAGTTCCCAACAACCAATACATAGAAAAATACATAGTATAAAAATATATTTAGAGCAAAAATACATGTACAAGTGCTACAGATACAACATGTATAATTTGCATAATATATTAGAGGGTTAGTCTTACACAGTTTCATGGAGATGAAGATGTAATAGATAGGAACAGATTGCACATTTAAAGCTTGTTGTTTTAAAGGAAGGGGGAGAAATCTATCTCTCCATTCAGTCCTGGAAACTGGGTAGCTTTTTTTCAGTCTATCTCCTCCTCTTATTGCTTCATATCTATATTTTTTTGTAATTTTCATTTGAATTGTTATCAGTAAAAGTTATATTTAATTTCAACATGTTTCTCTCGTATTTCGGGACACATTTTATGATATTTAAAATCAAAATCTTATGTACAGTTCCTTTCATCATTCACGTTGTTCTCTCTGCTGTTCTCCAGGAAATCGTGCTGGTGGTGTTCTTCGGAGTGGAGTACGTGGTTCGACTCTGGTCTGCGGGATGTCGCAGTAAATACGTGGGGATCTTGGGCAGACTGCGCTTCGCCAGAAAACCCATCTCGATAATAGGTACGACAACAAACAAGCCCCCACACTGGCTTTAACAACATAACGAGATCAGATTTAACACAGCCCGGATAACACCTCCCACTCTCACCCCTGCTCCATTAGCTGCTGTTTGTAACTCCTCGAAGCAACACATTGTAATTATTAATTTGTACAGTTAAAATTTCAAAAACCTCCAATTCTGACAACTAATTTTGATTTCATTTTAGTCATACAGTAGCTCACACTTGCACTGCTTTGGGGCTAGTTTCAGCTGAGTTTAGTCCCATTGTAGGCTTCATTTGGCTCTTCGTTCTAGTCCTAGTCTAGTTCATGTTTAGTTTCAGGTTTAGTACCATTTTAGTCCCAATTTTGGTGTATTATTTTTTATTACCTTTCTGTCCATAGCGACCCATTGTAAAAGTATGGGCTGCTGGTTGTTTCAGTGTAGATTGTATTCATATTTTGTTTATAGTAGCCACTCTCTGGTCTTTGTTCTTTGTTCTGACCCTGTTCCTGGTGTCCCACAGACTTGATTGTGGTGGTAGCCTCCATCGTGGTGCTCTCTGTGGGTTCCAAAGGTCAAGTCTTTGCCACCTCCGCCATCAGGTAGGTCAAACCTGACTTTGAATTTAATTTCAAATCATCTGTGATCAGAATGGAGTGGTTTGGAGCAGAGTTCTCTTCAGACCTTGGAGGAAGAAATTTGACTTTTTGGCTGTCTGATAATGAAAATCTGATTTATTTGACAAGTAAAATCAAATTGAAAATCGATGGAAAGAAAGAAAAATATCCATCCATCCATTTTCTTCCGCTTATCCGGGGCCGGGTCACGGGGGCAGCAGTCTAAGCAGGGACTCCTAGACTTCCTTCACCCCAGACATGTCCTCCAGCTCCTCTGCGAGGGACCCCAATGCCAACCAAAAGACATAGTCCCTCCAGTGTTTCCTGGGCCTCCTTCCGGTGGGACATGCCCGGAACACCTCCCGACAGATGCCCAAGTCACCTCAGCTGGCTCCTCTCCATGTGGAGGAGCACTGGCTCTACTCTGAGCCCCTTCCGTGTGACTGAGCTCCTCACCCTATCTCTAAGGGAGCGCCCAGCCACCCTGCAGAGGAACCTCATTTTGATTGCTTGTATCCGTGATCTCGTCCTTTCGGTTATTACCCAGAGCTCATGACCAGAGGTGAGGGGAGGAGCGAAGACTGACCGATAAATCGAGAGCTTTGCCGTACATCTCAGCTCCCTCTTCACCACAATGGTTCGATACAGTGACCGAAAGAAAAATACGAAATTTTAAATCTTTTTTTCTCTTAGTGTGTTCAAACCTCTCTCTTGAGACATTGCTGATGATTCTCCATTGTGCTGTGTTGTTCCAGAGGAATCCGGTTCCTGCAGATCCTGCGTATGCTGCATGTGGACAGACAGGGAGGAACCTGGCGTCTGCTGGGCTCTGTGGTCTACATACACCGACAGGTAAGAATCAGCTGTAATAACACATTGTGCTCTTGATCGATTCAGACTGTTGTTGGTGAGCTGCTGTAACTACACTTGCCTCAGGGCTGATTGACAGGAAAGTGGTTACGGCCTCTCATTACAAATCATTCACACACACGTGTACACGCACATGCACACACACACTAACTAGTTAATAATTGGTCAGGATGTTTGAAGCCTTCTTAGCACAAACAACAGATAAGGCACAGGCTTATGTTTAGTCTGGCCACTTATTTTTATTCCCTAACACTTATTTGCTTGTCACTGTTCTCAGGCATTTTGTTTAATGAAGATATATTATGTTTCTCCCCTTCTGTGGTACTTAGTATTGAACTATAAAATATATTGTTGTTTTACATTTTGGTAATCATAAACTGCAAGATTTATTCTAAAATGGTTTAATAATAGAAATGGGTGCAGTGAGTTCCTGTTCTAAACTCACTCTAATAAGCAGCAGACATTTTGTGTTGTGTCTTAATTTTTTTAAACTATTGTAACTAAGTAGAGGGGTGAAAACTGACATTTTCTGAGCATTCAAGCCTGAAATACAACACCACACATGATTTATGTATGAACTGGAATGGACAGGATGAGAAAACACAATTATAGCATGGTTGAAAACTCATTAAAGTCCATTTTGCATCACATATCCCATTTACAGTGCATATGATGGGTTTTGATGACTCTCTAATCTCTACTTAATTTGGTGCTATAAAACCTGTTGTAAATATAAATTATAGTTTTACACCAACTGAGAAGCAATTTGCCAAGAAAAGCTGAAAAATATGTTGAAAATTGCAGAAAGTAGAGTTCCATTTTAGAGAATCTCACACTGAGGAGAATTCTATCAAAAAAAAAAAAAGAAAAAAAGAAAGAGGCACAATACTAAAACATATTTTTTCTGATACTTTAAACCTGATTTCAACAACATAAATGTGTTTTCTTGTCAGGTTATTTGTCAAATACTCTTCTACTACTCTTCCCTTATGTAAAAGTTGAAACCTAAATAAATGCCCGGAAAAGACAGAGTAAAATGTTTTGTAAATACTTAAAAATATAACAATCTTAACTATGGTTTACCAAAATGTGCAGTCTAACCTGTCATACGCACTCTAAAAGAGAAAAATGAGATCTCAAAACCCTGCGGAATTCTCTTGTGTTTACGTGAGGCTCCAGTGGTGCAGTGGGGTTTCCGAGCGGGGCTGTGGGAGCAGAGGTGAGGCGGCGTGGGCAGAAGGATGGACTAGGCGGAGTCAAGTGTCAGCGGGATTTAAGACCTATGCCCAGCCGAGGAACCACCTACAGCCTCCTCTTTTATTCATGTTTATAAAAGTGGGAGGGTATGTAATTACACTGTGGAAACTAAAATCTGTACACACAAATATCGTCCAGTCCCCATAACGTAAATCCGTTATTATTATATCAAACACATGATTTAAAGACCAGATATGGGCTAAAAAAGATTAAAAGTTCTGTACTTGTGATTTTTAGTGTCTTAAAAACATCCAAAGTTATTCGTCACTTGCATTCCGAGCATAAATATTCACCACAATGAGTTTCTAAGCACATTTCACAACTTTCAGAGACAGTAAAATGCTTTATAATTTGATTTATTTGATTATTTTTACCTCAAGAACTTCTTTTACACTATATCTGTACTGGGGTGAGACAAATTTTGCTCAAATACATGGAAAAAAAATGGGGTTCTTTAAGGTTACAATTTAGGTGAAAGTTAAGCAGGTAGTGACTATGATTAAGGTTGGCACCAGTCTCCAGAAAATTAATGCAAGTCAGTGTAACCTGCCCAAAAAGCGCGGACACTCAGAGTGTGGGTGGTAAGTTGGACATATTCTAATTTCATTTCAGCCCGGAGAGACAAAGAGAAGCATTAGAAAAGCTTAATTGAACAAGTATATCTTTGGCTCAGACCCTGCAGAAGACATTGCAATGGGCAGATTAGATGTCTTTCAGGAGATGTCTTTCCCCCCCGGGCCTGGACACTGGTGGCGGTAGAGGGTAAGAGAGGAGAGGAGATAGGGGAAGATGAGATGCCAAGAGGGATCTAGGGAGCAGGTAGGGGACGATATGAACTGGAAAAGTGGACTTGCCAACTAGATTGTAGGTCTATAATAAGGGGAGGACTGGATGATGATTGGGTGATTGAGCTTTGAAAACGTTGGTTGAAGCACCGTATTTCTGGGAGTATAAAAATACTTTTTTTTTTTTTTTTCCATGGTTTGGGAGGCCCTGCGACTTATTATTATTTTCACACTGACAGAGGGTGCTCTAGGCCTGTGTGCCAGTATCTGCTACTCCTTTTACCCTTTTACTCCTGTACCTGTCACTTGGCTCTACTGCGCATGTCTCCTGCAGAAAGAGCCTCTGTTCTGTCTGTATCATGTCAGTTGATCGCACCATTACTTCTGTACCACTGAAAATGTAAAATTTAAATGAACTTATGAAGACAACTGAGAAGACTGAACACAATGCCCTCAAAAAGAAAATCATATTTTGCAGATTACAAGTAGTGAAATATGCAGCTGAAAATGGTAATGCACCATAGCCTGATTCATCAGCTGGTTTCACTTAGTGGAAACCATCTGACACATTAGAATTTGTTTGCCTGACGGTAGGCAGGTACTTTTTTTATTTAACCAATCGCTGCTATTTGGTCGTATGTAATGTGCTGCTAACTGCTCTAACTGGTATATTAAGCTTTTCTCAAATCCCGTAAGAAGAAGGGCAATAACGTCTTTCCCCTTGATAAAATTCATCAAACATTCTCTTTGTTCCGGCTTTAAATCCTCGATCTCGGAAATCATTGCCAACACAGAATGTATGTCTCTTCGCTGATTGGCTGGTGCGCAAACTTGCATTTCCGGGGTTTTTGCAAACCATCAAGTGTATTCTGATTCCTGACCGCTGTCGCTGGAGAGAAATGCAATTGAGTGGAGGCATTAGGTGGCACCAGCCTGGCTATGTGCACCATGCAACTTTCCTGGAAGTCACTGGATGGATCAACAAAGCTTGGACTTCAATGACAACAGAAACCATCCTGTCGGGATTCAGAAAGTCCGGAATACTTCTAACTGGAACTGATGCTGAGTCTGACAACAGCTACACAGAAGAGGTAGCAGCACTCCGTTTACCTCCGGAGGTTGCAGAGTTGCTCAGAAGTGACACTGAGGATGGAGAATTCAATGGATTTAGTGAGTGAGATGGAGAGTTTGGTAAACTTGTTCTGTTCCATCCATCCATCCATTTTCTTCCGCTTATCCAAGGTCGGGTCGCGGGGGCAACAGTCTGAGGAGGGCCTCCCAGACTTCCCTCTCCACACACACGTCCTCCAGCTCTTCCAGGGGGATCCCGAGACGTTCCCAGGCCAGCCAGTTCTGTTCTGTTGTTTATGTTATAGTTATCTGAAGAACTGTTCATATGTGACGTTAACAGTCTGTTGTTCTCTCTTCTATTGTTTTTACTAGAACTTGACTTTCAAAATGAAATGTCAGTTCCTGGTCTCTGATTTTATAAAATAAATTTCCCAAAAAAGTGTGACTTATAGTCCGGTATGACTCCTATATGTTTTTTCTTCTTCATTATGTATTTTTTGGCTGGTGCGTCTTATACTCCGGAGCAACTTATGTTCTGAAAAGTATGGTTGTAAGTAGTAGTAGCAGTTGTAAGTAGTAGTAGTAGTAGTAGTAGTAGTAGTAGTAGTAGTAGTAGTAGTAGTAGTAGTAGTAGTAGTAGTAGTAGTAGTAGTAGTAGTAGAGTGTTATGCAAAATCGACTTTCTGAGGTGACAATAGCTCAGTTGGTAGCGCATTGGTCCACTGATCCGAAGGTTGGTAGTGCAATTCCAGCTCCCACAGATGAACACTGTTGTTGTGTCCTTGGGCACATACTTAACCCACCTCACCCCCAGTGTTTGTGAACACTGGTGTGTGAGTGTGTGCATGAACGGGTGAGTGGTTTTTTGATGTAAAGCTCTCTGAGTGCCTTCAAGGAGGCAAAGCGCTATATAAAATATGACATTTTTTGCAGCTACCGTGTTATAACGTTGTTCCCTCCTCAAAAAGATGCCTGAAGAAGTTTTAGATGTCATCCACGCATGTTTGAGTAATCTTGCCCACAGAAGAATGATTACCCCTCATTAGAGTAAACAAATGTTACAGCTTTTTTCACTCACCAATGTTTCCATGTGCTTTCATATCAAAGCTGCCTTCTGTAAGTTTATTTATTATTTTACGAGTAGAATGCAGATGTGAAACCTGTATTCCCCCTTCCCCTCACCTTGCGTTTGTTCAGTCTCTGTGCACCCTGATCTTCTTCTGTCAGACTGAAGGTGGTATACTGCCAGACAGAAGTATTGTAGATAGTCTCTACGGCTGATGTGTGAGAATACAACAGGGTCTGGTTGGCCTAAGTACAAACTGGAACTTAAAAGATCCATAATAAAACTGAGTGTGTTTACATGCACATCAGTATCCCAGTTATGATCGGGTTTTTTGAGTATCCCAGTTTCTTCATGGTGCATGTATACGCAGTACCCCGGTTTCAGTATCCTGGTTATGAGAAACCAGGATACTATAGATGGTATATTCCGATAGTAACGGGATACTGTGGCATGTATACGCAGTATCCTGAATACTGCAAAATAAAGTTGAGTGCACATGCGTCCAAAAGACAAACACTTTCCAGTCTTTTCACCACAACAGTAGTGCCATAAATAAAGTGACCAATCTAAACAAAGTGACCACACATGAGTGAAATGACTGTAAAATAAAAAGCTGTGCTAAATCTGCAGATGTACAATCTGCACTCATATGATCACTGAAAAGCTAAAACATGAACTATCTCCTATAAGCTATACGCACAGAACAGACTCACCATCATCAGCACCTCTTCTGTCACAAAAAGAACACACATAATCCACTGAGTCGTGTTCTTTAGTCCGAAAGAAGCTGATCGCATCAGCGGCACAAGGAGCGAGCTGCTTTTATCACCACTAATAGTTTATGCTAATTAGCCATGTGGTCTTAAGTTTAATTTCTGTAAAACATAAACAAATGTGATCAAAGCTGAATTATATGATCAAACGAGCTGATGTGGCTCGATAGTGGTTCTGGTTTATATGTTGTAAAGTTGATCTATTTATGCCGAAGATTTCAATGAAGAATCTGTTGGGTTTGATCTGTGCAGTGGATTGTGGGATATCTCACAGCTCCTTACCGCTGGTTAAACCTCCCAAGCTTCTGACGCTAAAGGAGCTCATGGTTTGTATTTTTCCTGGTTTATTAAATTGATTTAAGTTAATTTTTGCATTTGCACATTTGTAAGATTATGTCAAGAAACCAGGATACTCCATTTGATCATGTACACGGGATATGAGTATCCCATTTTCTCAGCACGCATGTATACACAGTATCCCGAATAGTGACATAACTAGGATATGGCTAATAACCGGGATACTGATGTGCATGTATACACACTCATTGTTTATCCATTTGTTTCCATGGAGATGCTTTTGCTTTGCCTGGAATGTTCCAAATTGTGATATTACAGTAAACATACAAGTCCTGCCACCAGTTACATGGAGATCAGTGGAAGGCCGACCCCGCTCACAGTTAGGATGGACATTTTTTTCAACAATTAAAGCACCTAGAATGAAAGATATGCTGGGTACATGCATTAAAATTATATTATAGAACATTCCAGGCAAAGCTGTATCCTCTTCTCAACTGAAAAGTCTTATAATGTATCTTTAAAGGCCCTGTCTGATAATCAGGAAGTGCAAGTGTAGTGTGACAGCAAAACGTCTTCTCCGGTCTTTGAAAAGTTGAATAATAATAAGGATGTTCAGAATCCATAGGGGTAAGCGAGGGTTAACGTTGGAACACTGCAAATTCTGTTTTTAGTTCTGTTTTTCACGTTTTTAAATTAGTAAAAAATCAGGTGCATCACTTAACATTCTGTCTCTGGCTCCCAAATACCAAAGAGCATCTTCAACCAAAAATAATTAAGCGCATTGGACTTTCTCTTCTGGATGACTGCGCGGCCTCTGCATCCCCTCCCCACCTCTGAATAAATGAAACACCCCCAGCTCGCACACACCTCTCACATGGCTTATATTTGATCCAGTGCAACACCAGGCGTCTGCTGTCCGTCCCCTGCCTGCTCTCCGGTGATGGGGTATACGCTCAGGGCCTACAGGGGGGATTCTCATTACAAAGTCAATATTCAGAGCATTACCGCGGTGCGTTCAGGTGCCCGGACTCCTGTGGGAAACCATCACGCTCACAGACAGAGGTGGCTGTCTCTCCTCCGGGGTACGTTTCACCTGCTGAACTGTGCTGTGGGCTGACCTTGGCTCCGGAGTGTCCAGGGGTTTTAGAGAGCTGGAGAAAGATTAACACCGTTTTCACAGCAATTGACCGTTCAAAAGAAAATATACGCTGACAATAATGTATAATTTCTAAGACTAAATCAGTCTTAATAATCAATTTGTTTGTTATGAATTAAGTCTTTGTTCATGCTTTATTAAGGTGAATTGCGTTGTAGTTTTTAATTGGTAGCATTATATTTTTGGAATTTGCAAAGTCCTCAAAATGGCATCTGAAACTCTTGAAGAAGATAAAAGAGCAGTGACCAACTAGCACTGTGGGAGGAGTCTGAGAAAAGGTGTTATACCTGATTTTTACTGTCTTAAAAAGCTGAAAAATACAACAACTACAGGCCAAACATATTCCTCACTTTTCTACATACATATCCAGTGTTGGGGAGTAACAGATTACATGGAGTTACGTAATCAGAGTACAAATTATGAGTAACTGTATTCAGTTACAGTTACTGTTTCAGTGAGTGGTAATTGGATTAGAGTTACTTTGTTGAAATAAATGGATTACACCGCGGTATTTTCCTGTTTTCATATTTGGGGCTATATCTCTTTTTTTTCTCAGTAATTCCACTCATTGCCGGACACTAAACCAGGTCTAAACTAGGTCTAAACCAGGACTAAACCAGGTCTAAACCAGGACTAAACCAGGTCTAAACCAGGACTAAACCAGGTCTAAACCAGGTCTAAACTAGGTCTAAACCAGGACTAAACCAGGTCTAAACCAGGACTAAACCAGGACTAAACCAGGTCTAAAACCAGGTCTAAACCAGGTCTAAACCATGACTAAACCAGGTCTAAACTAGGTCTAAACCAGGACTAAACCAGGTCTAAACCAGGTCTAAACCAGGACTAAACCAGGACTAAACTAGGTCTAAACCAGGACTAAACCAGGTCTAAACCAGGTCTAAACCAGGACTAAACCAGGTCTAAACCAAGTCTAAACCAGGACTAAACTAGGTCTAAACCAAGTCTAAACCAGATCTGAACCAGGTCTAAACCAGGATTTAACAGGACTAAATCATGCTGCATGACATGTCTCCTCGTCTTCTATCAATAATATCTTAATACGGTTAAGTAAAGACTGGACTTTTCATTTTCTTTTAGCAGACAAAACTTCTTATGTGAAGATTTCCTGGTCTTTGCTTCTCTACAGCAAATCAAGTAATCCAAAGTATTCAGATTACGTTACTCACCTTGAAGTAATTTAATGGATTACGTTACAAACTACATTTTGGTGTATGTAATCTGTAATCTGTAGGGGAATACATTTTAAAAATCAACCTTCCCAACACTGTACACATCATACATTTGCAGCATCCTAATTGTTCACCACAGTGACTTTATAAGTTCTTTTCCCAACTTTCAGAGCTCAGTTTTGCCAACACGGTAAAGCAAACATTATTAGAAATATCAAAAAAAGCAAACAACAACAACAGCCAAAGAAGATGAAACATGGCATTGGCATTTTTGGAATAAATCATTAAAAACAGACATGCCTTGGATATCCCTCTCTTTTTCATTAATTACTATTTCGGGCATGATTTTGAAGAGCTCCTGGCAGGATCGGACTGGGACCAAAAAAACGGCCCTGGACTTTTCCCCCACAAACCGGCTACTTAACTTTTAAGATCCAGTGAGCATTACTGGCCTCCTTCTCAGAACACTGCTGCTTCGGGCTGTTTCCATGCAAGGTTAAATACCTTTCTATGGAACCTTTCACTTTAACAATAACGTCTCCTTACAACAGACTGGAGGCATTCTTACCACTACAAAAGTTACATATTCCACCTTAAATGGCCCATATTACACTGTTTTCTGAAGTTATGATGTTGTTTCCTCATCACAAACAAGCCTGGAGTTGTGTTTTGTTACATTCACACACATGCTGCATATTTAGTTCTCCTCTCAAACTGAAAACACTCTGTTCCACCTTATGATGTCATGTGGTAATACAGGAAGTGCTCCACTATGTCCTTAAAATCTGTAAATTTGATTGATTTGGTACAAGGTAAAGGTTAGCTGTTCATTTGAAAACTACCACTACATGACATCACAAGTTGGAACAGAGTATTTTGATCTTTGGAGATGTACTACTGGAAATCCTAATAATCCAGGATTACTCAAACATGTGTGAATGAAACAAAACACAACTTCAGGTCTGTTGTTGAGCAGGTAGCAACATAATAACATGACTTAAAGCTCACAAGAGTCAATTTCATGTAATATAAGACCAAAATGATGAAGAATATCAATGGCACTTGTAACTAGGGATGTAACGATATCCAAATCTCATGATACGATAATATCACAATATACATCTCACCGTAAAATAATTACTGCAATATTTTGGAGGGGTTAACAGAACTGTACATTTTTTCCTTTTTAAATACCTTGACCAGTCATCAGTGTAAATCATTTTTTATTTTTTATTTATTTATTTTGCACATATAGCATGATAATAAAAAGAAACACACTAGATAAAAAGTAGGTGCCGGAAGAGGCAAAAAACACAATAGGGCGAAATATTAAAGCCTCCACCTTATGAATACATAAATTTTTTAAATTATCATTGTGCATATATATATATATATATATATATATATATATATATATATATATATAGAGAGAGAGAGAGAGAGAGAGAGAGAAATGACATTTAAACACCATGGACTAAATTCTTTTGATTCAAACATGGATTAAAACAAATAAAACATCCACAATTGAAAGATTATCAAACATTATCATGAAATATCAAACATTTCCTCCAACTCTTTTTAAACAACGCCTCTGATCTGCCGTCACTAACCAGATGTGAAAACTGGCTCCACAATTTACAGCCTCTGTATCGTTGCAAAACTGAGCTCTTGATGTGACACATTTTGGAACATGAAAATTATGAATTTGACGAGTTTTGTATTTATGAATCTCTGCATTGGTTTTAAAATAAGATGTAAAATGTTCGGGGAACGTTGTTGAATTGTAAAGAATTTTATACATAAAAATACAAGTTTGATAAATATTAAGAATGTTAAGTTTGGTGAATAAATGAGCAGACGATGTTAGTGACATAGAATGAGTTGCAATTCGAACAAAACGTTTTTGCCCCAATAATATTTTGTTCAGAGTAGAGAAAGTGCTTGCCCAGACTCTATTACAGTATGACAGACAGGGATAAATTAAACTATAGTATAATATAAGTATAGACTTTGAATCCAGAAATGTACAAACTTTTCTTATAATACCAAGAGATTTGTTAATTTTACTGGTCACTCAGTCAGCTGCTCTTTCCAGTTTAGATTATCATCGACAATGATGCTCAGAAATTTGGTGGATGAGACACGAGTTATTTCAATTGAATCAATTTAGATTTTAGGGTTAGTTGGAAATGATTGGAAATGAAATTATTTTTACCACAAATCATATAATTAGTTTGTTTTGACATTCAGAGATAATTTGTTAATTTTGAACCATTTGTTATAAGCAGATATTGCAACATTAGTTTGGTTTATTAGAACGTTAAAGTTTGAATTGGATATAAATAAAGTTGTATCATTGGCAAACATTATTGGGGTAAGATCTTGAAACTTTACTGACATATTCCAACAGTATAAGATTTTAAATTACTTAATAACATTTATTTTATTATGTAGTAAAGTAAGTAAAGAATCATGGCCTGTGCAGTTCCCTCTTTTTTACTACTTTTAAGTGAAAAAACCTTGACATTTGATATATTGTGATGGACCACGATATTATTGTGAAAGTTCTGACGATATTGTTACATCCCTACTTGTAGCTTTTTCTTTGTTTTGTGTAGTTTTGCCATGATTCCATATATTTTGAGAAAGACATAACATTTTTTTACATCCATCTGGCTCATATATCCCCTCATAAACTGTTGGCGGGTCCTGTGATTTTATAACAAATGTATTTTTGATTGGCTGACCACTGCAGTCTGTCTAAAGGTCATAGATTATGGTGGAAGTCTAATCATCTCCACGCTCATAATCTCATTATGACAATCAAAGCGACTAGTGCACACCAGCTGTTACAGACTCCTGCTCATTCACATTCCACGCACGGACTCAATGTATACTCTATTTATGCGCCTTATTCCCCATAAAAAAGCCTTTACATCTGTTCATTCTATACCGTGCAAAAATATATAGCGGTCACAGAGAGATGATATGTTTTATGTTTTAATTAAGGCCATCGTAAAGAATAATAATGTCGTCAAAAATACATAAAGCAGACACTAACCGTAAAGCGCTGTAATAAAGGGCTGCAGGCAGAGAGAGGGATGGAGGGATGAGAGAGGAGAGCAAAGACCAGACAGAGAGGGGGGGCGGGTTGTGACTCCGGAGAGCTGTTAAGGGCAAAAAGAATTGATTTCGTTTATTAGCACATCATCAAAAAGTAATGTCACGCCATGTGGTCAAAGTTAAACAATCAAATCCTCCAGAATTTCAGCGTGGTGTGATTGCAGACTTAACGTGTTAATATGAGACTAGGCAAAGGGGGTGTTGCATGTATGTCTACGGTGGAGTGTGTGTGGAATCCCTCAGTCGTCTATGGTGGAATGTTCAGCAGTTATCATGGTGACACAATGCACACATTAGTAAACATTGTCAAAAAGTTTTGGGAAACCTCATGAATAAATACAAAATAGATTTAAACATATTTTCAAGAGCCTGTCAAAAAAAATAAAGTGAAAAAGACTCGCTAGTGTGTGACTGTACTGTTATTTGAGAGGGACTAAGGCTACGTTCAAACTGCAGGACGTAGTGCTCAATTTGGATTTTTTTGCGAAATCCAATTTTTTTGCGAGGTGGTTCACATTTCTGATTAAATGCGATTTGTATGTGATCTCCAGTGTGAACTTTAAATGCCCCAAAAGTGTCCCACATGTACATTGGAGGACATGACGATGTCACTCACAGTGGGCTTGCTCAGTGTTTATGGAAGTCGCCTAAACACTGGGCTTGTCTCCCAAAATACCGTCCAGTACTTTGTAAAATGGACAGGTTACAAGTCCACGGCCGCTTCATTTGTTTGAGTCTTTAGCCTCCTTGTATTTGGCTCGCAGGCTCTTTATTTTTCATTCACACTGGAGCCAGGACCGCCTGTAGCTGCGCTCAGACATTTTTTGGCAATCATTTCAAAAAATGCTTGGTTCTGATAAGACGCCTCCAATTTGGTCTGAATACAGCGACCCCTCCAAATATGAATGAACTCACTTACCTCGCTTTCCCTCCACTGACTAGACTCCAAGCCTGACGTGTAGGTGGGATGAATGCAACCTGGCCGTTCAAACTGGAGTCACAAGATCAGATACGTATCAGTTTTAGGAGCACATATTCAAGTGTCCTGGGTCGCATTTGAAAAAGTCAGATCTGTGTCGTTCAGACTGTCATTAAAAGATCAGATACAGGTCACATAGGGGCGAAAATATTGGATTTAGGTCACTTGAGGCTGCAGTCTGAAATCAGCTTTTTCTGGTCAGGTTATGTTAAAATAAAGATCAGATTAATGTCGAACTTGATTAACAGAGCTTCAGACAGGGCAGAGCATCTAGATAGCATCACACCGACAGGGCACGTTGATGAGATCGGCTGCAAAGTATCAATTGGTCTAAGAAATTCCAGGCAGAGCTGAAGTCTGTTAGCCTGATTCATCAGTTGGTTTCACTTCAAGGAAACTGTCTGACCTTGCAGTGTTAGAATTCGTTCACTCGAAGATAGGCAGGTACTTTTTATCATTTAACCAATCTCTGCTATTTGGTAGTCACATATGCAGTGCGCCGCTGACGGGTCTAACTGGTATATTAAGCTTTTCCCAAAGGAAGTGACAGCCTGTAGGAAGAAGGGCAATAACGTCTTTCCCCTTGATAAAATTCACCAAACGTTCTCTTTGTTCCGGCTTTAAATCCTCGATCTCGGGAATCGCTGACAACACTGAATGTATGTCTCTTCGCTGATTGGCTGTTGCCCAAACTTGCACTTCTGGGGTTTTTACGAACCGTCTAGTGTATTTTGATTCCTGACCTACTTGCTGGAGAGAAATGAAATTGAGCAGAGGCACTAGGTGGCGCCACCCTGGCTAGAAGTCTGTGCTCATACAGTAGGAATTAAAGTTGGGCAATGGTTCTTTTACCGAGAGTTCATCAACTCCTTTTCTTCCTGGAGATGTAATTTACTTTGTCTGGAATGTTTCACAGTATGGAATTAAACCTTTCTATCTGCATGGAGACCAAACCAGACCAAGTTACAGGTCAGATCTGCAGAAAGGCGACCCCAATCACAGTCAGAATGTCTGTTTTTCAAGGTATTTTTGAGCTATAAACCACTTGCAATTGAATAAATGTAATGTAGCACTGTTTAATGTTATACTGTGGAACATTCCAGGCAGAACAATGACATCTCCATAGCAACAAGCAGGTGAAGGACCCCCAACCAAAAAGTTACATAGTTTAACTTTAAAAGCCCTGTACCTGATTTATTTTGTACATGTTTGTTTTGTCTGTTGTCTGTTTGTTTGACACGAACTTTTCATAATCAGGAAGTGCGTGTCAGCATGTTGTTAGCTTTACAGTGACTGCAAAACTCCGCTCTGATCTATAAGAGTTGCGAAAAGTGCTTATAAAGTCATCGTAGTGAATAATTAGGACGCTCATAGCAAACTGTTTAAAATAAGCAGTTCTGTTTTTCACATTTTTGATTATAAAAGCAGCTCTGTGTGACTAATCCAGAACACTGCGGGCCGCCTGCATCTAACATTTCATTGATCACAAATGCTAAAGAAACAACCCGTGGTGCGTCCTTATGTAATGCCTGGGCATGAGCAGAGAGCAGATTGGCTAGGCTGAAATACCTTTGCATATTTTTCTGCTACGTGAAATCAAAAGACTCCAAAGGTACTATGGGTAAGCTGAATAGTAGGACGAGGTGTCTTGAAAGGTGTTGTATAAATGGGTACATGACGTGATGCACATTTTTGGTGTTATCACTTTGAATGACTTTCTAAATAATCTTTTTCTTCCTCCAAAATTGAACTGTGCACAAATATGTATTTCCATAAATTACATGTAGTTTTCAAATGAAGTTGTGTTTCATTTCTTTGTGTTGCAACACTATAAACTGAAATGTATAACGCCGTAACACTTTTCTTTCAAAGTTCTAGAACGGGTCACTTTTGTCAGAGAGACTAATGGCATTGGCATAAACCAGTGCTTCTCAGTTATTTTCTGTCATGCTCCCCTTGGAAAAAGAAAACATTTCACACCCTCCGACTCCACGGAGCTAGCCAGGCTGGTGCCACCTTGTGCCTCCACTCAATTTCATTTCTCTCCAGTGACTAGGTCAGGAATCAAAATACACTAGACGGTTCGCAAAAACTCCGTAAGTGCGAGATCAGGCACCAGCCAATCAGCGAAGAGCCATACATTCAGTGTTGTCAACGATTCCTGAAATCGAGGATTTAAACCCGGAACAAAGAGAATGTTTGGTGAATTTCATCAAGGGAAAAGACGTTATTGTCCTTCTTCCAACGGGACATGGGAAAAACTTAATATACCACTTACGCATTACATACGTCACGACCAAATAGCAGCGATTGATTAAATGAACAAAAGTGCCCGCCTCTCGTCAACTGAATGAATTCTAATGCCATGAGGTCAGATGATTTCTACGAAGTGAAACCGGCTCATGAATCAGGCTACCACGAAGCCATTACCAAACGTGGACAAATCGCACCCTCGCCTACATACGAGAACAAACGTTTTAGTCGCGTCTCCAAAGCAGCTCCCAGGAACACTTCTACCAACGTGAGATATAAAAAATAAATATAAAATAGCTGCAACTTAAATGTCAAATTGGAGCTGTTGGCAATGATGAAAACAACCTGCATATGCTCATGATATCTGCACTACTGTCCTATAGTGACCTGCCAAATGAGGGGACCAGGACTAAACCAGGACTCCATCACAATGATCACGTCACAAATCGTGAACCCCAACTTAAAAATTCCCCACTACACGCAACATGTGTCCGTCTGTATTCCACGCTGCGCTCACCTACGTCATGAGGCGGTCCGTTCCTGTGTCCTCCTCATCTTTAACGGTGATGTCTGTGTTATAATTCCGGGCATTTGCGTCATCCAGAATGACAGAAACCATGTCTAATCTGCAGCATTATCAGCTCCTCTGCTGTTTCGTACACCACCTTTTATGATGTTAACAGAGCTCTCTGGTTTACTGAAGCAGCATTCACAAAGAGGGATGATAGTTGGCGATACTCGTCATGGTTTCGCTGAAAAAACTCAAGCGGCTTATCAGCAAGATAGGGATACAATGTCCTTAAGCGACGGCGTAATTTATTTGGCTTCATGCTGTCCGCTGCCAACATTTTTAAACACAGTAAACACAGCCATCTTTCCTTGTTTCCCACCATAGTCACATTGGAAACGAGTGCTACATATGCTTTACATACAGTTCGTTCTCTGCACTTCATATCTCCTGCTCTCTATGAGGGAACATTTTGTATGTGGAGCGCCAACAAAGCAAAATCCCGATCCCTCGCTCCACCTTGGTTACGAATTTAAAAAGTCAGTGCCAAAGCATAAGGCACCAGCTGTTCGCCAAGAAACACCTTCCACTGTAATGCGACCAAGACTTTATGTTGCTGTAAAACCACAAGAAAAAGAAAGTGCGAGCTCAGCCTGTTTGTCTTCTGCACCTCTCGTTTAACAAACGGGATCCCGCTTTGATGGGGCTCCACATAAAAAATGTTCGCTGCAAACTCAGGATGATTTAGGCAGTCAAAGTTTACCTTTTTAGTTTTTCCCGTGGATCAATCCTGCCCATCACCTTCACCTTTCACTATTTTTCAATTCCGTAGGGAAGGGAAACGGTTTGAACAGAGGTTTGCAGTCACACAGATCTGCTTAACTTTTGCATTGATGGAGTTCGCAAACAAATTTCTCGAGCCGTTTTCCACTGTTAGGATCCAACAACCACACAATTAATGATGTCCGAATCTCAAAACTAAAATATGACAATATCAGAACCAGAAACAAAAGCGATATGGTTCAAAAGATCGGCTTTGTCAATCGGCACATCCCACCCCGAAATCAAACATGGTGGTTTGATGCTCAATTTTTCGGAGAATCCTTCCCAGTATGCATTGCGCAATGACCGGAAGTCCGACATTCTTGATGCGTGTATACTCCCTGCACACACTCTGACAATGAAAGCGTCACTGCCAACTACTGTAGACTATGTGCAATTACAATTTATTTTAGTACAACAACAACAAAAAAAAGGTTGACGTCACACACGCTCACCCTGGCGTCGCATTGTGCCCCACTATTTGAGAAGGACTGGCATAAAGGGAAGCATGAAAATTCACAGATTTAAAAAGACAGTTACACAAAAACTAGAAGCAGCTCATCCGCAGCTCATCCGTCATTCACGCACTTGGGGGCTTTTGGGTTAAGGCTTTAGACTACAGAACAAATTCATCATATTTAATGATCATATCCTTATTTTTGTAAAGCCTATAAAGTTGAAGTTCATTAATTCATAAAGCTTGCATCAACTGACTCGTTCTGAGCATTGTTGCACACAAATTCCTCACGAAAGGGCTTTAGTAGCATGCCGGTCACAAGGCTGTATCACTGCAATGTTTGTATTTGTTCAGTGTCTGACAACAGAGGGCAGCCCAACACTCAAACAGCTCATCGAATATTAGAAAACGCTATTTCGTAAGACTCATGCATATTTGAGTATTGCATTGTCCTTGTACAGGTCAGAATTTTATGGTAGAATTTGCTGTTTATTGATACGGGTTTGTTGACTTGCTTTATAATTCATTTAACTATATACAGTGTTGGGGAGTAACAGATTACATGTACCGGAGTTACGTAATCAGAGTACAAATTATGAGTAACTGTATTCAGTTACAGTTACTGTTTCAGTGAGTGGTAATTGGATTACAGTTACTTTGTTGAAATAAATGGATTACACAGCGGTATTTTCCTGTTTTCACATTTTGGGCTAAACCAGGACTAAAACCAGGACTAAAACAGGACTAAAACAGGACTAAACCAGGACTAAAACGAGGTCTAAACCAGGACTAAAACCAGGACTAAAACCAGGACTAAAACCGGGACTAAAACCAGGAATAAAACGAGGTCTAAACCAGGACTAAACCAGGACTAAACCAGGTCTAAACAAGGACTAAACCAGGACTAAAACCAGGACTAAACCAGGTCTAAACTAGGTCTAAACCAGGACTAAAACCAGGACCAAACCAGGTCTAAACCAGGACTAAACCAGGACTAAAACCAGGACTAAAACCAGGACTAAAACCAGGACTAAACCAGGTCTAAACTAGGTCTAAACCAGGACTAAACCAGGACTAAACCAGGTCTCAACCAAGTCTAAACCAGGTCTAAACTAGGTCTAAACCAAGTCTAAACCAAGTCTAAACCAGGACTAAACCAGGTCTCAACCAAGTCTAAACCAGGTCTCAACCAAGTTTAAACCAGGGCCAACTTGAAGAGAACAAACATGAATTTTCAGGATGTGGTTGGTACATTCATGTAGTTTTAAAAATCATGACAATATCAAGTAATCCAAAGTATTTCAGATTACGTTACTCACTTTAAGTAACTTAATGGATTCCGTTACAAACTACATTTTGGGGTATGTAATCTGTAATCTGTAGGGGAATACATTTTAAAAGTCACCTTCCCAACACTGACTATATCTCTGTTAGTATTGTTGCAGTTAGTATTTATTTAATTATAACACAGGTAAGTCTGGCTGAAACATAGGACAAAGGCAGTAAATAGTGTAAAAATATACAATGCTTTATTTTAGTTAATATTAAAAGAGCTCATTTTACACATTTTAAAAGACTACACATTCAACACAACAATTTGGAGCTAAAACCTGGGACACAACTAAACCAAATCACACAAAAACAATATTAGTAATGCAAAAAAGAAAGATTAATCAAACCAAGGCAACTAGTTGAATCCCAGCTTTCAGGAACAACAGTGCTAGTGCAGTGCAAATATCTATTTATATATGTAAAAAGGTGCAATGGTATTTTCTTTTAGGTGTAAAGTGCTAGGTGTGTGGACTTAATGTTGAGACTTTAGATGTTTGAAAGTGCAAGGTGCTGTTAGATTGCACTAGCTGCTATTACACAAACCACCTGAGCCGATAAATACACACACTACAGCAACTACACTAACTACAGATAAAAAGGAACTACAGAGTCAGACTTTACGGGAGAATTTACTAAGACTGAAATACCTTTTGCATATTTTTCTGCTACGTGAAATCAAAAGCCTCCAAAGGTACTATGGGTAAGCTGAACAGTAGGACGAGGTGTCTTGAAAGGTGTTGTATAAATGGGTACATGACGTGATGCACATTTTTGGTGTTATCACTTTGAATGACTTTCTAAATAATCTTTTTCTTCCTCCACAATTGAACTCAACCGTGCACAAATATGTATTTCATAAATTACATGTAGTTTTCAAATGAAGTTGTGTTTTGTTTCTTTGTGGTGCAACACTATAAACTGAAATGTATAACGCCGCAATACTTTTCTTTCAAAATTCTAGAACGGGTCACTTGGGTCAGAGAAAGACTAATGGCGTTGGCATAAACCAGTTATTTTCTGTCATTGGAAGAAGAAAACATTTCACACCCTCCGACTCGGAGCTAGCCAGGCTGGTGCCACCTTGTGCCTCTGCTCAATTTCATTTCTCTCCAGCGACTAGGTCAAGAATCAAAATACACTAGACGGTTCGCAAAAACCCGTAAGTGCGAGTTCAGGCACCAGCCAATCAGCGAAGAGCCATACATTCAGTGTTGTCAACGATTCCCGAGATCGAGGATTCAAAGCTGGAACAAAGAGAATGTTTGATGAATTTTATCAAGGGGAAAGACGTTATTGCCCTTCTTCCAACGGGACTTGGGAAAAGCTTAATATACCAGTTACGCATTACACACGTCACGACCAAATAGCAGCGATTGGTTAAATGAACACAAGTGCCCGCCTCTCGTCGAGTGAATGAATTCTAATGCCATGAGGTCAAACGATTTCTACGAAGTGAAACTGGCTGATGAATCAGGCTACCACGGGGCCATCAGACTTTACGAGAGAAGAACTCGAAAGACTCGAAAGAATTTAAGAGACAATTTCAAGAGAATTTGAGAGCAGAAACCAACAGCAGCAGTGCAAATCTGCCATATAGAAATACACCGATTACCACACGCCATCAAACGCCACCACCCCTAAACATACACCACCCAGAGCCTCTACCTGGATTCTAGAATAGGCGTACTCTACATGCCACCTGCTTCGGACAAAACCTTTAAATATAGTCACCAGAAACAACGCATTAAAACAAGTTCTAAGAGACACATTGAAAGAACAACTCCAGTACTTACACGCGCCACATTCACGAGCCACCGAAAGCCTCGACTGCCACACTAAGGCGTGCGCAGCCTTTTCTAATCGCTAATCAGTCACGCCGGGAGCCATGCACAGCGACGCACAGGTGGACGCATTCACGGACGCACTACGGTCAGAAAATATAATCTAAACACCCGGTTACAGTATAAATTAACAAAAGTGAAATGATTTTCTCTCTGCAGCTTCAGAAAGTGGTGCCATTAATTAAATGTTTTACTATAAACTGAAACATACACATCCATTCACTCCAGCAGGCATCACAGCCCAGTGCAGTCTATAACCTTGAACATACAAAACTGTTTACTAAATTAAGAACTTCTGAGATCACGGTAGAAGTCAGTTATTACATTGTCTGGACTAACTACACTCAAAATGTTGGCAGTAAGAAGCTGCTAACTTCTGTTCTATGACTTTCATTATATATAGCAAAACTGAAAAAAAAAAAAAAAAAAAACAATAGCCGAGGCACAGAGATCGTTCTTACAGTACCTTTAATGATGTTACAGCAGAATTCACAGCATCAGGGTGACAAACAGGCAAAAAATATCAGAGAGTCTAAAAGCATAACTGAGATTTCTGAAAGTCTGAGGGAGTCTAAGTGTCTGGGTGTCTAACAAAGCCTTTGTATGGTCTAATTATAAATGTGATCTTTTTAGCTGATACATTATTCTGGGAAAATTCTGGAGCACCTGCAGTTTGCATCATTCAAGGCCACTGAACAGAACATTTTGCACATTAACTATAACAAAGATTTAGTATGAAATGAGTACAGTAAGATTATAAGTTCACAGAGTATGTTATTGGTTAAGTCCACTGAACTAAGGTGTGAACTGTCACCTAGTTGCTGTACATTTTGCATAATCTGTCCTGCAGAAATACTCCTGATTGTGAAAAAATAGGGAGTGTTAGTTTCAGTGCAGTTAGCTTCTTCCTTCGGACAGATGTAAGGCAGTGACTTATCCTGTCAGAACTCTGTCAGAACTGAAGAAGCCTCTTGGATGACTGGCAAAAACTATTCACTCAAAAATGTTCTTCAGATTTAAAATTTCTTTTGTGGGTATCAGCAGCAAAGCATCACTACCCAGCTATGCCAGGGATTTGAACTTTTCTTATACTTGATTATGGGTTATTATAATAGTAAAAAAAAAAAATGCTTATATAAGATAAAAGAAAGATTTGTACAATCAAAATAATTACCGTATTTCTCAGACTATAAGTCACTCCGAAGTATAAGTCACATCAGCCAAAAACTGCATAATGAAGAAGAAAAAAAACATATATATCACACCGAACTATAAATCGCACTTTTTGGGGGAAATTTATTTTATAAAATCAGAGACAGTAAACTGACATTTCATCTTGAAAGGCAAGTTATAGTAATAACAATAGAACAGAGAACAACAGACTGTTAACGTCACATATGAACAGTTCTTCAGATAACTATAGCATAAACAACAGAACAGAACATGTTTACCAAACTCTCCATCTCACTGCAAATCACTAAATCCACTGAATTCTTCATCCTTGGTGTCACTTCCAAGCTACTCGGCGACCTCCAGAGATAAACAGAGTGCTGCTTCCTCTTCTGTGTAGCTGTCGTAAGACTCAGCATCAGTTCCAGTTAGAATTATTCCGGCCTTTCTGAATCCAGGATGGTTTTGGTTGTCACTGAAGTCCAGCCTTTGTCCATCCATCCAATGACTTCCAGGAAAGTTGCATAGTGCACCCCCCCGGTGTCACAAGTTTCTCGCTCACTCCAAACTTTCTTTCTGCTGCTCAATTACAGTTTTCAGATGCATATTTCGCTACTTGCAACTTATAATCTGCTAAATTATGATTTTCTTTTTGGGGGCATTTGTGTTCAGTCTTCTCAGTCGTCTTTATAAGTTTGTTTAAATGTTCATTTTTCAGTGGTACAGTAAGTAATGGTGCGATCGACTGACATGATACAGACAGGACAGAGGCTCTTTCTACAGGGGACATGCGCAGTAGAGTGAATTGACAGTGGTACAGGAGTATTAGGAGTAGCAGATACTGGCACATGAGTCTAGAGCCTCGCAGCTGTCAGTGTGAACATTTTAATATATAAATTGCACCAGATTATAACTCACAGGACCACCCAAACCATGAAAAAACGGGCGACTTATAGTTCGAAAAATATGGTACATGAAAATGAATAATGAAAAACAATGCTCCATACATTTTTTACAGCTTTTCATAATGCTTCATCTTAACCAAAACAACAGAATCACAATGCACACAACCTTATCAAAGATTGTAACTGTTGCCATTTGGAAAGCCTTAAATCCAGTCTTATTTCTGCCTTAATTCGGCCCCTTCTTTGTGAACCTTCCCAGAGGTGGCAGAGTGGTGTGTGGGAGCAGCCGCCGCGGGGAGCCTTTCATTTGTCCGCGCTCTGTGTAAATTCTGCTGTTTTCTTTCAGTACCACAAAGCCCTGGCACACGCTGGCACAATAGAACCTCGGCACAATCAGGCGCCCCCGTAACACAGCGCCAATGTTTACCCCTTTTCCTGCCCCCCCCCCGCTCTCCGGGCTGAATCTTGTGTGTCTGAGATCACGGCTGCCAGACTGGGTTGCCAGATCTTACGGGAAAAACAAGCAACCAGAAGCCCAAATAACTGACTGCAACCCCATAAAAATAAGCCCAATAAGAAAGGAGAAAATAAGTAAGCAGCCAGTAACTTTTAGTTTAGTGAGTGTTCTTTGTGTGGTACATGTAGCTTCTGGGTTCACAGAATTGTAATAAGCAAAATCTGATTTCAATATAGGTCATAAATCATTCTGGTTTTAGGCTATTATTTGTGGATATGGCAGGTTTTGTTTTGTTTTTGTAACTATTACGTTATGCGGTGGAAGTTTGGAAAGAATACATCGAATCTCCATCCGGCACATTTTTACTTAGACTTAAAATGTGACTCAGACAAACTTTATTGATCCACAAGGGAAATTATTTGGACACAGCAGCTCACACATCACAATATAATATAATAAGAAAGAGTAAAAAGTATAACGGTAATAATAAAGTCTAAGTTTATGTAGTGCTTTTCCGCCTTCAGGCCACTTTACGTCAAGGAATGACTTACACATTCAGACACCCGTGTACGCACACACTCGGAGCGAACCGGGCTAAGTGTCTTGCCCAAGGACACTATGACAGAATTCATCTTCAGAAACTAGAATCTCACCAACACACCAATATGGGTTTCAGTGGATCTCTACCACTTTACCATGACGTTTATGTCGAGAGCAGGATTTGAGTCGCCAACCTTTGGGTCAGTGGACAAACGCTCCACCACCTGAGCTCCTGTCGCCCACATGTCACAATAATACACAGCATTTCATCCAATATACAGAGACAATTTACACGCAAAGAACACATTTTTCTGACAGTTTAAAAACATTCATTTTACAAAATAAAGCTGTCATATATGTTTATTTCACAAATAGCAGCTTTATCATTGTGTAAAGTAGACAGAACTTTGGCCCTTGTTTACAGTGTGTTTGTTCTCTACTTCATTAAGCTCTGTACCTCGTTTTTTTTTTTCCTTAAAATGTGAAAAACAGTTCATTTTAATCAGTAAAGGCGTTTTTCATACTTCATAAGAACATAGGAGCTTTGTTCTTGTTCTTGAGGCGTTAAGAGCAAGAGCAAAGTTCGTTTAGGCTCTGACATTTCATATGTAAAGATGTTCTGCTGCTGAACTGCCCCGCCCCCTTGCTCTGCCCCGCCCTCACTCTCTGACACGCCCCTTTCTCTGCCCTGCCCCCTCACTCTGCCCCGCCCCATCTCTCTACCTCAGCTCTGCCCCGCCCTCTCGCTTTGCCCTGCCCCTCGCTCTGCCCCGCCCTCTCGCTTTGCCTCGCCCCCTCGCTCTGCCCCGCACTCTCCGTCTGCCCCCACCCTAGCTCTGCCCCGCCCTTTTGCTCTGACCCGCCCTCTCGCTCCGCCCTGCACCCTCTCTTTGTCCCCGCCCTCTCTCTCTGCCCCGCCCCCTCGCTGTGACCCATCCCCTCGCTCTGCCCTGCCCCCTCCCTCTGCCCCCTCATCCCAGCTCTGCCCCGCCCCCTAGCTCTGCCCCACCCCCTCCCTCTGCCCCCTCATCCCAGCTCTGCCCCGCCCCTCGCTCTGCCCCGCCCCCTCGCTCTACCTCGCCCCCTCGCTCTGCCCCACCCTCTCGCTCTGCCCCGCCCCCTCGCTCTGCCCCGCCCCCTCGCTCTGCCCCACACCCTCACTCTGCCCCGCACCCCAGCTCTGTCCCGCCCCCTCGCTCTGCCCCGCCCTCTCGCTCTGCTGTTGCTATGCAAATTCTCAACAATACAGCCACAGCACAACTTTGGATGGATGAATAAATGGATGGATAGATCGTTGGATAGATAGATAAACAGACACATAGATGCATGATAGATAAATAGATAGAGATATCGATAGCTACACAGACAGATAGACGGATGCACAGATAGACAGATAAACAGACAGATAGATGGATGATAGATAAACAGATGGATAGATGGATGAACAGATAAACAGACGACTAGATGGATGACAGATAGGTAGATCGATAGCTACACAGACGGATAGATGGATGGATAGAAAGACAGAAATTCAGAGTTTCAGCAGTAGCGACATAGAGAAGATATTTAAAGTTAGCAGTCCATCCTCATTCAATCTGCAATATGGGGGCAGGTGGCATTTTCGTCTCGGCAAATACATCCAAAATTTACAGGGAACTTCACCAAAACATGATCTCAGAGTCATTTTAAACGCACAGACTCCATTTGTGTGTCCTCTGGTGCATTGACTTCGCGTTGGCGCACACACGGGGTAAGCGCACAACCCTCTCATTCACTGTCATCACGGCGGCTGTGATTAGAACATGCTGTGTGCCATTTGAACGCTGTAGGTTTGGAGCGTATTTCTCTGATGGGCAGGCTGTTTACTGAACAGAGCTCCTGGAGACGATGGAAAACTAATCTATTCCGGCTCCAAATGGAAGACTAAATAATACTACTATTCATAGAGGAAAGGAAAGTGTATGCAAAGTTTCATTTATGATAAGCTTGCAATCAAAAATGGGTTCATTATAAAAACATTGGGCAAGGCAAGCGTCAGGTAAAGTTGTCACATTATTAAAGGAGACATCAACATGTATGCGTTTTCAACCATGCTACTGATACTTTGATTGATACTGATGTCATCAACATTTTTTGAGGGTGTGGTGCTAACTATACGCACTGCTCTGTCTGAAGCTCTGTTACTCTAGGGCCCCATCCACACTAGTACGTATTTGAGTCGTTTTCGTTGTGGATACAGTGTTCGTCCACACTAATTAAATTGAAAATGGCTCCAGAGATGGATTGATCCTATGCCACCAGCTCCCACGAGTTCATCTGAGTACAGATCTGATCCGGCACTGTGTGGACGCTTGAAAACGTTGATGTGAGTCTGTGCACCGCGAAGTAATTCACGGCCAAAATGCAAAGAGGCTAGAATATATGTTCATTCATATATACAATCTATGTGCATGATTTGCAAACGTATAATCACTGAAAAGTTTCACATGAACCATCTCCAACGTGATAAAAGCACAGGACAGACTCACCATTAGCAGAACACCCCTCTGTCACAGAAAGAACCCTCATATTCCACTGAGTCGTGTCCTTTAGGCCAACAGAAGCTGAACCGCATCAGTGCACAATAGCGAGCTGTTTTTTGAGCACTCGGTTTATGCAAATGAGTCATGTGGTTTCAAGTTTCATTTCTGTAAAACATAAACAAATATGCTCAAAGCTGTGTGGATAGGGAAGGCTTGTGGACACAGAAACGACGTGTCTGGACGCAAATTGTTTCCGATACGGTGATACAGTGATACGGTGATTCGTTTCAGTTTCAACGTAACCTAGACCTAGTTTATGTTCTGTTTCTCTAATTAGACTTTAATCACTCTTTTTTTCTCACAGTTTTTCAGTTGGTCACTCCAAGCTCGGACTGGTAATCTGTACTATTGGGAAAATGCCCGGCGAGTTGGTCCACCTCAGACCACATTTGGGCCGGTGCAGTGGTATCTGATTCAAGGGCGGACTGGCAATCTATCTGTGCGTTCTGGAAAAGTTCAGAACGGCCGTCTGATGTACTGGCCGTACTAACAGCAGAGGGTGGAAATACGATAATAATTAAACGCCCCACCTTCTCTCCCAGTCCTCAATATCCACTGTAGGCTGATTTGTGGGGGAAAGTCTGTGACAAAGTGGGCCTTTGTCCCATTTTAAACTTTCAATTTGTCTCATTTCACACATTTTGTTCTCAATATCCTACCAATACAGTTACAATATATCTTAGTTTTGTTTAATTATCTCATAACACATTGTTCATTTAAATATGTTTTATTAATTCATTTCACTTACATCATACATTCATCATACTTACCTGCAGCTCCACATGATGGTCCAGACAGAAAGAGGGGGCGTGCCTCATGTCGGCCATTTTTCAAACCTTGGTAGGACCATGTGGACATGAGAGACTTCTGTGCAGATGGATGTATGGTGTTGTTGCTTGTGATTTAGGTAACTTATTTTTGGTTTGTTTGAACAGTTTTGTACTTTATTTTACTCTACACCAGGAGTCTGTTGTAAATATATTTTTGTTATAGTGTGTCTCCTACTTCGACCATGTCGAGACAGCTTCCCCACAAAGTCCAGGGCTGTTTTTTGGTCCCAGCCCGTCCTTGAGTCACTCTCACATTTTGTGTTGAAAATCAGACTCTTAAACAGACTCATGAGTGCTTGTATTGATCACAGGCTGTGTTTTGTAAATTTATTTCCACCATTGTGACACCATAGTAACTGCTGAACATTCCATCAATATCGAACACCTCCAGCGTGAGTATCAATTTCCCCTCATCATTAATTAACTCAAAGTTGTAATTGAAAATCTGCTGCCTGATGTGGTGAAATGCAACAAAGAGCGCTGCAGTTTGGAATAGGAAGTCAACATTGTCCCTTTTTTATGTAAAAATATAATGTCCCAGTTAAAAGTTATAACTCTATTTTGATAACATTGATTTTTGTTTCTATTATTACTAAGTAATACTAAAGCAAGTACTGCAATACTGATAAAATACCAACTCCACTCCAATGTGAACTTATCTAAATAGGAAATATATGTGCAAATGAAGTGAATAATATACAAGGTAATTCAAAATGTCATTTTAAAAAGCAGCTTGTTTTCATTCCCATTTGTGTATTCATCACAAACCCTGAGTTCTTCTCTCAAATGGAAAACACTCTGCTCCACCTCGTGATGTCATATGGTAATACAGGAAGATTTTTTAAGCTCCATCCATCTTTTCTTGAATCATTTAGATAATTTCAGCCTTGGAAATGCCTATCTCTACTGAAGTAAAGGTAAAAGGAGCTGTTAACTTGAAAACGACTGCTTCATGACATCACAAGGTGGAACAGGGCATACTGAACTTTGGAGATGTAGACAGACAAATAATAAAGGGTTACTCACACACTTATGGATGAAACAAAATACAACTGCACGTATGTTTTTGATTCGGTAAAACTTAAATGACTTAAAGCTCACATTTTGCGTATATCTTGAGAATTTTCCTTTTGTGTGAAACTGAAACCCACCCAGATATAAGGAGAACATGCAAAACTCCAGAGACCTACCTGGAACCTTCCAACAGTGAAGCAGAAGCGAACCACTCAGCCACCCTGGAGGTAGAACAGCTCAAATTATGGAAAAGTCAATAGTAGTCAAAATGGAAGCCAAGGTATTCGCAGTTACAACTTTACTCCAGCGCTTCCCCATTGCATGTGTTCATATTCCAAAATGAGGTCAGATATATTTCCATAAGTCTTGTTGAATTTGGGTTGACAGTAATATGTAGAAATGTACGTCAAGGCGAATGCGGCTGCTGCCTACTCCGTTTGTCTGGCTGTGACATTTTCAGGACAAAACCAAAAACAGTTTGAGCAAAGCGGTGGCTCAAGACGGAAGCAGGTTATAGGGATGTTCTATCGTCAAAAGTCTCACAATAATATCATGGACCATCACAATATATCAAATTACAAGCCTCTTTGCTTAAATTCATTGTTATGTTACAGCAGGAGCTAAAAGAAACAGAGGTTTCAGTCCAGTTTACACACATGGAAATATCATACTGAGAAATTTTGATATCATGACCCACAGTGTTGGGGAGTAACAGATTACATGTACCGGCGTTACGTAATCGGAGTACAAATTATGTATTCAGTTACAGTTACTGTTTCAGTGAGTGGTAATTGGATTACAGTTACTTTGTTGAAATAAATGGATTACATGGCGGTATGTTCCTGTTTTCACATTTTGGGCTAAACCAGGACTATAACCAGGTCTAAACCAGGACTAAACCAGGACTAAACCAGGTCTAAACCAGGACTAAACCAGGAATAAATCAGGACTAAAACAGGTCTAAACAAGGACTAAGCTGGGCGTAAAACCATGTCTAAACCAGGACTAAACCAGGACTAAACCAGGGCTAAACCAGAAGCAAAACCAGGTCTAAACCAGGTAAACCAGGTCTAAACCAGGTCTAAACAGGTCTAAACCAGGACTAAACCAGGACTAAACCAGGGCTAAACTAGAAGTAAAACCAGGTCTAAACCAGGTCTAAACCAGGACTAAACCAGGACTAAACCAGGTCTAAACCAGGACTAAACCAGGAATAACTCAGGACTAAAACAGGTCTAAACCAGGACTAAACCAGGTCAAAACCAGGACAAACCAGGACTAACTACGACTAAAACCAGGTCTAAACCAGGTCTAAACCAGGTCTAAACTAGGACTAAACCAGGTCTAAACAGTATGAGACCTAACAGTAGGGTGGCCATACTCATATAAATTTCTCATTTCTCATATAAAAATCATTTCTCTATCAATAATATTTTTAATCTGGTTAAGTAAAGACTGGACTTTTTATTTTCTTTTAACAGACAAAACCTCTTATGTTAAGATTCTCGTCTTTGCTTCTCTACAGTAAACAAAAGTCTGTTCATGGAGACTTGGGCTCAACAGCCAATTTGAAGAGAACAAACATGAATTTTCAGGATGTGGTTGTTACATTCAAGTAGTTTTACAAATCATGACAATATCAAGTAATCCAAAGTATTCAGATTACGCTACTCGCTTTAAGTAATTTATTGGATTACGTTACAAACTACATTTTGGCATGTAATATGTAATCTGTAGAGGAATACATTTTAAAAGTCACCTTCCCAACACTGATGACCCATTATAATTATATATGTTGTCGTATAGAACTTTTTCGGTGGCTGGTACATCACCTGGTTGTTTCTATGGAGTTGTTATTGATTTGCAGCAGTCCAAACGTATTCCTCATTTTCCTAACACACTCCTAGCATCTTATTTATTCACTGCAATTCTTTTGAGACCGGTTTTGCCGTCATGGTAATGCTTCCAACACCTACCATGTTAACAATGCATTGTAAGGACTCTTAAAGCAGACCTATTATGCAAAATTGACTTTTCAGAGCTTTTAATCATGTTTTAGTAGTTTCCCCTTCTCATTTCCCTTCTCAAAGTTGTATTTGGAGTGATTCGTGCATCTTTTATTGCTTATTTTCAACACGCCATATTGCCAATATTTCACCGCCTCTAGCTTTCACCCACTGCTCTGTACTTCTGCATTCCATATTCACTCTCCAATTATATTTTCTTTAACCCTGGTTGGTACAAATGAAAAAAAAAAAAAATCCACTACTTGCATGTGTGTTGTGCAGCTCTCCATCAGAGGTGCCAACAGCTACATGACCACACTTTTAATGATGTTAACTTTTATTTATTTATGTATTTATTTATTTATATTATTTATTTATTGGTAACACTTTATAATAACTACACCGTATTTAGCCTTAATAAAGCATGAACAAAGGCTTAATTAATAATGAACAAAGACTTAAATAATAATGATTCACACTTAGTAACAACTTAATCACTACCTTCATTAGCACTTGCACTTAATTTGCCTGTGCTGTAAATAGTTGTAAGTTATAATAGTCATAATTATTTCATACTTAATTACTCATAAACTAACCATTTGAGCATTTATTAATCATTAATAAGCTATGAGAGAATGATTTACTAATAATACAATGCAATGATCATTCAGGCAGCTGTTATCTGTTAGTTAAGTCTTTCTGAGAGCTTTTCTAAAGACAAATTATGCTTTATTAAGCATTTACTAAGCATGAATCATTATAAATTAAATCTTTGTTCGTTATTAATTAAGTCTTTGTTCATGCTTTATTAAGGTTAAGTAAGGCGTAGTTATTATAAAGTGTTAAAAAAAATAGCCTCTTCTGCAAAGTTAAAATGGGACAGAAGCATTTATTTCCTAAGTAACATTGGAAATATTGAATCACAAGTCAAATCAGGCTCGATAGGCAGACCTCTCATTAAAATATGTATTGTTAATTGCAGTTTTAATATGATATCATTTGAAGGGTCAGCATTGTAATCTGTTTAATAACACTGATGATTTGTCTTCCACAGGAGCTGATCACGACCCTGTACATTGGGTTCCTCAGCCTGATCTTTGCCTCATACTTCGTGTACCTGGCTGAAAGGGATGAGCCAGACACTGGAATGGGGAACTTTGCAGACGCTCTGTGGTTTGGAGTGGTGAGTACAAGTCGCACATCTGTTATGATACAGGCTAAATCCAGCGTACTTACAGAAATAGGTTGGGTTCACGTGACATCAAAACATTCTAAAGCTAGCTAGACAGTTTAAAAGTGAGTTTGAGGACAGGTTAGATTTACATGGTGGAGTTTGCTGTTTAACTGTTGCAGATTTGTTGACCTGGTTTATGGTTCAAATCTCTGTAATTACTGAGTCTATTCATAGGAAAGAAGAAGTGACAGAAAGTTCAACATATTCTCTGCCAATATAAATGAACAAAGGCTATTATTATTATTGTTTTAATTTTTTTTTCCACAATCATAACTTTAATAAGACAAGTATGTGGACCCAAGCCATAGCAAATCATGGTAAAATTCAACATTTGTGGATCTTAAGTTCAATCTTTCAAAACCAGGGAATCTCCAATGTGTTTTTTGGACAGAAATTAACCGTGGTAGGAACATTGGTTGTCCATCAAACTGGTCTTTCATGCCTTTGACCCATGTCCTGAAGCCTATTTTTTGTCTTAAGACTGTCTCATGTAATAACTGCTTCAATATCAGAACAGTCCTAATCTTTACTGTCAGCTTATTGTAAATGTGAATTTGGCTTTGTTGCAGCTAATTATACATAACATGCTAATCAATGTTTAATATTTGTGATTAGCAAACAGGTCAAAGAAAGGCTAATGACTCTTTGAAATCTTTCACATGTGGAATCAGTGATGCACTAAATATTAATTAAGTGAAAGTTTCGGTTTTAGTGCTTACATAATCATCCCTTTAGAAAAGACTGTACATGTTTGAGTGTACATGCTCTATTTTAATCCGACACACTACAATATTATTCTGTGCATGCATTTGGAACAGCTTTGCAATAACTCCAGTATATTTCCCCCTAAGGACTTGTGTTTAAAGAAGCCTACACTTGAATAATTCATTGAACGCATCATGAAGACAACACAGCAGTACCTGTGGGCCTCTGGTTAGCTGTATTCCGTTACGGCTCGCTGCTAAGTAGGAGCTTTGATGGTGTTTTGGGCAGTGAAAGGTTGAATCTGCAGCGCCATGTGTTCTTGGTTTGTTGTTTTGTCGGAGGAGTGAGGCCCCCAGGCACACGCGGAGGTCCAGGGAAACAAAGAGATCCGAGTGCGGAGTCAATAAGTGGGCATACGCTGGAGGATAGCACAGTGGAGAGGGGCAGGGGAGATGGAGTATAGGTCTGAATGCAGAATGAGAGCAAGGTGAGAGGGTCATTCTGTGGGAAAACACACGTAAATCAGCCATGCGTTGCTGGTAAACCTCAGCTTCTCAAATATATATAGGTTATACAAATGTTTACAATACAAACTCTCCTCTATCACCTCTGGCACCACAGTAGTGTTTGTGTTTTTATTTGTTCTTTTGTCTTTAAATGTTGTAAATGATTATCGATCGACTGTTTATGACACTTCTAATGTTGCGACATGTACTATTATTACACTATCACCACTTCTACTACTGCTGCTGATACTATAAACAAACGAACTGAATGAAATATTTGATTTTAAATTTCATAATCTGTGTTCTCAGATATGAGGTAAACATGTTCAAATCCAATCTAGCTTTTACTTTTAACAACTATAATTCTGATGTATTATTTAATCTAGTTATGTTATAATTTGGTGTTTTGGTTCTCAAGATGATAACCCAGTTAAAAAACTAAACGAACCTCATATGATTCTCACATTTCTGTTGCCAGTTCAATGCCGAAATCCAGTTGTTCTGAGTCAGTGAGTGAATTCTGGAGGTTCTGAGTCATAAACTTGGGTATTAAAACCTCTGTATGTGTCCTCTAACTGCAGGTTAAGGCTCTGGCAACCCAAGGTCAGTTGTGATTAAATGCAGCCTACTTATAGTTCCTCCAATAATGGTAAAAATAAACATTCTTCTTTTTTTTTTTTTTTTTTTTACATTTTTTACTGTGACTTTTGAGTAACAGGATCTGACAAGGATATTGTCTTTAGGTCCTTTTTGACTCATATTTGATACATTTGCTCAAATCAGAATTATAATACAAGTTGTAGTATGTATAGTACACAACAAACCTTTTAAAATAAACTAGTTCTGTTTCATATTCATATTTTTATGACACTAAAAATCAGTTGCAGCACCTTCAACTCAGTGTGAATGAAATAACTGCATAACATAACATGCTCAAATCAAAATGTATTGAACTGTTCTACTCTAGTATATATATTCTTAACCCAAGGGACAGTCACATCCTCTCCTCCGTGTGCAGGTTACCGTGACGACCATTGGATATGGAGACATAGTGCCTCACACGTGGGTTGGAAAGACCATTGCCTCGTGTTTTTCCGTCTTCGCCATCTCCTTCTTTGCACTACCTGCTGTAAGTACACACTTAGGCTTCAGTGTATCGGTGTTTTTCTCACAGAGTAGTGATTATATGGACCAAAGGACTCTTTAAAGAATATAGGTATAGGCTAATGCAAATGTGACTTTGAAAGTGCATGTGAAGTTAGACCACTCATCTCATGAAAACAGAGTTATGAACATCATTATATTTAAAGGTGCACTGTGTAACTTTTTGGTTGGGGTGCATCACCTGCTTGTTTCTATGGAGATGTCATTTTTCTGCCTGGAATGTTCCAAAGTATGACATTAAACAGCTGTAGTTTACATTTATTCAATTACAGATTTTTTTATAGCTCAAAGGTACCTAGAAAAACAAGTATTCAGGGTTGCCTCTCCGCAGATCTGACCTGTAATGTGGTCTGCTTTGGTCTTCATGAAGATAGAAAGGTTTAATGCCACACTGTGAAACATTCCATACAAAGCAATAACAATTTCCATGAAGAAAAGTATTAGATGGAACCTCTACCAAAAAAGTTACATAAGGTCTTTCATTAAAAATTGTTTTGTAATAATTTTGTAATTTTGGTGAAGACATGGGCAGCAGATATGAAATACATAGAGGTATTTCCATAACGGTTACCTAGCAACCATAATGTCAACAAGGGCCAAACTTGTTATGATTAGACTGACAGAAATAAATAACAGTACTTTTATTTTGTCAAAGGGAGGTTTAAACTGTCAGAAAAATGCCTTCGTTTTGCATAAATTGTGCCTGCATTTTGGATGGAATGTTTGGTGTTGCTGACAGTAGCTCAGCTGGTATTTGTCCACTGATCCAATCCCAAATCCAACATAAAACATCTTTGGTAGAGCGGTCAGATCCACTCACCCCGAGTGTCTGTGTACACTGGTGTGTGAATGTGTGTGTGAATGGGTGAGTGGCTCCTTGAGGTAAAGTGCTTTGAGTGTCTTAAAAATGTGACCATGGCACATATAGAGGTGCTCCATTTTAGAACTCACCACTGCTGCCTGTATTTTTCTACTTTTCTTCTCAGTTTTTTTTTTTTTTCACACATTGTCACTTACCTGATGTAAAACTATGATGAATATTTTCAAGTATTATCCTGCCAAGCCAAGTAATTAGAAACACATGAAAACCTGTCCATCTTTTAAAATACCATCATTGTCTATTGACACTTTGTAGTGACGTTGGGGGTGTTCTACATATATCTCTATGGTGGAATGGTCAACAGTTACCAAGCAACCAAAGAAGTTTAAAAAATATATATATATACAAAATACAAAATTGATTTAAACAACAAGTTTTCAAAGGCCTGTGATCAATACAAATGTTCCTGATCATGTTCAAGGGTCTGTTTACACGAGAACGTTTGTGGGTAAAAACGACAAATTATTTAATCGGAAGTGCCTTTCATTTAGACAATGACAGCGTTTTTGCAGCTTTAAAACGCAAAAAGGAAGGAGGCCCCAAGGAAGACCCAGGACACACTGGAGGGACTATGTCTTTCAGCTGGCCTGGGAACGTCTAGGGGTCGGAGCAGCTGGAGGACACGTCTGGGGTGGAGGAAATCTGGGAGTCCCTGCTTAGACTTCTGCCCCCGTGACCCGGCCCCGGATAAGCAAAAGAAAATGGATGGATGGAAAAACACAAAATTCTGAAGCCACCATCCAGAGTGGAAAAGTTGAATACACTCCGCCGTAGCGTTTCCATTTACACTGCCCAAGACGCAAAACTCTGGTCAGATTGGCTCACATCACGTACATACATCACATACATACAGTACACAGAAACAAACATGTCGGATCATTTCCATCCATCAGACCTTCAAACTGGTCTGGCAGCTCTACAAGTGTGTGCGGACAGAGCGGTCACCTGGCATGCATACCCAATCGAATTTCACACACTTTTGCGTCACCGTATGCACGCAGATTTCCTCCCAAATACGTTTGTCTAAACGCAGAATAAAAAGTGATGCCACTTTTGCGTCTTCTGTTCAGACCGTCATCACATAAACGTAGCCTAAGAGTTTGATTTTCAACACACAACGTGAGCTTGCTTGTGACTGTAATTTTATATCATTTTATTGTTTAACAGCACAAATCATCTCACCTTTTGTAGTTCCAATTAAGTCAGCTCTTAGGTCAGATTGTGTTAAAACAAAAATCATCTTAAAGTCTAATTTGAGCCACGGAGCTTCAGATTGAGTCCCATGGATAACATCAGCTGCAAGTATGAATACAAACATGGCGAGTCTATAGGTGGATCATTACTGGTTGTAAATGAGGTCTCTGGGCTTTCCCTTAGCTCGGAACAGATCATGGCCTGTGTGGAGGGCTGCACTGGTGCTGTCACTGTGAGTTTATGAAACACATTGTGGTGCTACATTCACACAGGATCACGTCTGTGGCACAGAGATCACACTTCTGCACATGCTGGTTTTGCACATAAGTAACCCGCATACACAAGTTTTATTCTACTAAATAACGAAATACTGTAATATTGTATCGTCAGAAGTCTCACAATAATATCATGGGCCATCACAATATATCACATTACATTTCTTTGCTGAAAGTGCATATGACAGCTTAGACTACTAATGTGACTAAAACACAGTTAAGATCATTATATTTAAATATAATGTCATATATTTAAATGTCAAATATAATGTCACACAAGAGTCATATGCACTTGAAGTTCATTGTTATGGTGCAGCAATAGACAGGGAACTAACTATATATATATATATATATATATATATATATATATATATATATATATATATATATATATATATATATATATAAAGAGCAATATTATGTAACTTTTCTGGTGCAGGATTTGCCACCTGCTTGAATTCTTGGAGATGTTATCTTTGCCTGGCATCTTTCTTTACAATATATCATTAAATTTGTCACCATGGAGACAATCCCCATGTCAAGTTACAGGCCACTAATAACTGGCCAAGCTGGCCAAGCTTGAACCCAGATCTGGAGATGGTCCTGTGCCCACTGCTCTGGACAGGTTGCCTCAGCACTGGTGGCATGGCTTACATTCAGAGGAGACATTTCCCCCCAGTATACCTTACACTGAATATTATACATACCTCAAATACATTGAAGTATGTCTTGATGCTAGACACACAGCTCATATGTGTGCACACGTGTTTCCCTCCACACTGCGCCAGAGGTTAAACTATCTGAACTATTTAACACATCTGAATGTGTGCAGTGATTCTCACAGAAAGTCAGACTAAAGCTGCTCTGTGGGTTATTGACTTTGAGAGCTTGTATCTGAAAGAGCAGACAAGTGAAATGTGATAGAACAGTCCCTTTACATTTAGGGCTGCTCGGGATGACTCTGTTCCCTCTCTGTAGGGAATCCTGGGCTCCGGCTTCGCTCTCAAAGTTCAGCAAAAGCAGAGACAAAAACACTTCAACCGACAGATCCCTGCAGCAGCCTGCCTCATCCAGGTGAGTGACCCCTCCTCATCCAGGTGAGTGACCCCTCCCCCTCCTCATCCTGGTGAGTGACCCCTCCCCCTCCTCATCCTGGTGAGTGACCCCTCCCCCCTCATCCAGGTGAGTGACCCCTCCCCCTCCTCATCTTGGTGAGTGACCCCTCCCCCTCCTCATCCAGGTGAGTGACCCCTCCCCCTCCTCATCCAGGTGAGTGACCCCTCCCCCTCCTCATCCTGGTGAGTGACCCCTCCCCCACCTCATCCAGGTGAGTGACCCCTCCTCATCCAGGTGAGTGACCCCTCCCCCTCCTCATCCAGGTGAGTGACCCCTCCCCCTCCTCATCCAGGTGAGTGACCCCTCCCCCTCCTCATCCAGGTGAGTGACCCCTCCCCCTCCTCATCCAGGTGAGTGACCCCTCCCCCTCCTCATCCTGGTGAGTGACCCCTCCCCTCCTCATCCTGGTGAGTGACCCCTCCCCCCTCATCCAGGTGAGTGACCCCTCCTCATCCAGGTGAGTGACCCCTCCCCCTCCTCATCCAGGTGAGTGACCCTCCCCCTCCTCATCCAGGTGAGTGACTCCTCCCCCTCCTCATCCAGGTGAGTGACTCCTCCCCCTCCTCATCCAGGTGAGTAACTCCTGCTCCTTCCAGGATGAGTGACTCCTTTTTATTCAGGTGAGTCCTTTATTTGGCTGAGTGACCCCTCTTATCCAGATGAGCGTTGGTGGTGGTTAGAGGGGCGTCTGATGCAGACTGGCTGTAATGTGCTATATAGATTTAATGCATCATCATTATTATTTTTATAAGTCCTGGCTAAAGGTGGAGTCATATCTGTGTTTCATGTGTGTACAGACAGCCTGGAGGTCTTATGCAGTGGACAACTTTCAGACTGCAACCTTCAAGATGTTTCTCAGAAAGAGGAGCCACATCCCAGCGTCTTCTGTGCACAGCCCCAAGCCCAAGAAGTCGGTCAGTACAAAGACAAATTTGTGATGTTATACTTACATTTAACTCTTTTGTGTCACCAAAGCAGTATTCATCACTCCACCATGGCACCTCCTTCCCACATGTCACACATAACACATGGAAGGTGATGTAAATGCCATTCAAACATGATGTGTATACTCATGGGTTGAAAGGGTGCATTATGATAAGAGCTGTTAAATAAAGATTATTATTGTCATTTAAAGGTGTGTTATGTAACATTTCTGATAGAGAGTCAATCTCCTGTTTAAACGTTAAAACAACTAAATCAGCAGCACCACACACACACTCACACTTGACTGTTAGACACATAATAAATCAAGTTTGAACAAAAAACAAAGACAGAGTTCAAAGATAATCACAAAATACAAGATGAACAACAAAATTCAACAAAATGATCAAAAACAATTACTTGGGTTTTGTAAATATTGAACCAGAGCATTTTTAAATGAAGGAACAGAAGTTAATGCATGAATCGATGAGGGAAGATTGTTCCAAACAAAGGGAGTTCTATATTTAAATGAGGGTTTTCCTATTTGTTTCTTGACTCTTGGGACAACAAAAAATATCTGATCTGCATGACATACACTGTAAGAGGATCTAAATGGAATTAAATAATGTTTGAGATGTTGAGGATAACTGAGATGAATGCATTTAAAGATAAATAATAACCAGTGAAGTTGATGTTGGGAGGACAGAGTGAGTAGAACAGATGGTGATACATTGTACAATGGTGAGTTCTGAAGGGACAGAGGAGAATGAGTGCATATTCATGCACATTAGTATCCCTGTTATTAGCCGTATCCCGGTTATGGCAGTATTCGGGATACTGCGTATACATGCGCGCTGAGAAACACACGAAAAGACACACATATCCCTGTATACATGATCAAATGTAGTATCCTGTTTTTTGACATAATCTTATAAATGTGTAATTGCAAAAATTAGCTTAAGTCAATTTAATAAACCAGGAAAAATACAAACCATGAGCTCCTTTAGTGTCGGAAGCTCGGGAAGTTTAACCAGTCGTAAGGAGCTTTGAGGTATCCCACAATCCATTGCACAGATCAAACCCAACAGATTCTTCATTAAAATTTTCTGCATAAATAAACTCAACTTTACAACATATAAACTAGGGATGGGCATTTGATGAAATTTTATTAATCGATCGTCGGAAGAATTAACGATCGATTATCGATTAATCATTAAAGTTTTTATATTAAAATGATCATCATTATTATTACTATCTGCACTACTAATCTGCATAAATAAACTCAACTTTACGACATATAAACCGTAACCACTCTAGAGCCACATCAGCCCGTTTGACATTATAATATGTTTAATTCAGTTTTGCGCAACTCTCACAGAAACGAAACTTAAAACCACATCGCTAATTTGCATAAACTAAGCAAAGATAAAACTACAGCTCTTGTGTCGCTGATGCGGTCAATTTCTGTCAGATTAAAAGACATGATTCAGTGGAAAACAGGTTAGTGTGACCAGATTTGTGTTTGTCAAAACCAGGACACGGTACGGGGGGAGGGAGGTGGGGACTCGTCATCGACATTGCGCGACTCTCACCTGGCAAAACTTTTTCCCAATGGACACCGAAACATATGTTCCTGCTTTATACACTGTGCACATGACCTCCCACTTGTCCTGAACGCAATGGAAAGCGTAGAATTTCTTGTACAAATCATCGTTAAATACACATTTGTGCTTTGGTACTTTGCAGACTGACCGAATGTTTGTGTCTTGCTCCTTCTGAGTGCAGAGAGACACATGTACAGACCTGTTTGGTCACACTACGCACAGCAACCTACATTCAGTTTGTCAATTAAAATTAACGTAATCGATGAAATTCTTAATGATCAATTATCGATTAATTGACTAATCATACCCATCCCTAATATAAACCATAACCACTATAGAGCCACATCAGCCTGTTTGATAATATAATTCAGCTTTGATCACATTGGTTTACATTTCACAGAAATGAAACTTAAGAACGCATAAACTGTTAGCGGTGATAAAAACAGCTCACTCCTTGTGCCGCTGATGTGATCAGCTTCTATCAGAGTAAAGGACACGACTCAGTGGATTATGTGTGTTCTTTTTGTGACAGAAGAGGTGCTAATGATGGTGAGTCTGTTCTGTGCGTATATTGTAGGAGATAGTTCATGTTTTAGCTTTTCAGCAATTATAAACGTGCAGGTCATACGAGTGCAGATTGTACGTGTGCAGGTTTAGGGTCATTTCACTCACGTATGGTCACTTTATTTATGTTGGTCACGTTATTTATGTCGTTACTGTTGTGGTGAAAAGACTGGAAAATGTTTGTCTTTTGGACGCATATCCGCTCAACTTTATGTCGCAGTAACGAGGATACTGCGTAAAAATGCCACAGTGTCCCAGTCACTATCGGAATATACCAGCTACAGTAACCCGGTTTCTAATTAACGGGATACTGCCATAACCGGGATACTGAAACTGGGATATTGCCTATACATGCACCATGAAGAAACCGGGATACTGATGTGCGTGTATACACACTCACAGTAATCGAAAAAGTTGTGAGATAATCTTTTTCCTGACAGAAAAGCTAAAACAATTGATGGACTGATAAAGTAATTTTAAGTGGTATGAAATTTAGTTTGTATTTTATTTGATTTAACACATTTGTCATTTCAATTATTTGTACTTTTATTGCTTAAAAAAATAAACAAAAACAAATACATTGGAAACACATTCATTATTACTACGAGTGCCTCTCCACATTTTTGACTCTTAACTTGACCTGGTGGCGTCATTTGAGGGGAAATAACTGCTACAGAATGCATTTGGATCAGTTTTGTTTTATTCTGTTTGTGTTTAAAGGAAATGAATGCTGTTTTCAGACTCTACTCTGGTTGAAATCGGTTTTGAGAAAAGCTGGCTCAGTGCTTTTACAATCCACCATCACAGTACAATGTCTCTTTTGCTTTCCACTTGCCCAACTATAAATAAAGCATATCTCTGACAAGTAGGTTTTCTTTCTGTGTGCAGGTGAAAATGAGACCTGCAGCTGCTCTGTTTATTTTGTTGTGCGGTGATGAAAATGGGATGTTTGGCTGTTGAGTTATTTCTGTTTACTGTGACAATGAGAGTGGGATACAGTTGCCACGTTACTTAGTAGTTAAATCAAAGCCAAACGTGAAAACTAACCTTGCAGCTGATCCTTTGTCTTACTGTGTGAAGGTGAAAATGAGAAGAACAACTTAAATTCTCAGTTCTAATGTTGACAGCTTTTTTCTAACTCTAACATGTGATAATGAAAATGGAAGCTTTTCGGTTGTGTCAATTCTATTATGTGACTTGCAGCTGTTTAGTTTCTTGTTGCAGCTGTTCGGTTATTTATGTGCGGTGTGTGTGCAGGTGAATGAGAGTTAATGCCGTTATTTGTTATTATACACGGGAAAAGTAACACCTGCAGCTGTCCGGTCTACTCTGTTTGATATGCGCTGGTGAAAATGACCACATGCAGCTGTTTAGTTTGTTCTGTCCAATGTGCGCAAGTGAAAATTACTTGCAGTTGTCTAGTTAATCCAGTTCTATGTGTGGAGGTGAAAATGAGACTTGCAGCTGTTCAATTAGTTGTTATTATTATGTCTGTTTCAATGAAGCCTGAGGCCAGTGTGTGCAAGAGAATGATACTTACAGTTGTCCAGTTTGCTCTTCCTTATCAGATGGTATAAAGGAACACCTGCAGCTGTTTAGTTTGTTTTGTATGAATTGCGAAGGGGAAATTAGACTGGATGAAAGGAGTACTTGCAGCTGTTCAGTTTGTTTTGTCTGATGGGAGCAGGTGGAAATTAGACTTGGAGTGTCGACTTTGTTCTGTGTGGACTGCAGGTGAATGAAACTTGCAGCTGTTCAGTCGGTTATTAAATTATATACATTTTCTCTGTCTGTGAATAAAATGAGACTTGAGTGAGTATTATGGGATTAGCTGTTCAGTTTGTTCCATGTGTGGTGTACAGGTGAAAATGAGACCTGCAGCTGTTCAGTTCATCTCATCTTTTAGCCCATCTTTTGTGTAGAGCAGAGGTCTTCAACAGGGGGGTCATGGAATCTTTGGTTGATTTGCCATTTTATTATTATTATTATTATTATTTTATTTTATTTTTAAATTTTTTTTGCAGGATGAGGATGAACTGGTTTTGAGTCGGTTTTGTCTGTGCACTCCTTCATCATGTCTGTCCCTGTTCATTCCCTTGTCAAACTCCAAACACATCAGCACAGATTTTATCGCTTTTTGATTCATAGCAACACATTACGCACATTTTGCACGACATGTAGGGCTCCAAGTGCTTAATATGAGCACCACATGAATCCACTCAAAACTACTGGCATAGCATTTGGCGGTGCAGCTCCCGGTCCCTCCCCTCCCGTTCTGTTACTGCTTCCCTTTTATGCACAGTCTAACGTAAGATCTGCACGTATTACTGCGCATCAGGAAGGGGTGAAGCAACTTCGGGTGTATTAACCAGGCTCTGGACTACGCAGCCGGGTCCCTCTCCCGGTTGCTCCGTGGACAGAGAGGAGTGACCAGGAGAGGAGGGGGAGTGATGTGGAGAGGACGGAGAGAAGAGAGAGAAGAGTGGATGGGGGAGTCGTGTCTTTCCTCTCGCCCCTCAGATCAGAATGAGCGGAAAAGTTCCGTGGCCCAAATCAAGCTCTCCTAGTGTGCGCTGTGGGTCCTCTCTTGTTTAATCAGATCATTAAAAAAAAGTCACACTTTGAGCCAGTTTCCCGTGGTGTCGTTGCTCCATTGATCTGGCCTTCTGAGAGTCATTGTGAGCACAAAATGCAGCTTAAACTTCAGGCCTGAGTTTTGCTTTGGTCTGAGGCTTATTTCTGTCATGGATTAAACTGGAGATTGAGCTAGATTCAGCTCAGGATTTCAGGATAAGCCTGGACTTGTTAAGCGACTTTGATGAAATACCCCCTAGTACTGAATGTACAATAACAGAGTAGCTGTTTATACACAACACTAGGCCCAATTTAATAAAAACACAATTGTATGCCATATACATATAGTGGGGGGCACGTTTGGGGGTCCCCAGCCTCAAAAAACATTGAAGACCCCTGGTGTAGAGGTTAAAATGATCCTTGCAGCTGTTCAGTATGTTCCGTTTTTGTATACAGGTGAAAATGAGACTTGTAGCAGTTCAGTCTGCTCCATCTTTTGTTTACAGGTGAAAATGATACTTTCAGCTGTTCAGTCTGATCCATCCTTTGTATACAGATGAAATGAGACTTGCGGCTGTTCCTTCTATTAAAACATTTATGCACAGGTGAAAATTAAACATGCAGCTGTTCAATCTTTTAAATCATTTATGCAGAGGTGAAAATGTGACTTGCAGCTGTTGAGTCTTTTTCTGTCCTTTATATGGGTGAAAATGGTACTTGCAGCTGTTCTGTCTGTCCCATTTTTGTATACAGGTGAAAATATGACATGCAGCTGTTCAGAGTTACCATGGAAATCCGCTATTGCTGTGACAGTATTGCAGAATTCTCTGATATAGTATATAAAAACACTTAAAAAGCAAAGAAAAGCACGGCTGAACATCCCGATAAACTGCTGGGTCACTTTTGAATAAACGCTAAGACTAGTATTTTGTATCTTTAAATACTATCCCAAACTCTATACAAGTGAGAATGTCAGTCTGTCCCATCTTTTACACACATATGACAGTGATACTTGCAGTTGTTCAGTCTGTTCTGTCTTTTATACAGGTTAAAATGAGGAAGAAAGTGAGGAGCACCGACTTCAGCCCCACCTCCCCGACCATCCCCACTATCTCGTACGACGTGGCGCTGGACGGAGGGAGAGACGTGTACAGCACCGTGGGAACAGGTACGCACCCCCCTGACCCTGCTGTCTCCATGGTAACGCAGACAGGTGTACCCGACATGTGAGCTGGCCTACTGTGCAGAATGATTGGATGAGAGTGGCAGATGTGGATTAGAAGAGATTTCACCTAAAGCAAAAAAATAAAAAATACACAGGTGTCTCAAACTGAAATGGTTTTACGCTGCTGTCAAAATGATCCTGTTTGAATTCTGTATTTGACAGTGTAATGCCTACTTGTGTGTTGTGTACTATTACCATATTTTTTGGACTATAAGTCGCACTTTTTTTCATGGTTTGGGTGGTCCTCTGACTTATATATATTCAAATTTTCAGGCTGACAGCCACGAGAAGGCGCTCTAGGCTTGTGTGTCAGTATCTAGTACTACTATTACTCCTGTACCACTGTCCCTTCACACTCTACTGCGCATGTGTCCTGTAGAAAAAGCCGCTGTCTTGCTGCAAATAATGAAATATGCAGCCGAAAACGATAATCGAGCAGCAGAGAGAAAGTTTGGATTGAGCGAGAAACTTGTGAGGGACTGGTAGAAAGCGGGAATGGAGAACACAGTTTCGTGGGAACTGGGAGGGTGCCCTATCTATCTTTCCTGGAAGTCATTGGCTGAATTGACAAAGCATGAACTTCAATGACAATTGAAACCATCCTGTCGGGATTCAGAAAGGCTGGAATAATTACCTCCGCCAAGGAGGTTATGTTTATGCCGGCGTTTGTCTGTTTGTGTGTTTGTTTGTGTGTTTGTTTGTTTGTTTGTTTGTCTGTTAGCAACATAACTCAAAAAGTTATGGACCAATTTTGATGAAATTTTCAGGATTTGTTGGAAATGTGAAAAGGAAGAACTGATTTCATTTTGGGGGTGATCCGGAAGAAATCCTGGATTCTCGATCACTTTGAAATTTTAGTTAACATTGTGGTAAATGGGGCCAAAAATTTTGTTTCTCAATATCTCGGTTAATTATTGACCAAATCCCATGAAATTTGACTCAGGGATGGGATCCTCTTTCATATTCCAAAGGCTGATCCGGATCTGATCCAGAAGACTGATTTTATCGCAATTTATATAAAAAATAGGGGTAGTCCTTGGCGGAGGTCTGCGCTCTCTGAGTGCTTTTCTAGTTCTAACTGGAACTGATGCTGAGTCTGACGACAGCTACGCAGAAGAGGAAGTGGTGCTCTGTTTACATCATGGATCTATGGTTTATCTCCAGAGGTCGCGCAGAAATGACACCGACAATGAAGAATTCAGTGGATTTAGTGATTTGGAGTGGATTGTGAGTTTAGTAAACTTATGTTCTGTTGTTTATGCTATAATTATCTGAATAACTTTTAATATGTTACATTAACATATTAACAGTTATTCAGTCTGTTGTTTTCTTGTTCTATTGTTATTACTAACTTGCCTTTCAAGATGAAATGTCGATTCCTGGTCTCTGATTTTACAAAATACATGTCCCCAAAAAGTGTGACTTATAGTCCGGTGTGACTTATATATGTTTTTTTTTTTTTTTTTTCTTCATTGCGCATTTTTTGTCTGGTGCAACTTATACTCCAGAGCAACTTATAGTCCAGAAAATACAGTACTTACTTGAGGAAATGTTTTATTCTTACTTGAGTAATGTTATTTTGAAGTAGCAGTACCCTTATGTGAGTAAAATGTTTGGCACTCAACAGGAATAGTTTTTCAATGGGTTGCAATAGCCAAGAAGAAAGTTTTAAGAGACCATCCTTCCTATTGTTAGGGGCTGTCTGGCTTTTGCCCAGTGAACTCTTTTGTGTGTGCATTCTTTTAGGACTGTTACCTCTGGTTACACAGAAATATTTCAAGAAAAGATAAAGAATTCTGAATATTGCAGACATAAGGAAATGAAAGAAGAAACTGTAGCAGCATAGTTCGCTTTTTTACTCCTTTACAAAAGCACAGACTCTTACTTAGTGAAAGTTGTGGTTACTATGCACCTTACCTTCAGATATGAATTATTTTATACATTTCCGTGGCCTTTCCTTTGGAAATGCCAGAAGCTGTTCTTTATGTAAACTTGTGTCTTAGTCAGTACTGAAGTAGTATATTCTGCAAAAACATTCTTTCTTTTACTTCTATTATTATTTCTCTTTAAATCCAGGTCACTTTTTTTTTTTTTTTTACTTTAAATAGTATTAAAGTAACCTTACTCTTACTTCAGTACAGATACTGGTTACCACCTCCCACCTCTGCTCTCGCCCAATTGTTGCAGAGGGACGGTGAGGACATGTCACAACCAATATTTGGGGAAGACAAAATAGTTCCTACCAATATTTGACATTTTATTTTAATAAACAAAAATATAAATTTATTCTGATATTTTTCCAAACTCAATAGTATTAAATGAGCATGTTTTAGTTCACATTTTGTTTATTAGACGTTCTGAGATGTATTCAGTGATATGACGACAGGGCTACCCCTGCTGCTATTTCACTGACTGCAACAGAGTGATGTCGTTAGTGGAGCCAGGAGCCTAAATTGGGGAAGCGTCAGGACAGGACCAGCACCCGGAGATGTAGGCTTGAGCAGGTGTGAGTAAAGACGCTGCACCAAACTCTGAAAAACTTTTCAAAAGGAACTTACTTGGCTTCATCTTCAATTAAACTTGCCTTATAATGAGTCGCCGTGTAAAAAGAGCGACTATCACCACAAGTGCACCTCCCAAACGGAGCTCTACTTGTACGCTGTGAGCAGCCCGACTCTACTGACAATAATCCATGGAAAAATTATCTCACAAATATCTCATCACCAACAAGCAAAGGGAAATCTGCTACAAACTTCTACATCGCTGTTTTCCACTAAAGAATCATTTTAGAAGAGCAATGGACACAAACTGTACATTTTGTGAACTGAAAAATGAAACCACCTCTCACTTATTTTGGACCTGCCCAGACTCTGTGTGTTTCTGGAAATAATTCATAAAACATATGGGGACCTTAAGTTATTTTAACCCATATCTGAAGTTTAAATCTTGTTACTGGTCTAAAAACAAAGGATTTACATGATTTTTGTCCCCATAAAGAAGCAGGATCCCATTATGCTAGCGTGCATACAGATTCTAGTCTCCATGATGTGATGAATACCACTAGCACACTCTGGAGCATTAAAAATACATGAGAGGATCAGCAGAGACTGTACTTGTGGGGTCTGATTCTAGGTGTGATTTAGACCTGCTCCACATTACACACCCAGACCTTTCAACAGTTCACTTGACATTGACAAATTTCCTATTGTATCCTGTTTGTCACATCACTCTCACATCTACAAAGAGACCTGGCTGTAAGATTCTGTGTCAAATGAATCTCAAAACTGAAACACGATTACAACAAGACTAAAACAGGATTAAACCAGGACTAAACCTGGATTAAAACAGGACTAAACCAGGATTAAACCAGGACTACTCCAACTCTAATCCAGGACTACACTGAGACTAAACAAGGACACCAGGACTACTCCAGCACTACACCAAGATCAAGACCAAATCAGAACCAAACTAAGCCTTCTCCAGGACTACACCAAGACCAAACCAGGACTAAACCAAGACTACTCCAGGTCTTTTGCTCAGTAAATATTAGAAATTTCAGGGCTGCAATGATCCAAATCAGGGGTGTTCAAACTTTGTTCATAAAGGGCCACATATCTAAACACAGATGAAGCAGAGGGCCGATCGAGGACAGTAGACTGATGCTCAATACAGGGAATAATTGAAATATGTGCATGTTTAACACGTTAGAATGAGCCACCAGTCTTTAATCATGCTAAGATCCTTAAAATATAAAATAAATGATCCTAAATATTAAATACTGGCTTTATCAAGGTAGATTTTCAAAAAAACTTGCAGTAAAAAATATTTTTTAATTGATGCAAGGTAATTTGGGCCAATTCACCTGGAAGCCTGAGGGCCAAGAAAAATTTGTCTGAGGGCTGCATTTGGCCCCCGGGCCATTTGCCTGATCCAAATGATTCTAGTGAAGGTGTGTGGAGTTTAAAAACACTATGGAGTACTTCCTGTATCACAACAAGGTGGAACTATGCGGGGTTTGTGTGTTAAGCATGTGTGAATGAAACAAAACAGTTTCTTTATTATAAAACCTGTTTTTATGTGTTGTTGGGACAACAACACACACACACACAAAACACATTTATACATTTTTTTATTTCGGTAATTCCACTCATTGCTGGAAAGCCACACAAAACGTGCACAGTAAGAGCGATGTAAACGTTATGGTAACGTTCGCGGCGTCAGTCACACAGTGGACGAGGTCAAAGAGCCAGTAGAACAGAGGCAGCAGCGCACAGGTAAAAACACATTCATGTCTTGGAAATTATTCTCCCGACGTGAAATATAAAAGAAAATAACAAATATAATATCGCCTGAAAACAACCTGCATAGGCTCATGATGTCTGCACTACTGTCCTATAGTGACCTGCCACATGAGGGGACACGCACACAAACACACACAACACACACACACACACACACACCTTCATCATCGTCATTAACCTGAGAACGCGCGGACCACGTTTCCTTCCATAGACACTGCGCGGACATCGCTGTCCTCCCGTGAGCCGCGTGTGGATCGTGTTTTCTCGCGTACGCGGCGTAAACCGCGCTTCCTCCTGTGAGCCTCTAAACCAGAACTAACACCAAGACTAAAACCAGGTCTAAACCAGGTCTAAACCAGGACTAAACCAGAACTAAAACCAGGTCTAAACCAGGTCTAAACCAGGTCTAAACCAGGTCTAAACCAGGACTAAACCAGGTCTAAACCAGGTCTAAACCAGGACTAAACCAGGACTAACACCAGGACTAAACCAGGTCTAAACCAGGACTAAACCAGAACTAACACCAGGACTAAAACCAGGATTAATCCATTCCAGGACTAAACTAGGACTAAAGCAGGTCTAAACCAGGTCTAAACCAGGACTAAAACCAGTGATCTCATATATATTTTTCTATCAATAATATTTTTAATATGGTTAAGGAAAGACTGGACTTTTTAATGACTTTAAGTAGACAAAAGTTATTATGTTCAGATTTCCTCGTCTTTGCTACTTTACAACAAACAGATTCTTATTCATGGAGACTTGGGCTCAACAGCCAAATTGGAGAGATTTGTTAAACAATAAATGACTTTATAAAGTCACTTTTTTAAATCTATATCAGTCTTTTGATCTGCCACAATAATGTAATAATGAATTTAAATGAAAATACCTCAAATTGAAGGCTTTTCTCAGCAATTTTTAGGTGAGATTAAAATGAGATTAATTTGATTAATTAATTACAGATCATAATTAATTAATCTCTCAATTTTTTTAATCGCATGACAGCACTAATTATAACATAGATCTGAAAACATTACCCTTTAAAATATTTGTATCTGTAAAATAGCTTTCATGTACAGCCTCTTTAATCCACATTATTGTCCCTGCTTGCTTCTCCAAATTATCTGTGCCCTCGGAACTAGGATTCAAATGGGAAAAATAAATTCTAAATATGCCCAGTAATAAGTGTTAAATAATATTAGTCCTTTGTAATTAGCTTTTAATGATGGTGTTGATTGTCCCGATTCCTCACAGGTGATCCCACAGCGGTCTGTCTGTGTGTGTGCGTGTGTGAGCGTGCACGTGCGGTAATCAGGCCTCTCGTGCACGCTCATTATCATTCTCATTAGCGTCATTAGACCTGTGTAATCCTCCTAATCTGTTCTGTCTACACACTGGAGCCCGGAGCCTGGAGCCTGTAACACGACCTGACGACTGCCCCAAACGCTGTTGACAAATGACCAAGATTGTCACAGCTACAGCCGCTATTACTCACGGTCAACCTAGATACGCAATGAGTGATTAAAGAGCTCATATCACGCTACTTTCTGATCTGTGTTCAAATGTTGCTTCCTCATCACAAACATATCTGGAGTTGTGTTTTCTTTTGTTTCATTTGCACACCTTTAACACACAAAACCTGCGTATTTAGGCTGGAGTTCTTGACGTCATGCTGTGCAACTGTGTGAACTTCTTGCAAGTTCACTGGAATTATTTGGATAAGACAAATATGTTAATTTTGTCTTCTTATGTACTTTAACTTTTTGGGTTCTTTTTAAAGACAATACAGCACAGTAAATGTGTGAAGAATCCTTCGGTCGTCCAGGTAGAATCCATGGCGAGGAGAAAATTCAGTTTGACGACTGGACAAAAGTTAGTTTGGTTGAAGACATTTCGCAGCTCATCTAAGCTGCTTCTTCAGTTCTGGTCAGACGCTGGTGGACACTGCCATTTTTGTTAAGAAAGAGAAACCTTCTCTAAACAGAAATGGGAGGACTCAAACACCATCTGTCTCCTACTTACAACTGCATCCTCAAACCTAAATCAAAACAAACAAGAGAACAACAGGTGTAGCCAGGTCAGGTCCAGAGGTGTGGAAGCTCCATTATGGCCACGAATTGTTCTGCTAACAGACCCCACACTCTGTACAGGTCAATAGGCCGAACTAACTAATAGAAACTGTAAACAAGTAGGTGTGTTAGTTTTAGTTAGTTAGCTTCTCCATGCAGATATAAGGAAGTGTCCACCAGCGTCTGACCAGAACTGAAGAAACAGCTTGGATGAGCTGCGAAACGTCTTCAACCAAACTAACTTTTGTCCAGTCGACAAACTGAATTTTCTCCTTGCCACAATACAGTCAAGTGTATTTACCTTGTTGACATGTTTCAACTGCTGCTGCTGCAACTTCAGAACTGTCCTCGGTGTTGGTGTTGACGTGTCGTATATCAGCTGTTGTTACTTCCTGTAGCCTGATGGACCCGGCAGGTCGCTCAGACTGACCACGCCTCCGGTCGCCCGGTGTTCTTTGGAGGAGGGCGTCCCAGGTGTGTGAAAAGAGGAATGCTCCGTCATCACGGTTAATGCTGTCCGTGCCTCATTTCTTGATCCAGTGTTTGAACTCGTTGTTTTCCAATCCAACGACCTGAGCCCCGTCCCAGTTCAGAACGTGGTTATTTCTTTGACAGTGGTCTGAAATGGCGGATTTTAGCTTTTCCTGTTCTGTCTTATCATTTTGTATCCTGGTGAGTCTCCCTGATGTTTCCGTTTTACAAATGTGGAATGCCCGGCCCATTTCTCCAATGTATGAATCGGGAAACGAGGACAGCATTAATTGTGTTCTGAAGATGCAGCAGCAGCCGAAACATGTCAACAAGGTAAAATACAGTTTACTGTATTGTCTTTAAAAAGAACCCAAGAAGTTATCATTTGGATAAGTTCAGTCCTGGAATTTCCAATCTCTAACAGAAGGTAAAAGTGGTTGTTAGCTTGAAAATTGCCGCTACATGACATCACAAGGTGGAACAGAGCATTTTGAGCTTTGAGTAAGACTAATAATAAAGGATTACCTGAACATGTGTGAATGAAACAAATCAGTACTATAACATGGCTTTAAGCTCTGACAGTTAAAAAAATGTATTACAATCACAATCACAAATTTTGAAACATGATATATTGCTACAGAGAAATATAATGATACACGATAATATTCAAACTCATTTATGCCACTGACACAAAGCTGTAAAGCAGGATAATGCCGGTAAACCATTTTAAAATTGACAGTACCATTCAAAAGCCCGAGCCGCAAGAAATAAATAGCAGAATAAACACCACAGATCCAACTGGATTTCAGCATTGAAACTGGCAACATAAATGAGAGACTCATGGGAGGCTCGTTCTTCTTTCCGACTGGATAATCGTCTTGAGAACCAAAAGTCTGCATTATACGATTGTTTAATTTGGGCATGTCACAAGTCTTGTTTGTGAAAACTTACATAGATTACTATTGTGTATTGAAATCCCAGTCCAGTTTTGATGAAAGTTTGAGTTTACAAAGTGTAAGCAGGGGGCGCTGGGCATGAATGTGCAAGCAGAGAGAAAGAGGAAGCAGTCTGTGTCAGGTATCGTTATTATTCACAAACATAAATGCTCTGCACTAGTCCAGCTTAAACATTGTTGGAAGACAGGTCAGATCCCTATATAGCCCACAGGTTGGCCCCAGCTCCCAGTAATCAAGTCATCAATTAATACTGTTTTTATGTCGTCGGGAAAGACAATTGACCCCCTTGCCCACTGTGTATGTGAATAGAGAGAGATTCCTTGATGTAAAGTTCTTTGAAGGCCTTGACAGTGGAAGAGCGCTACATATTTAGCATTTAAAAGCACAGGAGCTTTGTAGACTACAGCGGGGCTGACATGCTGCTGACAGGCGCAGGAAAGAGAAACACGATGGCCCAGTTGTTTAAACATTGAGAGAAAGTTGTATATGTCCTCTGTCTGCAGGTTAAAGCGCTGGCAACACAGATTCAGTTGTGACGTTAAGTGATGCTACAGGAGAATGCAGTCTGAGTCCAAAACAGTAAACTGCGTCTGACAGCTCCAGGACCTTGAGTTCTCCTCCTTTCACACAGTAACTCTGTGGCTCTGATGTCTGTATGTGAGCGATCACAGGCAGATGGAGCCTCATAACTGGACCTGTAAACACTGCTTTATACTCTCAAAACAAAGAGCTTATTTATGACCCTGCTGTTTGGACGGCTGACACTTTTACAAGTTTTAATAACACACTTTGTTGTTTTGGTTGAAAATGTTATTTATTTGCAAATTAAACCCAATTATGATGGCTATTGTGTTACAAAACAAATGAAGTTAAGCCAGAACACAGTTGCTGTGGTAACAGTGACACAGAAAAGGTCTGAGTCACCTTTCTAAAACTACAGGCAAGTTTCCAGTTGAAATGTCCTGTTAAAAACAACTCTCTCCCTCTTTCCTTCCTTTCTCTCTCTTCCTCTGTCATTGCAGCAGGACTTCTGTCAGTGAGCGGACTCGGTGAGCTGCTGTTAGTGTCCACCTTCTGCACACCTTCACCTGTGTGTCTCCCACCTGCAAGCATCCAACTGCACCCCCCTTCCTATCCTTATTACAGGCACTACCCTAGTACTCCCCTCACAAACACACACACACACACACACACTCTTTCACCCTCTGTGATACTCAATTTGAATAGCTTAAATTGACACCCGCACACATTCACATTGCGCGATGGTACACACTAGAACTCCACAAATTTGACGTGTAAACTGCAGCATAGGTGAGACAGCCACAACACCACAGAACCATAATGACCCATAATGAGCCCAGTTTAACTTAATTGGACTTAGCAACATCAAATTGAAAATGGCTTCTGGATTGGAGCTGAAACGTCTAGATTGCAGAAACAATGTCCAGATGATCACAACCTGCTCTAAAAAGTCCATTTTGCATAATAGGTCGAAGGGCGAAGCGTTATATTAATACAACCCCCGTCCACTTCTCCTCTACTCACCTGTCTGTCTCCATCACTCTCCCCGGTGTTTTTGTGCTACCAATAGAAAGAAAACACATGCAGAAATAATGACTTAGTCCAGAAATATTTTTTGGACGAGAAGACAAAAGCCCATCGTGGCCTCATTAGAATTGGCTCATTGTGTGGTGGTGTTGCTTTTGGTCCAATAACAGACACTCTCTGGTTCTCCTCTTTGTATGGAACAATACACATATATTTAGGTCAGGTTAGAATTCAGTTAATAGATTTTTTTTTTTTTTTTTTTATTTAAAGTGTGTAACTTTTCTGTTGAGGTCTACCATCTGTATTTCCCTGATAGAGATGTTGTTCATTTGCTTCAAAACATCCACAATAGTGTTAAACCGATCTAAATAATATGCATTTATCCAGTCAAGTGCTAAAATAATACCAGGAAATACAAGCTTTCTTACTATGAGCGGGGTCGCCTCTTCATAGATCACACCTGTAACTTGGCCTGGTGGCATCTCCTGCTTGTCTCCATAGTGACAGATAAGCTTAATGTTGTACTATGGAACTTACCGGCAAAGCAATAACATCCTAACGGAGACAATTAAGTGCCAGGATAAGAAATACATTAAAATCACAATACAAACAGATCAAAACATAAATAATCATCATAAAATTAAAAAGAGACAGAGACATTAAAGGGCCGTCCACACGACAAAGTTTTTTGGTCAAAACGGAGAAGTTGTCGTGTGGACAAACAAACCGCAGCTTTTGGAAAACGATGACGCCACAATCCCGTCATCCCCAGGGTCCTCAGATGCAGCGAAGCCTGTAGCCATCGAATTAGCTTCCATAGACCACAAGAGCGTTGCCAAAATGGGACAGGTGTAGCCTACGGAGCTGCTCCCATCATCCAGCAACCGAGACACGCTGCTAGCACCAATACTAACAGCACGCACCACAGACTACACACACGGATCAATAACAAAGACTATGTTTTTACTGAAACAAATCCACGTATCACTGTATCACTGTATCACTGTATCACTGTATCAGAAACTATCTGCATCCAGACATGTCGTTTCTGTTTTGAAAATGAAACTTAAAACAGCATGGCTCATTTGCATAAAGTAAGCACTCAAAAAACAGCTTGATATTGTCCGCTGAGGCGGTTCAACTTCTGTTGGACTAAAGGACAGGACTCAGTGGAATATATGGGTTCTTTCTGTGACTTTTGTTTAACTTTTGCAAAACAAAACAGCTATATTTCTGGGATACATCTCAAATAGGCTAAATTACCTTAAAGTTAAAAAAACGGTGATGAGATCTGCATTATTAAATATTATTATCATTATTAACAGCACCACATACAGGTGTGGCAGATGTATTACATCATTTTCACTCAGGGCTCCGTTGTCATGTGGATGTGAATATTAACTGATCTGGCACGTGTGTGGACACAAATGTTTTTCAACCCACAAAGAAAAAAATCCAGGAGCGTTGTCGTGTGGACGTAGTCTAAATTAGAGGGGGGACAGGTCTTGTTACCTGCCGGGGAAATTGACGTCTCCCTGCTGCCCTCTGCAGCTGGACTTAGCTCTAAGGTCATCCTAGTGGTTTCTTTGTCCCCAGGATTTGTCGTTTCATGGCAGCCAGAGCCAAAAGCTAGATCAGAATAGTGCTCCCTGTTTCATTTATAGGCCTCATGCAGGCGTCCTCAAAGGTACTGTTAGAGCCACCAGCAGGACCTGCTTTCATCTTTGCGACCACAAGACCATGTCAGGTCTCAGTGTGGGAGTAGCTCAGTTAGTAGAGCATTTGTCCACTGATCCAAAAGCTGGTGAATCTTGCTCTCAACATAAACATCACAGGTTGAGCTGTCAAATCCACTGACCCACAGGTTGGGTGGTGTGATTGCAGCTCCCCAGATGAATGCTGTCATTGTGTCCTTAGGCAAGACACTTAACCCACCTTGCCCCCCGTGTCTGTGCAGACTGGTGTGTGAAAGTGTGAGTGGTTTCTTATTGTAAACCTCTTTGAGTACCTTGAAGGTGGAAAAGCTTTGTATAAAAATGTGACCACTGATCATCCTAATCTAAAAACCGCACACATATCACAACATGTTTTTATAGTTGAACCTTCAAAGTTTCTATTAAATTCTGTTTAAACTTGCACTTCTACCATCTGCATCTATGTGACCACATGTCAACAACTTAACACTACAATTTAACACTCACATTAGTCTTTTTGAATGGAAAATAAAACTTCTTAGTATTTGGCTTGCAGCTGTGCTTTGTTGTTTGGACTTTCCCTGTGCGTAGGCCCATGATGATGATGCTGCCTCTGTTACCTTGAGCAGATCTGTGGTAAACATGTTTGTGTATTTCCCTCCTTGTGTCCAGAGGCGGAGCAGACCTGGACCTCACTCAGTTCTCTGCACTTCGGACACAACAACACAGGTAATAGTACCTCCAAGGGCACACATGTACTGCATACTACACATGTACTTGTATGACACATATGTACTAAGACTATGCACAAATTAGACACACATATTAATTAACCTGCAAGTCAAAAGTTTTGGACACACCCCAAACCCTGTTTTGTGTGTGTGTGTGTGTGTCTTATACTTTTCTACATTTTAGATACTTACAGAAGACATCAAATATATGATGCAATTTAATTATGTAGTGAAAGAAAAAAGTGAAATCACTCAACATTTTTTTTTTTTATATATTTTATTTTCAAATCCTTGAAGTAGCCACACTTTGCTTTCTCGACAGCACTGCAAACACTTGGTCTTCTTTCAATGAGCTTCTTGATGAAGTCTCCCAAAATGGTTTTCACTTCACAGATGCGCCTCGTCATGGTCAAGAAATACTAAAATTGCAAACCAGGGTTCAAAGCAAAGTGTGACTATTTTTAGTTGACCATACGAGGTTCGATGTCTTCAGTGAGAAACTGCAGTCTAAATAATCATGGAAACAAAGAAGTAGCATAAATGAAAAAGTGTGTCCAAACCTTTGACTTGTAGTGTATAAAATAAAAACAAATGGACACTCAAGAACGTTTTACATGCAGAGTACTCTATTAACCACGCCTGATATATTGGGGATATTTACATTTTTAAACAAAAATTAATAGTGAGCAAGCGGTGAGGCTTAAATCTCAAAAAAAGGTTTTATTGGCCATTAAAACAGCAGATAAAAGAGGTCAGTAAATGTGAATATTACAATAAAACTATCAAAACAAACTGATATGGGGGTAACTTTTATAGCGCTTTGGTCATACCAAAATATATTAACCCAACAAACAAAGCTGTCTACACACTTGCAGTTAGTTAAAGTCACAGCATGTAATTTTCTGGAGGTCACCGATATGATTCCAATGGAAATAAAACTAGAACAAAACAGAACAGGGAGATCACTGCTGTGAACACACCTGGCAGGCCCAAGTATATTGTAAATGTCTGTTGGGAATGTCTGACAGAGCCATTTGTCAGCCGGGTCTTCAACTCACACCTCCAGAGGAGCTTCTCCCAGATCCCGAGGGAGACTGGGGACACTGAGTCCAAGTGGACAGTGCAGCTGCTGGCAGCTATGGACTGTGTACACAAGCGTTCCTCCGCAGTGCCTGGGCACTCTTCTAGAGATAGGACATGCTGGAGGAATCCTTCCGGGATCCCCCTGGAAGAGCTGGAAGAAGTGTGAGTGGAAAGAGAAGTCTGGGTGTTCCTGCTCAGACTGCTGTCTCTGTCACTCATCCCCGAATAAAGCGAAAGAAAATGGATGAATGGACTTCAGAACAGGTTTTATGCCATACTATGGAAGATTATAATGAAAGGAACAGCATTTCCATGGAAACAAGCAGGAGGAGGCCCTTCTCTAGGCCAAATAAGAGTTACATTTGTGAAGATGCAAGCACAGTCAGAGTAGGGACACATATTTTCTGACATTTTTCAGTGCAATTAAAACAACCAATATTTTAGTCTTTTTTTTTTTTTTTTTATTGCATAATGAGGCTTTAAAGCACAATTGCTCATATAATATTAATGTTGTTTTGTGTCCAGGGAGGAAAACCCCTGGGCTCTTGGAGGTCCCATCCCCGGACACGCCCCTGCAGAGGAACTGCAGTTTTGCAGATGACTTGGACATGGAGTCAGAGAGGGACAATGGCCTGTCCCCTGTGTCCAGCGTCTCACAGTGAGCACAAATTCATTTGCATCATTTTATTACAGATTTAACACAATGTCTGTCCCAGAGTAACCAAAAGTCAGCTTTGAAGATGTTCCTATTGTAGATGTTTATGCCCTGCCTAGAATGTTCCACAGTATGGAATGGCATTAAACATATATGTTTTGAATTTATTTAAGGGTTTCAAAGTCATCTGTCAAGAAGAATCAAAGCAAGATAAATATAAATAATACTCTAAAGTACCTTATGCTCTGTGAACTAGGAAGTGTTGTTGACATGCTAGTTGTTGTTTGTAGTGGTTTGATACTTTAAGTGCTTTCAAAGTCACCCTGGTGAATAGTTAGGATGCTAGGAAAGTAAAACATTTGTGTTGACCAGATGATTGTTTTGAACATCTGGTAGGGCCTAAAACATAGTTAAAATGCCTGAACAATCCAAGGACTTTTACGCAGGAGTCAGATTTAAAGGACACATTTCCTACTTTATTTTGCTATTTTGGGATCTCCACCTTTGCCTCTGCTAATCTGTATACAATGGCAGTCTTGGCAGCAGATGTGCTGACAGTGCCCCTGGTGGCCTGGCTGTACCCTCACGCCACAAGCCTGTGAGTGTTTTGATATGGACAGTTTGTCAGTATTGCACAGTCCACAGATGGAGCATGTGGTTCTTCTGATCTTCTCCCACCTGCTGAGGTCACCACCGCTCCCTGCTCCTCACATCTGCTCAGTGTGTGTGTGTGTGTGTGTGTGTGTGTGTGTGAGGGCTGTCTGCTGAGTGGTCCTGCTCCACTGCCGGTCCCTGCAGTGCAGTGAGGCTATGGGCGCTCAGTGAATACAATACAGAAAGTTTCTAACAGTGAAATATGAAAACTTGCCATAAATATGTTATATTACAGCAAATGAACTCTTGTGAGTTATACATTTTGATATAATGCCATTAGCTCATCTAAAACATACTTGGAGGTGTGGTTTGTTTCATTCACACATGTTTGAGCAACTCTTTAGTCTGTCTACATCTCCAAAGCTCAGCTTCTAACTTGTGATGTCATGAAGAACTAGTTTTCAAATGAACAGCTTTACTAGTTTAGTAGAGATGAACAATTCCAGGTGTGTGCATATGACATTTTTTCATGTTTGATTTGGTGAGTTAGTACCTGTGTTAAATATTTATCATCGCTTCACATCAATTAAGTGGCAATTAGTGGAAAAATGTTGATAAGACAAGAATAAAACATTCAGGAAGTAGCAGTGAGTTCTCAAATGAAATACTGACCATCCAAAAAATGGGGTCAAAATAAGTCTGGCTGTGCTGTCTGCATCTAATTATAAAGCATTATATTGTCTAGGATTCAGTGTGCTGTCAGCATGCTAGTTGTTGTTAGTGTTTTATCGTGATGGAAAAACTCGGAAAATAGTGAAAACTTCTTATAAACTCATCACGGTAAATAATTAGGATGCTATGTCACGTTATCAGGAATAACTTTGAACCTCTGCAAAAGATTTAAAATGAATAAAATGTTTTGTTTTGCACATCAAGAATAAAAATAAAAATCAGGAATGGCTTCTTTAATAACGCATAACATTGTGCAGTATCTAGATGTTTAAAGGCGCATTATGAACCTTTTCTGGTGGAAGGTTTGCCAGCTGCTTGTCTCCGTGGAGCTGTTATTACATTGATTATGTTTCACAGTATGCAGGTGATGTAACAGGTCAGGTTTGTGGAAAGGAGACACCGCTCACAGTAAGAATGCATGTTTTTCAAGGTGTTTTTTTTCTTTTTTTTGACAATACATGGCCTAAGATCTTGCCAGAAAAACTGCATTGTGTACCTTTCTTTTTTTTTAACCAATTAACCAAAATTAACCAAACTTTTAATCTAAACTGTATACGATTCAGTATATGAAACATGTATTTTAGTCTCAGTGCAGCACTTAGCACTGGGACCCATTTGAGTTCATTTAAAATAATGTGTGAACAACAAGGATTACTGATGTATTAATGGCACAAGGAGCAAACGGAGCAGGTTTCTGTTTCCATATGCTCATGATAATGAGGCGTGAAGCTTTGTGAAAGGGATAAAAACAGAACTGAACAGAACAGAACTATGCTTTTCTGTCGCACAGGCATAAAGGCTTTAAGTGTCTGTTTTTTGATAAATACAGAAAAAAGATGTATAAAACTTCCTTAGATAAGAGGCAAAGCATGATTTGTGTCGATGCAGCGAAACTTCTCAGTTTACATACTAGGGCCCGATCGATATGAATTTTTATTTTTTTTATTTTTTTTGCGGCCGATACGATACAGATAAAACGTGAGTTGGAGGAGCCAATAGCCGATATAAAAGCTGATATATTTAGTGACGTAAAAATTCACTGTAACTCTTCAACTGATTATAAACGTGGGTCTGCCTCTACTGGATTTTAAATTGGGTTTGTGTAGGTCACATTTACTACTATTCTGCCTCTTTATATTCATATTTAAAGGCAGTAGGTCGGCCTAATGGGATTTTTGCTTGACATTCTAACCAGTAAACAAAGTAAAAACTTCCGCAATCAGCCTTTTAGTGGTTGCATGTGCGCCTCTGTAATTAATTATATGCGTAAATGCCAATCATTCACACCTCTATTCACAGCTCATCTGCGTATCAATGAAGGTCCAGTAATGTGTGCACAGCCACTGTAATCACTTTACATTAGGCCAGTGGAAGAGAAATCAGGCTGTTTATGTATGGTAGTTTACAGCAGCTATTCTCTAACCAATGAAAAAGAACCAAAAGTAGCTTCAAGACGACACATTTGCATCACTCGCCGCACACACAGGCTCCTCTCAGATCACAAATCTTCACTATTAAGTTTGATAAAAACGAGCAGTAGTATTGTTATGGGCCTAAACTGCGCTGAAGTTCACTTTTATTTATAGTCAGTAAGTATTGTGGATCAGGCACAAGAGCATTTAAAGCCAGCACCTCAGTGCTGCACATGAATCTAAGGGTACGTTCAGGGGCAGTACAGCGTCACAGATACAGACAAATTACTCCACATGCCAGGTGCCACATATTAGGACAGGCGTGTCAAACTCAAATTCACAGACGGCAAAAATTAAAAACTGGGACTAAGTTGTGGGCCAAACTAAATATTTATTTGAAACATGACAACAACATCGGCCTGTTTTCTCTTCCTTCGAGATATGTAATGTTAAACCTTTTCTTATTAAAGTAAATGTTTAAGAATAGTTTTGCTTCAATATTGAATCCAGAACAAGCATAAAATAAAATAATAACAACATTTTTGAATAAATAATGTATCTATAGTCTATCTGTAGCCGGCGGGCAGCTCTAATACATATTTTAAAACCTATTTTATATGATCTCGCGGGCCAAATATAATTATATCGCAGGCCAAATTTGCCCCGAGCCTGAGTTTGACATGTCTGTATTAGGACATTTTCTGTCTGTAAATTGGATTAAATGAACATGATATAGAGAGATTAAACTTTATAAAGAGGTATAACATATGGGCACAATTTAAGACGCTAGTCAATATATCTCCAAGTGCCCTAAAATATACCACGGAAAAAGCGTGATACTTAAAGCTGATTTTCATACCACATTGATATCAAGCACTTAAGATAACAGACTCTCATTTTCAACACAAAACAAGTTGTGGGACGAAGCACATAAACTTCTCCCACAACCACATTTCAAAGCTGCTACACTGGGCAGTATCTGGAGGACTGAGGAGAGTGAGGGTAAGATGTGGGGCAGGGTCTAGTGATATGAGGAATAGTATGTCTAACATGTGTTCATATTCAAACTCCAGCCCTCAAGGCAGTGCTGTGTAATGTCACACAGTACTTGAAATTGCACTGGCCACTGGAGGCAGCACGCAGATCAGCACCACACGCGACCTTTAACCTGTGATTATATCAAAGTTAAATCCGACCCCCCTGGACCTGTAAAGATTCCAGCCGTTACCCCCCTGCACCGGGTTCAGCCCATTAGCCCAACAGCCCAATAGTCCAGAAATAAACCAGGACTAAACCAGGACTGAATCTACTTTGTGTCATTAGCAGATCATAAATATATACAGACCGCAAACCGCAGAGCCAATCGCCAGTACTACACCAGGACTATACCAAGACTGAACCAGAACTTAACCAGGTCTGAACCAGGACTTAACCAGGTCTAAACCAGGACTTAACCAAGACTAAACCAGGACTGAAACCAGGTCTAAACCAGGACTAAACCAGTGTCATAAATATATACACGCCGCAACCACCGAGACGATCGCCAGGACTACAACAGGACTGGACCACTTTAAAACAAGGACTACACCAGGACTGGACCAGGTCTAAACCAGGTCTAAACCAGGACTAAACCAAGAGCACAGCCACAGAGCCTATCACCTCCGCTGATGGTTTTATTTAATAAATACACTAAAGTCACTCTCTCAACCTGGTCTGCCATCATTCCAGAAAAAGCCCAGGAATAGCACTTGTTTCCAGGGCAACGGACATCCTGGACACGCGTCAAGTATTTTCTCCCGTTCGTCGTTCATTTGATTCATCTGACCCTCCCGTACTCGCTTGCATACTTGCCCGTAAAATTCCACAACGTTAAAATCCAGCAACACCCGACCCATTCCAGGACTATGACGCAGATCTGACCCGTAGCTTGTTCTGGTTTGGTCTCCACGAAGGTAGAACGGTTTAACGCATTTGAAAAGTTAACACGTTTCCAAACGTGTAAATTTAGCACAATGGGAACACTTGAATGTGCCCGTGTACTTGTGTGCGAGTGAGATAGAGAGAGCGGCTCAGACAGACTCTACCCAAGAGAAATGAGTCTGAAGTAACAGTGGAAGGAGCCTGTGCGCAGTAAGTGAAACAAACGGGGCGACAGGAGCACCCATGGGACCCATGGGTACACACTGAGGTAATGAAGCAGGGCAGAGTTAGCATGCGGCGCGCTAACTGTGAGCTAAAATACACCCGGCCCGTTCACATGGGACTCCGGCGCATCACAGCTGTTTTATTCATGACAGTGGTTCTGACTGAGAGACGAAAAAGCATTGTGTCTCAAAGTGTCTGTGTGTGAGTGTCTGTGCAGGAGCCATGTTTTTCCTGCTGCTTGTGAGGAGGCTATTGTCTGCACTATTGTCTGTGGGGAACAGAAGAGGTGCAATGTGACTGAACGTTTCTATGTGAGTTCAATCAATGAATCCAAACCACCAAAATCACTTTAAGGGCAATTTAAGCACATAGAACAGTAAAATACAATAATACCGTATATTTAAGACTATAAGGCTCAATATCAATAATGTTGAATTCTCTCGTTTATATTCATACATATGCAGTGTTGGGGAGTAACGGATTACATGTACCGGCGTTACATAATCAGAGTACAAATTTTAAGTAACTGTATTCGGTTACAGTTACTGTTTCAGTTAGTGGTAATTGGATTACAGTTACTTTGTTGAAATAAATGGAAATAAATGGTGGTATTTTCCTGTCACATTTTTGCATTTTGGGCTATATCCCACGTCTTGTTCCGTACTGTGCAGACATCGCTGGTCTCCTGTGCGCCTCTAAACTAGAACTAACGCCAGGACTAAAACCAGGACTAAAACCAGGACTAAACCAGTCCAGGACTAAACCAGGTCTAAACTAAGATGAAAACCAGGTCTAAACCAGGACTAAAACCAAGACTAAACCAGGACTAAACCAGGACCAAACCAGGACTAAACCAGAACTAAACTAGGTCTCAACCAGGACTAAAACCAGGATTAAACCAGGACTAAACTAGGAACTAAAACCAGGACAAAACATCTCATGTTATGATTCTAGTCTTTGCTCCTCTACAGTAAACAGTTGCTTATTCATGGAGACTTGGGCTCAACAACCAATTTGAAGAGAACAAACAAGAACAACATTTTCAGGATGTGGTTGCTACATTCATGTAGTTTTAAAAAGCATGACAATATCAAGTAATCCAAAGTATTCAGATTACTCACTTTAAGTAATTTAATGGATTATGTTACAAACTACATTTTGGGGTATACATTATAAAAGTAACCTTCCCAACACTGTAGATAAAGTGCACCGGATTATAAGGCGCATTAAGCGAAACAAACGGGCAACACTTGAGACTGATCTCTTAGCCCAGGCATCCACGATCCATTGGCAGATCGTGGTGTAACTCACTCGGCGTTGAATGTGTATTATGAATGTGAATGTGGGTGGATAATTTACATAATTTATGTTTTATTTTCTATGAGGAGGACTCAAATATACATTGAGTAATAATGTGTTTAATGCAGTTTTGCGCACATTTGTTTACGTTTTACAGAAATGAAACTTAAAATCACATGGCTAATTTGCATAAACTATAAGCACTGAAAAAGCAGCTCTGTCACATGGAATCAAAGGGAGGACCCAAAATGCAGGACTGCTTGTTTAATTTTGTTGTTTAATGTAACAAAAACAAAAACAAAACAAAACAAACAAAAAACAAAAAAACAGAAGAAATCAAATCCAAAAATCCATAAATAGAAACTACAACAGACATGATACTGACAAGGCAAAGACAATAGAACCAATGAAGGGCAGAGGAAAACACCTGTATGTGTTACACCACAGATAGAGGTGTAACACATCAGGGCGGGGCAAAAAATCCACAGGCAGGAAGTAAAACTCAAAACTAGAAACTGACAGGACAAATGTCAAAATAAAACACCAAAGGCATACTACACTACAGGAAAAATATAAACCAAATTAAGCAAAAACAACGACTATAAAACATGAACCATGGCAAGCTCGCTCCTTGTGCGCTGATGCGGTCAGCTTCTGTTGGTCTAAAGGACAACACTCAGTGGAATATGTGTGTTCTTTCTATGACAAAGGCAAAAAGGCGATGGCAGCAGTGCATGTTGAGTTGACGCAGAGCTATACTTGACCCTTTACTCCGTGAGGCTCCTTCTACAGTAGCCGTAATGCTCTGACAATGTATCAAGCGGCGCGGCTTCATACCAAAGTCGTACTAAAACATTTTGACAGATTTTTGAGCGCCGTGTATCATAAAATCAGTACAAGGTCAGTAAGCACAACCAGAATTAATATATATAGCACACTGTCAGTTTTTTTTGAAAATTAAAAGATTTTAAGTGTGTCTTATAGTCCGAAAAAGACAGTATCTGAAAAACTCATACAAAAGTCTCAATGCAACTCAGCAGGTAGAGTCGTCAGGTCCAGTGTCAGGTCAGTTTGAGAAGAGCAACAGCCCTCAGGACAAAAGTGTACCTCGTCTGTGTCCTCTATGCAGCATCACAGCAATGTCCAGGGGGAGTCGGGAAACAATACAGTAAAGCCTTTTCTAAACCTCTTTCTCTCCGCTCTGTTGTTTCGGTTGATGATGAGACGATCATTGCCCTGAAGTGTTTCCTCTGACATATTTGATGTAGAAAGCTTGTTGCATTGGCGCGTGAATAAAAAACAAAAACAAAGAAGCAATGGATATTTCAAACAAAGAAGCAATGGATATTTCATTTATTGCTTTCTATCTTTGTTTTCAGTGGTCACATTTTTATATAGTACTTTTTCACCTTCCACCAAAGCACTTTACATCAAGGAAACACTCACCTCACCTCAGACACACATTCATACACCAGAGTACACAGACAATGCAATCATCTGTGGGAGCTGGAATTGCACTGCCAACCTGTGGGTCAGTGGATTTGATCGCTCAGACAATGATGTAAGAATTTCAAATGTTCAAATCATTTCACTGAAGCGTAGTTACCATAATTATTATTTATTTGTATTTATTTATTTATTTTGCACATATAACATGACAATAAAAAGAACCACACTGGATAAAAAGTAGGTGCTGGAAGAGGCAACAAAATCCAATAGGTCTTATATTAAAGCCTCCACCTTATGAATACATTAAAAATGTTACATTATCATCATGCATACATAAAATGACATTTAAACAATGGATTCAATTCTTTTGATTCAAACATAGATTAAAACACAATGAAACATCCACAATTGAAAGATTATCAAACATTATCATGAAATATCAAACATTTCCTCCAAACTCTTTTTAAACAACGCCTCTGATCTGCCGTCACTAACCAGATGTGAAAACTGGCTCCACAATTTACAGCCTCTGTATCGTTGCAAAACTGAGCTCTTGATGTGACACATTTTGGAACATGAAAATTATGAATTTGACGAGTTTTGTATTTATGAATCTCTGCATTGGTTTTAAAATAAAATGTGAAATATTTGGGGATCGTTGTTGAATTATAAAGAATTTTATACATAAAAATAAAAATTTGATAAATATTAATCCCATACATATTAAGAATGTTAAGTTTGGTGAATAAATGAGCAGACGATGTTAGTGGCACAGAATGAGTTGCAATTCGAACAAAACGTTTTTGCCCCAATAATATTTTGTTCAGAGTAGAGAAAGTGCTTGCCCAGACTCTATTACAGTATGACAGACAGGGATAAATTTAAACTATAGTATAATGTAAGTATAGACTTTGAATCCAGAAACGTACAAACTTTTCTTATAATACCAAGAGATTTGTTAATTTTACTGGTCACCCAGTCAGCTGCTCTTTCCAATTTAGATTATCATCAACAATGATGCTCAGAAATTTGGTGGATGAGACACGAGTTATTTCAATTGCATCAATTTTGAAATCAATTATATTTAAGATTTCCCAAAAAATTGTGACATATGACATTTTAGACAAACCTAGTCTAAATTGCACACTTTTACAGCACTTTTCATTAAATAATTCTTTAATCTGTCAGAAAAATGTGCCTCTTATTCCTTGTTTCTGTGTTGATGACATAAATTGCAGGATTCTGTTTTAAATCTACTTCCTGTAACTTTGTTTCCCCACAAATAATAATTAGAAAAACATGAAAACCTGTCAGATGCACTTTAACAGATATTTTATTCTTTTTTTTTCTATTTTATAACAGTCACACACAAATAATAAACCAGTTATCATTTGAAAAATAATTCAGATCAAATCTGAACATGTTCTTATAACATGTTTTCAAACTTGTTTTCCTTTGATCACCATGTTCATTCATCAAAAAGTCCAAAAGTGACACAACTATTGAAACTGGTTAACAACATAAGTTTGGGTCCCTGTGTATTTTTACAATCTTTGTGCAAAACGCAGGCAACAAAAATAGCGTAGGAGGTTGTGAATGTGTGCTTTTCAAAATCAATTTTGAAGATTTTTATGAGTAAAAAGAATTCTTGCTCTCCTAATTGGTGGCGCTCCCATGGGTCGCAAAGGGTTATGAACCAATTATGTAAGAGTATTGACAGAATGGGCCATGATATCACCCACAGCTTTTGCACTCAGGAGAGAAATAGTAGCTGCTAGCTTTAGTACCATAATAATGTTGCTTATTAAAAAGATGGCGCAAAGTGAAGATAATTAGTTTGCTGAATCTTTATGGATCTGAGAAATCCCAAAGGAGCTGTTCAGGGATTACCACCGGATTATTTTTCTTTCTAATTTTATGCATTTTTTACACTAATGTTGAAACAGAGAAAACAACACAAATTAGAGATTTTTGCACTAAAACAGTTGATATCTTAAGACACCTTATTCCAGAAGTAGCCGTGATTGCTGCCATTGTCATTGGGTTGTATTATTTTGCATGAGGCTGCCAATCTTGACAGCAAATAAATTCTTCATGGACTCCAAAGCCATTCTAAAGCCCCTCAGAGGTGTGGTGCACAAACATTTAACATTTTACACAAATCAACCTACTGTATTTTTTGGATTATAAGTCACACTTTTTCATGGTTTGGGTGGTCCTGCGACTTATACTCCGGTGCAACTTATATATTAAAATGATCACTCTGACTGCAGTGAGAGGGCGCTCTAGGCTTGTGTGCCAGTAACTGCTGCTCCTGTTTCTCCTGTACCACTGTCACTTTGCAAATGTCTCCTACAGAAAGAGCCTCTGTCCTGCTGTACATAGTAAAATATGCAGCCGAAATTGGTAATTGAGCAGCAAAAAGAAAGTCTGGAGTGAGCAAGACAACCGTGTGGGTGCACCGTGCCAACTTTCCTGGAAGTCATTGGATGGATCGACAAAGCCTGGACTTCAGTGACACCGAAACCATCCTGTTGGGATTCAGAGAGGTCGAAATAATTCTAACTGGAACTGATGCTGAGTCTGACGACAGCTACACAGAAGCAGCACTTTGTTTATCTCCAGAGGTCGCCGAGTTGCTCAGAAGGAGGATGAAGCATTCAATGGATATAGTGATTTGGAGTGAGATGGAGAGTTTGGTAAACTTGTTCTGTTCTGTTGTTTATGTTATAGTTATCTGTAGAACTGTTCATATGTGACATTAACAGTCTGTTGTTCTCTGTTCTGTTGTTATTACGAGAACTTGCCTTTCAAGATGAAATGTCGGTTGTTGGTCTTTGATTTTATAAAATAAGTCTTCCTCAAAAAGTGTGACTTATAGTCCAGTGCAACCTTTATATGTGTTTTTCTTCTTCATTAAGCATTTTTGGGCTTGTGCAACTTATATTCCAGAGCGGTTTATACTCCGAAAAATATGGTACTTTATGTCATTTTCTAGCTTGAAACATTTCTCAAATTACACTATTTTCTGTTCTACGTTATATTGTTATTTCCTCATCACAAACATATCTGGAGTTGTGTTTTGTTTCATTCACATGTTTAACACACAAACCCTGCATATTTATTAGGTTGAATTCTCTCAGAAAAAAAAAACAGAAAACACCCTGTTCCACCTTGTGATGTCATGTGGTAATACAGGAAGTGCTCCACATTTGGATGATTTTAGCTCTGAGTTGCCTATTTCTACTGAACAAAGGTAAAAAGTAGCTGTTAATTTGAAAACTACGGCTTCGTGACAAGGTGGAACAGAACATTTTAAGCTTTAGAGATGCAGACTGACTAATAATAAAGGGTTACTCAAACATGTGTGAATGAAGCAAAACACAACTCCATGTATGTTTTTGAGAAGGTAACAACATTATAACCGGGGGTTAAAGCTCACAAGAGTTGATTTTGCGTAATCATAAGAAAGAGGGAAAAATTTGGTCAGCGGTACGGTAGTTTTATTGTAGTTCGTTTATGCATAATTTCAAAGTGTAGACAAACCCACTTTCAGTTTGATCAATTTAGTCAAGTCTTAGCCTTGGTCATTTCTCTCTGTGATTAATTTGCAGATAAAATGAGTCCTCACACTGGCTCCTGTCATATAAATCAATACAAAAAAGTCTTTTGAACAGCTCTTTGAAATGAACAGATACAAAAGATCCAGGTCTCATGAAAGAGCTGAAAGTGAAAAGGAGATATAGTTTAAATATGCAGGGTTACTGAGGGATGTGTGTATGGCATAACACAACTAATAATAACACGGTGCGATGAGTTTTAATATTACACAGCATTTCAAAGCACGTATGCATTATTCAGTTTTGTAGCTACTTTTTGACATGTTAACTTTGATATTCTGCTTTTTATAGTATGTGACCTTTAAAGCTGGCAGTAAAGAATACAATTTACTGAAGTGTTTGTTATAAGACTTTAACACAAGCAGCTGCCTGATTCTTCCGTCTGCAGTTACACTTCAGCGTCCACAGCTGCTGGACTCTCTCGAGGTTTAGAACTCAACAAACTAAGTGAACTTGTCATAATATTTGCATGTGCTGCCAGTTCAAAAAGTTCTGTGGAAGTAAACAGATGTAGAAATAAATAGCTTAAAAGGAGAGACTTCAATTGTCCAATGACGTAACAGTACTGACATTTGGACCAATCACATAACAGCACTGGCATAGGTTTTATAGGCCCATCGCATATCAGCACTGCCACTTACAGACTAATGTTGTAACAGTACTGACACTTATGGACCAGTGCCATAACAGTACTGACACTTATGGACCAATATCGTCACAATACTGATACTTTTGGACCAACGTCATAACAGTACTGATACTTATGGAAGAATAGTGTAACAGTGCTGACACTTATGGACCAATATCGTCACAATACTGATACTTTTGGACAAATGTCGTAACAGTACTTACACTTATAGTCCAATAGTGTAACAGTGCTGACACTTATGGACATATAGTGTAATGGTGCTGGCACTTAGGGACAAATGTCGTAAAAGTACTGTCACTTATGGACCAAGACATAACAGTGCTGACACTTATCGACCAATGCCACAACAGTACTGACACATGGACCAATGTATTAACAGTGCTGACACTTATGGACCAATAGTGTAACAGTACTGACACTTACGGACATATAGTGTAACGGTGCTGGCACTTAGAGACGAATGTCGCAAACTTACTGACACTTATGGACCAATAGTGTAACAGTGTTGACACTTATGGACCAATGCCATAACAGCAGTGACACTTATGGACCAATAGTATCACAGTGCTGACACGTATGGACCAATGTTGTAACAGTACTGACACTTATGGACCAATAGTGTAATAGTGCTGACATTTATGGACCAATGGTGTAACAGTGCTGACATTGGACCAATAGTGTAACAGTACTGACAATTATGGGCCCATGCAGTAACAGTGCTGAGACTCATGGACCAATAGTGTAACAGCAGTGACACTTATGGACCAATGTAATAACAGTGCTGAGACTCATGGACCAATAGTGTAACAGTGTTGACACTTATGGATAGATGAAATCGTTATTGATCTGAGGCTTTTGATGCACCATGAACCATGAACTGAACCATAAAGCCTAATAGAAAATAGGTCGTAACACACAGCACATGCAGGTCTCTGAGAACAAATATCCAGCAGTCATAAACAATAAAAACACACCTTACCTTTGGCCCTGACTCTTGTATTCCACAGACCCGGAGAGTTTCCCAGTGGAAATGTTCCTGCTGTGAGCTGATGATCACCTTCTCCTTCCTTGCAGCTCTGGTTCAGTTATCCCAATGCACCATCAATGCGTTTGCTGTGTCCGCGTTTGTCGATCTCCTGTTATCTTGCTTCGAATTCTGCTTCAACTAGTCCCTAGGTCTGTCTGGGACTCAGCAGTACTCGTTACGGTTGAAAGTTTAGCCGTCTCTTGGGCCGCTTGTACATCCCGCTGACGAAACACAGTTGAGCTCTGCGTTGGACTTATTAAAGGCTGTACCAAAGACCTACACATTCATGGTCAGCACTGTGTAAAGCGGATGATTTTAAAACGTTCAATCATTTGGAGAAACTTCAGTAGTTTTTTTTTTTTTTTTTTTTTTTTCTCATTGCAGTGCAATAAAACATTGGTTACAACTTTCAGTAGCCTATTCAACAAATGCAGCAGTCTAGCAATAAATCTAAATAAGTAAATAATGTGAATCATGCATTCTCACATTCCCCACAGTTCAGCAGATGTCAGCATCTGCCTCATTATCAGCTCCAATGTTGTGATCTGTCACTTTTCAGTCAGCATCATCTCGGTGCCTTTGTCTCTGTATGTGCGTCTTGTGCCAACGCGCCCTTTGAGCTGATTAGTGTTCTGCTTCACACTGGAGTTAAACCTCCACAATCGATGCACGCGTTCACACAAACAGGCAGGAGAATGCCCAGAGAAGAGCCGTGTGCCATTGTGTGTGTGTGAAGATGGCTATTGTAATACTGCCGTTGTGTCCTTTGGCAAGACACTTAACCCATGAACCAGTGTGTGAAATGGTGAGGGACTGCTTGAGCGTAGAATGTCCTAGATATAAATATGACCATTTATCATTTATATGTGACCATTTAAGATGTTTTTTAAAATGTTTTATTTATTGTTAGTTTTTTACTGGAAGTCACATGGTAATTTGTGTTTTTAGTGACAATTAAGTTACCTTTAATTAGACTAGATAATCAGTGATGTAACAGCACTGACAAAACATGTAACAGTAATGACAAAATGGACAATTATCATGTTTTACAAGCCAAACTGGATTACATATGGTAATTTTTATTTTATTTTATTATTATTATTATTTTTTTTACTTTAAGTAAACTAGAGATTGTCAAAGGAGTAACAGCACTGTCATATAGTGTAACAGTAATGGCAGAATGGACATAATGGCCACACTGGATCACACACGGTAGTTTTTGAATGTGAATTTAATTAAACTAGAGATGATCAACGGTGTAACAGTGCAACCAGTTATGGCCCAATAATGTAACAGTATTGACAGAATTTAATTATCATGGTTTTTAGCTGTACTGAATGACACATTTTTGATTGTGCAATTCTGAACAGCACAGACACTGATAAATAGTGTAACAGTTAAGACAGAATGGACAATTATCATGTTTTGTTTGCCAAATTGGATCACACATGGCAATTTTAGAATGTGAACTTTAATTAGACTGGTGCTAAGAAACCCTATCAGTAATGCCTCCCCTGACAGGTCTCTGCTCTGTTGGCCGTGCATGTCTTCAGTACACAGTAGAAGACCGCCTGCTGGGCCTTTGATTGGCACCATAGCGAAATCCTGAGGCGTTTTTGTGCACAGAGACTAGAGGCAGAGCTCATCTCACCACAGCGTCTGAGAGCTGCCTCCCCACTTTCTGTTTGTGAGGGCCAGAGAGAGGCATCCTGGTTATTACCCCAATCCTCTGCAATTTACCAAAACAACACACCAGGACGTCAACACCGAGACGGCCAGAAATGAATTTAGAGCCATTTTCCATCACATAGTTAGTCAGAGAATCAGCACTTTGGTTAGTATGTGGTTAAGATTGGGGAGAGAAAGTGGCAGAAATTGTTGCATAATTATTGTGATATTAACAAATAAAAAAATGTCATTATGTTTGGCTCTTTAAATCTGACAGTGCAGCACTTAAAAGGACATAAATGTGGGATTGTTACAGTATTTAAAAAAATAATATTTGTCTTTTTGTTGGTCCTGGTTGAATGTTTGTTTGATTTTATTTTAACAGACAGGCTGGTATACAAATACTGATAAAGAACTGTCTTTATCATTTCCATCTGGAACAGGTTGAAATGCCTGAAAGTGACTTCGTGACTTCTAACTTAAAATCCACCCTCCAGAGCAAGAAAAAGAAATAAAAACATATATTGTGCCAACATTAAAGTGAAAAGGATGTCCTTGGAATTGTCAAACATATAATTTGACACTAGACAAATATGCTATGTTACAATATCTATCTTATTTTAAGAATGCTTGTGAATAATACATGTTTTTGTCCTTTCCAGGCTGACAGAGTCCCACCGCAGAGCCATCCGAGTGGTGCAGAGGATGCGCTATTTTGTGGCCAAGAGAAACTTTCAAGTGAGGTTTTTTATTTTTATTTTCACCATAAGAAAATGTATACTTTTTTAGTGACATCATTGTTCAACTGGGAATAAGTTACCATGGTGATCAGAGGAAGTACAAAAAGTACACTACTATACTTCTAAACTTTTAAAGTTGATATGTTTTACGTTTACTTCACTACATTTGAGAGCAGGTATGTGTACTATCTACTCCACTTCATTTTGAACTTTTTCTTATTTGTGAGATCTGCTGAAATTGGTGAGAGTCTATTGTCAGCAAGTTCATAATTAAACAAATATATATGAATGGAAATCAGCACAATTTTGATCAAAATCACTTCATTTGATGCTTAAATAGATCTTAAATCTTTCCTTTACTCAGTTAGTACAAGCACCATTGGTCCTGTTTATGTGTTTGATCAGCTCAGCTTTTGCTAAATCAGTCTGTTACAGTCAAACAAAGGTCAGATTAAAGTCTAACTTGAGAAACAGAGCCTCAGACAGAGAAGTGCCTCCAGTTATCTTCAGCCCCCCAGGGAAAGGTATCAATTCATGGGTTTCAGGCAAATTATTCTTTCCTGATTTTAAGAATTCCCCCATTTCCCCCATACAAAATATGTGATATTTAGCTGTGAATTGCTTCTTTGTTGAAGAAAGAAAAAGAAGATTAGAGTAATAAATGAAAATTAAAATCAAACCTGCACTTCAATTGTTCAACCTTTAATGACTAAAATTAATACAATTATATTTGAATATCCAAATTTCCTAACACAATGACAGCAGCAAACCCACAAGCTTTGTGATGTGCAAAAAATAATGATAATAAAATGGGAACCACTCATCATTTTGTAGATGAGTGGTTCTCATTTTATTATTATTTATAAACTGTGATTAATTTATTTAACCTGACCTGTGTGTGATGAGTGGAAATCAATACTGTGTATTTGTATAACTGAATATGTAGTTCTAATTTCTTTTTCAAATCTCCTAACATGATGAAACCAGCAAGCCCGCAAGCCGTATGACGTGCGTGATGTGATCGAGCAGTACTCCCAGGGTCACCTCAACCTCATGGTGCGGATCAAGGAGCTCCAGAGACGGTACGGCAGCCCTGCATGACCAAAAAGCCCATTCTTACATGTCATATGATAATGAGGATTACTGTAATGTGTGTGTGTGTGTGTTTCTGCAGCCTGGACCAGTCTTTGGGCAAGATCTCACTGTTCCAGAGCAGCTCAGGTAAAGATTTGTTTTAAAGGTCGTTTATTACGCAGAAGGGATTCTTGTGAGCTTTAAGCCAAGTTAAAATGTTACCGTATCAAAAACATATCCTGGGTTACGTTTTATTTCATTCACACGTTTGACTAATCCTTTATTATTAGTCTGTCTACATCACAAAATAGCATGAAATAAGCCCTTTAAGAAGAAACTGCAAAAATACCTGACTGTGTTTAAAGGTTTGAACGCTCAAAAGCTCTTTACATTTACCATGGTATGATAAAAGCTGCTAAAACTGAGACTGAAAATAAAATATGCTTATTTTTGATAGTATTTTTCAGGTAACTAATACAGCAGCTACTCACAGGGTCACCTCTTTTTGTCTAATCAGGCACATTGTTACGAAGAAACATAATTCATAATAAAATGTATGTATGTCAGACTGGAAGATTACTTTATAATTACGTTTCCATTATTCATTCTGTCTGCCTAAGGTTTCAAGTGCAAAAGTAATTAAAAACATAGTCTACGCAGATATTTCTTTTTGTTTTGTGGTTTTCAATGCGGTTACAATTACGTTCGATTTCAATTTGTTTTGGTAAAGCTCGAAATGACAGCAGATGTCGTCTCACAGGGTTTAACAAATGTGGGGATTGAAACGACAGAACAGATCAATAATAATAAAACAAGAAGATCAACATACAGAGTGAACCAGGATTAAATCAGAATTAAACCAGGATTAAACCAGGACTGAACCAGGACTGATCCAGAATTGAACCAGGACTGAAACAGGACTAAACCAGTATTAAACGAGGATTGAAACAGGATAAAACCAGGCCTGAACCAGGACTAAATCAGAATTGAACCAGGATTAAATTAGGAATGAACCAAAATTAAATCAGGACTGAACCAGGATTGAACCAGGACTAAACCAGGACTGAAACTGGACTAAACCAGGACAGAACCAGGTCTGAACCAGGACTAAATCAGGACTGAACTAGGACTAAACCATGTCTAAACCAGGATTGAACCAGGACTAAACTAGGATTAAACCAGGACTAAACCAGAAATGAACCAGGACTAAACCAGGAATGAACCAGGACTAAACCGGGATTAAACCTGGACTGAACCAGGACTAAACCAGGAATGAACCAGGTCTAAACCAGAAATGAACCAGGACTAAACTGGGATTAAACCAGGACTGAACCAGAATTAAATCAGGACTGAACCAGGATTGAACCAGGATTGAACCAGGACTAAACCAGGCTTAAACCAGGATTTAACCAGAATTAAACCAGGACTGAACCAGTATTAAACTAGGATTGAACCAGGACTAAACCAAGACTGAACCAGAATTAAACCAGGACTGAACCAGAATTAAACCATGACTAAACCAGAACTAAACCAGAACTAAACCAAGACTGAACCGGGACTAAACCAGGACTGAACCAGAATTAAAGCAGGACTAAACTAGAACTAAACCAAGACTAAAACCAGGACTGAACCAGGCTTGAAGCAGGACTAAACCAGGACTAAACCTCCTAAACCCTCCTAATCTGACAGCCTTAAACATACTTTGCTCATATTAAATTACCCCAAAACTTTGAAAATAACAAATCCAATTATGACACATGACAATAACCGGACAACAACACAAAATAGCTTTAAACTTCCTGGATGTCCTCTTCTGTGTTGTGCTCATAATGATTGCAGACAGTGTATTCTCTTTCATTGTAACAGTGTGTGTTTGTGCTCAGAGCGGGCCAAGGACAGAGGCACTAACTCCATTGGGTCCAGGCTGCACAGAATGGAGGACAAGGTGAGGTGTTTCAGTATAAATGGTGTGTTTTCATTGATTGTACCATTTGTATTACTAGTGCATGCTCAAATATAGTTTTATTTCATGGCACTGGAGGCGATGCGGGTGATGCCTCTTGCCCAAAGGCACAGCATCAGTATGTACGAGCCAGAGCTGGACCGACTGTTGCCCCTCGCTATAGCATATTTAGAAAGTTAAAAACAATCCTACTCCCTACTTTTTTCCCCCATAATAAACCAAAAAAGACACACACACACACACACCACTCAGCCACACAACCATACACACATCCACTCACACCCAGACATACTCGAGGAGAGAGGTGCTTACCTAACAGAAAGCTAACTCTTCCCCAATTCTACAAGTGTTAAAAGAGCAAGAAATGAAAACTGAACCTAGGATGTCATTAGCTCTCATGTACTGAGGACATAACCTGGCCAGCAAGACCAATTCTTTCTGTATTTGTGAGTTCACAAAGTCACGGGAATCAGCGAGAGCCGTTCCAGATTAATAATTGTGTAGAACTCAAGTGCTACACACATCAGTCTGACATTATCCAGACTATGAGGACACATCATACTGTAGACCAGGCATGTCCAAACTATGGCCCGGGGGCCAAATGCGGCCCTCAGACAAATTTTTCTTGGCCCTCAGGCTTCCAGGTGAATTGGCCCAAATTGCCTTGCGTCAATTAAAAATTTACTTTTTGCTGCAAGTTTTTTGAAAATCTACCTTGATAAAGCCAATATTGAATATTTAGTGTGTGGTTTTAAGGATCTTAGCATGAATAAAGACTGATGGCTCATTTTAATGTGTTTAAACATGCACATATTTCAGTTATTCACTGTATTGCTTTCCAGTCTATGGCCCTCGATTGGCCCTCTGCTTCATCTGTGTTTAGATATGTGGCCCTTGATGAAAAAAGTTTGGACACCCCTGCTGTAGACCTAACCAGACTGGCGCCACCTAGTGCCTCCGCTCAATTTCACAAAATCAAAATACACTAGACCAGACGTGAGCAAACTAAGGCCCCGGGGGACATAAGCGGCCCTTTAAACTTTTTAATCTGGCCCGCCAAACTTGAAAAAAAAAAATAATAATAATTCTCCATGTTTTAAAAGTTTTTTCTCTTATGAAGTGGATTACCAAAAAACTCCATCCATCTGCTCCTGGTTCGGCCATTCCGTCAAATTTTAGAACCCTTTGTGGCCCTCAAGTAAAAAAGTTTGCGCACCCCTGCACTAGACGGTTCTCAAAAACCCCAAAAGTGCAAGTTCGGGCACCGGCAAATCAACAAAGAGTCATACATTTTGTGTATTGCATTCCCGAGATCGAGCATTTAAAGCTGGAACAAAGACAATGTTTGGCGAATTTCATCAAGGGGAAAGATGTTATTGCCCTTCTTCCTACAGGATTTGGGAAAAGCTTAATATACCACTTAGCCCAGTTGTCAGCGCATTACATACGTGACGACCAAATAGCAGCGATTGGTTAAATGATATAAAGTACCCACCTACTGTCAAACGAATGAATTCTAACACTGCGAGATCAGACGGTTTCTATGAAGTGAAACTGGCTGATGAATCAGGCTACTGTAGACCAAGGGTGAGCAATTATTTTTTCCACGGGGCCACAGGAGAAACAGAAAATATTGTGGAGGGTCGGGCCAAAATGCTTAACTCAATTCTGCATAATATGAATTGTATTTCTTTATAAAAAAGCAGTAAATAACAATGTTTTGATGAGCTGGTAAGATTGGTAAGAGTTTATGTTAAGACTAAGCAATGAAAAATGAAAAAATTCATTAAAAAAACACCTCTAATATAAAACCAATGCAGCTTTAGTCCATGCATAGCCACACCCTATTGAAGATGGCCACCTGAGCTCTCATTCTGTTTGCCTGATGAAGGCCTAGTGCCGAAATGTTGCACGGTTTGTCCTAATAAATCTCACAATTTACAAGTAAGACAGTGTGCGGGATTGTTCTCTATGTTCTTGGGTTGCTCCTTCTCTTCCAATGCACCCATCTCAAGTAATTGATGTGCGAAGTTCTCATTCTTTTATGTCCATGCATGAGGTAAAATGATAAAATATGCTTATTGTGCTCAGAGTCAACCAAAGGGCTGTATGTGGCCCGGGAGCTGGACAATGCCCAGGCCTGCCATATACTCTGTTGCCTTTTGGGTTTATTACAAAGGCAAGGCAAGGCAAGTTTATTTGTATAGCACAATTCGTACACAAAGTAATTCAAAGTGCTTTACAGAATAAGAAATACATTAAAATCATAATAAAAACAAATCAAAACATAAATAATCATGAAGATTAAAACTAAAAAAGAGAGACATAAATTGGAGAGAAGAGTGCGGAATGAAAACCTTTCAGTTATATGCACAGTTAAACAGAAATGTTTTGAGTCTGGATTTAAACAGCGTCACAGAAGAGTCTGTCTCACATGTTCAGGAAGACTGTTCCAGGTTTTAGCTGCATGAACCTGAAACGCTGACTCCCCTTGTTTAGTCCTGACTCTGGGCACCAGCAGGAGGCCGGTCCCTGAGCTCCTCAGAGTGTGAGATGTTCATATGACACTAACATGTCACAGATGTACTTTGGTGCTCGGCCATGGAGAGACTTGTACACAAGCAGAGCTGCTTTAAAGTCTATTCTCTGAGGCACAGGAAGCCAGTGCAGAGACCTGAGCACAGGACTTATGTGCTCGTACTTCCTAGTTCGAGTAAGGACCCGAGCTGCAGCGTTCTGGATGTTCTGCAGCGTCTCACAGCTCGTTTGGAGAGACCAGTGAGCAGACCATTGGTTTTAATCATAGGATCTGACAGTTCAAAGTGAGGACCTCATTTTGAGTTCTGAACGAGATCAATTTGAGAACCAAAGCACAAAATGTAAAGAATGTAATTGTGAATGAAAGAGCGTTATAATTATCATGAGCAAAATCAAAACTTAATTTGAGCATAAAAATGATGATATTAGAGTGCTGCACTGGATCAAAACTTACACATACAGGTGCTCATCAGCCCAGACTAAAGGGCTTAACTTAATTTGAACATGTTTAAACCATACTTAAGGAGCCTAGAAAGGTAATGTGTTTATAAAATATAGAAGGAAAAAACTCCTACATGATCATCTTCATCTTTTCTTCCACAAGAGGGCGACAAAGAACCAAAAAGCTGATTCCATTCAAATGAGAATATAAATCCCTCCTGTATCTTCCATTGCTGAATTAAATAGTTCTATTTTAACCCATAGATTTGAGTAAAATCCAACTTGACCTACTGAACAGGGAGATAAGATGACGAAGCAAACGCCTGTAGATCCTGGGTGATGTTCTGAGCAGAGTGTGGGATGCACAGGCTAGAGTGGAGAGCAGGGCACAGCCATTTGAGTGATGGATGGAGAAGTGTCTGGACCTAAATGAGCTGGCACAGTTATTCTGCTCTGAGCTCACTCCACTGGCTCCTTAACACCAAAGCGGCCATCTTGACTCATAAGACATTAATGGATGCTGTGTTTAGTGCGAAACAAAATGCTAAACTGAGGTACTTTTCTCAATTCTATGTCTATTTTTTTTTTTTTTTTTTATATATATATCACTTTTCCACCTTCAAGGCAGTCAGTGCACTCACCCATTCACACACACATTCACACACACATTCACACACACATTCATACACACATTCATACACACATTCATACACACATTCACTTACTAGTGTCTGCGTACACGAGGCAAGGTGGGTCTGTATATATATTTTTTTGTTAGAAACTGGGTCAACAAACTTACCAAACAATAGTATAAAAACTGTTAAATATTCACATTTTAATAGAACTTTTTGACCCTCAAGGAAATCAAAGCATGTCAATGAACCACACCGATGTACGCAGACACTGGGGGCAATGTGGATGAAGTGCCTTGCCCAAGACACCATGAGGGAGGTGGGATAGAACCCCCCAACCTTCAGATCAGAGGACAAACACTCTACCAACTAAACTAGTCACGCCCCGGTTTTATGAATGAAAAACAAAATGACATCCCATTTTAAAGAGAGATCACCATGTTACCTTGTATTGTTTTAAAAATGCTGTATTTGCAGAAAACAACATATTCAAATGTATAATTAGTTTTGTTTTGATGAGCTGATTGTTGCATGATACTCCCTCTGAGCCTAAGGACTGAGTAATTAAAGGAGTGAGCCATATTTTGAATTTGAAAACATAAATCCGCTCACGTTCAGCCTGTTTCCTGTGCAGATGGCTCACATGGAGAAGACCCTGAGCCACATCTGTGACTCCCTGCGCCTCCTGCTGGACCAGAGGGACGCTGCGGGGGCCAAAGAGGAGCAGCAGTACCCGCCCAGCCTCCCCAGTCAGGACAGTCTGCCCTCCTACGAGCAGCTGTCTGGACCTTCAGCGCCCTCTGTGCAAAGTCATGAGAACTTTTTAAAGTGAAGTTGGCTGGGATCGTGTTGTCGTGGGAGATGTACTGAAATTGCATTTTAACTGTACACATTGAATCCTGATAAAAGCCTGTGATGACCTCATATTCTGCAGAGATCCTAGTGTGATTCAGTGCTTCCCAGTTGAATGCAGTTCGTTTTGTACATGAGGAAAATTTCTTCAGGAAAAACAAATCCTAGAAAGAGGTTTGATAAATTGTATGTATCAACAGTACTCCATAGTTTTATAGAATTATCAAAGGCATAAGGGAATAATAGAAACATAAAAATATGTATTGTAGATGTTATGGCAATGTGGCATTTAAGGCATTTATCTCCTTAGAGACGAGCAGGTGACACCACCAGATGTACGACCAGCTCATCTAGAGAGGAGGGAAGTAACAAAAAAAAAGTTGTAAAAGGTTAACTAAAAATTGTAATTGGTTAATTGACATGTTTTATAATGAAAATAATTAACAAATTGGAATGAAAATGAAGGAAATGAGCAATTGCCACTTAACACAATAGAGCCCCTGGCTGGTTAATTGTGACCCTGGTTGAGGCGGGATTAAGACCAGAATTAAACCTGTTTCATTTTTAGTTTTTTTGTTTTTTTCAGAAATTGTTCCTTATTGTTAAATAAAATATTTTTATTGACTCTCTGATGTTGTGTAATTTAAAATCATTGTCATTTTTTATTCAAGTAAAAATACAGTTACATGGTAAGGCACTCTTCTACTGACAAACCTGAAACCAGAGAGAAACATGCAAACTCTGCACAAACACCTCACAACACCAGGGAGAACCTCCTCACTGTGAGCTGCGAGTGTGAACCACCTCAGTGTGTCAATGTGCCACCCACTGTTCTCACTGTACTCTATTACAATCACAAGAATTGCTGCTAAATTTGTACTTAAACAAAAGTATGCACACAAAATACTACACAAGCTACTATTTACTAGTTACTTTTTAATGCAAATTTGGTAGCATTTTAGACGAGCATTTTAAAATTAAACTGTATTAATTGAACAGTTTAAAGTTGAATTAGAAAGAGGCAGAGACCGTGGTAAAACAACTGCACACTGGTACACTAGTAACTCTTATGAATTGAACTGTAATCATTTATGAAACACCCAAAAGTCACTTTACTATTGTGTGCATTATTCATTCACTCCATCGCTGGAGGTTGTAAGCTACTATTGTGGTCACAGCTGCCGTGGGACAGACTGACTGAAGTTAGGCATTGTGGGTCAAGTGTCTTCTGCCACTGGCGCCTCACTGTAGCACCTGATTTCTCCCACCCAAGTACCGTATTTTCCGGACTATAGAGCTCTCTGGATTATAAAACGCACTGTCATTAAATGGTCTATTTTAGAACTTTTTTCACAAATCAACTGCACCGGACTTTAAACGAAACACAACAGTTGGATGGGTCAGTGGGACTTTGTTTGTGGCGTTCACGGTGACTCTGGGCTTTGTTCAGTTGTGGCGTGTAGGGAGGGTGCTGTCTGGGACCGCTGGATTGTCGGCGCGTTCGCAGTGATTCAGTTGTTCAGTTGTGGCTCAGAGTGACACATCGCACTAGTTTTTTCGGTTCATTCCTCCGTTCCGTTCCTCATCGGCGTGGAGTGATGAGTGTGGCTGTGGGTGTGTTTCGCTGCGCGGTCGCTGTCTGCTCCATGTATGTTTACGTGCGCAGTGGGTGGTGCAGTTTGGTGGTTTACTGAAGTCGTGCTGGGACACCCGAGTGGATTCGTGTATAGGGTGCTCTGGCTTGCGGACCGAGCGGTCGTTTTTTGACGGGGTTAGGCTTAAGAGCGCGCCCTATAGCCTGGAAAAGACCCAGCCCTGCTTAGCTTCTGATGAGAGGCTTTGACAAGGAGGTTTGGCCACAGTGTCACAAAGTACAGTTAGATTCAGATCTACACAAGTACAGGTGTAAAAATGTATTTCATTCAGGTAACATTAGTATTTGTAATGACTTAATGGTCACTTTCACCTCATTTTAAATCTATAACATACACATTTGACACAAAGCAGCAAAACAATTATGGGAGTTTAGCTCCAGCTCTGCAGCTTTGAAAAGGATGAGGGCGTGGCTTGTCTGGCTATAATAAGACTTCATGGAGACTTCAAATGATGTTCTTGCGGAGTGCATTATCAAGCTAAATAATTACAGCTTTTGAGGCTCGGTAATTACAGCCACTTAGATTGCAATTAATCTTTTAGCCCTGGTCTCCAACACAGTCAAATGCAGGTGGTGCGTGGATGGATTTTACATATACAAGAAATGAGAGAAGGTCAAACAAAAACACTTGTATTTTCCAGAGGGTCTTGAGCTGTGGCCTCACTGTTGTGGACGCACTTATGTTCAGTAGGTGTTGGGTTACTTAAACATGAGACTGCAGTTAGGACGGAAGGTTTATGCAAAAGTGAACCTCTTCAGGACTTCACCTTTTAAAAACAAAAGGCACTTATGAGGTAAAATGTTAAGTAAAGACAGGAGCCAACCATTTATCCAAGAGTAGTGCTACTTTAAAGGTGTAATAATACTTATCTTTTCTGGAATAAAACTTACCTGATTGTCCCCATTACTGCTTTACTGACAAACATGCTTAAACACTGGACCAAGTTACGTGTCAGATCTGCAGTGTTGGGAAGGTGACTTTTAAAATATATTCCTTTACAGATTACAGATTACATATCCCAAAATTTAGTTTGTAACATAATCCATTAAATTACTTAAAGTGAGTAATGTAATCTGAATACTTTGGATTACTTGATTTGCTGTAGAGAAGCAAAAATGAGGAAATCTTCACATAAGATGTTTTGTCTGCTAAAAGAAAATAAAAAGCCCAGACTTTACTGAACCATATTAAAAAATATTATTGACGGAAAAGGAGGAGACACGTCCATGCAGCATGATTTAGTCCTGTTAAATCCTGTTTTAGTCCTGGTTTAGACCTGGTTTAGACCTGGTTTAGACCTAGTTTAGACCTGGTTTAGTTCTGGTTTAGACCTGGTTTTAGTCTTATTTTAGTCCTATTTTAGTCCTGGTTTAGACCTGGTTTAGACCTTGTTTAGTCCTAGTTTAGTCCTGGTTTAGACATGGTTTAGACCTGGTTTAGACCGAGTTTAGACCTGGTTTTAATCCTAGTTTAGTCCTGGTTTTAGTCCTGGTTTAGACCTGGTTTAGACCGAGTTTAGACCTGGTTTTAATCCTAGTTTAGTCCTGGTTTTAGTCCTGGTTTAGACCTGGTTTAGACCTGGTTTAGTCCTAGTTTAGTGCTGGTTTAGACCTGGTTTAGTTTTGCTTTAGACCTGGTTTAGACCTGGTTTAGTTCTGCTTTAGACCTGGTTTAGACCTGGTTTAGTTCTGCTTTAGACCTGGTTTAGACCTGGTTTAGACCTGGTTTAGTTCTGCTTTAGACCTGGTTTAGACCTGGTTTAGACCTGGTTTAGTGTCCGGCAATGAGTGGAATTACCAAAAAACAAACAAACAAGGGAATAGCCCAAAATGTGAAAACAGGAAAATACCGCCGTGTAATCCATTTATTTCAACAAAGCAACTGTAATCCAATTACCACTCATTGAAAACAGTAACTGTAACTGAATACAGTTACTCATAATTTGTACTCTGATTACGTAACTCTGGTACATGTAATCTGTTACTCCCCAACACTGCATATATGTGTGAGGTGACGCCCCCTCACAGTAACAATGTTTGTTTCATGCAAGGTATTTGTAACAATAAAAACATCTGGCAAAATCATTGTAATAAATTAAATAAATGTAATAAAAATAAAATAAATAAATGAACAAACATCTCCATGGCAGCAAAAGTTATGTGCCCACCTAAAGAAATAATCAAATAATTAAAGATGCATTGTGTAACTTTTCTGCTGTCAAATACTTTTCATCATGGAGATTTTCTTGCTTCGCCTGTAATGTTTCCCAGCATGGTATTAACGTTTTTATCACCATGGAGACCAAACCAAGACCAAGTTACAGGTAAGATCTGTGGAGAGGTGACCCCACTCACAGACACCTGTAATTGAATAAATGTAAGGTAGAGCTGTTTAAAGTCATACAGTGGAACATTCCAGGCAGAGCAGTGACATATCCATAAAAATAAGCAGGTGATGGACCCTCAGCCAAACAGTTACACAATGCACCTTTAAATAGTAATGAAAACCTAGATCTGTAAATAAGATTAAAAAACAAATAAAATAAAAAATAAAAAAATAAATAATAATAATAATAATAATAATAATAATAATAATAATAATAATAATAATAATAAATAAAATAAAAGAAGAAGAAAGAAACAAAGAAAGAAAAAAAGAAAAAATGCTCTATACTGTTTTTTTTATTTTTATTATTTTTTAATTTATTTTTTATTATTCATACTTGTAAATAAATACATTTCCTTTGCCGAGTCTGGCCTTAATAAGACCAGTGATCTGAGTGTGAGACATGTCCCCTGAGTCCAGTATCTGTTCTCCTGGGGCCCTTCACACATGTGGCCCTCCCATTACATCAATGATCTACACTTATACACATGGAAACACACCGTCTATGGACCACACAGCTCAGTCCCTCTAGTAACACTGTCCTGTCCTTTTCGTCATCTTAAAGGAGCATTGTGTAACTTTTCTGGTGGAGGGTCTGTCAAATGTTCTGACCAATCCAGACCCAAGTTACAGGTCAGATCTGAGGAGAGAACACCCCGCTCACAGACAGAATATGGGGAGTGTAGGGAGTATTATCTCTTCCATAAGGATGCGTTGTACAGTTGTAGAGAGTATTGTCTGTTACATAAGGGTGAGTTGTTGTGCAGTTGTAGGGAGTATTATCTCTTCCATAAGGGTGAGTTGTTGTACAGTTGTAGGGAGTATTATCTCTTCCATAAGGGTGAGTTGTACAGTTGTAGGGAGTATTATCTGTTACATAAGGGTGAGTTGTTGTACAGTTGTAGGGAGTATTATCAGTTACAAAACGGTGAGTTGTTGTATCTGTCTGTCTGTCTGTCCTAATAACAACTCACTCTTATATAACAGATAATACTCCCTACAACTGTACAGCAGCTCACCCTGTAACATGTAACAAATAATACTCCCTACAACCGTACAACTCACCCTTATAATACTCCCTACAACTGTACAACAACTCACACTTATGGAACAGATAATACTCCCTACAACTGTACAACAACTCACCCTTAAGTAACAGATAATACTCCCTACAACTGTACAACTCAATGTAACAGATAATACTCCCTACAACTGTACAACTCACCCTTATGTAACAGATAATACTCCCTACAACTGTACAACAACTCACCCTTATGTAACAGATAATACTCCCTACAACTGTACAACTCAAATAATACTCCCTACAACTGTACAACAACTCATCCTTATGTAACAGATAATACTCCCTACAACTGTACAACAACTCACCCTTAAGTAACAGATAATACTCCCTACAACTGTACAATAACTCATCCTTATGTAACAGATAATACTCCCTACAACCGTACAACTCACCCTTATAATACTCCCTACAACTGTACAATAACTCATCCTTATGTAACAGATAATACTCCCTACAACTGTACAACAACTCACCCTTATGTAACAGATAATACTCCCTACAACTGTACAACAACTCACCTTATGTAACAGATAATACTCCCTACAACTGTACAACAACTCACCCTTATGTAACAGATAATACTCCCTACAACTGTACAATAACTCATCCTTATGTAACAGATAATACTCCCTACAACCGTACAACTCACCCTTATAATACTCCCCTACAACTGTACAATAACTCACCTTATGTAACAGATAATACTCCCTACAACTGTACAACTACTACACTGTACACCTAATGTAACAGATAATACTCCCTACAACTGTACAAACTCACCCTTATGTATGTAACAGATAATATTCCCTACAACTGTACAACAACTCACACTTATGTAACAGATAATACTCCCTACAACATTTTTTAGGACTTATTTTTCTATTTTATTTTGACTTGTACATGTATACATTTTTTGCTACTTATTTAGAACGTATTATTACCATTTATATTTTTTACTCTTTATTATTAGAATACATTGTGATGAGCCATGGTAAAGCTACAACTAACATGCTAACACACACTTCCTAGTTGTTGGCAATGAAACACTTTGTAATCAGATGCAGACAGAGCAAAGTAGACTTATTTTGACCTCAAGAGCTGTTTATAAAATGCGGTGGGGCAAAACACAAAATATTGGGCTCAGGTCCTTTAAATATATTCATTGTTCTAATATGCTAAAAGTTTCACGTTTATCTTATACTTGACATTTAATATTGTGTTTCCTCCACAGACCAACCACTCCACAGCTTTTATATAGAGAGTCAATTGTGGAAATCATGGAAATCAGGAAACTCTTCTCTCCAGTGTTGTATACAAAGTCTATGGGCAGACCCGGGCTCATTTGTGCTGGATTGTTCTTAACAGTGTTTTTCTTTAGGGGACACAGTACTTCTGCTACTTCAAATACCACAGTAACATCTCTTTGCGATGATAATGCTGTGCTATAATTTTGTTTTTATATGCAGGTTTCAGGGGCAGGCCGAAGCTGTAAAAACAGGGAGTTCTTCTCTCAAACAGAAAATACTCCTTGTGAAAATCCATCTTGTATTGGCATGTGGTAATACAGGAAGTGCTCCACTGTGTTTTTAAACTCTGTACGCCGTCACGAGAATCTTCTGGAGGATTTCAGCTCCAGAACTGCCGATCTCTACTGAACAAAAGGTAAAAGGAGCTGTTAACTTAACTACTACTTCATGACATCACAAGTTGGAATGTAACACTTTCAGGGTAAAATTAAATGAATTTTTAAATATTTTTAGTTCTACTTAAGAGCTAGAACTGGAATCGCTAACTCCTTGCACCATTCTGAGTAAAACAAGCAAAAAACAACATAAAAAAGTCTGCTACTAAGGCTAAAATAAACAAAATAAATATATAAATCCAACCCCATTTTATATATAAAGCATTTAAGCGATAAAATAAAGATACATAATACTACATAATATAACATAAGACATAAGATACATAATATTATTTGTTTTACTTTTAGGTGGCTCAGACTAAAATAAAAAAAATAAATAAAAAAATCCAACAAAAAATAGCATACCATTTATTTATTTATTTAAAGGTGCATTGTGAAACTTTTCTGGTGGAGGGTTATTGTTAGAGAGATGTTATTGCTTTGCTTCGTATGTTCCACAGTATGGCATTAAAAGTCTATCCATCCTTTGTTTCATTAGAGGTGATTTTATTGTTTAGAAATACCTTCAACAACATGAATGCCTGTGTGAGCGGGGTCGCCTTTCCACTGAACTGACCTGTACCTTGGCCTGCTTGTTTCCGTGGAGATAGATATGTTTAAAGACATACTGGCCACGTTTACAAGATTGTTTTTTTTTTTAAATTTCAAATTAATTGATCTGAATTAAATAGTTCGGAATTAAAGTATTCTCCTTCGACTTTGCATGGAAATAATAATTCTGAATTGAGGTTTAAACGAAAAACACATTAAATCGCCTTTATTTAATTTCAGTCAAAGTCTGGGGGTCGGGAATTGTTCTAATTGGACAGGGACACGAAAGTATTTACATCGACAGGCAGAAGAAACACACAAACACACAGCTGCTACCGGCTTTTTTGTCATGTTGGTTTGTCATTACACCACGGACACAAACATGATCCAAACTTTTTCCAAAGTGGTTCCGATGATAATTGCGCAGAAGCTGGAGAATTCTCTCATCACACTTTACGTCTGTCAGCTGAGGAGGAGAAGGGAAGAGTGTCGGAGAAGGGAGGAAGAAGACAAACTGAATCAACGGCTGCTCTACCTCAGCCCACTCCCACATCCCGCTCACAAATCCAAAGTGACGTGGATGAAAGTCCGAAACCAGGACTGGTGGAGCCGAATCGTCTGGATCGCGTCAGAATCGCAACCCAACTAGCATGTTCTAAACGACCGGAATTATTTTTAAGAAGAATAAACGTTTACATGATCGAGGAATATATTAATATGGCTTTAAAATCAGAATAAACCACCCAATTACTTCGGAATCAACTTCATTAGGAATTAAGTGTTTTCATTGTCTTTTTAAAGTGGAATTCAGTTTTGTTCAGAATTAAATCATTATTATTTGGAATTAAAGCTCTCATATAAACGTGGTAACTGTGAAACATTCCAGGCTGAATAGTCACGTACATCTACATGGGGACTAGTATGTGGCGTACCTTCCCCAAGAAAAGTTACTACAAAGTTACTACTACAGTACAAGCTACAACTAATCACTAACCCCAGGCAACAACATGAAACAGACTTATTTTTACTTCTTCTACAGTTAAAACAGTAGTCATTTCCTTCACGGTGTTTAAACTAAGGTGCTATAGGGCTAATCACTGCCTTACCCCCCGCCCCATTCAGTGACTCCGCGGACCCCCCGTGGCCCTAAACGGGACAAAGGGAGGGCCACACTTCAGCAGAGATGGGGGGACAGGGGGCAGATGGTCAGCCCTGTGTAAAGGAATGCCCCCATCCACCACAGAGAGGGAGGGCAGGGGACAGGGAGGGTCACCAGCTGCTCCCAGAGGTCAACACTCCCACTGTGGACCACTTTAAAAGTCAAACAATAATGTGTGGACCCGTGCAACCCAATGTTTTATGTATGTAAAGTAATGTAAACCAGGGTTATTTGTGTTTGGGCTGAATACAAATAAAAATCTATGCATTGTATTTTATTTCAAAGGGGACATATCACTCTATGTTCTGATCTATGTTATAATGTTGTTTCCTCATCACAAACAGACCCAGAGTTGTGTTTTGTTTCATTCACATACACATTCTGCATATTTAGGCTGAGTTCTTCTCTCAAACAAACAAAAAAAAAAAAAACACTGTTCCACCTTGTGATGTCATGTGGTAATACAAGGTGTTGTGCCTTTTAAAAATCCATCTACCTTCACTAGATTCATTTGGATAATTTCCGCTCTGGAATTGCCAATCTCTACTAAACAAAAGGAAAAAGGAGCTGTTAACTTGAAAACTACTGCTTCATGACATCACAAGGTGGAATAGAGCATTTTCAACCTGGGAAATGTAGACAAACTAATAATGCATGAAAAAACAAAACAAAAACAAAACACAACTCCAGGTATGTTTTTGATGAGGTAACAACATTATAACATGACTTAAATATCACTAAAGAAGATTATGCGTAATATAGGACCTTTAATATTTTCTTTCTTTCTTTTTTTTTTTTTTAATTTTCTAATACCCTGTATGCACTATACAACAGCTTGAACTACTTATTTCTCCAAGTTTTTATTCTTCAAATTTTAGTTCCTGGTTGGGAATCATTAGCCAGGCTGGCGCCACCTCCACTCAATTTCAATTCTCTTCAGCGACTAGGTCCCAAAATACACTAAACAGTTTGCCAGAACCCTGGAAGTTGTAGACTGTGCACCGGCCAATCAGCAAAGAGCTGTGAAGCTATGACGTCAAACTCAAGCTCCTGTCTGGGTCCCTTTTGTGGTACAGCACAACAGTAAACAAAGCGGTCGAGATGGATGTAGACGAAGACAGACATTCTGTGTTGTCAACAATTCCCGAGATAGAGGATTTAAAGCAGGAACAACGAGAATGTTTGGTGAATTTTATCAAAGGGAAAGATCTTATCGCCCTTCTTCCTACGGGATTTGGCGCATTACATACGTCATGACGAAATAGCAGTAATTGGTTAAATTTAAAAAAGTACCCGCCTACCGTCGAGCGAACGAATCCTAATGCTGCGAGCTCAGACTGTTTCGACGAATGAAACCATTTGATGTATCAGGTTAGGGAATCATAACATCACAAGAGGGAATTCCTAAACTCCTCTAATATGCATACCAGTTATTATTTGACAAATAAAAATGGAAGAAATATTTTGTTGAAATAATGTTCAAATATCAGAAAAAAAAAAATTAAAAATTCTTCTGTGTAAATTATGCTGAACCTCTGGACAGTAATTCTCCCAGTGTGATGTCATCAATACTTTCTCTAATTTTCTACATTTCTTCACAAATTGCTCCTTGATTGGTGTAAAACTATAATTTATATCTACAACAGATATTATCCCACCAGATTAAGTAAAAATGAGAAAATCATCAAATCCTGTCATATGCACTTTAATAAAAGAAAAGAAAAAGTAATACAAGATGATCCCAGCTCTGACAAACACCTGCGTGGTGGATTAGCTCAGAAGAACCAGGCGTGCTGCAGAGAAGCGACTGAGAATGCATCGATAAAAGAGATGACTGGTTGTATGTAAAAGCTTTCAGAAAGAGACCCTCTCTGTAGCAAGTGAGATTTGGATCTAATCCTGTTGTGTAAAGTCCAGACGGAGGAGCCCTCAGGTACTCTCAGGCCTTTACCACAGTTTAGTTAAAGTGTGACTACACACCTAAACTCCGCCCACAACTTCATTTCAAACAGAGCTGTTACACTGAGCAGTACCTGGAGGAGGAGGGGCGGGGTCTGGAGAATATAAGGAACAGTGTGATTAGTCAAACAGGGCTGGGTATCATTAAGAAGTTGCTGATATGACACATACCTCGATACATAGGCCACGATATGATACATCTCTTAATACAGTGAGCTTACGATTCGATACGATAAAAAATAAAGACTCAGTCATGGCTGTGATACTAAGAAGCTTTGTTAAACCACTTATTGTACAAAGTGAATATGAAACACAAAGATTTTAATCATCCAAACAGTGAAAATGTCAAATGTGTCGCATAAACGAATTTCCTTCAACTAAACAAGCAACAAAACTGTAGCTCTGTAACAAAATAATTTTGTAAAATATACCAGAAAATACTCTTGGTGATATATCGATACAGCCGCCCATGATATCGATACTGTATCAGCACATTAAGTGATACTATATATCGATATTTCAATATTTTTGCACACCCCTTTTCAGGACAGTCTTTTGTGATGTCACCAACTACAGGAAAAACAAACAAACAATACACTATGACTTCAGAAAGCTGATAGCGCTCTGAAGGGGAAGTGAAGTGACTTACCATGGAGAGTAAAAGATAGTGAAAAAGGAAAGTGAAGTATAAAATGCATTACAACATTGTTTTCTGCATTATATATATATATATATATATATATATATATATATATATATATATATATATATATATATATATATATATATATATATATATATATATATATATATATATATATAATTTTCTAAACAATAAAAGCTAACACGCACTGAAAAAAAATCACTTATGTGGGTTGTAAAGAGGGAAGAATTGTGTTTAATGAATAAGTTCTACTATAGAATCACGAGTATGTTTGAAAGGTTTTATTCACAAACTCAGAAACACTAAGTAATACCAAAGTACTCCTTGATAAGTCCCTGCACTCTTGCGTTTGTCCACTGATCCCAAGGTTGGCGATGTGACAGTAGCTCCCACAGATGAATACTGTTGTTGTGTCCTTGGGCAAGACACCCACCTCGCTTCTAGTGTCTGTGTATACTGGTAAATTAATGGGTGAGTGGTTCCTTGTTGTAAAGCGCTTTGAGTGCCTTGAAAGTGGAAATGCGCTATATAAAAAATGCCATTTATTATACATCTGTAAATAACAGACATATATTTATTTATTTATTTATTCAATATTTTACCAGGTACAGTAAGTCAATTGAGAACACCTTCTCGTTTACAATGACGACCTGGCCAAGAGGCAGAATAAAACAGAAGCACAAACAGAACACACTCACACATCAAACATAACATGAAACAGTGAATAGAAACATAAGACAGTGAAACAATTGCAGATTCAAGATATAAAAGTGTTAATAGCATGTGCAGTTATCCTGTAAAATACTCTGGATGGAGTTTTTAAAAGTTGGCAGAGGTTAAAACAAACTAAGTTTTAAAGTCTGTTGAAGGTGGCTCCAGTCAGTTGCTGCAGAAAACTGAAATGAGGAGCAACCCAAAGCTGTGAGGGCTTTAGGAATGACCAGGGTTATGTATCTGTTGGAGTGCAGTTTGTGGCTGGAGCCATATTTACTTAATTATTTCATCACAGCAATGCAATTCATTATGACAATAGTTTATATATTTTACTTAATTTATTTACATAAATATAACTTCTAACTTGAAAAACATTTAGTAACAATTACTCAATAAATTCATGACTGTTAATTGTGGTGGTAAGTGCATTTTACTTAATATTGACAAGTAAATTGGACCTGATATTATAGCAGTAAATTTTACTTAAAAAGTGCTTGTGCAAATTATTACGGTGATTTTTTTATTTTTTTTCTAGTAAATCTTACAAGTTTTTTTTTTTTCAGTGTGGTGATGGTACATGGTCACATTTTTATACAGCACTTTTCCACCTTGGAGGCATTCAAAGCACTTAACAACAAGAACTCACCCATTCGACACACACATTCATACACTAGTGTACACGGACACTGGGGTGCGAGGTTAAATGTCTTGCCCAAGGACACAACCGCTAACCTTGGGATCAGTGAGCAAATGCTCCACCAACTGAGCTACTGCCATGAGATCTAAATATGTCATGTATTATTTTAAGTGTATTACCCCTTGTATCTAGATTTGAAACTGGACTTTAAAAAGACAGTCCAGACTCTTGTTTTGTTCCATTTGCAAGACACTTCACCTTCACCTGCCAGCTGTCGTTGTAGTAAAACAAAGACAGCTGGTTGTAGTAACATCACTGAAGGGATGAGAAGTTATGTTAAAAAAAATAAAATAAAAACACTCTTAGTATCTTTAAATCAACTCTTTTCATTATTACACAATGATCAGTCTGTAAATGTTTGGGATTAACCTTCTCCATCTTAAAATAACAGTAACAACTCTAAAATGTGAATGAAAAGGCACAAGCCAGGCCTCGTGTGCTTTGTGTGAAAGAGAGAGAGAGTGGCTTAAAGAGGGGCTGCTGTCCTGGCCTGGCCTGGGGTGGGGCAGAGGTCAGAGATCACAGGTCAGGGGGGTTGGGGGTCTGATTTGCAGGTGAAATGCTGGCACACTCTGTCTCCCTTTGTGTGCATTGTCCTCAGTGTGAGCAGATGGTCGACTGGATTCCAAAACACAAGAGGAGGGAAAACAAATGGCGCAGACGCAATTTGTACTCAAGGAAACAGACACTTGAAAATAAAAATAGTGAAAGTAAATGGAAACAGTAACATAATTATGACTCAGTTCAAAAGTGCTTAATAATCGTCGATGTTGTATTGGTTTCTGTTTTGGTAATCAGAAAATGATCAAATGAGCCAAATTGTTACCAAATACTTGTATTCGCAAACATTATCCAATCAGTATTTGCAAATAATAATCATAAACTACAATTATTTGGACAATTTCAGCTGTGGAATTGCAAATCTCTGATCTCAAATCTGAAAACGGCTCCAGAGACAGAATGATCTGGTGCCGCCAGCTCCCACAAATTCATCTGAGCATGGATCTGATCGGGCACTGTGTGGATGCCTGAAAACGCTGATACACTGATATAGTTCTATGCGCCGCAAAGTAATTCACCACTAAAATGCTAAGAAGCTAGAATATATGTCCATTCATATAAACGGTCTATGTGTATGACTTGCAGATGTATAATCTCTGAAAAATTTAACATGAACCATCTCCAACGTGATAGAAGCACAGAACAGACTCACCATCAGCAGAACACCTCTCTGTCACAAAAAGAACACATATAATCCACTGAGTCATGTCCTTTAGTCCGACAGAAGCTGAACCGCATCAGCGCACAATAGCAAGCTGTTTTTTGAGCGCTTAGTTTAGGCGAATTAGCCACGTGGTTTTAAGTTTCGTTTCTGTAAATCGTAAACACATATGCTCAAAGCTGTGTGGATAGGGAAGACTTGCGGACACAGAAACGACATGTCTGGACGCAGATCATTTCCGATACGGTGATACTGTGATACGCGGATTCGTTTCAGTGTAAACGTAGTCTAAAGGTCAAAGGTAACTGTTGAAAACTTGAAAACTATCGCTTCATGACATCACAAGTTGGAACTGATCATTTTGAGCTTTGGAGATGCAGACTGACACATCATGCAGGATTACTCAAACATGTGTGAATGAAACAAAACTCAATTCCTGGTACGTTTTTGATGAGGTACAACATTCTAACATGGCTAAAAACTAAGAAGCTTACAGAAGACAATTTAGCATGAACCTTTAAATCAGGCTAAAAGCATAAAAGTTAAGTTAGATGGGTGATTAATTGAAAATAATTAACTATCAACATGAGCGATATCATTTTGAAGTAACTCTTACCTCAGCACAATTGTTGGCTCCTTTACTCACCTCTGTATAGATGTTTAGATGTAACTACCCCTAAGCACCTTCGCTACTTATGATTTTCTAATGCAAAATACTGAGACCATTGTTGTCCCGCATTGATTTCACCGTGTCATTATGGCCTTACTCATCCCGAACACCGCAACAGCAGAAACAATCGAACAGAGCCATCTAAATGTGATCAGGAAGAGCGCCGATCATTGTAACCACGGAAACTGTAGGTTAATACAGCTGCACTGTGGTCTGAGAGGATGGTACAACATCTGGCTTTGATTTGTCATTTAGAATCGTTTGCTTGTATCTCTATTGACGCCACGTACTTGTCGTGAAGGGTATTTTTAGACAGTCAACTGTACTTTATCATTCATTTGTTCACTATAGGGAATTTAGTGATCCAACCACCGTGCTGCAAGTTATTGGAACATTTGTCTTTGCAACTGCCCTGGTGCGGATTGACTGAAGTCCAGTATGTTCCAAGTTCGATGATCGAGTGTTAAAACTTTATTCATCCTCATACGAAAACTCATCCTTTGTGTTTGACCCGTTGCGCATGTGGATTTAGGTTGATGGGGGAAAGCGGAGTGCCCAGAGGAAACCCATACAGACGCAAGGAGAACATGCAGACTCCACAGAGAAAGACAAAGTATTAGAAGTTTATTAATTCTCATAAGAAAAACTGTCCTCTTCATCATCCTCCATCCCCTTCTCCTCCCAGGTAAAAAGGTGTGAAGAGTCATATCTACACCTAAATGGATCTAAAACGAAGGATATGATTATTGACTTTCGAAAGCGAGCGCCTCAGAATGTCACATATATAAAGGGGCAGTCAGTCGAGTGTGTGGACTCCTACAATTGTCTTGGAACACTCATTGATTCTAAATTGAGCTTTAACGATAATTGCGCTGCTGTGTCTGAAGAAATTGTCCTTTTACCATGTAGACAGAACAATAATGACACTGTTCTATAAAACGTTTATGGAATCAGTTTTAACGTTTTCATTGGTCGCGTGGTTTGGGAGCGTCTCTGCTAAATACAAGATCTCCCAGAATCAGTTGGTTAAATGGGTGCGTGAAGTGATTGTCCATCCTCAGAGCCGCCTGGATTCCCTGTACTCAAGACACTTACAGAGGATGTCCCAGAGTATTTAATAAAAAAAAAACAAGCAACATCCACTAAATTCAAAGTTTCATCTGCTTCCCTCTGGTTAGACACTTTTAGTCCCAAGATCTAGAACGAAATATTTAAAAGGAGCTTAGTTTCAGCTGCTGTCATACTTATGAATAAATTGTAATCTATTTATCTATCAATTTTTGTGTGTTTATCTTAGAAAAATTGTGTGTTTTTATATATTTAATATTTACTGTGACTTTAGTCATGGATGAATTTAACTAATTGTTTATGGAACAAACCATTCTGCACTGGAATACTGTGACACTTTATTTTGTAATTGTGTTTTTATACATGTTTATTATTCATAATGTGGATGAATGAAATGTGAAATGTGGGACCAGCCTCTCAAATCTGCAAAACAAATATACCTACGGGTACGAATAAAGCAACCTATAACCTAACCTAAAGATTCAAACTCAGCACCTTCTTGCTGTGACGCATGTAAATTACACCTACACATTCTTGTATTGGCAAGGTGGGTAAAGTGTCTTGCCAAAGGACACATAGACACATAGTTTGCAATGTTCACAGATTTGTGTTTGCTGCTAATCACTACCTTAAAATAAAGACTATTATAACTATAGTTGTAGACGGACATTGTTTGAGAGCTCAAAAGTCATTATATAATCATCAAAAAGGATTGTATGTCCCAATTCTCAATTGAATTATAAAGTCTACACATTTAGTTTTGTTATGATTCTAAAATAAAAAAAAAAAAAACACTAAGGAATAGACTCAATACTCAAAACAGATTCCAAAACCAGGATGATAAATTAATAAAATACACTACTTTAATTAGACAGTATAAAGTCGAACAGGTCGCCAAACTTTGTAATCAAGAAACATCCCAGTCCATGTATTCAGGACTAGGGTTGGGTATAATTCAGAAGTTGCCGATACGATATAAACCTCGATACATAGGCCACGATATGATACATATCCCGATACAGTGCACTTTCGATGTGATAAGCTATATTTCAAATCTATGCGATATGGTTCAATTAAAAATAAAGGCTAAATCACGGCTGGAGCAGCGGCTCTACTCCGAGATTTCAGCCACTTGTATCTGTGTATGGTCATGAGCTGTGGTCATGTTCTGATACAGCTCAAGATCATTCTAAAACTATTCAGGATAGGCTGATTTCTGTTCTGTGGATTTTTTTTTTTACTTCTTCTATACTCACTCAAATGAGTATCTAGTTTTCAATGCTAGTTCTAGTTTCAATCTGATTTTCTGTGAATGATTAGCCTATTAGTGACAGATCAGTATAAGAATATACATTTGAACGTCTTTGATATTGGGGATTTGTCATGAATAAACACATAGTGAGTGTTTAGTAAGTCATGTGATATGGATTTATTCAAACACAGAATCACAACAGTGCTTCTCTGTGACCAGCAGCTTAGACACCAGGTTTCAGTGAAGTAGTCCGGGATACAAATAAAGACAAAATTATGCCACTAAATAACAAATTTGTTAAAAATAAAATTAAATTAAATAATAACAATACTGAAAAATACTTTAAATTAAAATAAAAACGCAATAAATTAAATAAATAGCCAACAAAAACACCACAAAATAGGCTAAATAACATCAAGCTGGTGGAGGTTTGCTGGTCTGGTGTGTAAAAAGTTCATCTTTGTTCACAAAATGGTACGTAAATCCAAGAGTATAGTCCACTTATGTTTGTGCCACAGAGAGTCCCAGAGCAGGGGTCGGTGCGCTCCTATCTGATGGTCCGGACAGGCGCGTCTGAGCTCAGGGAGAAGACCGGGGACAGGACGCTCTTGGTGTCTGTGTTCTTCTTCCTTTTGACGAAGAAATCTGTAAACATAAAGCGCGTGGTTAGGTTTATGAACGGGGCAGAGAATAGATATTGTCTGTGTCTTTAGTTGAGTGTGGTTGTGGGGTTTCTTACCGGTGATGCGTGCGTTCTGTGCGCTCTGTGGTGCCTTGGCCGCAGACTTGGAGCGCGCTCTCTTCCTGCGTAATGGCGTGAGTTCCGGGGTAAATTTGGTTGTGTTGGAGATGCGGGGACAGTTCTCTTGGTCACTGGCGGGGATGTCCTCCTCACGTGGCCGCAGTCTCTCCTCTGCCTCTTCGCTGTGCGCGCTCACGCTCTGGTCTTTAAGCGCCTCTCTGCTCTCCTCGCAGTAGAAAGTAGCGGTGCAGTCCGGGGACACCTCCTCCCACTGGAATCGGCCGGGCAGAGGCGCGTGGCTCTGGAAGTCAAAGTTCCACCTCCGGCTGTCCAGCTCTGTGATGTCCCGGAGCCGCTGGCTGAGCTCCCGCCGCAGCTGCTCGTGATCCACGGGGCCGAAAAGACTCCTGCGCGCCGCTCCTGTGTGCCTCCCGGGGTTCATGCTGACAGTTCGGGTACAGATGCGGTCAGAGAGGGGAAATGGGTGAGTGTGTGTGGAGCTATGCTGTGTGTGTCTATCCTGGTTCGAGCGCACACTTTATAGGTGGAGAGGCGCACGTTCCTTTTGCGCGCTGGTCTCTGATTGGCCTCTGGCTGCTCGTGGTGGATTAAACAGCGGGCGGGAGAAGTCTTTTATCTGCGCCACGGAGAGACAGCGCTTCAATAAAAGTCCAAATGAGCGCGGATTGTCCACAGCCTTTGTTATGCTCCAGCTTCCATTTCCTCGGTGTCCTCCTGCTACAGAAGCGGCCCATTCTTCACTAATAGCCCATTCTCCCGCGGCTCAGAATATGATCATAAAGTTACGTGGAGTCAGTGAAGAGGCGGTGCAGCTGTGGCACAGTGTAACAACAAAAGCCTGGCCCACAGCTCTGATCATTCAGGACGGATAAAAGTGTAAATCTTATCTTAGCCTTAAACAACTGGCCCACAACTTCCTCCACTTTATACCCTGGATGAAAAAGCTTAAAGTGCAGCATGAAGTGGAACTCTTCGCGTTTTGTTTTGGTCTAATGATATCCAGCTTCAAACGCGTGTGTGATTCTGAGCTATACTGGTAGATATAGCTCCAAACCTAAACAGAATAGGTTCTTATCTTATTTTAATGAGTCTCCTTTGTGTATTACTTGTACATTTGAGACATGCAAAAGTCTGTATATGATCATAACTCAAACCATCTGTCAGAATTGTCTTGGAAGTCATTTACATCCTACAGAACTCAACTTCAAATCCAAATTTCTCATCCCTTCATATCCCTACACTTTATTCACTCTTTGTCTGGAGAATTACGCGTCTTTAGAAACAACACACGCTAAGCCATAAAAGTTGATGTTGTTTGAAGCCTCCATAGAGAAGAGATCAGTCTCCTGGCACTGGCTCTGCTCTTCCTGATACAGACAGTCAATGCTAGTATAAAGTGACTGAGGGAGAGCCAAGAAGAGAAGGAAAGTCGTACATCAACTCCTAAAGTGCTAACTCGGCTTTTAGATGTTGAAGATAGAAGAGATAAGACTGCGTCTGTCTGCAACTGAACTTCCTTAGGGATAAATAAAGTTGTTTTGATTTGGTTGATTTTGACAAGCTTAAAGGGCCCATACGAAGCTGTTTTCTGATGTGTTATAACGTTTCCTCATCACAAACATACCTGGAGTTGTGTTCTGTTTCCTTCACACATGTTTAACACACAAATCCTGCATAGTTAGTTAGATCTTCTTTAAAACTGAAAACGCTCTGTACCACTTTATGATGTGCTTCATTGTGTTTTTAAACTTCATACACCTTCACTAGAATCACTTGGATGATTTCAAACCTGGGATTGCCCAACTAAAGGTAAAAAGAGCTGTTAATTTGAAAATCACTACTTCATGACATCACAAGGTGGAACAGAGCATTTTCAGCTTTAGAGGTGTAGACAGACAAATAATAAAGAGTTACTTAACGTGCGAATGAAACAAAACATAGCTCCGGTATGTTTTTGGTGAGGTAACAGTATTATAATATGGGGAGGAGAAAATTCAGTTTGTCGACTGGACAAAAGTTAGTTTGGTTGAAATTTTCAAAATTGAGACGGCTAATCCTAGGCTTAGCATCCCCCTCAGGTAATGCTGGGTTAACATGGCTGCCTTATGTCCTGATTCTGGTGCTTTCTTCTGCAGCGCCTTGGGAATCAGTTGCTTCTGTCGACACCTAAGGTTAAAGCGTAAATGATTCCTCTTTTCTGCTAATATTTTAGTGTCCTTTTCCAGCTTCCTTACCAGACTAAGGGTAGCTGGCTCATAGTTGTTCTTGAGATGTGTGAAGAATCCCTCAGTCGGGTAGAATCCATGGTGAGGAGAAAATTCAGTTTGTCAACTGGACAAAAGGTAGTTTGGTTTTCAACCAAACTAACTTTTGTTCAGCACTTTGGTGAGCTTTGGCTGTTTTAACATCCCCATGAAGACAAACAGGTCCTTCCACTGGAAATGTTACGCAGTGCACCTTTATGGCTAAATTTATATGATGACGGTCCGAACAGAAGACACAAAGGTGGCGTCGCGTCTTCACTTTTTATTTTGTGTTTAGACGAGCTTTTTCGGGAGGAAATCTGCAAGCATATGGTGACGCAAAAGTGTGTGGAATTCGATTGGGTATGCATGCCAGGTTTCTGTGTACTGTATGTATGTGATGTAAACACGTACGCGATGTGAGCAGATCTGACCAGAGTTTTACGTCTTGGGCAGTGTAGACGGAAACAGTACGGCAGGGCATATTCAACTTTTCTACTCTGGAGGGTGGTTTTAGATTTTTGCATTTTTAAGCCCCAAAAATGCCTTCACCGTCTAAACAAAAGGCACTTCCGATAAAATATGTTGTTGTTTTTACCCGCATACAGGCCCTAAAGCTCACAAGAGACAATTTTGTGCACTATTGGACCTTTAAAGTGGAATAGCCAATGACTGTTCCCTATTCTTATATAATCACAGTGTTACTTACAACATGTCTCTGTGGACAGGTTTTTTGGGTTACCACAATAGGACATATAACAGTTTTATGCATGTGGTGCACTAAAAAGGAACATTAAAGTGGGACTAAACACCTAAACTCCGCCCACAACCACATTCCAAACAAAGCTGGTAAACTGGGCAGCACCTGGAGGAGGACGGGCGGGGTCTGGAGATATAAGGCGCAGTGTGATAGGTCTTACAGGTATCCATGCAGACAGGTGTATGACATCAGAAACGGGGCAGTCTTGTGTGATGTCACCAACTACTGGAAACTGCAGGCAGCACAAACTTAGCTTTTTGATCCGAAAGCTGCAGATTTACCTATAGTTTGCAGTAACGTTGCCACAAAATGACTCATAACAGTAGATAATGTTATTCAAACACCATGTACACAGTGTAGTAGTGAGAAAAGTGGGTTTAGTGTTTATATCCACTTGAAGTAAATAGGTTTATGTATATTAGTATTTGCGCGAATGTACTGTAACAAAACACAATTCTAGGTAATTGATGTAATCCCTGGATTGTGACATCAAAGAAATCCAATTGGAACAAGGTGCAAAAAACATTGAAGCTTCATACTTTGATCCTTTAATCTGCATGTTTACAAATCCTCCTTAAGAGATGTCGGTTCTGATGAGTGCACCTGTTTTAAGGCATTCTATGTGATGTTTTTGTTCAAATGGAGTTATTCATATATTCTTGTTCCTGGGTGCCTACTGTACATTACAGCAACATTTTATAGAGTTTGGTCATTTTTCAAAGATTTTATGAGAAAAAAATAGATGCAATTTTGAAGATTCACTTAGTGTTATAAGTTCTATCTGCCTAAACCAATCAGAACACAGAATAAATTTAAATTGACCAATCACTGTCAGTTGTGTTGCCACTCCTCCTTGTTGTATTTCAGAAGACAGAAGCATTTTTGGTATATTTCAGTCCGTATTTCAGATATTTATGTCATTATAATTGACAAACATAAAAGCAAAGGAAAGTTGAAATTTAAAATTTACTTTTAATACATTTTGTGCAAGTATAATTCTGTTAGCCATTAGTTTGCTAACTAAGAAAACTATTTCAAGCTCAGGGAGCCTAGAAAAAAGTGGACAAATAAGTGGTAAACAAGTTAATATTCAAAAAATCTTTATTTATAACTGAACAGCAAAAGTATATTTCTAAACTATTATTTAGATCATATTTATTTGTAAACTTGTGTATATGATCAGAGACAGGCTGCTTAATAATTTCAAATTCACTAGTTAAATATTGTCAAAATATTTCACATTTGACTTTTAAATATGTAGTGTTGATCAAAATAAGCTGAAATCTTGAACATTGTTTTTGACATATTTTGACAGAAATTTATGATTTCAAATTAAGTATGCGCTTTCAGAATTAGTCTTTTATCTGCGAAAAACCACTTCCCACAACATCCACTTTCCCAAATGTCACAAATGCGATTTCCTCAGTTTAGACTCTCCTGGGGATGCCATTTATTCCCATGTTTTAGATAAGTGTTTCTTCTGTTTCTGCTGTACAAGTGGTCAAAACTTTAAACCTAAATACGTCAGAAGCATACAGAACGCAGATAAAAGCTTCTCATTCTAAAGGAAAGAATTGTCTCAGTGTTTAGGCTGTTTTATATTGTGAATAGTCTTGTAATGTGTGAAAGATCTGACGTTGTATGTGTGCTGTTGTGTGCTGATTATGCATTGTATTCAGTGTTCTGTCTGTGTACTCGTTGTGCTGCAGCCTCTTGACCAGGGCGTCGTTCTAAATGAAAATCGACCTTTCTGGATAAATGAGGTTAAATGAAATAGAGTTTATAGATCCTTGCCCCGAGCCTGAATATGGGCCCAGGTCCAGATTCCTCCTGTTGCTGAGTGATGCTGCAGACAAACAGAGAATGAGGCTGGGACCGAGCTGGACTTTGTATTGTTGCATGATGAGATTAGACTCCACATACATTATGAGACTATGGTTTAATCATTAAAATAAAACCAAATAAAGGAAACAAATATTGATTCAAAAATACATTCATAATTTTATTAATGTCCGGTTTGATTAACGTCCACTACTAGCCCGTTTAGCTGCAGAAGTCCACCTCTACCGTCCATCTGGAGCTTTGTCAATCTGGTAAAATGCTCAGGCTTTCCTCTGTCTTTGATACATCTCGGTGCAACAATAATCCACAATGTCTGAAACTCCATAAAGTTTGTTCATTATGACCCACGCTGTTAGTTTCTAGGGGAATTCTCCAGCGCTCCATCACCACTGTGGGGTTTGAAGGTGCATGCTGGGATTGATTGCATGACGACACCTGCGGGACCGCTATTGACTGTATGTCCCTGTAATACTCTTTAAAGGGACAGTTTGCAATTTTGGATATAGGGCCTCATTTCCTAGTGAGCCAGAGTACTATAGATGTGTGGAGACACTTTTTGAAATAATCCATCCAGTCCTTGTGTTTCGAGACGTCACTGGTGCTAGGCTAGTGTATGTCAATGGCCATAGTTAGCCTGCCACTAAAAACAGTCTTACCCACTCCACAAAACACCCGAAGCAAATCTATTATTACACCAGATTGACAATGTAAATGTCTGTGTTGATAGAATAATTTTTGAAGTAAAACCAACCTTACATTTGAAGGATTTATGTCTGAACAGCAGCAGCGAGTTGTACTTCCTGATAGAAAGCTTGGCAGGGGTCGACTGATATCACCTAGCACCTATTTTACCAGCTCTGTAATTTGTTTACCTGCAGCTGCCATAGCGACACATAGAGCAGAGGAAGAAGCCTGTTCCAGTTATGGCCACGTTCATATCATCACAACTAACTAGAGCAGAGTAAAATTCCACTGCTGCAGAGAAAATAGTCCCTCAACATGTGATGATTCATGCAATACAAAGTTAGTTTTACTTCTAAAATTATTCTATTGACACAGACATTCACATCGACAGTCTGGCATAATAATAGATTTGCTTCGGGTGTTTTGTGGAGTGGGTAAGACTGTTTTTAGTGGCAGGCTAACTATGGCCATTGACATGCACTAGCCTAGCATCAACAACCTCGCCAAATACAATGACCGGATGGAATATTTAAAAAAGTGTCTCCACACATCTACAGTACTCTGGCTCACTAGGAAATGAGACCCTATGTCCAAAATTCTGAACTGTCCCTTTAATACTGATGTGGCCTTTAAGCTGCTGCTCACACTCTTACTCTTTATTCCATATGTGCTGTGCGACCCAGCCCCGGATAAGCGGACGAAAATGGATGGATGGATAGATGGATGAAAGTCTTTATCTCTTGTTTACACTGAGCTTATTTATGGAGTTATATATTGGGTTTTGCTCCATTGTATTACACATCAAAGCTCTGTGGTGTTTGATGCTCTAAATGTAATGTAGTTGTTTTTCAACTACTACTTGAAAATTGACAATAGCAAATTTGCCTGAGGTCATGTATCCTATTCTATATGTTAATAGGGTTTGCCAAAATAAGTGTTCAAACTTCAGCCTAAACCCTTTCAGTCTGTAGAATAATTTTAGTGCTAGGCATAATTTCTCTGTTAAATCATTGTGATATAATTAATGACCATACTAAGAAAGCACAGACTTTTTTCTTTTATTTCCTAAGCATTATCTTAAGATTTAAAACACGAGATACCAAAGCAAAGCCACTCAAGAGCACTTTTAAAGGAAAATAAAATACAAATGAAATTATACTGCACAACATGTTTCCTTTCGGCAGCAGCTTTTCAAACAAACCCACAATACCTGAAAAGGAATGTGTGAGAGGAGCATCACAACTGAACACACCAGCTCCCGGCCACGCCTCCCTTGAGCCCAAACCCCGCCCCTCTGTATCCAGGCCACGCCCCTCACTCAGGTGCGTTACCTGTTCAGACGGAGCTCTCTGATGTGTGCGGACCAGAGCAGAGGAGCACACTGAAGCCATGGATGAGAGGGAGGGCACGCCACTGGTGAGAGCTTTGTAGTATTGTAGTACTGTATTGTAGTATCTGATGTGTAAGCTTCAATTCATTGTCATTGGCTTATTCAAACGTATTCTTTTGGGGTAATAGTGCATATTGTAAAGGACAGCATGTTGCTATGGCTGGGTTTTCTATGTCAACATATTCTGATATTCTATTAGACAATCATATGTAGTACAGATTTGAGTCAGGTAAAATGAATATTGTTGAAATACAGGTCAGTAATCCATAAGAGAAATGATCTGGTTCTGCATTTGTGAATTTACTTTTTTCATCACGTTCTAAAGTCTGAAATCAACTTATCAAAGGATTGTTGCCATAGCGATTAACAATGTAAAACTAAAATATTACATCTTATGAATGAGGGGGAACGTTTGTGTTTCCATAGTGGTTGCACAAAGGACTGCTTTTCAATCGGATAATAAATGAATGAATAGAAAATGCATCAGTCATACAGTATATACTGACTCATATACACTCAAAGAATGAATAACAACACAATTCAGTTTTACTTGTCGGTTCATTGGGAAGTCATCAAAGAGTTTACTTTCACGTTCTTGGGCGCAATTACAAAAATAAAGTACAAATACACTGCAAACTCAAAAAAGTTACTAGAACTCAGAAAAAAAATAAAAAAATAATTATAATTGAGGCAGTCGATTGCCTCACTTATTTTAAGTTGATAAACTTAAAAGTCACAGTCTTCCTGAATGTAAAAGGTGTGATGGTTTGCTACTTGTACCTTTTGATAACCGCTGAATTAAAAGTGCTCATTCAGCTCAACTATTTGCAGTTAAACTTTTCAAACCACTGGAATGATAAAATTTTCAGTTTTGTATGTAGTTCATGATTTTGTACACACATCCAGCTGTATCTACACACATTATAGTATACATATAGACACATTATAGTATACACACTGTAGGAGGGGGATTTGAACCCAAGTCCCCCATGTGAAAGTGAGGAGCTATCCAGCTGATTGCAATCTAAACACAGTAAATTATACACATTATAGTATACATATATTATACTATAAACACATGATATTATACATAGAGACACACTACACATATATTAGATTAGACACACCTTAGCAGGGAGATTAGAACTCAAGTCGACCATGTGAAAGTCAGGAGAATTACCAGTTGAGCTACTGAAAATGTTGAATGGAATCTAAACACAGTAAATTATACACATTAAAGTATACATATATTATACTATAAACCCATGGTATTATACAGATAGACACATTATACATATATTAGATTAGACACACCTCAGGAGGGGGATTTAAACCCATGGTCCCCACATGAAACCCAGGGGATTTACTGGTCTATATATAATATGTATATAGTTTAATGATACATACATACTTACATACATTACACATTATCACATACACACAGTACATTATACACACATTACATTATATTTTTTAATTACTTAATTATTCTAAATTGTACCTCATCTATGTTTTAATTTATGTTCACCTACACTAGTTTCCTTTAATCAAAACATGTTACTTAAAATTACTCAAAAAATTAACATGTTACAGCAACTTGACAGAATTAAGTTAGTAGGACTAAAACTTTGAGTGTACACGACTTAATCTATTTAACTACATTGAACGTTCAGCTTTAAGGTGTATATAGTGCAGAAAAACTAAAAATATATATGAAAAAGTATCAAAAAGCTCTGGTATAACTGTAATCACATTTGAATACATTTCCTATAATGTATTATCTGTTGCATATTAGTGTTATTACCTGATATGGATACTAAGGAATAGACTCGATACTCAGTATCGATCCCGACACCGCGATATAATAAAAAAAAAGCACTCTTTCTTTAGACAAATCAATGTGATTTTCAACATTAAATCATAGTACTTTCTTATATTTTACCATTCATTTCTGTCCAGTGTGTGACTTTTTCAGTATCAATACCTCTTCAAATGAGTATCTAGTTTCGATACTACTTTTAGTGGCTGATTTTTTATACTTTTGACAAACAACGCACATGCAACACTAGCGTCAATACTGTTAATATGATGTTTTAACTGTCCCATGAATGTTACTTCCATTAAAAATGCACTGTTTTTTTTTTTTGTTTTTTTTTTACATTTTACCAAAAAAGGAACCTCTGTGGAGTCATCTAGGGATAAGCAAAAAGTGACACAGTGCAGCGTTAAACTTGATCAAGTAATTTATTTGTTCAAACACAGATAAGCCTACCCCCGGTGGATTTACATGCTCTATTTTATCATATGAGCTCCTTCCTGCACTTACCAGGCAAATGAGCAGTTTGCATGGCCTGGGCCTTTTCCCTGACTGTAGGCAAATGAGGGCTTCCACACACTGCTCCCATGTTCAGTACTGGGTTAAACAATTTACGTATTAGTCAGGTATATTATTGCTATTATGGGTCACCACAGATTTCAGATTTCATTCTAGAAGACCCTTTATTAGGCTAATTTTGCTTTTAAAGATGCAGTGTGTAACTTTTCTCCTGGGGATGTTATTGGTTTGTCTTGAATGTTTCAGTGTGGTATCAAACCTTTCTAACTTCATGGAGACCAAACCAGACCAGGTTACCTGTCATGTTTGTGGAGAGGCAAGCCCACTCAGGGTCAGAATGCCTGTTTTTCTAGGTATTTTTGAGCTATACACCCACTTATAATTGAATAAATGTAAGGTAGAGCTGTTTAATGTCATAAAGTGGAACGATCCAGCCAGAGCAATGACATCTCCATAGAAACAGGCAGGTGACAAACCCAAACCAAAAAGTTACAAACAGCTGAATCTTGTCTCTGAACTTTAAAGAACTCATGTCATGCAAAATCAACTTTTCAGAGCTTTCTACCTTCTAAGAGTGATGTGTGGGCCTTGTATATGTAGCCGTGTTTTTTTTTAGATTGAGTTGGTGTTTTTTTTAACAAATTGCAGCGTATTTGTGCCACCCTCCCACGTGACAACAAACTAAAGCTGCTACAACGATGACGCGGAAGCTACACCTATGACACGTTTGACATAGCAGAAGGCACTTCGCACCTGCCCCCCTCCCCCGCTCCTCCGCCCCACCTGCATTCCGCATCAGCCGACAATTCCCACATGAACACCTAAACGAAAGCGACAGCATGAACTAATTGTTATACATTGCAGTGTACACGATATAATAAGTTTATCTACTAGCGTTTATTAATACTTTACCAATCAGTAATGTTCAGCTGATGCCGACGTGGTGCTTGCGCTTTGTACTCCTCAAGGTATTCATCCAATTCCAGGTCCAACACATGCGGCTGAACGCGCTGTATCGCCATATTGAATAAAAGTTTATTCGTACCACTATCAGGGTGCACATCTGTCTCCCCCTCCCTCCCTGAGATGGCGGAGGAAGGGCAGGCTCACTCAGAGCCTACGTCACATTTGGAGGGTGGAGCCTGTGCTTTCTCAGGACGGGCGGGGGGATGAGCAATAGCCGACCTTTCATAGTTTCTGATATGTGATTTCCTCCAAGAAATCAGTAAGACTTCATAACTATTGTGCAATAGATGTTCCAAAACCTAAATTGTGCTTGTATATGTGCAGAAGATACAATGTGAAAAGAGATATTTTGCATGAGATGGGCTCTTTAACAACGGGGTGTGTCCAGGTCGGGCTGTACTTGGGGCTGGAGTGGGACAATATATATACTTTACATATACATACATATAAGATGATGGGATCTGAACCAATCTGTGACCGCTGTGGCATTTAATATCTCTGCCAGCGTGGGTAATGTCTGCAGTCTTTGCCTCATTACCATGCAGCAAAGCAGGGTGTGGGGAAAAAAGATAATAGGCCTATATTATATACTGGTACATTAAAACAGCTCCGGAGCTCCAAGATGAAAGTCTGCCTCAGTAGCTTATAGAATTTTGGATGTGCCATGACAGAACTGGCTGCATCCCTGTAAGCCCATGCACACGCACACACATCAGCCTATTTTGTTTTCTCTGTTTCTCTGTACTTTTGCCTATTACTGGACTAGTGTCTTTCTTATGCATTCCCTATCCCACATCAGACCCAAAGACCTCCTCTTTCCCCCGTTTGCACACCCCATGCATTTATAGTTCTAACATATTTCCAAATAAAGAAGGCTTTTTATCTCTACTGTATGTTACATGTTTTGTTTTTAAGTGGAATAGCTTAATATTTAGCCTATTTTTTACAATTCTGGCAATTCAGGGAACGTGCCACACCACGCCCTCAGTCTGCTGCTCAGGGCACGCCACATATTTAGAGTTTCATGCCACACGCTTGCGCAAGCTCTAAGACAAGATACGGGGGGGCAAGATAGGGCCATATTGTGCTTGTGTCTGCTACATAGTTGTAATCTATGACACCCGTGGATCATTGTGTTATAATTTTAACATTTTTAATCACAATATTCACCTAAAACGGCTTAATAAAAGAAACAAATCTGCTGGCTTCTGCGTTACAGTGTCCAATAGGAGCTGACATTGCAATAAACATGATCCCAACAAAAAGTTGTGCTGCTGAGAAAAGTTTACTCAAATTGCAAACACAAATCTGACGCAAAAACATGATTATTTTATGATTCTGTGTCCTATATGTTTAAAGGTGCACTGTGTAACTGTTTCGTTATGGGTCCATCACCTGCTTGTTTTTGTGGATATGTCATTACTCTGCCTGGAATGTTCCACAGTATGACATTAAACAGCTCTACCTTACATTTATTCAGTTACACGTGGTTTTATAGCTCAAAAAATCTAGAAAAACAGGAATTCTGACTGTGAGCGGGGTTGCCTCTCCACAGATCTGACCTGTAACTTGGTCTAATTTGGTTTCCATTAAGATAGAAAGGTTTAATACCATACTGTGAAACATTCCAGACAAAGCAATAACATCTCCACGAAGAAAAGGCATTTGACAGACCCTCCACCAGAAAATTTACACAATGCACCTTTAAGTCTTACAAAAGCAGCTTGATTGAGGCGTATATTAAACCTGCGTGTTTGAATCCGGCTGAGGAAACACGAGTTTGTATGAGCTCCTCCCTCAGGAACTCCCCTCCCCAAAAACGCTCAGAGAAATATTCACAGGACACAGGACAGTTACAGAAGCCTCTGCAGTGATGAGAGCTGATCTGGAGGTAAGACTTTTCAAAGATTTGACACTTTCTAGACTAGAATGTAATCACTGTAAATATTTGCGTTGTTTTATTTGAAATTCAAGCTAATGTAAGGGCTGTTTCCGTAAAATACATTCTTAACATGACTGCCCATCTACGGCAGTGTGACAGTTGTACTAATATTTGGAAGTGTTGCCTCCACAGAGTCTGCAAACAAACAGTGATACACAGAGCACTGCTGTAGCTTGGGTAAGTTCATGAATGTTAGAGATGATGTTAGTATTTCTGCACCATTCTGAAAGTGAAAAGAAAAACACTTAAACAAAATCAAATCCTTGTATTTTTCAGAAAGATAGGTTTGAGAACCACCAAAACACAGGCCACAGATGAAGAAGATGAAGAAGTAAACCACCTACAAATATTTGAACAGAATTATATTGTTTCAGCATACTTCCTAGTGAACATTTCTCACAATGTCATGATTCTACAAAGTGATGTGGCAATAGGAAGACTTTGTACCAGATGCCCTACCTGCTGCTGAATGTGTTTTGAGATAAAAGATAAGAAGCACACAGTGAGTTTCTGCATGTACATTTCTAAAACTCACTATGAAGAGAAGAAACATGTACAGCACAAAGTAGATAATGTGGTAGTCACATCTTATTCCTGTCTGCAGGTAGAGACCAGAGCTTCTTCAGTGTTCTAAGGCTTCAAACTGTCCAGCTCAACAGATTGTACCTGTGCTCTCTGTGTGTTTGATTCTGTTTAAGACAATACAGAACTGTGGAAAACAAAAAAATGTCGGTAACACTTTATAATAACTACACCTTATTTAGCCTTAATAAAGCATGAACAAAGACTTAATTAATAATGATTCACGCTTAGTAACTACTTAATTACTACCTGACTTAGCACTTAACTTGCACTTCATTCGCCTGTGCTGTAAATAGTAACTCAATACTTCTTAATTACTCATGAACTAACCATTTGCATGTTTACAAATGCATATTTAAGTTCACATTTGAGCATTTATTAATGATTAATAAGCTATGAGAGAATGATTTACTAATAATACAATGCAATGATCATTCAGGCAGCTGTTATCTGTTAGTTAAGTCTTTCTGAGAGCTTTTCTAAAGTGAAGGCTAATTATGCTTTATTAAGCATTTGTTAAGGTTGATCAAATTCCAGAGAAACAATAATGCATTATTAGTAAATCATTCTCACATGGCTTACTAATCATTAATAAATGCCCAATTTTTTTACTTAAATATACATATACAAATGCACACACAAATGGTTTGTTCATGAGTAATTAAGAAATACTTATGAGTAACTATTTACAGCACAGACGAATTAAGTGCAAGTTAAGTGCTAATTCAGGTAGTAATTAAGTAGTTACTAAGTGTGAATCATTATTAATTAAGTCTTTGTTCATGCTTTATTAAGGCTAAATAAGGTGCAGTTATTATAAAGTGTAACCAAAATGTCTTTGTATTCTTGAACTTATAACTCTTTAAGGATTTATGACGTTGCATGTAACAGCAATTCTGCAGTCAAAATAAAATTATATACAAATAATAACAAGATAAAAAAGGTATATTTTTGTGATAAGGTGGCATTATGCGTATAGAACAGTGGCGTCAAACTCAAACTGACAGAGTGTCGAAATTAAAAACTGGGACTGGGAAGTCATGGGCCAAACTAAATATTTACTGAAAATTTTCAACAACATCTGCATGTTTTCTCTTCTTTCGGGGTATATCATGTTAAACCTTTTCTTTATAAAATAAGGGTTTTATAATAGTTTTGCTTAAACATTTAATCCAGAACAATCCACTAACATAAAATAATGACAAAAATATAAATAAATAATGTCTCAATAGCCTGACTGTACCTGGCGGGAAGCTCTAATACAGATTTGATACGATCTCGTGGGCCAAATATAATTATATTGCAGGCCAAATTTGGTCCCCGGGCCTGAGTTTGACCTGTCTGGTATAGAACATGATTGATCCCATTCATCAACATGAAAAGAGAAAATGATCCACATAGGGCATCCAATACATTTCAAAGCCTAAACACAATTTTATTACACGCAAACACTTTCCATATTATTTTTATGCAAATACAGCGACCTTTTTCTTTCAGTGCCAGTTCCATTTCCGATAGATAGCTGAACATTACGCTAGCGAGAAGCGGATTTTCTTTTATTTATAAAAAAAAAAAAATGGCTACACAAAAACACAGAACCCTAATCGTATCACGGATTAAGAAAATAAAATTGGAGAACAAAGTAAACAGAGGATGATGAAAGCAATGACGTCTTGAATAATACTCAAACATGCATGAATCACTCTAAAACCAACTTCAGGAGGGTCAAAGAGAAGGGGAAACAACTATAATATGGTTAAAAGCTCTGAAAAGTTGCACACATAATGAGTGTTAGATAAGTTCTTTTAGTGTGTCTGATACTGCCTTGTTCACATTATAGACATCCAGATATTCACAGTCAGTTGTAAATATGTGTAAATCTGTCTTTCAGGTATAGGTTCCGTTAAAAATATATATAATTCTATCAGTTTTTGGGTGTGAACACAAAAACTAGGGTGTGAACTAACATGCAAGAGTTCATATGTTCGGGTAGTACTCTGAATGGACTACAGTAATAACAGATCCTCCTCACTGTAGACTCTAGGGGAGTTAAAGTCTATCACTCAGACAGTATAAAACGGTGACTCACGCTCTCCTCTCAGAACTGCAGCGGCCTCTTGGAAGAATGGCTCTATCCTTCATTTTGCTTTTGATTGAACTGATCCATAGTTTCAACAATGTCAACGGGCCAGTTTCCAGTAGAGCTGCACTCTACCAGGAACTGGGGGCGGGTCCGGCTGCGCTGCTTTGTTGTGGAAACAGGATTCAGTTCTGAGTTTGAACAGGAAGTAAATGGATCTTTCTATTTAAAAATACAGCATGTAAGATTGGTTAAGGTTAAAACAGTCCATACTATTTTCGGATCTATGTTATAATGTTGTTTCCTCATCACAAACAGACCTGGAGTTGTGTTCTTCTCTCAAACTGAAAACACTCTGGTAATACAAGTATTCCACTGTGTTTTTAAACTCCATACACATTCACTTAACCCTAGAATGTCCAATCTCTACTGAACCAAAGGTACAGGGTAACTGCTACCTTGAAAACCTCATGACATCACAAGGTGGAACACGGCATTTTAAGCTTTGGAGATGTAGACAGACTTATAATGACAGGGTTGGGTTGCTCAAACAAAACAACAAACTGCCGGTATGCTTTTAATAAGGTATGAGTCAAGAGGATTTTGTGTCATATAGAACCTTTAAATTTCATAAACATGATTTAGTTTAACATTCTAAGGTAGAGTTATTCTTAACTGCAGAAACATTGGACATTATGGACAAATTGTTTAAGATATTATTATTTGTTTGTATTTTATGTATTTATTTGGGGCAAGTAAAGATTTACATTCTTATACAATGGAATATATAAAACATAAGTGAAATTATAATAGAAATGAAAATAACCACAACAAAAAAATTTGCCCAAAAAGTAGTGGGAAGAAGAAAACTTATTTAAACCCACTCCCTCTCTTCTAATCTAACACAATGAGCTTTCTTTTCTTTTTCATGCATTTTGAATTAAACTAAATGAATTATTTACAAGTGCAGACAAAAAGTCACTGTTATAGCTTGGTAGTGTAACAATAAGCATACCAACAATGGTAATGTTAAGGATACAGACAGAAAGAACAGATACAATCATGTAATGGATGGCATGGATGTGTGTATCTAATCAGAAAGCTGAATGAGCCCAATTTGTGTTGTCAGTTTCAATGCTGAAATCCAGTTGTTTTAAAATGCCCCTCTCTCTCCCCAGCCCCTGCAGCCAATCATGAATTAGTGCTAATGGAGCCTCTGAAGCCCAGTGAGGGAATTCTGGAGGTTCTGAAATTTCACATGAGGCCTGTCCATATACTGAAGCTACGTTTATATGATGACGGTCTGAACAGAAGAGGCAAAAGTGGCGTTGTGTCTTCACTTTTTATTCCGCATTTAGACGAGCGTTTTCGGGAGGAAATCTGCTTGCATACGGTCACGCAAAAGTGTGTGGAATTCGATTGGGTATGCATTTCAGGTGGCTAGGTGGTGATGTATGTGACGTAAACGCGTACGCGACTTGAGCAGATCTGACTAGAGTTTTGCGTCTTGGGCAGTGTAGACGGAAAAGCTACGGTGGAGCATATTCAACTTTTCCACTCTGGTCACCGTCACCGTCTAAACAAAAGGCACTTCCGATAAATATTTTGATGTTTTTACCTGCGAGAGTTCTTGTGTAAACAGGCCCTGAGACTGATACAAACTTGTCTTCTCTTCTTGTTAAGGTTCTAATATTACACAAAATTGAATCTTTTGAGCTTTAAGCCATGTTAGAATGTTGTTACCGCCTCAAAAATATACCTAGAAGTTTGAATAACCTTTTATTTAGTTTATCTACAACTCCAAATCTCAAAATACTCTGTTCCAACTTGTGATGTCATGACTCAAGGTATATTTTTGATGAGGAAACATTATAACATAGATCAGAAAGTAATGTAATATGGGCCCTTTAATGCTAAATGTAAAATAATGATCTATGTGTGTCATAAATAAGAAAAACGCAGATGTCTTCTTTAAAAAGCCAAAGTCGTACATCCTACTGGACCTTTAGACAACAGAAAATTCCAGTTCATTTCCCTTTGTAATCATCTTTATAGTGTGACTCCAGTGTCTATGCAAATGAGTGCAGCTAATAAAAGCCTGTTCTCCGCAGCAAATGTTTAATTCTATCAATAATGAATGAAATTTGGCTTCTCACATGGAGCAGTTTATGAAGAGAATCATTCGGAGATAAACACGACGGGGATCTTTTATTACAAAACAATAACACGCACACGTCTCCTGAAAATGACCACAGTCCTCACTCGCTTCACTCTACCTCAGGCTCTTGTGCTGTTTTTAACAAGTCTGCGGGATTCTGGCACATAAAATCAAAGGTCCTATATTACGCTAAATTGGCTTTTGTGAGCTTTTAGCCATGTTATAATGTTGTTACCTCCTCAAAAACCTACCTGGAGATGTGTTTGTTTCATTCACACGTTTGAGTAACATTTTATTATTAGTCTGTCTACATCTCCAAAGCTCAAAATATTGTCTTTGACCTCATCAGGTCATGTAGTTGTAGTTTGCAAGTCAACAGGTATGATTGATGATTGTGATTCTAGTGAAGATGTATGGAGCTTAAAAACACAGTGGAGCACTTCCTGTATTACCACGTGTTATCACAAGGTGTCTGAAAAAAGAACTCAGCCTAAATATGCAGGGTTTGTGTGTTAAACATGTGTGAATGAAACAAAAAGCAACTCTAAATATGTGTTTTAATGAGGAAGCAGCATTATAAGAAATCAGAAAGTAGTATAATACGGATGCTTTAATTAGCCAGGCTGGAACCACCTAGAGCCTCCACTCGATTTCATTTCTCTTCAGCGATTAGGTCAGGAATCGGAATACAGTAGGCGGTTTGCAAGAACCCCGGGAGTTGCAGACAACGGACCGGCCAGTCAGTGAAGAGCTGTGAAGCCATGACCGGGTCCTTTTTGTGGCACAGCACAATAGTAAACAAAGTGGTCGAGATGGATGTAGACGAAGCCAGACATTCTGTGTTGGCAACGATTCCCAAGATCGAGGATTTAAAGCCAGAACAAAGAGAATGTTTAGTGAATTTTATCAAGGGGAAAGACGTTATTGTCCTTCTTCCTACAGGATTTGGGTTAGGGTTAGGGTTAAAAGCTTAATATACCAGTTAGCCCTGTTAGAGACGCATTACATACTTCACTATCAAATAGCAGTGACTGGTTAAATTGAAAAAAGTACCCACCTACAGTAGAGCAAATGAATCCTAATGGTGAGAGATCAGACTGATGAATCTGCTACGCTTTAATGTCTGTGGAGCTAAAATATATCGAGAAGTATATACCGCTGTGAGGTAATGACCATATCACAGTTAGATTCAATGAAAATGTATTCAAATGAAAAAAATCCATATTCTGTGAAGCAGGAGTGCCTGTCCACACTATGGTTTGGGGGAAATGCGTCTCTCTGAGCCATTTTTGTAGCCCTTTTTATAGCTGAACTTTTTACAGTAAATTGCAAGTAATACTAATACCTCAATAGCATCATGCTGCATTGTGATACAGACCTCCCATTATTGTTCCATGTCTTATTAAAAGGTACAAAGTAAATAGTCTGTATTGGCGCTGAAGTATGTCAGTGGGTGTCACCATGTTTGTTTTGTTTGGCTAGAATTTACACCTGGAGCTTCAGCGACACGTACCTTAGGCAAAGCTGCACACATTTGTATTTTTAAAAGCGTCAATTTACACCAGAGACGTCAGAGCTGCTCCTGCAACACCAGCCTCTGTGTATTCTCACATTTAAGCACCAAACTCTTTTATATTGTTGCATATTCATTTTCAATTGGATGAATTACACTTTAAATCATTGTGCTAAAGTTGACAAGAGAGATGATGCTTTGCAGTGATAACAAGCTGTGGCTGAGGTGCTCGTATTAATTACACTGCTCACCATTTCACTTTGGTTGTCAGCACCATGCGCCTTTTCCTTCCGAAGTTGCTCTTGTAAAGTTGCTGTCTAATGTCGTAAAGTGTTTTATATTTATCCTCTCTGGCTGTAAACGTTCTGTAGACCATCACAAGTCATTCCCTGAGCTCCTGGATGCAGCGCTTGGTGTTCGTGTATGCGACTGTAGTGGTTTTAGAAAACATATTTTGAAAGGGCATTCGAATTTTTATATCCCATACTTATTTCCTGTCTTTCTCCTGCTAAAAAGCCTGAAGATGCTCTGTAGACACGAAAAAATTAGAACTCCAACCTCATTTGAGCAGCACGTAGCATAATGACAGCTGTTGGATGCTTGTATGACACTGCTGGTGTAGATTGTCCGAGCGGTTAAAATGAAAAGTGATACTGTGCTGCTGCACTAACACACTGTTACTGCTACGGTGTAAATTGGGGGTTGGCCTTTGGCTACTCTGTGATTAGTTGCCCACCATATGTGGGGCCATAATGCACCAACAGGGGCCAAGATGGATTCTAGTGAGTTTGTGAACGCTCTTGAGGATCCATCTCTTTGTGCATGGTAAAAATGCACCAATGTCAATGACTTACTGTATCAAAATCGTCTTTTTTTTATTTTTTTCCTTTTCTCTCCATTGACTAGGTTAGGAATCAGAATACATTAGACAGTTCATAAAAACTCCACACAAACACAATCGAGTGACCAAATCAAAAAAAGGCACAAAACAGAACTAAACTATACTACACACACGAACAAAAATGGCATACTGCAGCAGCCGTGAACAGGTGCAGGCAATCTCCTTAAGTAGGGGGCGGTGGCTGCAGGTGAGGTGGGCGTAGACATGCCCCACCAATCACAAACCAGGGCACCCACAGGAGGAATCAAGGTGTGTCAGCAGAATAATTTATAACACACAAAACAAATGACAATCTAAGGCCTGGGGCCATAACAACCAGTTAGCCTCATTAGAGGCACATTACATACATCACGACCAAATAGCAGCGATTAGTTAAATGTAAAAAAGTACACTCCTACTGTCATGCGAACGAAATCTTAAGGCTGCGAGGTCAGATGGTTTCTACGAAGCAAAACTGGCTGATGAATCAGGCTAAACCATTACAACATGAATCTGATAAACTGTTGACTGACTATTTGTTTTAATTGGTGTGTCGTTTGGTCAGAACCATGTGGAAACAACTGCCTTTAAACATTCTAGGGCTGCAGTCCACTAAAGAAATGAATGGTCTGCTAAAGACCTCTGTAATACAAGCAAAATAAAAACACTATCGACCATCCCCTTTATTTTCAACCAGTGTGTTTTTAATAGTGTGCCCTGAGGGATTTTCAAGTGCACCGTCGAAAATCTAATTTAAATTCAACTATTTCACTAATTCACCGTTATTTCGTGTAATGGGCTGTCAATTTGGAGTAACAGCAAACCAGAAAAGACACACAAATGAACACTAATGCAAAATGAAAAGAGCCAGACAGTTATGCAGACATTATTTACACATATTTTTTTTCTGATTAGAGTCATTTGATAAGGCTTTAATGGATTATGTGCTGCGGTATCTTTTCAACAAAAGACGTGTGCCAGCATTTAAAAAAGATAGAAAAACATGACATGAATGAACTAAGAGAATGAAGCACAGTTCCCAGACTTTCAGAGAGCAACAAGTAACCAAGCCTTTGAATACAGCCCAAAGCAAACAAACCGAGTCCTACAAAAATAATGTAAAAATGTTAACTATGTGTTACTGTTACTAAACTATAATGCATTTCATAATAGTTTAATAATGCAAAGTTCACATTTTGAGTCCTGAAGAATTGATAAAAAGACTAAAATGTGAACTGGAGATAAGAGAATCATATGCAAGACATGTTTACAGATCCAAACTACAGGCTTATGCAGAGTAAGACTGGATATTTTGTTGTTTGTTAAGGATATTATGGTACTAAACAAACTGCAGCCTTTGCGATTTGCTGATTGTGTCCATTCAAATCTCGCAGCCCTAGCTACAATGGCTTTAAAGTTTAACTAAACAACTAAACTCTGCCCACAACCACATTGCAAATAGAGCTGCTAAACTGGGCAGCACCTGGAGGACTGAAGAAGAGAGTGAGAGAGGAGGAGGGGCGGAGTCTGGAGTTGAAAATAACAGTGTGATTGGACTGAACAGATATCCACGCTTCAAACTGCGTCCCTGCAGTCAAGTATTTGTAATCAGAAATTGTAAAGTGTAATCAGGGAAATCTTTCGTAATGTCACCAACTACTTGAAATTGCAGAAGCCACTGAAGACAGCACAAACTTTTATGTAGGTTTTTTTCTAAAAGATGCTTATTCACCCAGTTTGTTTGCCTGACCAGTCATTCTGTTTGAATCCAGAAGGGCCTGGAAACTGACAATAGGCTCTATTCACGCTTATGTCACAAACAAACCAGGAAGACGTTTGGAAACATGCAGTGACAACTTCCGGTGGGCTCTGTTCATGGTAGTAAGTCTGACAAAATATAGGAAAAATTAGAAAATGGCCCAGTTTTCTTCATCTACATGTCATTGTGAAGTTTCGTTATGTTCGAATAATGAACAATTACAACCATACCTCAGTTTTCATCATTTCCCCACTGATGCATAACTCCGAGAGCACTGGGTACATGCGATTAGAAGAGATGAGGGCGCCAAATTCAAGATAAATCCAAACAGCACATACGTATGCAGTCTTCATTTTACTGCTGATGACATTTATTTCAATTGGTTGGTCAGCGAGCCCAGCGTCAGTAACTACACCTGAAGTTGTCATTGCATGTTTCCAAACGTCTTTCTGGTGCTAATTTGTAGTGTTCCCCCAATCCTCTCCAAAATTCTTGTATAATTCAGAACAAAAATAATAACTTCTTTTACCTGAGTTAAGTAATAGTTTGGTAATTTGGCTATTTATTCTGCAAAAATCAGTGCTGCTTCTAAAACCTTTTTTATGTGTTTGTTTATGTGTGCATCTCTCTGATTGGTTAATTCAAATGTCAATCATAACCCTCTGATATCTAAGAGACAGGATAAAGGTCCAGATCCACTCGTCTTTGTAAAGTTTTGTCAAAGCGTGTGATTCTGGCTGTTCAGGTAACTAGTTTGGACTAAAGTTACCATAAATTGACTAAGGACAGTAGATAATACTTTTAAAATGCATACCAAAAAAAACCAAAGCTGATTTAGTATTTAGTTTATTTAGTCATTAACTCATCAATATAGCTCAAATAAAGATTTTTTATTCACAATCCAACACCAAACAGCTCGTGTATGTCCGTGCTGGGTGTGCTTAGTTCAGTTGTCACCCTCTGTCGCACTGTAGCACACTTTGGGAGGCAGTTTGCATACAGGGCGAGGTCACATGGAAATGCCAGAACTTTGCATGGACCACAGGTAGTTCTGAGAATGCCCGAAGAGGCAAACCTAACCTGTCCCTCTGTCACTCCCTGTTGTGTCCGCAGGGGGCGGTACAGCAACAGACGCGCTGCCTGAGGTGCGGAGATGTGCTGGTGTGGTCTGAGGAGCACAGGTCTGTATCAACTCATTCATTCGTTCAAATACAGGGTTATTAAAGGAACTGCACATTATTTTTACTGTCTTAAAGGGTCCATATTATGCTGTTTTCTGACTATAATGCTGTTTCCTCATTAAAAGCATACCTGGAAGTGTGTTCACTTTCATTCACACATGTTTAAGACACAAATCCTGCATAATTTGACTGAGTTCTTCTCTCAAACAGAACACTGATATGACATGACATCACAAGTTGGAACAGAACTTTTTGAGCTTTGGAGATGTAGACTGACAAATAATAAAGGATTAAATAAATAAATAAAATATTAAAGAACACGAAACACACTTCCAGGTATGTTTTTGATAAGGTAACAACATTATAACATGGCTTAAAGGTTGTATGGAGGATTTTATTTTTTGTTTCAAATTGTCAATGAAAGTTTAAAATACCATTACAGAGATGCAGCAGCCTTGTAATTATGATGAGCAAAAAAAAAAAAAAGAACGAAGATCTATCAACTGTGGACATAGTGAGAGCAGATAAACATCAGCCAATAGATAACAAGACTACCTCATTTCCTATAGGCTGTTAGGTTGTAAAGTGTAACTGAGTTGCAGGCACACATGTGATTCTTGGAGATCTCTTTCAGTGATTGCGCAAATGAAGCAGACAAAGGGTCTAAAAACTGACACGTCGGTCGCTAAATTATTTCTAGCCAGGTCACTTCAACAGTAATTCAAGCATAAACAAGCGTGATTTCTAGAGTAAGGAGGCGGGAGGAGATGTTTCTACTGAGGGAGCTGTGGAGGAGGAAGGTGGTGTCATGCATGCACATTTCTCTTTCCTTAAAAAATCCTCTGTACAACCTTTAAAGCTCACAAGAGACAATTTTGCGTAATGTAGGACCACTTAAAACACAAAAAACTGTATTCTAATTATTTACCAAAATTTTTACCAAATTTAACCAAAATTAGTTTATAAGCACTTTTCCCAACACTCAGGGACCAGAACTGTGTTTTGCAGCCACATTACAGCTAATAACAATTAGCATGCTAACACACAGTTCTGGTGGTACGCAGACTGAGTTTATTTAGATCATTCTGAGTTCATTTAGAGATACGATTTTCATGTTGTACTCTTTCTATAGGGTTTCAAAAGTTGTCATTTAGACAGTCAGAAAGTAACTTTCTGTAAAAAGTTTAGGAACTTATACACTATATTTGTACTCATATTTTGTACAAATACAACCACAAGGCATTGGACACATAAAAAACCCCAGAACTGATTCATTTTAAACAGTTTGTATTGGTCCAAAATGACTCCTCGGTTAACTTCTTTCAATTCAGAGCATCCTAATTATTCACTGTGATGATCTTATATTTCACGACTTTCTGATGTGGTCACGGTAACAAAAACTAGCATGCTAACTGTGCACGTCCTGATTCTCGGACAATAACGGATTTTATAATTAGATGCAGGCAAAACACTGTGGACTTATTTTGACCTCAAGAGCTGTGATATACATTTATTGAGGAAAATGAATGTCCATGAGGTATTTTTATTGTCCATTTTGGTTGGTAGAGTGATGGATTCTTACATAGAAAAATTTTCGGTTGACAAAAAAATATTAGGGTTGGGCAAAAACAAAAAATATTAATTGCATTAGTCACATAAGTTTCAGTGCGATTAATTGCGATTAATCACATGTTATAATCAAAACCAATTCATGAATTAAAAAGTAGCATATAGCGCACTTTTATTGGAAATGTAAGTGAAAGAGCTGTACATTTGTTGTGCAAACAGCATTTCTTTCAGAGGGGAACCCTCAGAGCCTTCAAGGTATTCAGTGAAGGCTCAAGAAAAAATATTGAATGAATCTTTGTACTACTAATATATTTTTTCAATATTTTTTATTCAGTGAGTAATAAACACTACTACTAGTAATAATTTCTAGATCATTGTTATAAACTTGGACTGATATTTCTTGGGAAACAAAGGGTTAATATAATGGAATGGAAATGGACCAATCACAATTTTTCTTCCAAAGGTATCTGGGTAAATCAGTAACTCCCCCTGCAGCACTGAACTAAAAAAAAAACCCTGCAGGGTCTTCTGTGGCTGGAACAAAGTTTGAGATTGATAATTGTCTTAGCCAATCATATTTCTTTGAGTTATGGGCGAAATCATATCACGAAATCTTCTGGGCCTTTGCAAATACCCTGTAATAGCATAATGTAAGCGAGACCGCAGCAATGAAAACCGCACTGGACACCTCGATTTGGACACCTCAGGGGCATCTGAAAGAAGGAGTCAGGAACCCGTATAAGCTCAGAGCCCACAGCCGGACCAGCCGAGGGTGGTCCGGCTGTGGGCTCCGCGTTAACGTGTCGGCCCTAAAAAATATATATAAGTCGATAAAAAATATCGACTAAAAAAGGGACGTGGCAAAAGCTCTCAAAACTATTACATGCCATTATAATCTGACCCAAACTGCACGGGAGTTGATACAAAACAACTATTTATAGACTAAAACACTGTATTTATGAAAACTGCAGATTAAATTCATGATTTACAACAGGTGTTATCTTGCTGTTGAAGAAATTGAGCCATATTAAATGAAATTAAAAATAGTCAATTAATATGAATTTTGGTGGACTAAAACACACAAATCAACAAATGACTAAGGACTACAGCCCTACACATCATATTTGCACACAGACCACACAATATTAAATTACCAATATTATGTTAAATCAACCTTTTTATATGTTTAATTTTAAAGGGGCACTGCGTAACTTTACTGGTGCAGAGTTATGCCACCTGCTTATCTCCAGCAGCTTTAGTGCGTTGCCTCAAATATTCTACAGCATGCACATAAACTTATCTAATCAAATTAAAAATATATGTTTATTGCCATACTGTCAACCATTATGGCAATTTACACTGTACACCTGTTGCTATTATCATGATGTCACAAACATAGATGGAATTGTGTTTTGTTTCATTCATGAATGTTGTAATTCTACACATTCAGTATGTCTCCATCAACAGGCCTCTGGAAACATGGGTCCCTCTTGTGACATCATTAGGTGGTAAACCAGGACGTGCTCTCTCATGTTTCATTCATAAACCTTCAGCAGAGACATTCTTTGGAGCTGCAATAACCTAGTAATGTGCAGGCTGTGAGTTCACTGGCCGAGAGACAAAGGTAGCAGGGTGTGATTGGCTGTCAGGGACAGACAAGTGAGGAGATAGGTCTGTATGGTAAAGGAAATGGAAATGGGTAGGACAGTAATGACAGGGATCCACATTCAGTCTGGCTGGAGAATCAACTGCCTGTCACCTTTTCTCACACTTTTGGACTGAAAATCGGACTCTTTCTCTGTGAGCAGAGATAAGATCAGAAGTGAAGGTGCCTGTGATGGTGTCATTAGGGGGCATTATCCTCCATCTCCATTTGTGCCATTTTACCTCCGCCAGAGCAGCCTCTATAAGCCTATAAGCACATGTACACGACCATATCCACTGACACGTGTGACCCCTCTCCTCCAGTGTTCTGCTGGGCTGCTCCTGCTGCTCCACTGTGGACGAGACTCTGGGTGGTGTGGGCCGGGGTCGCAAGAAGAGTCACTGGGCAGCAGGCCGTGTGGGGGACATCGATTTCATGGGCCCCACCAAAACCAGAGGGAAGGTCAGACACACTATATTAGTACTATGTACACTAGTACATCCATAAGGCTCTGACACATTACTGTGTACACTAGTACATCCATGGGGCTCTGGATGACTCTGTTCTGTTCACAGTTTGTGCGTGTGAAGAGCAGCACTGACCCAGTGCAGATATACCGCATGCTGACAGAGGACTGGGGCCTGGCCCCTCCACACCTGGTGGTGGCGCTAGTGGGAGGAGACGAGGTGGCACAGATGAAGCCGTGGCTCAGAGACACTCTGAGGAAAGGCCTGGTGAAGGCAGCACAAAGTACAGGTAAGGCCTGTGCATGGCCATAGACTGTAAAGTCTTTATCAGACACTGTTTGAACCTCTTTAGTTGTTTCTACTCACACAGAGCTGTGTCAGCTCAGGGATCTCAGGGAGTTACAAAATAAATTCATCTCACATTTTAGGTTCAAATGAAGCACTAAGATTTGTTTTGTGTAATGATGCCAGATGGCCTGGTCCCACTGGTATGTGTCATGTCAGCTGCAGCAGCATGCTCATACATTTTCATATTCAAATGAATGGCATCTATTTCAAATGTGTTTGCAAAACCATCCAACCATACATCAACCAACCTGGGCCTATATGGCTTTTTTTTTTTTAAGTGTTCGCTGGTGTCATTAGTTCACTAAAACAAATTATTTTTATGTCCCCCACTGTTATTTGCGTGATCACTATCTCCCATAAATGTTAACATTAGTTCATCTGTACCAATCTCTTTTCTAAAACAGTTTGGCCCCTGGTTTCTTACTTGTGATGTTCCACAGGGGCCTGGATTTTGACCAATGGTTTTCGCTTTGGCATCACTAAACACCTGGGTCAGGCTGTGAGGGACCACTCTCTGGCTAGCACCTCGTCCAAAGTGCGCGTGGTGGCCATCGGCATAGCCCCGTGGAACATGATCCACAACCGAGAGGCTCTGGTCCAGGCTAAGGTAGGAATAAAGCTACTGTGTAATCACAGTTAATTACTGAACACCGTGAAACTACCCAATGCTGTTATTTTTAATTTCCCTTGTATAATAATCCTCTACAGTTGTACCTAAAAAGCCTTTGCAGAGGACGGTTTCACTCTGTCACTCGCTGGGCTATAGGCCCAACACACTTCTATTGTGCTACTCTACGGATACAGCATATGCATGGGACTCAAACCCACAAAACGAGATTTAGGAAGCCATAGACTTTATTTCTGAACATATGTAGGCACACCTAGCTCATTAAATTTGCTTTAAAATGTGTAATCACAGTTCATTTTTAAAAAATACCCCCTTTTGGGTCTAGTCTGTTATACAATCTTTGGGTATGTCCGAGTGATTTGAACACAACTGAAACTTTTATAACATGAAAAAACACAGACTTTCTTGGCAGAGCTTCTACTTAACATTTCCATTTTTTGGCCAAGTAGAGGAAATGACAAGGAGTTTAGGGTTTACGTGCTGAGGTCTGGACCACAGGCATCTCTCTTGGCTTAAAGTGAGAATGACGTCTACTGTAGACCAATTCAACCTTAGTCCCTATACTTGGCAGAACAGTTGGATTGTTTGTCATTACAAAATCAGTAACCCGATTTTAGCTTAGGATGGTTTCGGTCCATCGACCTCTGGGTTAAGAGCCCAGCACGCTTCCTCTGCGCCACTCTGCTGAAAGCTGTTCCAGGTGGGATCCGAACCCATGATCACTAGCTGAGGAGGCCAGTGCATTATCAAAGAGGTAACTGGGGCTGTGATCGCCTCATTGCAATAAAAAAGATCTTGGACTAGCCTTTACAAACATATCTTAGCAGAGGATGGTTTCGATCCATCGACCTCTGGGTTATGGGCCCAGCACGCTTCCGCTGCGCCACTCTGCTGAAAACCAACCCCCAATGGGACGACAACAACAATCCAACCAACTCCAGGAGGAGTGACCTTCCCTGGCTTAGGAGGCCAGTGCCTTATCCATTAGGCCACTGGGGCTGTGCATGCCATACTCCAAACAAAAGGCTGTGGCAGAATTACACAAAGGACTTTTTAAACTCATTGGAATGTAAGGTTACAGGGGCCAGATCCACAGTGAATTTATCCTGTTTTTAAGCTTGTGTTTGCGATGTTACGCTTTCTGATTGCTAGTCCATTATTCAAAGATTTAGGATGTGATTTTATCTTTCAAAATCGGTTGTGAACTGAACATCCTGAAACTATCTAATGCTTTTATTTTAAATTTTCCTTCATTTAGATTTGTATAATAAGCCTCTCCACTGCTACCTAAAAAGCCTTAGCGGAAGACAGTTTCGCTCCATCGCTGGCTGGGTTATGGACCCAGCGCGCTTCCGCTGTGCCACTCTGCTGATATATCACAAACATGGAACCACAAAACTAGACTAGTAGTTGTAGAAAAGGTTTGGACTCGAAAAGATCTGTCAAATTCAAAAAGAAAGTGGATAAAGGTTTATTTGCTGAAGTCTGGACCACAGGCATCTCTCTTGGCTTAAAGTGAGAATGACGTCTACTGTAGACCAATTCAACCTTAGTCCCTATACTTGGCAGAACAGCTGGATTGTTTGTCATTACAAAATCAGTAACCTGATTTTAGCAGAGGATGGTTTCGATCCATCGACCTCTGGGTTATGGGCCCAGCACGCTTCCGCTGCGCCACTCTGCTGAAATCTGTCAAATACGGGATCCGAACCCACGATCAGTAGCTGAGGAGGCCAGTGCATTATCCACGAGGTAACTGGGGCTGTGATCGCCTCATTGCAATAAAAATGATCTTGGACTAGCCTTCACAAACGTATCTTAGCAGAGGATGGTTTCGATCCATCGACCTCTGGGTTATGGGCCCAGCACGCTTCCGCTGCGCCACTCTGCTGAAAGCTGTTCCAGGTGGGATCCGAACCCATGATCACTAGCTGAGGAGGCCAGTGCATTATCAATGAGGTAACTGGGGCTGTGATCGCCTCATTGCAATAAAAATGATCTTGGACTAGCCTTCACAAACGTATCTTAGCAGAGGATGGTTTCGATCCATCGACCTCTGGGTTATGGGCCCAGCACGCTTCCGCTGCGCCACTCTGCTGAAAGCTGTTCCAGGTGGGATCCGAACCTATGATCACTAGCTGAGGAGGCCAGTGCATTATCAATGAGGTAACTGGGGCTGTGATCGCCTCATTGCAATAAAAATGATCTTGGACTAGCCTTTACAAACGTATCTTAGCAGAGGATGGTTTCGATCCATCGACCTCTGGGTTATGGGCCCAGCACGCTTCCGCTGCGCCACTCTGCTGAAAGCCACCCAGATGGGCACTCGAACCCACAATCCCTGGCTTAGGAGGCCAGTGCCTTATCCATTAGGCCACTGGGGCTGTGCATGCCATACTCCAAACAAAAGGCTGTGGCAGAATTACACAAAGGACTTTTTAAACTCATTGGAATGTAAGGTTACAGGGGCCAGATCCACAGTGAATTTATCCTGTTTTTAAGCTTGTGTTTGCGATGTTACGCTTTCTGATTGCTAGTCCATTATTCAAAGATTTAGGATGTGATTTTATCTTTCAAAATCGGTTGTGAACTGAACATCCTGAAACTATCTAATGCTTTTATTTTTAATTTTCCTTCATTTAGATTTGTATAATAAGCCTCTCCACTGCTACCTAAAAAGCCTTAGCGGAAGACAGTTTCGCTCCATCGCTAGCTAGGTTATGGACCCAGCACACTTCCGCTGCGCCACTCTGCTGANGGTTATGGGCCAGCACGCTTCCGTGCGCCACTCTGCTGAAAGACGCTACACGTGGGATCCGAACCTATGATCACTAGCTGAGGATGCCAGTGCATTATGCATGAATTAACCGGGCTGTGATCGCCTCATTGCAATAAATGGGCTTGGACTAGCCTTTACAAACTTATCTTAGCAGAGGATGGTTTCGATCCATCGACCTGGGTTATGGGCCCAGCACGCTTCCTCTGCGCCACTCTGCTGAAATCTCAAATACGGGGATCCGACCCACGATCAGTAGCTGAGGAGGCCAGTGCATTATTCACGAGGTAACTGGGGCTGTGAGCGCCTCATTGCAATAAAAATGGGCTTGGATAGCCTTTACAAACTTACTTAGCAGAGGATGGTTTCGATCCATCGACCTCTGGTTATGGGCCCAGCACGCTTCCGCTGCGCCACTCTGCTGAAAGCTGTTACAGGTGGGATCCGAACCTGATCACTAGCTGAGGAGGCCAGTGCATTATCAGATTAACGGGGCTGTGATCGCCTCATTGCAATAAAAATGTCTTGGACTAGCCTTTACAAACGTATCTTAGCAGAGGATGGTTTCGATCCATCGACCTCTGGGTTATGGGCCCAGCACGCTTCCGCTGCGCCACTCTGCTGAAGACGCTACATGTGGGATCCGAACCTATGATCACTAGCTGAGGATGCCAGTGCATTATGCATGAATTAACCGGGCTGTGATCGCAATAAAAATGGGCTTGGACTAGCCTTTACAAACTTAGCTTAGCAGAGGATGGTTTCGATCCATCGACCTCTGGGTTATGGGCCCAGCACGCTTCCGCTGCGCCACTCTGCTGAAATCTGTCAAATACGGGATCCGAACCCACGATCAGTAGCTGAGGAGGCCAGTGCATTATTCACGAGGTAACTGGGGCTGTGATTGCCTCATTGCAATAAAAATGGGCTTGGACTAGCCTTTACAAACGTATCTTAGCAGAGGATGGTTTCGATCCATCGACCTCTGGGTTATGGGCCCAGCACGCTTCCTCTGCGCCACTCTGCTGAAAGTTGTTCCAGGTGGGATCCGAACCCATGATCACTAGCTGAGGAGGCCAGTGCATTATCAATGAGGTAACTGGGGCTGTGATCGCCTCATTGCAAAAAAAATGATCTTGGACTAGCCTTTACAAACGTATCTTAGCAGAGGATGGTTTCGATCCATCGACCTCTGGGTTATGGGCCCAGCACGCTTCCGCTGCGCCACTCTGCTGAAATCTGTCAATGGGATCCGAACCTATGATCACTAGCTGAGGAGCCAGTGCATTATGCATGAATTAACCGGGCTGTGATTCGCCTCATTGCAATAAAAATGGGCTTGGACTAGCCTTTACAAACTTAGCTTAGCAGAGGATGGTTTTCGATCCATCGACCTCTGGGTTATGGGCCCAGCACGCTTCCTCTGCGCCACTCTGCTGAAAATCTGTCAAATACGGGATCCGAACCCACGATCAGTAGCTGAGGAGGCCAGTGCATTATCCATGAGGTAACTGGGGCTGTGATCGCCTCATTGCAATAAAAATGGTCTTGGACTAGCCTTTACAAAAGTATCTTAGCAGAGGATGGTTTCGATCCATCGACCTCTGGGTTATGGGCCCAGCACGCTTCCTCTGCGCCACTCTGCTGAAAGTTGTTCCAGGTGGGATCCGAACCCATGATCACTAGCTGAGGAGGCCAGTGCATTATCAATGAAGGTAACTGGGGCTGTGATCGGCCTCATTGCAATAAAAATGGATCTTGGACTAGCCTTTACAAACGTATCTTAGCAGAGGATGGTTTCGATCCATCGACCTCTGGGTTATGGGCCCAGCACGCTTCCGCTGCGCCACTCTGCTGAAATCTGTCAAATACGGGATTCGAACCCACGATCAGTAGCTGAGGAGGCCAGTGCATTATCCACGAGGTAACTGGGGCTGTGATGCCTCATTGCAATAAAAAGGGCTTGGACTAGCCTTTACAAACGTATCTTAGCAGAGGAATGGTTTCGATCCATCGACCTCTGGGTTATGGGCCCAGCACGCTTCCTCTGCGCCACTCTGCTGAAAGCTGTTCCAGGTGGGATCCGAACCCATGATCACTAGCTGAGGAGGCCAGTGCATTATCAATGAGGTAACTGGGGCTGTGATCGCCTCATTGCAATAAAAATGATCTTGGACTAGCCTTTACAAACGTATCTTAGCAGAGGATGGTTTCGATCCATCGACCTCTGGGTTATGGGCCCAGCACGCTTCCGCTGCGCCACTCTGCTGAAAGTTGTTCCAGGTGGGATCCGAACCCATGATCACTAGCTGAGGAGGCCAGTGCATTATCAATGAGGTAACTGGGGCTGTGATCGCCTCATTGCAATAAAAATGGTCTTGGACTAGCCTTTACAAACGTATCTTAGCAGAGGATGGTTTCGATCCATCGACCTCTGGGTTATGGGCCCAGCACGCTTCCGCTGCGCCACTCTGCTGAAATCTGTCAAATACGGGATCCGAACCCACGATCAGTAGCTGAGGAGGCCAGTGCATTATCCATGAGGTAACTGGGGCTGTGATCGCCTCATTGCAATAAAAATGATCTTGGACTAGCCTTTACAAACGTATCTTAGCAGAGGATGGTTTCGATCCATCGACCTCTGGGTTATGGGCCCAGCACGCTTCCGCTGCGCCACTCTGCTGAAAGTTGTTCCAGGTGGGATCCGAACCCATGATCACTAGCTGAGGAGGCCAGTGCATTATCAATGAGGTAACTGGGGCTGTGATCGCCTCATTGCAATAAAAATGATCTTGGACTAGCCTTTACAAACGTATCTTAGCAGAGGATGGTTTCGATCCATCGACCTCTGGGTTATGGGCCCAGCACGCTTCCGCTGCGCCACTCTGCTGAAAGCTGTCAGGTGGGATCCGAACCATGATCACTAGCTGAGGAGGCCAGTGCATTATCATGAGGTAACTGGGGCTGTGATCGCCTCATTGCAATAAAAATGATCTTGGACTAGCCTTTACAAACGTATCTTAGCAGAGGATGGTTTCGATCCATCGACCTCTGGGTTATGGGCCCAGCACGCTTCCGCTGCGCCACTCTGCTGAAAGCTGTTCCAGGTGGGATCCGAACCCATGATCACTAGCTGAGGAGGCCAGTGCATTATCAATGAGGTAACTGGGGCTGTGATCGCCTCATTGCAATAAAAATGGATCTTGGACTAGCCTTTACAAACTTAGCTTAGCAGAGGATGGTTTCGATCCATCGACCTCTGGGTTATGGGCCCAGCACGCTTCCGCTGCGCCACTCTGCTGAAAGTCTGTTCCAGGTGGGATCCGAACCCATGATCACTAGCTGAGGAGGCCAGTGCATTATCAATGAGGTAACTGGGGCTGTGATCGCCTCATTGCAATAAAAATGATCTTGGACTAGCCTTTACAAACGTATCTTAGCAGAGGATGGTTTCGATCCATCGACCTCTGGGTTATGGGCCCAGCACGCTTCCGCTGCGCCACTCTGCTGAAGACGCTACATGTGGGATCCGAACCCTATGATCACTAGCTGAGGATGCCAGTGCATTATCAATGAGGTAACTGGGGCTGTGATCGCCTCATTGCAATAAAAAACGGGCTTGGACTAGCCTTTACAAACTTAGCTTAGCAGAGGATGGTTTCGATCCATCGACCTCTGGGTTATGGGCCCAGCACGCTTCCTCTGCGCCACTCTGCTGAAATCTGTCAAATACGGGATCCGAACCCACGATCACTAGCTGAGGAGGCCAGTGCATTATTCACAAGGTAACTGGGGCTGTGAGCGCCTCATTGCAATAAAAATGGTCTTGGACTAGCCTTTACAAAAGTATCTTAGCAGAGGATGGTTTCGATCCATCGACCTCTGGGTTATGGGCCCAGCACGCTTCCGCTGCGCCACTCTGCTGAAAGTTGTTCTAGGTGGGATCCGAACCCATGATCACTAACTGAGGAGGCCAGTGCATTATCAATAAGGTAACTGGGGCTGTGATCGCCTCATTGCAATAAAAATGATCTTGGACTATCCTTTACAAACGTATCTTAGCAGAGGATGGTTTCGATCCATCGACCTCTGGGTTATGGGCCCAGCACGCTTCCGCTGCGCCACTCTGCTGAAAATCTGTCAAATACGGGATCCGCACCCATGATCAGTAGCTGAGGAGGCCAGTGCATTATCCATGAGGTAACTGGGGCTGTGATCGCCTCATTGCAATAAAAATGGGGCTTGGACTAGCCTTTACAAAACGTATCTTAGCAGAGGATGGTTTCGATTCCATCGACCTCTGGGTTATGGGCCCAGCACGCTTCCGCTGCGCCACTCTGCTGAAAGACTGTTACAGGTGGGATCCGAACCCATGATCACTAGCTGAGGAGGCCAGTGCATTATGCATGAAGGTAACTGGGGCTGTGATCGCCTCATTGCAATAAAAAATGGTCTTGGACTAGCCTTTACAAACGTATCTTAGCAGAGGATGGTTTCGATCCATCGACCTCTGGGTTATGGGCCCAGCACGCTTCCGCTGCGCCACTCTGCTGAAATCTGTCAAATACGGGATCCGAACCCATGATCAGTAGCTGAGGAGGCCAGTGCATTATCCATGAGGTAACTGGGGCTGTGATCGCCTCATTGCAATAAAAATGGGCTTGGACTAGCCTTTACAAAAGTATCTTAGCAGAGGATGGTTTCGATCCATCGACCTCTGGGTTATGGGCCCAGCACGCTTCCGCTGCGCCACTCTGCTGAAATCTGTCAAAGGTACGGGATCCGAACCCATGATCACTAGCTGAGGAGGCCAGTGCATTATCCATGAGGTAACTGGGGCTGTGATCGCCTCATTGCAATAAAAATGGATCTTGGACTAGCCTTTACAAACGTATCTTAGCAGAGGATGGTTTCGATCCATCGACCTCTGGGTTATGGGCCCAGCACGCTTCCGCTGCGCCACTCTGCTGAAAGCTGTTCCAGGTGGGATCCGAACCTATGATCACTAGCTGAGGATGCCAGTGCATTATGCATGAATTAACCGGGCTGTGATCGCAATAAAAATGGGCTTGGACTAGCCTTTACAAACTTAGCTTAGCAGAGGATGGTTTCGATCCATCGACCTCTGGGTTATGGGCCCAGCACGCTTCCTCTGCGCCACTCTGCTGAAATCTGTCAAATACGGGATCCGAACCCACGATCAGTAGCTGAGGAGGCCAGTGCATTATCCATGAGGTAACTGGGGCTGTGATCGCCTCATTGCAATAAAAAATGATCTTGGACTAGCCTTTACAAACGTATCTTAGCAGAGGATGGTTTCGATCCATCGACCTCTGGGTTATGGGCCCAGCACGCTTCCGCTGCGCCACTCTGCTGAAATCTGTTACATGGGATCCGAACCCATGATCACTAGCTGAGGAGGCCAGTGCATTATCCATGAAGGTAACTGGGGCTGTGATCGCCTCATTGCAATAAAAATGGGCTTGGACTAGCCTTTACAAACTTATCTTAGCAGAGGATGGTTTCGATCCATCGACCTCTGGGTTATGGGCCCAGCACGCTTCCGCTGCGCCACTCTGCTGAAAGTTGTTCCAGGTGGGATCCGAACCCATGATCACTAGCTGAGGAGGCCAGTGCATTATCAATGAGGTAACTGGGGCTGTGATCGCCTCATTGCAATAAAAATGATCTTGGACTAGCCTTTCACAAACGTATCTTAGCAGAGGATGGTTTCGATCCATCGACCTCTGGGTTATGGGCCCAGCACGCTTCCGCTGCGCCACTCTGCTGAAGACGCTACATGTGGGATCCGAACCTATGATCACTAGCTGAGGATGCCAGTGCATTATGCATGAATTAACCGGGCTGTGATCGCCTCATTGCAATAAAAAAATGGGCTTGGACTAGCCTTTACAAACTTAGCTTAGCAGAGGATGGTTTCGATCCATCGACCTCTGGGTTATGGGCCCAGCACGCTTCCTCTGCGCCACTCTGCTGAAATCTGTCAAATACGGGATCCGAACCCACGATCAGTAGCTGAGGAGGCCAGTGCATTATTCACGAGGTAACTGGGGCTGTGAGCGCCTCATTGCAATAAAAATGGTCTTGGACTAGCCTTTACAAAAGTATCTTAGCAGAGGATGGTTTCGATCCATCGACCTCTGGGTTATGGGCCCAGCACGCTTCCGCTGCGCCACTCTGCTGAAAGTTGTTCCAGGTGGGATCCGAACCCATGATCACTAGCTGAGGAGGCCAGTGCATTATCAATAAGGTAACTGGGGCTGTGATCGCCTCATTGCAATAAAAATGATCTTGGACTATCCTTTACAAACGTATCTTAGCAGAGGATGGTTTCGATTCATCGACCTCTGGGTTATGGGCCCAGCACGCTTCCGCTGCGCCACTCTGCTGAAATCTGTCAAATACGGGATCCGCACCCACGATCAGTAGCTGAGGAGGCCAGTGCATTATCCATGAGGTAACTGGGGCTGTGATCGCCTCATTGCAATAAAAATGGTCTTGGACTAGCCTTTACAAAAATATCTTAGCAGAGGATGGTTTCGATCCATCGACCTCTGGGTTATGGGCCCAGCACGCTTCCGCTGCGCCACTCTGCTGAAGACGCTACATGTGGGATCCAAACCCATGATCACTAGCTGAGGAGGCCAGTGCATTATGCATGAATTAACCAGGCTGCTGTGATCGCCTCATTGCAATAAAAATGATCTTGGACTAGCCTTTACAAACTTATCTTAGCAGAGGATGGTTTCGATCCATCGACCTCTGGGTTATGGGCCCAGCACGCTTCCGCTGCGCCACTCTGCTGAAATCTGTCAAATACGGGATCCGCACCCACGATCAGTAGCTGAGGAGGCCAGTGCATTATCCATGAGGTAACTGGGGCTGTGATCGCCTCATTGCAATAAGAATGGTCTTGGACTAGCCTTTACAAACTCAGCTTAGCAGAGGATGGTTTCGATCCATCGACCTCTGGGTTATGGGCCCAGCACGCTTCCGCTGCGCCACTCTGCTGAAGACGCTACATGTGGGATCCGAACCTATGATCACTAGCTGAGGATGCCAGTGCATTATGCATGAATTAACCGGGCTGTGATCGCCTCATTGCAATAAAAATGGTCTTGGACTAGCCTTTACAAACGTATCTTAGCAGAGGATGGTTTCGATCCATCGACCTCTGGGTTATGGGCCCAGCACGCTTCCGCTGCGCCACTCTGCTGAAAGCTGTTCCAGGTGGGATCCGAACCCATGATCACTAGCTGAGGAGGCCAGTGCATTATCAATGAGGTAACTGGGGCTGTGATCGCCTCATTGCAATAAAAATGGGCTTGGACTAGCCTTTACAAACTTAGCTTAGCAGAGGATGGTTTCGATCCATCGACCTCTGGGTTATGGGCCCAGCACGCTTCCGCTGCGCCACTCTGCTGAAAATCTGTCAAATACGGGATCCGCACCCACGATCAGTAGCTGAGGAGGCCAGTGCATTATCCATGAGGTAACTGGGGCTGTGATCGCCTCATTGCAATAAAAATGATCTTGACTAGCCTTTACAAACGTATCTTAGCAGAGGATGGTTTCGATCCATCGACCTCTGGGTTATGGGCCCAGCACGCTTCCGCTGCGCCACTCTGCTGAAGATCTGCTCAAATGTACGGGATCCGAACCCTACGATCACTAGCTGAGGATGCCAGTGCATTATGCATGAATTAACCGGGGCTGTGATCGCCTCATTGCAATAAAAATGGGCTTGGACTAGCCTTTACAAACTTAGCTTAGCAGAGGATGGTTTCGATCCATCGACCTCTGGGTTATGGGCCCAGCACGCTTCCTCTGCGCCACTCTGCTGAAATCTGTCAAATACGGGATCCGAACCCACGATCAGTAGCTGAGGAGGCCAGTGCATTATTCACGAGGTAACTGGGGCTGTGAGCGCCTCATTGCAATAAAAATGGTCTTGGACTAGCCTTTACAAAAGTATCTTAGCAGAGGATGGTTTCGATCCATCGACCTCTGGGTTATGGGCCCAGCACGCTTCCGCTGCGCCACTCTGCTGAAGACGCTTCAGGTGGGATCCGAACCCATGATCACTAGCTGAGGAGGCCAGTGCATTATCAATGAGGTAACTGGGGCTGTGATCGCCTCATTGCAATAAAAATGATCTTGGACTAGCCTTTACAAACGTATCTTAGCAGAGGATGGTTTCGATCCATCGACCTCTGGGTTATGGGCCCAGCACGCTTCCGCTGCGCCACTCTGCTGAAATCTGTCAAATACGGGATCCGAACCCACGATCAGTAGCTGAGGAGGCCAGTGCATTATCCATGAGGTAACTGGGGCTGTGATCGCCTCATTGCAATAAAAATGGGCTTGGACTAGCCTTTACAAACTTAGCTTAGCAGAGGATGGTTTCGATCCATCGACCTCTGGGTTATGGGCCCAGCACGCTTCCGCTGCGCCACTCTGCTGAAATCTGTTGAAATACGGGATCCGAACCCACGATCAGTAGCTGAGGAGGCCAGTGCATTATTCACGAGGTAACTGGGGCTGTGATTGCCTCATTGCAATAAAAATGGTCTTGGACTAGCCTTTACAAAAATATCTTAGCAGAGGATGGTTTCGATCCATCGACCTCTGGGTTATGGGCCCAGCACGCTTCCGCTGCGCCACTCTGCTGAAGACGCTACAGGTGGGATCCGAACCCTATGATCAGTAGCTGAGGATGCCAGTGCATTTATGCATGAATTAACCGGGCTGTGATCGCCTCATTGCAATAAGAATGGTCTTGGACTAGCCTTTACAAACTAGCTTAGCAGAGGATGTTTCGATCCATCGACCTCTGGTTATGGGCCCAGCACGCTTCCGCTGCGCCACTCTGCTGAAATCTGTGAAATACGGGATCCGAACCCACGATCACTAGCTGAGGAGGCCAGTGCATTATCCACGAGGTAACTGGGGCTGTGATCGCCTCATTGCAATAAAAATGATCTTGGACTAGCCTTTACAAACTTATCTTAGCAGAGGATGGTTTCGATCCATCGACCTCTGGGTTATGGGCCCAGCACGCTTCCGCTGCGCCACTCTGCTGAAAGCCACCCCAGATGGGACTCGAACCCACAATCCCTGGCTTAGGAGGCCAGTGCCTTATCCATTAGGCCACTGGGGCTGTGCATGCCATACTCCAAACAAAAGGCTGTGGCAGAATTACACAAAGGACTTTTTAAACTCATTGGAATGTAAGGTTACAGGGGCCAGATCCACAGTGAATTTATCCTGTTTTTAAGCTTGTGTTTGCGATGTTACGCTTTCTGATTGCTAGTCCATTATTCAAAGATTTAGGATGTGATTTTATCTTTCAAAATCGGTTGTGAACTGAACATCCTGAAACTATCTAATGCTTTTATTTTTAATTTTCCTTCATTTAGATTTGTATAATAAGCCTCTCCACTGCTACCTAAAAAGCCTTAGCGGAAGACAGTTTCGCTCCATCGCTAGCTAGGTTATGGACCCAGCGCGCTTCCGCTGTGCCACTCTGCTGATATATCACAAACATGGAACCACAAAACTAGACTAGTAGTTGTAGAAAAGGTTTGGACTCGAAAAGATCTGTCAAATTCAAAAAGAAAGTGGATAAAGGTTTATTTGCTGAAGTCTGGACCACAGGCATCTCTCTTGGCTTAAAGTGAGAATGACGTCTACTGTAGACCAATTCAACCTTAGTCCCTATACTTGGCAGAACAGCTGGATTGTTTGTCATTACAAAATCAGTAACCTGATTTTAGCAGAGGATGGTTTCGATCCATCGACCTCTGGGTTATGGGCCCAGCACGCTTCCGCTGCGCCACTCTGCTGAAGACGCTACAGGTGGGATCCGAACCTATGATCACTAGCTGAGGATGCCAGTGCATTATGCATGAATTAACCGGGCTGTGATCGCAATAAAAATGGGCTTGGACTAGCCTTTACAAACTTAGCTTAGCAGAGGATGGTTTCGATCCATCGACCTCTGGGTTATGGGCCCAGCACGCTTCCTCTGCGCCACTCTGCTGAAATCTGTCAAATACGGGATCCGAACCCACGATCAGTAGCTGAGGAGGCCAGTGCATTATACATGAGGTAACTGGGGCTGTGATCGCCTCATTGCAATAAAAATGGTCTTGGACTAGCCTTTACAAACGTATCTTAGCAGAGGATGGTTTCGATCCATCGACCTCTGGGTTATGGGCCCAGCACGCTTCCGCTGCGCCACTCTGCTGAAAGTTGTTCCGGGTGGGATCCGAACCCACGATCAGTAGCTGAGGAGGCCAGTGCATTATCCACAAGGTAACTGGGGCTGTGAGCGCCTCATTGCAATAAAAATGGGCTTGGACTAGCCTTTACAAACTTAGCTTAGCAGAGGATGGTTTCGATCCATCGACCTCTGGGTTATGGGCCCAGCACGCTTCCGCTGCGCCACTCTGCTGAAATCTATCGAATACGGGATCCGAAACCACGATCACTAGCTGAGGAGGCCAGTGCATTATCCACGAGGTAACTGGGGCTGTGATCACCTCATTGCAATAAAAATGGTCTTGGACTAGCCTTTACAAAAATATTTTAGCAGAAGATGGTTTCAATCCATCGACCTCTGGGTTATGGGCCCAGCACGCTTCCGCTGCGCCACTCTGCTGAAGACGCTACATGTGGGATCCGAACCTATGATCACTAGCTGAGGATGCCAGTGCATTATGCATGAATTAACCGGGCTGTGATCGCAATAAAAATGGGCTTGGACTAGCCTTTACAAACTTAGCTTAGCAGAGGATGGTTTCGATCCATCGACCTCTGGGTTATGGGCCCAGCACGCTTCCGCTGCGCCACTCTGCTGAAGACGCTACATGTGGGATCCGAAACTATGATCACTAGCTGAGGATGCCAGTGCATTATGCATGAATTAACCGGGCTGTGATCGCAATAAAAATGGGCTTGGACTAGCCTTTACAAACTTAGCTTAGCAGAGGATGGTTTCGATCCATCGACCTCTGGGTTATGGGCCCAGCACGCTTCCTCTGCGCCACTCTGCTGAAAGCTGTTCCAGGTGGGATCCGAACCTATGATCACTAGCTGAGGATGCCAGTGCATTATCAATGAGGTAACTGGGGCTGTGATCGCCTCATTGCAATAAAAATGGGCTTGGACTAGCCTTTACAAACTTAGCTTAGCAGAGGATGGTTTCGATCCATCGACCTCTGGGTTATGGGCCCAGCACGCTTCCGCTGCGCCACTCTGCTGAAATCTGTCAAATACGGGATCCGAACCCACGATCAGTAGCTGAGGAGGCCAGTGCATTATAAATGAGGTAACTGGGGCTGTGAGCGCCTCATTGCAATAAAAATGGGCTTGGACAAGCCTTTACAAACTTATCTTAGCAGAGGATGGTTTCGATCCATCGACTTCTGGGTTATGGCCCAGCACGCTTCCTCTGCGCCACTCTGCTGAAAGTTGTTCCAGGTGGGATCCGAACCCACGATCACTAGCTGAGGAGGCCAGTGCATTATCCACGAGGTAACTGGGGCTGTGATCGCCTCATTGCAATAAGAATGGTCTTAGACCGATTCAACCTTAGTCCCTATACTTGGCAGAACAGCTGGATTGTTTGTGATTACAAAATCAATAATGATTTGCGATATAATCTTCCTTTCAAACTTTTTTTTTACTAAACACAGAGAGAGTTAATCTTTGCATTGCACTACATATTTTAAACTGGTGTTTTCTAAATAAATACCTAGTTAGTTCTAAACTGGAAGCTGTGGTTCAAACCTGTATGCTTCGCAACAAAAAAGCTTACAAGACCATTTATTCCCCTCAGTCACCTATACAAATCATGCTTCACAGCTTTCATGGGTTCAGGAGTTTTAGAATCACTTTACAACCAGCCTGCTACCAGCACACCAGCACTACTTTTGGGTTAGCTTTCAATAAAAACACTTTATTAGTGGACACAGGGCATGGCAGCTGGTTAGTTACCTCTCTTGCAATATATTTTTATGGGGCAAAACAAATTTTACTTTATTATGCTGAACAAATTTAGTTCAGAGCCATACTCTGAACACATTTTCAGATTTTTTAAAGCTTTTGACCAAGTATGTTTTTGAAAATGTCCCCATCAAAATACCTGGAGTTTTGTGTGTGTGTTTTGGTATAGGCCTATTTCTTTTTTTTTTTTTTTTTGTAATTAAAAAAATGAAACTCCTCCAGTAGAATCAGTGCAGTGGCTAAATTGCCTTAATATGCAGCTAATCAACTTCATTACTAAAGAAATCATTTATTTATCTGTTTATTTAAATGGGACAGTGTATATTCATTAACATGAATCAATATTTGTCAGATTTACAGGGGCAAAATAGCTCTCGAAAAAAGTGATTAAAGATTGTTCAAATATGCTAAAATCACTCCAAATACAACTTAAAGAAATGAGAAATGAGAAAGACAAACAGTTATTACATGGTTCAAAGCTCTGAAAAGCTGATTTTGCATATGTTTTTCCACTCTTTACTGGCATTTTGTACTGTATAGAATTTTAAGAAGGAAAGTAATTCAGATAGCTTTACAAACTTTTAATTAATATGTTTCTCAGGTTCTCCAGGGGGATGAGCCTGCAGCGTACAAGCCCCAGGACCTGCCTCACGGGTCGGTCTACTCTCTGGACAGTAACCACTCCCACTTCGTCCTGGTGGAGGAGGACCCCAACAAGGCCGGGGCCACCAGCGAGATGAGGGTCAAACTGCTCAAGCACATCTCCCTGCAGCGCACTGGATACGGAGGTACGAGTGTTGGCAAAGTCAGAGAAGCAGGTTACATCTACCAGTCAAGGACATAGCTAACTTGCGCGCCGCTTGCCTGACCAGACAGTCCCTCCTACATTCAGTATTAATCTGTTAGGGACTGGAACCAGACCATAGAGTATGAAAAAACAAATTTTAGATGACCCAACCACAGCCGTCATTTCCAAAGTTCTTATTCAGAACAAAATATATAACTTCTTTTACCTGAAATAAGTCATGGTTTGGTGTTTCGATTGTTGATTCTGTAAAAATCCATGCTGGTTCTCAATCCATTAAGTAGATTTTTCTCAGTTTTTATATGTAAGCAGTCATGTTTGTCTCTGACGCAGACAGACATGAGCCTCTCTGATTGATTAATCTGCCTCTCAGTCACGTCCTCTGGAATTGGGAATTGGAATTGTGGTTTTGTCAGACTCATTTTCGTCTTAAAATGTTCATATTAACCCGCTCTACATGATCATGGTGTTTCTAGTTTCCATTATTTTCTTCGTAAATCAAACTTTAATAACAAACAAATCAGGGCCATTTTTCCTCGAGGTCTCCACTGTTAGCAACAGGTTTGCTTGACAGTAAAGGACAATATTTTTTGACCAAATATGTTTGACTGAGAGCGTTGCTAGTGCGAAGGGACAGCCTCGCTCCAAATTGGCTTTTTGGTTGCTATGATACTCACCGTCAAATATGGAACTCAATTTGAAATTCCCCTTATAACTTCAAGCTTCAATGAGCTTCATTTGACTAGAGCTAAATGCTGTGGGTGACGTCACACTCATGTAGTCCACATCTTTATACAGTCTATCGTTAAGGAGGACATATAAAAACTTGAATGAGCGCGAAACGTCAAACAAATACATTTTTGTCCAGTCAGCAAATTGAATTTCTCTTTTGTCATGGATTCTACCTGGACGACTGAGGGATTTTTCGTACATATAAAAAAAAATGTACATAGACTTGTATTTTGCTTTATTCACACATTCATTAAAAGGACTGTATCGCAATAGAAATTTCAATTCTACCACATTTCGTTGCTCATCCAAGCTGCTTCTTCAGTTCTGGTCAGGTTTAGACACAATTAGACACTGTCTTTTATCTGTCTGAAGGGAGGAGCTAACAAAAAGGGTTGTACTCTTTTTTTCATGTAGATATCATTTTAAAGTACTTCTTAGGGTCAAAGTGTCTGCATCTAATCATAAAGAAAGAGGAGGATTTTAGGAAAGCGTTGGGAAAGTGAGAAGTATAGCCGGTAATCCTGTTTTCTCTAAGCATTCAGAAATCACTATGTTGCACTCCCAAACTGTTATGTAATAGATAAGAAACTCAGAAGTCTCCATTACCGGATTTGTTCTAGCATTTCTGGCTTTTCAAACCGTGCTCACTGAACACATGAATTAGCATAGCAATGGCATCGCTAAATGACTGCTAAACACCTTTTTTTTTTTTTTTTCATGTTCATGCCTTTAGCTGTCATCAGAGAGAGCTCTAAAAATATCAAATTGTGTTTTTTTTTGACAAGCATCGTGATCGCGATTAGATTTGGGATTTATGTTTGAAGAATAGGATTCTGTTTATCATTTTGCATCCAGAAGAATCGACAAAAAGACTGAAAAATAAACTGGCAAAGTATGTATGAAATATAAACTGGCAAAGTATGTGTTTCAGATGTGTTTCAATAAAACAAAGCGAGCTAAAAAACATGACAACAGAGAAGCAGTACCTAGGAGAAAGGGCAGAGGATGTTCAGACAACATGAGATCCCAGTCCTTTTCAAACCTACAAACACTTGAAGACAGAAACTGATCCACCCAGAGGACAAAACACTGAGCCACAAACAAAGCAATATGGTCTACTCCATTCAGTGTAGTGAAGACTGCAGTGAGCAATACACTGGAGAAACAAAACAGCCACTTCACAAGAGGATGTACCAACACAGATGAGAAAGCAGCATCGGACCTCAGTCTGCCTTACATCTCCACCTAAAATCCTCGGGTCACTCCTTTGAGGATAGTGAGGTACAGATCTTAGCCAGAGAAAAGAACTGGTTTGAGAGGGGAGTTAAAGAGACTATTTTTGTTCAGAAAGAGAATCCTTCTCTAAACAGAAATGGGGGGACTCAGACACCATCTATCTCCTATTTACAACTCCATCCACAAACCTAAATCAAAACAAACAAGAGAACAATAGCTGTAGCCAGATCAGGTCCAGAGGTGTGAAAGCTCCATTATGGACCTGAATGGTTATGCTAATGTGACCCCACACTCAGTGCAGTTCAATAGGCTTAACTAACTAACAGAAACTGTAAACAAGTAAGTGTGTTAGTTTCAGAGTAGTTTCACTATAGTTAGCTCCTCCCTACAGACAGATGTAAGGAAGTACTAGTGATGTGTCGGCCGTGTTGAGGCTCAGGGAAGTCTTTGGTGAAGCGCATATCGAGGTTTGTATCGGTGACGTATGTGGTGACGTTCGAAGCCTCGTGAACCGCCCGTACCACGTGACTGGTTCAGGAAGTGCTTTGCAGATTTGAAGCGTGATTCGAAACATAAGGACCAGTGAAACGCAACGGATTCCTCCTCACATTTTGTGGTTTTGGGTTTTTGTAAGTTTGGTACATTCTATTTGAGATTCTTTTTTTTTTTTTTTTTTGCGATGGAGCCAGCAAGAAAAAGAATATTTTCCCCTGTTTGGGAACATTTTGAGCTGATATCTGCTAATAAGGTTTATAGTAATAATGACATCATTAAATAAACAATATTACTAAAAACAGACATTTGACAACACAGTGTTTCCCTGGTCTAATATATTTCTTGTAAAAAAAATAAATAAATAAATAAATCAGGTGAAATGTTTGGTGTGATATCACAAACTTTCAAATATTTAATCTTTCATTTGTTCAATATAAATCTTTCCATCAGAACCACGATGATCATGTCGATTGTTCTATTATCACTCTGCCTGTTATACATTTTTTGGCCTCTTGATGGCGCAGTGGAGCAAATGAAGCACCTTGAAGCATCGGCTCAAGAGTAAAGCAAATGGATGGAACACTTCAGTGCTTCATGGGGCTTCATCTCGACATCACTAGGAAGTACCCTCCAGTATTCTGACTAGAACTGAAGAAGCAGCTTGGATGAGCTGTGAAATGTATTCGACCAAATAAACTTTGTCCGGTTGACAAACTGAAATCCTCCTTTGATGTATGTTTCAGAACAGATCTAAAAACAGGGTTAGGAGTTTTTAATGCAGAGTTAACATGAGATTTTGTTGTTTGTGAAGGAAATTATTGCGTCCTTTCAAATTGCGATTTCGGTTTGACCACGATTAATTTTGCAGCAATAGTTTACAAGCAATTACAAATGGCAGTGAGACTAAAATGTAAAAAATGTAGTAAAGGCCAAAATAATGCACATTTCCACTTTAAATTTGACTTTGTGTAGTGGCTAAGCATTTGATCACCAATCAGAGGGTTAGGAGTTCAAACTTTCCTAGAGAGAGGACTGTCATTGTCCTTAAGCAAAACAATTCACCTGCTTTTCATAATGTCAACACTTCAGAAGCCTGTGTGTGTGTGCTAGGAGCAGATTATCAGTCTTATCAGCTTTTTAATAGTCTGCCCTGACAGCATTCCATTTATGCAAACTCTTCTGTACAGCACAACTAATGCATTGTGTCTATCTGTATGGTGTTTTTGTTATGATTCGCCACAGTGAACTCTGAGCAAATGCTAATACACTGACTTTTCTTCAATACTTCCATTATATTTCATTTGTTTCTCTGCAAACAGATCCAGTGTTGCCATGTTCCTTTTCTCCTCCAGCAGTGATGATTTCAACAGTGTATTCAAATCAATAACAATAAAGCCTTTAACATCTTGTTGTTTATCCGCAGACAACACTGAGCCAATAGAAGAGATAGAAACACTGGTACTATTAATAAAACATGCAGATCATTTTATTTCTTGGTTGCAGGCACAGGCAGTTTCGAGATCCCTGTTCTGTGCCTCCTGGTCCACGGAGAGCCCAGGATCCTAAAGGTCAGTGGGTGTGTTAAAAATGATTATTAAAGATGTTGCATTAACATATTTCACACATGAAAATGATACAGCGCCGTGCACCAGTGTGAACTCACTCTTATGAGGTTTAATTATATAAGAGCTGGTGTGAAGACTGGAAAGACAGCGTGTTAAGAGAAGCGTGCGTAAGACAAAGCAATTAGCCAAGCCTTCCTTTAAATCAAACGCATAACCTTTTATAGAATGTTTTGTGTTTGATAGGTTTCAGTAATAAGCACTAAGAGACACCAATAGGGCTGGGTATCATTAAAATGTTGTCGATACGATACAAGCCTCGATACGATACATGTATCGATACAGTGTGCTTTTGATTTAATACGATATATTTCAAATCGATTCTATACGGTTCAATAAAAATAAAGGCTAAATCAGGGATGGGACACTAAAAGTATTTGTTAAACCACTTCTTGTGCAAAGTGAATATGAAACACCCATTTTACTCATCAAAACTGTGAAAATGTCAAATGTGTCGCATAAACGAGTTTCCTTCCACTAAACAAGCAACAAAACTGCAATGCTGTAACAAAATAATTTAGTAAAATATATCCCAAAAATATTCTTGGCAATATATCAATACAGCAGCCCACGATATTGATATTGTATCGTCACATTAAACTATATGATATATCAATATTTAGATATTTTTGCACACCCCTACACACCAACAGAAGCATTTCTGCCTTAAATGAAAATACAATTGTGTTTTTGAAAAATGTGCAAAAGGTAAGCTCTTTGTGCATTTGTGGGCAGGGAGCTTTTCTTTTTGTGCTTTTCTCTCAACTAGATTTAATTAAAGTTTGATTTTTCGTCTTGTTCTGCAGTTGTGACGCTTCGACCAATCAGACGGGAGTAATGGTCTGAATGTCCTGATTGCTTTTACTGAGATTTATGGGTAGAATTCAATTCTGATGCTATACATATGAATCTGGTGTGAGTCAGGTTATTCATCTGCTTGTTTCCATGGAGATAGATACGTTTAATGCCATGCTATTGAACATTTCATGCAAAGCAATAACATCTCCATGACGACAAGCGGGTGGCGGACCCTTCACTATAATAGTTACATAATGCACCTTTAATGCACTAGTACTGTCCCATAAAAATACTTTTTAGGCTTCATGTGAACAAAGAAGTTTTCTGTGCATATTTAATCCAAAGCCTTTGCCACAGTTTTATTGTAAAAGTCTGCAACATTCTGTGAAACGTCTGATATTGTGATACCACCGTGTTGCAAATAATGTTCCACCCAAACCTTATCGTTCTGAGGCACACATAAACACTGTTCTTTGACATTTCACATTCACCAGTTTTCCTTGTTCGCACTCTTCTCGCTCTGATAATGGAAGTGTGGACCCCTGTTTTCTGTGTGGCCTGGGCTGAACTTGTGCAGAGAGATTGTTTCCGCTCTCATTGGAGTAAACGGTTTGGCTTGAGTTCCTCCGGCTTATTTGCATTCCCTGAGCTGCGCACTTGGAGATTATGGAAAGCAGCAAACACTCAAATCACAGAAATATCTGAACACAACGCCCACAAATGTCCAACCTGATCATTGTTCGTCATTGTCGGCGGCTCTACAATGCTCTATGTAATGTTTACAATCACAAAGTGGAAAAATACATCCACTTTGCAATGATTTTACTACTGTTATTTTGTGCCTAGAAAGTGGTACCCTTAAAGGCGCTGTACCTGATTACTACTGTCTGAAAAGTGTGAAAAACAGAATAGTTCCAGTGTTCCAAAGTTATTCCTCACTTTCCTTATACAGTCTGAGCATCCTAATTACTCACCACGATGAATTTCTAAGCGCTTCTCAAAACTCAGACCAGACTCTTGAAAGTAGTTTTGTTGTAACGCTAACAACAACTTGCATGCTAACACGCACTTCCTGATAATCAGACAACAAAACGCTTTAGAATTCGATGCAGACAGTACAGGGTGGACTTATTTTAAACTATAATATATCTGGGAAAAATAGGGTAAGGTTTTCTAGTGGCGAGTCCGTCAAATGCTTTATTCCATCAAGAAGTTATTCCATGGAATGTCACACTGTTTTTAAACCTTTCTATCACCATGGAGACCGAATCAAACCAAGCTACAGGTCAGATCTGTGGAGAGGCAATCCCACTCACAGTCAGGTGACTCACAGTATTTTAGAGTCACCTGTAATTGAATAAATGTAAGGTAGAAATGTAAAGTAGAGCAGGATTTAAGTATCCATAGAAACAAGCAGTTGACACACCCCCAACCAAAAAGTTACATAGTGCACCTTTAATGCTAGAGTTTGGTTTATGTTGACAGTCCCAATATATACAAAAAATGGAATCGATGTAAAATAACATTACTTAAATTCAGACTTTTAATCTCAAATCTGCTAAAACAAAAATAAAAAATACATACAATGAAAATAAATGTCTAAACTGTAAAGGAAATCTTTTTTGGGAGATTGAAAAAACTGCGAAACGTGCCAGTAAAGTAGAGTGTGGATCGGAGCAGTCGTAACAGAGCAGTGATTGAAACTGACCCAAGCCCAATAGGCAGATATTTGTGTCTGAACCCGACACCATTAAAGTCCCACTATTTTTATAAGCCTACTAATGACACAAGTAGAATATTGTTTGTGTGACCTCTAATGGGCACAGAGAAACAAATTACAAACTCTGGATATAGCAGAAATAATGAGAAGATTTTATTACTCACCTCTCGTGAAGTTGTGAATTTAAAGTGCAGCGTCTCATCCACATTATCCATAGAATTTGTCCTCTGCAAATAATGACATCCAGTCCACAAAACAGAGATATTAATCCAGTTTGAGGCGTTATTTAAAAGTAAAAAGACAAAAGTAGTTTTCTTTGTTTGTTTACATCCGCACAGATCGAGGTGAAGCTGCAGATTAGCGATAGTGACTCTACTTCCTGTGAACTTTATCGCCAATCTTCTGTGCATTAAAAATAGTGTATCTGAAGTACTGCATTCACAAATAATAATAACACGGTTTTAACTTGTATCTAAAGTAGAAGTGCAATGCTCTGATCTTTTCAACACTTAAGAGTCTCAAAGTGAGTGGTTTTACTGTAGACAGGTAACAGCTGACACACTGATGTGTCCGAGTCCGACCCGAGTCCGACCCAAGTCTGACCCAAGTCTGACCTGAGTCAGTCCTGAGCCCGAACATAAGTTCTAAATATTTATCCGTCCCATTGGACTTTGGTCAGTTTTCATGCTCTACAGTAAAGAAGAAAAAATGCACTGGTAAATACACCTATATTATGCGATTTTCTGATCGTTTGTTGTTTTCTCATCAAAAACACACCTGGAGTTGTGTTTTGTTTTAGGTTTCCATATTTAGGCTGTTCTTCTCTCACCTTGTGCCGTCATGTGGTAATACAGGCTCCAATATGTTTTTAAACTCCACACACCTCCACTAGAATCATTTGGATAAATGAAGCTCTAGAGTGTCCAGTCTCTTCTAAACAAAAGGTAAAAGATAGCTGCTAACTTGAAAACTACTGCTTCATGACATCGCAAGGTGGAACAGAGCATTGTATTTATTTTATTTACCATATTTTCCAGGCTATTAGATGCGCTCTTAAGCCTCTAACCCCATCAAAAAACAACTGCGCGCCCTGCAATCCAGAGCGCCCTATACACGAATCCACTCGGGTGTCCCAGCACGACTTCAGTAAACTACAAAGCCGCACCACTACCCACAGCGCACACAAAAACGCACAGAGCAGATAGCGACCACGCAGTGACAAACACCCGCAGCCACACTCATCACTCCACACGGACGAAGAGTGGACCGGAGGAACGAACCGAAAAAGCGAGTGCAATGTGCCTTTCTGTGCCACTACTGAACAACTGAGTCACTGCAAACACGCCGACAATCCAGCGGTCCCAGACAGCACCCTCCCTACACGCCACAACTGAACAAAGCCCAGAGTCACCGTGAACGCGCCAAACAAAGTCCCACTGACCCATCCAACTGTTGTGTTTCCTTTAAAGTCCGGTGCGATTTATTTGTTAAAAACATTCGAAAATAGACCATTTAATGACAATTTTAATCTTATAATCCAGAGCGCCTAATAGCCCGGAAAATACGATATAATGCAGGTAGTTTCCTTGCACAAAAACAGGCATTTTGACAAAGTAGGTTGTCCGTTCAGCAAAACCTGACCTGTAACTTGTTCTGGTATGCTCTCCATGAAAGATAGAAAGGTTTAATACCATACTGTGAAACATTCCAGACAAAGCAATAACATCTCTATGAAGAAAAGTATTTGATAGACCCTGCACCAGCAAAGTTACACAATACACCTTTAATGTTAAACCATGTGTTTTTTAGAATGTCATAACACGTGCTCCCTGTTTGTGTGATTGCAGAGGATGTGCAAAGGCATCGCAAACTCCACCCCCTGGCTGATCCTGGCGGGTTCTGGGGGCATGGCCGACATCCTGGTCTCGTTGATGAACCGGGGCAGCTGGGAGCCGGACAACGTGCACGAGCTGCTGCTGGACACCTTCCCCCAGGCCCACCACAGCGCCGACGTCAGCAACTGGATCAAACTGGTGAGCAACCTTTCATCATATTGGTTTGTGACGGACAAAAACAAAATCGGTAACACTTTATAATAACTACACCTTATTTAGCCTTAATAAAGCATGAACAAAGGCTTAATTAATAATGATTCACGCTTAGTAACTACTTAATTACTACCTGAATTAGCAATTAACTTGCACTTAATTCGCCTGTGCTGTAAATAGTAACTCATAAGTATTTCTTACTGAATTACTCATGAACTAACAATTTGTGTGTGCATTTGTAAATGTATATTTAAGTACAAATTTGAGCATTTATTAATGATTACTAAGCCACGAGAGAATGATAAGCGACTGTTGGGTGATCAGGACTGAGACTGGGACTAGACCAGGACTAAGACTGGGACCAGACCGGGACCAGGACCAGGACTAAGACCGGGACTGAGACCAGGAACAGACTGGGACCAGACCAGTACTGAGACCGGGACTAGACCAGGGCCAGACAAGCCCAGACTGGAACTGAGACGAGGACTGAGACCGGGAACAGACTGGGACTGAGATTGGGACCAGACCAGGACTGAGACCGGGACCTGGTTTAGTCCTGGTTCAGTTCTGGTTTAGACCTGGTTTAATCCTGGTTCAGTCCTGATTACCTCCGCCAAGGAGGTTATGTTTTTGCCGGCGTTTGTCTGTTTGTTTGTTTGTTTGTCTGTTAGCAACATAACTCAAAAAGTTATGGACCAATTTTGATGAAATTTTCAGGATTTGTTGGAAATGTGAAAAGGAAGAACTGATTTCATATTGGGGGTGATCCGGAAGAAATCCTGGATTCTGGATCACTTTGAAATTTTAGTTAACATTGTGGTAAATGGGGCCAAAAATTTTTGTTTCTCAATATCTCGGTTAATTATTGACCAAACCTCATGAAATTTAACTCAGGAATGGACAATGGGATCCTCTTTCATATTCCAAAGGCTGATCCGGATCTGAAGACTGATTTTATCACAATTTATATAAAAATGGGGGTAGTCCTTGGCGGAGGTCTGCGCTCTCTGAGTGCTTTTCTAGTTTATTCCTGGTCTGAACCTGGTGTAGTCCTGGTATAGTCCTGTTTAAGTCCTGTTTTAGTCCTGGTTCAGTCCTGGTTTAGTCCTCTTTTAGTCCTTGTTCAATTCGTATGCAGTGCAAAAGTCCGACATCACAGTTTAAGTCACAGAAACGGGAAACGGCCGTTATCCTTTTCCATTATTCATTTAAACACAAAATCGAAAACTGAAAAACTCAATCTGAGACAAATAAACAAGGAAATAGTTTTTGTTTGTTTTTGTTTTGTTTTTTTGTTAGTTTTTTTCAGTTTTAATTTGAAAACCAAATGAACAAATGATACACAGACCAAGATACATACCCCTTTGGTTCTGGTTTGGCTGCTGTTTAACGTTTAGCAACATGGTGCAACATCTGTCAATCAAATCTGCTGCTAACATTAGTGGGAGTTGACCTCAGAGAAGAAACGCAACAGACTGATATGTTATTAATGTTCATATCTTGATTTTGGAACCAAATAATGAAATCAATCACCAGGATCATGTAGAGCAGGTTCAAATGAACATTTTCATAGCAGATGGCCTCACAGCAGTAGTTACAGAGAGGAGCGACCATTTTTCAACTGGATTGGAGTCACTGGAGTCAAATCTCACCCATTGTCACTTCCTGTTTGAAACGCAACATCCCACTGGATAGCTACGCCCATATATCCAGTCTGTGCTAAGGACACCTGACAGTATGCACTTGATCCATTAATGCCCCACTGTGGCACCTCAAGTTCTCAGTGTTCCCATCCAAGTTCTAACCAGGTCCAGCCGGGTTTAGCTTATGAGAACTGACAAGCAGGTATAGGGTTAGATACAACTAGATAAGAGGATCAAACATACAGAGATTTGAAAAAAAAAAAAAAAAAGGGAAAAAGTAATATATATATATATATATATGTATGTTTTTTTTTTCTTCTGAAATTTAAAGTGGCACTAAAAACCTAAACTCTGCCCTAAACCACATTTCAAACAGAACTGCTAGACTGTAGCTTGATTCAGCAGCGGGTTTCACTTTAGTGGAAATCGTTTGACCTTGTGGCGTTTGGATTCGTTTGCTTGATGGTGGGCGGGTACTTTTTTATTTAACCAATCACTGCTATTTGGTCATGACATGTAATGCACCAAATCCAGTAGGAAGAAGGGCAATAATGTCTTTCCCCTTGATAAACTTATCAAACATTCTCTTTGTTCTGGCTTTAAATCCTTGATCTCAGGGGTCGTTGCCAACACACAATGTCTGGCTTCATCTACATCCATCTCGACCGCTTTGTTTACTGTTGTACTGTACCACAAAAGGGACCCAGACAGGTGCTTGAGTTTGCCGTCATGGCATCACAGCTCTTCCCTGATTGGCTGGTGCGCGGTCTACAACTTCCGAGGTTCTTGCGACCCATCTAGTGTATTCCTATGACCTAGTTGCTGGAGAAAAATGAAATTGAGCGGAGGCACTAGGTGACGGCAGCCTGGGTAACTAGACTAGGCAGTGCCTGGAGGACTAAAGGAGAGAGTGAGGGGGAAGAGGGGCAGAGTCTGGAGGTGTATAAGGAACAGAGTGATTGGTCAAACAGGTATCCACACTTCACTTAAGTTGTAATCACAAACACCAGGGCAGTCTTATGTGATGTCACCAACTACTTGAAATCACAGAGGCCACTGGAGTCCATACACACCCATTTTTATACATATTTGACTACAAAGCTGGTTTGCAGTAAAATTGCCCAAAAAAGGACTAAGAACCATAGACAGTGCTTCTCAAATTACTTCTTTGTCTCTTTGGTTAAAGTACTGAAACAATGTGATGGAAAGGAAGTCATATTACAGAGTGATTTCAGTTTAGACTGTTTTGAAAAATCATTTAGGAAAATATGAAAGGAAATAACAGAATAATTTCGAACAAATGTACGTGTATAACCAAATCCTCTCAAATAATAGATCTAATATTTTTACATAAACCTGAATGAATATCTAAAACCTCTAATCACAGGCATGTCTGACCACATTAGACATTAGTACATTGAAAACTGACTACGCATGATACAACAGAGAAAATGTGCATTGCATTTATCCCAAAGAGAGATTTACAATTGGTTGAAAATGATATTAAACAAATAAAGTGGCAAGACATTATTGTTAATAAAACCTGTGAGCAGGCCTGTCATGATTTAATGACAGTTTTAAACAATATTCTAAGTATAAGTATAAGTATATATAAAACATGAATCAAATGTAAAAAGAAATGTACCATGGTCCAACAAAAAAAAATGTGGAACTTAATGAAAAAGCAAGACATGTCGTTAAATATATTCTTGAAATCTGGATTATCTTCTGATCGTCTCATTTTCACAGGTCTGAGAAATAAAGTCACAGCCGCCCTCAGACAGGACAGAGCCAACATTTTCCTTGAATTTATTAAAAATGCACACGTTAATAGTCAAATTATGTGAAAAATTCTTGATACACTAATGGGAAAAGAAATCAGTGTAAATGTTAATGGAAATGTTACTGATGATGCATTAGCAATAAATTTTTATTTTATTTCAATTTTTTTATTCGATGCCTTAATTGGCTCAGAACTTTCAAACTATTCCCTCTATTCCAATCAACAATCAATCCAACTTCAGCCTACTTCCAAAAAGTGAAATCAAGGTTGGGAAGATTATCTGTTCATTGAATAATAGGAAATCATTACTGAATAGTAAGTCATTTACTAACATGATGCCAGATTTCTAAAAAGAAATAAATGCTATGATAAACAAATCTATTTATGAAGGTATGTTTCCTAGATCTTGAAAACCTGCCATAGTCACCCCTATTTTTAAATCAGGTGATAAACAAGATGTTGGCAATTATTGCCCTATAAGCCTCCTCGTCCTTCTCAAGCCTCAGAAGTGCTTGAGAAGATTGTGGCAGAGCAATTTACTGCACACTTGGATTTAAACTCTCTTTTGTACCAAATGCAATTTGGGTTTAGACAAAAATATTCAACAGATTTAGCCTGCAGTTACCTCCTGGAAAGGATCAGGGCTCACGTATAGACCAGAGAAAAGTAATCAGGGCAGTCTTGAAGCCTTCAACATGGTTAATCACTAAATACTTCCGAACAAACTAAATGACTACAACCTCTAGATGCACACCCGAAATTGGATTAGATCCTATTTGAGTGACCGGCATTTGTGGGTCCGGGTGAACAACATCTATCACCCTTTAAAGCTACCTCTATTAGAGTGTCCCACATGTCCATTCTTGGTCCTTTCTTGATCTTTAGTATTTCTATAAATGGTCTCCCTAATGTGTGAAGATATGTTGATGTAATAACATACGCTGATGACACAGTGCTTTTCACATACGGAAAAAATGAATCAGAGGTAACAGAAAAAATGACAAGGGAAATGGAAAAAGTTGCAAATTGGTTTCAGAATTGAAAAACATTGTATAAACAAACACTAAAAATCCATGATAAAAAATCTCGCCTGTACCACCACTGCTCGATACTTGTCAAATAGAAATGATTACATTTTGAAAACTTGCTTACATTTAATCAGACGTTAGTCTTTAATTTAAATTATTTAAATTATTTAAAATTATTCATAATTCAGTTGCTCTCTCATTGAGAAACACGCCTGACCAAACAATGGCTTTTAAGCAAACAAACCCGCGCACATTAATCTGCCCTGTATGAATACAGAAACATGTACTGTAAATATGTCACTAGTGTATGGATGTGGTGACTGAGGCTGAGTGGGACTGGTTTTACTTGATTTAATGGATGAGTGATTGCATTAATATACATTGTATTTTACTGGCACGGACGCCGTTTGTGACTTCAGCCTGTCCAGGGACTGAAGGTGGAAATGAGCAATTTTGCTCTAACCTGACACACACATATGACTTCTTTGTGTAGGCCAATGTTTTTATGTGCATTGTCCCTGATAAATAAACAAAATTAAACACCATATTATTAGCAAAAAAAGTTCATTTAGTGATTAGTTCCACTTTAAGAAAAAGAGTTTAGTTTTGAGGAGAAAAAAGATTTCTTAGCATCTGCATTTCTTTTTACTGTGCTGAATGCACTCATGTACTGTAAATAATATTAATTACATAAAAATTGTTTTTAAAAAGCTGATTTTGTTTATGTGAAGTGAATGCAATATCCATCTGTGACCACTACACAAACATCTCCAGAATGATTCCTGTAAATCTGCTCTTAAATGAAGTAGTCTTTTTGGCACGAGAACTATAATGAGACTAAATTAGTTGTTGAAATGAACCCTTCTGATGAGCTCCACAGCATGGGGCTCCACATCAGAGCTCTGGAGTTGCAGAGAGGGGGAGAGGGGAGGGAGGGAGAGATGGAGAGAGGGAGACGGCGTTTCAGCTGTGGAGGAGAAGATTGCATGTGATGACCCAAATTAAAGATGTGAAACAGGAGGAAAGACTGCAGTCATTCTGAAGATGAGACCAGGACACTCTTTTACAGTTCATTTAATGCCGCACTCTAAAGCAGCGCCCTCTGCAATTCAAGAGCAATAAAAGTTACATATTTCTTGAAAGCAGACTTTTAAACTTATAAGTATTTCACACCTCTCCTGCTCTTGTGAATATAGCATATTTAATATAAAAATGTGCAATGTGAAATCACTTCAGTCTAAGGTGAATAGTTTGTGAGACAACAGGTTGTCGTCTTTTAAGCAACTGTCACTGTGTCGCTGGACAATACACTGTACCAGTAATGAATGTGAGTGTGAGTTGATGGTGTTTGAAGATGCCATTGGTGCAGAATAACATCTCTGTCAGCAGGGCAAATGTGGCTACAGTAATAACTTTTAGTAACCGACACTAAGAGAATGCAGTAAATCATACATAGTGCAAATGATATGGAAAGTAAGACAATGGATTATAACTAAATTATTTTAACATATTGCTGGCTTCAGCATAATCACCTAAGTCATGTTTTGTCCAAATTGGATTTTCTGCCTCATTTTCGTCAATTAAAAGATTTTTACAACAATAAAACAAATATTGTTTATTGACATTTTCTCAGAAACATTGAAAAATTACTGAGGCAGTTATGAATAAATGAGTATTACATTGTGTGTCTAAATCAGATCCATAAGGTCTTGGACAATGGGCACCTCCTCACAGTTCATGATCCTGAGCAGGAGAGTTCCGAGCTGGACACGGTCATCCTGAAGGCCCTGGTCAAAGGTAGGCAGCTCCATGATCCCACCGTACACCCTCCTTATGCCCCACTTACTACAGCAGCTGTGTCACTCACCTCTGTGTCCCTGTGGCAGCCTGTAAGAGCCAAAGTCAGGAGGCTCAGGACTTTCTGGATGAGCTGAAGCTGGCTGTGGCCTGGAACAGAGTGGACATCGCCAAGAGTGACATCTTTAACGGAGATGTAGAGTGGAAGGTCAGTCTCCACCTGTTAGCAACCTTGAATCACATGTTATTTATTAAAGAGTTTGTATTACACTTCTATGGGCAATTAACTGTTAACACAAACACAAAGTTTTGTTTTTGATTCTCCCCACTCCCCATGTTAAGTCACAGCACAATCAGCATGCATCCCACTAATGAAACTACTGCACATCGTATCAAGTTTGTGAAGTTGTAGTGTATTTTTTTATCCTTCAGGAGAGATCACTAGATTACTCAAACATGTATTGATAATAAACTGCTTTGGGCATATTGTGGGAACAGCTTTATAATTTCCAGTTCAGTTATAACATCCAGCTCAGACAAAAAAAAAAACAACTCAACATGACATAAATCATGTATGTGCAGGCGTGTGACCTGGAGGAGGTGATGATGGACGCTCTGATCAATGACAAGCCTGACTTCGTGCGCCTCTTCGTGGACAACGGGGTGAACCTGGGCGAGTTCCTGACCTATGGACGTCTGCAGGAGCTGTACTGGTCCATCCCCGAGAAGAGCCTGCTCCACAACCTCCTGCTGAAGAAGTATGAGGAGAAACAGCTCCTCCTGGGGACCGCCCGCACCAAAGGACCCCCCGTACACCACCCGCCCGACCAGACCAAGCCTCGTTTCACCCTACTGGAGGTGGCCAAGGTGCTCAAGGATTTCCTCCACGACTCCTGCAAAGGGTTCTACCAGAAGGTCCCTGCTGTAAGTGGCACTCCACACTACAAGACTCATTTAGGCAGCAATCATTCACTGGCTAATCATGATGAAATTGTTGGATTTTGATTTGAGAATTGCAATTATATGTACAAGTATTGAATTGTTATCTGGAATATAAACAGTGGCATTATTAAATTAAAATGTCAATAAATAAATAAAAATACAGAGGTCTCAGTTACCAATCCAGATGCTAAACTGTAAAAACATAATGTAAAATAAGGTGCTGTTTGTGGGCGTATTGCTATTATAAGTGCTCATATTATCTTCTGCAGCAAAACTGCTCTGTAAATGAGAGTAAGAGTGAGTGAAAAAGTGTGTGTGCTTCTGCTCTCCACTAGGTTATTGAAATGTTGAAGTATTACATTGCAACTTAACTTTTATCAGTACTTCAAAAGATTTTGGCATATCATTTGGATAGAGCACTGTTAAAAACTTTTAACAGCGGGTTAAAAAGCACTGGGGAATCAGGGAGAAATGGTTTTCACTTTGGACTTTCAGAGCAGGATGATGATGGATCAGGGTAAACCACACAAAAACCTGCCTATGGCACATGAACAGTGCAGGGACAGGGGCGCATATCACACCTCACCCAGGATCCCTGTAGAGATGTGTGGAGCCTGCAGGCTTTGCTTTATGACAAACACATGAAAGCCCCGTGAAAGAGCTATTATGCTGCTTTGAAAACAACATGTTATTAGTTTATCAGTCTCATTGACCTGTTTAAAACTCTTAAAATCACGATCAGATCTACTATCGGTGCACACAAAGCAGCATCTATCCTGCGTAAAAAGTTTGCACCTGTCTCTCCAGTGTAGGCTTCTCTGTTATCATGCAGTTTTTGCTCTTGGAGCTAAACAGCTTCACTTGCATTTCCTCCACCTCAGAGTTTGTGCATATTGGCAAAAACGGCCTGTTTTGCATATTCATAGGAGCAAAACTGTTCTGCGTCTTTATTGGCGTCTGTCGCCATAAATGCAAAAGTCTACTGTGTCAGTTTTTGGCTCTACTTTAGCATGATTATCTGTTTAGCATGTCAGGAAACACTTGATGAATGATGCCCTGTCCATGCAAGTTGTGATTACATTGAAACTGTGATCTTTTCTTGCACAAACAAGCACTGGTGCTACAACCTGGTACAATGCATCTCTCCTGTTAAGATTAATGTAAAATTGTGCACTGTCCCTGTCTCATTAAAATAAATAAATAAATAAATAATACATATTTCCCACACATTTGCCAAAATTCCCGTGGTTTTAAAGGAATACCCACAAAACTACATGGATTTACTGTTTCGTTCTTTGTTGCCAACAGAGGGTGGCAGGCATCTAATCCAAGCATCAAAGCCTTTATAATCCAATATGGAAGCATTAACATATGCACATGTAAATAACACTGCATTTTTTATATTATTTCTCAGTCTGATAAAGCATAGCAGCTTGATGTTCGTGGTGAATGCTCTGTGTTGTGTCCAGGAGAAGCCAGCGAAGGGCAGGCTGTTCCACACACAGAAGAACCTGGCCCTGGAGCTGGAGGGGACCTCGGAGCACCCCTGGAGGGACCTGTTCCTCTGGGCCGTGCTGCAGAACCGACAGGAGATGGCCAACTACTTCTGGACCATGGTCAGTACTGTCTGCACATGTACAAGTTTTACACTCACACAAGATACACTTTTATTGCATCTTTTTTTTTTCCCCCATCCATTTTCTTCCACTTTATCCATGCATTATTACTGTGAGCGATTTATTTATTTTTTTGGACATTCATGGCATAGCGTTGCAAGGAGAATTGCCTTCTATTGCCCTCTACTGCCCCGTGCTGGCTATTCCAACCGAATTCCAAACATCACCAGAGAAGCAATTACTAAAAACATGTATTTCACTTTCAGATATTGTTTCAAAGGTTATTAAACACAGCAGGCTGTTCTAAAGGTTACCCAGATTAATTTAGTCCGACAAAGCAAGTCATAATACCCGCTCTTTAATGTTAGAAATAAACCCACTCTCTTTACGCCCGTGTCAGTATTCTCCGCTAACAGTCCTTTGTTTTCCTCGTGTCTTCTTGTCGTGTCTCATTTCGTGCTCGCCTTTCTTGAACCTTAGAAGCAATTAGTGTTATCTTCTTCGCCGCCTCCCCGATGCGCATATCTCGCACGTCTTATTCCCAACATTATCTGAAATTATGGAAATCTCATACAGCCCGAGCCGCAGATGTCGCTGGCTCCCTCGCGCTACGTGCCTCCCTAATTTGATTGTTTGAAGGGGCTCTCTTGACGGAACGGCGGAGTTAGAATAATTGTGACAGAGGCGTCTTCGCGCTCGGAGATGGCGGTTTGTGTGGGTAGATTTAATGTATACAGATGAGAGGACAGCAGCGAGGATATGTGGGGTTTAATGAGCTGGGAGCTGTTGGCTGGACTGGACACGGCGGCTACACCAGATATAGTGGAGCTATTATTGATAGCAGTGCAGTTTTATTACTTATGTCAGAGGCTGCTGTCGGACTCCTCTCGATTTAAAGACGACACATGCTTTTGAAAGTGTAAGGGCTGTCAGAAATATCGAAAATCAAATACTAATCCATAATAAAACTGTATCGAAACTACAGTATATACTCATTTGAGCAGGTATCGATACTAAAAATGTCACACTCACAGGACAGAAAGGACTGAAGGACTGAATAGTTCTAGAATGATCTTGAGGTGTATGCATAATCCTGATGTTTAGTGTGTCAAAATACTTTGTTCCACCTTGCGATGTCACCTAGTGGTAGTTTTAAGCTGACAGCTACAATTCCAAGGCTGAAATCATCCAAATGATTTTAGTGAAGGTGTATGGAGTTTAAAAACACAGTGGAGCCCATATTGCCACATAACATCACAAGTTTGACAGAAGAACTCTGCCTAAATATGCAGGGTTTGTGTGTTAAACATGTACGAATGAAACAAAACACAACTCCAGGTCTGTTTGTGATGAGGAAACTACATTATAAAGCCTTTAATCACAGTGTAATTGAAGAATGGGTCAAATGTATGTATATAAACCTTACTTATTATACAGCCAGGTTCTGATGATAGATAAGACATTCTTTTCAATAATTAATAAAATGTAAAAAAACAAAAAAAAAAACAAGGTAAGTACCGTATTTTTTGGATTATAAAGTACACCGGATTATAAATCGCAATATCAATAATGTGGAATTCTCTCATCTATTTTCACACATAAGGCGCACCGGATTTTAAGATGCATTAATCAAATTAATAGGACTGATCCCTTAGCCCAGGCATCCACGATCCATTGGCAGATCTTGGCCTAATTCGCCCGGTGTTGCCTCACTGTTTTGGTGAATGTGTATTATGGATGTGAATGTGGGTGGATAATTTAAGTTTTTTTTTTTTTTTTATTTCCTACGAAGAGAGCTCAAATAGACACTGAATAAGAATGTGTTTAATGCAGCTTTACGCACATTTGTTTACATTTTACAGAAACAAAACTTAAAATGACATGGCTGATTTGCATAAACGATAAGCGCTGAAAAAAACAGCTCGCTCCTTGTGCCCTGATACGGTTCAGCTTCTGTCGTATTAAAGGACACGACTCAGTGGAATATGTGTGTTCTTTCTGTGACAGAGGGATGTGCTGCTGCTGCTGCTGCTGATGAGTGTGTTCTGTACTTCTATTGCGTTGGAGATGGTTCATACGAAAGTTTTCAGACTATACTCCACGAGGCTCCTGACTACTGTTGCCATAATGCTCCCACAGTCCATCAAAGTCGTACTAAAACATTCTGATAGATTTTTGAGCGCTGTGTACCACATAAAATTGGTCCAAGATCAGTTAGCACAACCAGAATTAATACATAAGGCGCACTGGATTATAAGGTGTACTGTCATTTTTTGATGTCATCCGGTGGTGATACAGAAGGGCTCCTCCTTGTTTTGGAGTCTATGCACCTTCACCAGAATTAGTTAATAATTTCAGTGCAGGCTTCAGAAACAACAGCTTTCTTACAAACATTGTAAAAAGTGTATTGAAATTGTGAATAAAACTACATTATTAAAAGGGGATTAAGTTAATAAATGCCATAGAGGGGTTGTGAAATGTAGACTGTGCCTTTATAATTAAAAGAATTGGTTGAAATGTGACTGAGTCCGCAGTATGAGTGTCTCCTGGTTCACCTCATTTGTGTTGGTGTGTACTTGTGCAGTGACTAAACAGCTTCCCTTGTGTGTCCCCAGGGCCCAGAGGCTGTGGCTGCGGCTTTGGCGGGCTGTAAGATCCTCAAAGAGATGGCACGACTGGAGTCAGAGGCAGAGTCAGCCAGGAGGATGAAGGAGAACAAGTATGAGCAGTTTGCCCTGGGTCAGTATGATGGATACATAGAGTCTGTGGTCGCCTATACACACTGCACTGACGTCATGTTATGATGCTCCTGACTATAGCTGTTCCCCACAGACTCTCACACACACATGCATTAAACAACACTTATGATGCATTATTTAATGTTATGGGTCTTTAAACAAGTACCTTTGCTTTGGTATTTCATGTTTTAGAACTTAAACACCATGCTCCAAGTACAGGGATGGGCTCTCTATACTTACAGTCGAGCTTCACCATCTATTTGCAATAGAGGGAACTGCCAATGAAAAAACAGACAATTGTAATAAATGTGATTTGACAGCAGAAATGTTTCACCTCGCTCAGTGCCCCCTGTGCAGCTGCCAGAATAATGTGGGAGAGGTTCAGTTGTGGTGTGACCCTCACATGAGGACCAGAGCTCTGCTGTTGTGGTCAGCACCTTTGAAGCTGCACAGAGAAGTGATAACTATTCATTTATTAAGGAAAAAGACTGCGGCCCCTCTGGTGTCCGGCAAAATTGAACTCCCAGCAGAAAGAATCCGGGGCACCGTGGCACCTCTGCCGAGACCAGCACAGTGTGCAGTCAGAGATTCTCTGGCTGCTTTGAATTATACAGAATACCTGTGGCCACTGGAGCGAAGCTGCTGAAAATCTCCAGACTTTAACCTGTGATGGACAGGAATTGGGGAAACAAGATTCATGAAAGCATGAATGAAGTTGAACAGAACTCTAGGTATGTTTTAGATGAGGGAACAATGATGGAACATAGTGCATCGAAAAATGCTAGTTTTATTCCACAAATAATGGACAGGTCAAAGTCCAATTACTTTGGATGAGACTTCAATGAATGAAGAGTTTATGCACTAAAACAGTGTATAAACTGGCCAAAAAAAAAAAAAAAAAAAAGCTCTTGTATTTACAAATAATTAATCATATCCACAAATAATATCTGAAAGTAAGGTGCAAGAATACAGGTAATGCATTTATTTTAAACAAAATACAGCAGCTGCTAATGAAAATAAATATAATTCTACACAGAAATGTCACACTTCACCAGGAAAGTGAGTGCACCAGTGTTTTCTCACAGTCTTCACATGGTCAGACCTCCACCAGGTTCAATGGACACATTTTAGAGACAAACTCTCCTCCTCTGCCTCCCTGTGAGAGCTGTCTTTTCATACTTGTGTGTTTGTACTCTGTCCTTGAAAAGTCTCCTCTCACCATGCGCTCTTGCTGCTGTGTGTACACGGGTATTTATTACATTGTGGGGACTAAAATCTGTATCACGTCATTAGGACTGGATTGATGTAAATACTTCATTATTAGATCACCAACGTGATTTAAAAATCTTATAACATTGTTCCCTCATCAAAAACATGTCTGATGTATCACCAGCGCGCCCACGCTACAATTTTCCACACAAAAGCAGGATTCCAAAAAACTACTACTACTACTAATAATACTAATACTAATACTACTACTACTACTACTAATACTAATACTAATACTACTAATACTAATACTACTACTACTCATAATAATAATAAAAATAATAATAATAGATCAGTTTTATGCTGTTTTTTGGACATTCAAAGATGTTTTATAGTTCCTTATTCATTTACATCACACTGGGCGGTGGTAAGTTATTAATGTAGCCACAGCTGCCCTGGTGCAATGTGCAGTAGGTTCATTAGCAAAATGCATGCCGATTGTAATAGCACTCTGAAGGGGGAGTGAGCAAGGGGAGCGTGCACTCCAAAAATAAAAGTGAACATAGATTTGGGTGAATACAGCATTTTCAAAACCATAAATGTTAACATTGTGATTTAAATGTGTGATGTGTTAGCACTTAATACCCCCCTTTAAAGTTCAGATATGGGTTAGAATAGGTTATGGTTCAGATTCACATTAGGGTGAGGCAGGTCATGGCTATGTGTACAATTCAGATGTCAGTGTAATGACCCCAGTAGAAATGTAAGACCAACATGTGTCTGAGGGCAGGTATTTATCACATTTGAGTGATGGTGGTGGTCAGAGTTGTCAGTGGTGCAGATTGGCAGCCTCATCAGTCTGACCCAGGGCAGCTAAGACTACAATAGAAGCTTATCACCACTGAGTGTGGAGTGAATGAATAATGCTCTGTAAAGCGTCTTTGAGTGTCCAGAAAAGCACTATAAAACTGATGCATCAATATTATTATTATAAGATATTGAGTGCATATACATGCACATCAGTATCCCTGTTACTAGCCATATCCCGGTTATGTCAGTATTCAGGATATGATGATGCTGAGAAACCGGGACACTCATATCCCCGTGTACATGATCAAATGGAGTATCCCGGTTTCTTGACATAATCTTACAAATGTGCAAATGCAAAAAATAACTTAAATCAATTTAATAAACCAGGAAAAATACAAACCATGAGCTCCTTTAGCATAGGAAACTTACTAGGTTTAACCAGCGGTAAGGAGCTGTGAGATATCCCACAATCCACTGCACAGATCAAACCCAACAGATTCTTCATAAAAATCTTCCGCATAAATAAACTCAACTTTACAACATATAAACCATAACCACTATAGAGCCACATCAGCCTGTTTGATCAGATAATTCAGCTTTTGTTTGGCACATTTGTTTACATTTTATAGAAACGAAACTTAAGACCGCTTGGCTAATTAACATAAACACTTAGCGGTGATAAAATCAGCTCTCTCCTTGTGCCGCTGATGCGATCAGCTTCTTTCGGACTAAATGACACGACTCAGTGGATTATGTGTGTTCTTTTTGTGACAGAAGAGGTGCTAATGATGGTGAGTCTGTTCTGTGTGTATATCATATAGGAGATAGTTCATGTTTTAGCTTTTCAGCAATTATACGTGTGCAGGTCAAACGAGTGCAGGTTGTACGTGTGCAGGTTTAGCGCAGCTTTTTATTCTACGGTCATTTCACTCACATATGGTATTTTTGTTGGTTTATTTATGTCGCTACTTTTGCGGTGAAAAGACTGGAAAGTGTTTGTCTATTGGACGCATGTGCACTCAACTTTATGTTGCAATAACCGGGATACTGTGTATACATGCCACAGTATCCCAGTTACTATTGGAATATACCAGCTACAGTATCCCAGTTTCTAATAACCGGGATACTGCCATAACCAGGATACTCAAACCGGGTTACTGCCTATACATGCACCATGAAGAAACTGGGATACTCAAAAAACCCGATCATAACCGGGATACTGATGTGCATGTATACGCACTCATTGATAAAAATGGGTTAAGATTAAGGTTATAGGTCAAGATGAGGCAAGTAGTGACAATGAGTAAAGGGGCTGGTCCTGATTTTTTTTTTGTTAAAAAAACATGAAGAGCAAAAGTTACAGACCACATCTTCCTTTCAACTATTCATCGTGATGACTTTTTAAGTGCTTTTCACAACTTTCAGAGACCAGAGCGGAATTTTCATGTCATGGTCAAACTAATAACAATTAGCAAGCTAACAACACACTTCCTAGTTCTCACACAGAAACACTATAGATGCAGACAGGACACAGCAGACTTATTTTGACTGCCTCAAGAGCTGCTTATATTACATATCTCTACTGGGACAAGACACAATTCGGAAATGCATGAGAAAAATGAGGCAGTCTCCAGGAAATGAAGTAAATGTAATATCGTCAAGAAGCATGGAAACCTAAAGTGTGTGTGCGGGTGTGTGTGTGTGCAGATGTGTTCGGAGAGTGCTACTCCAACAGTGAGGACCGCGCCTACGCTCTCCTCATCAGACGGACCCAGTGCTGGAGCAAATCCACCGTGCTCAACCTGGCAACCGAGGCTGATGCCAAGTCCTTCTTCGCCCATGACGGAGTGCAGGTAACAGGGATGTAACCATATGTAAATCACATGATACCATACAATTACGATATTCATTTCACAAAACAATATTACTGCGATGTAGTGGAGATGCTACAGAATTGAAGCATCTATTTTTGATTTTTTCTATATTAGTGTCATAGTCCAAAGAATTAAGTTTTTCATAAGCAGTAGTTATTTCTTTAGATTTTCTGCAGTGAAATGGAACAAAATATCAGTAATATTGCAAAAGTAATAATATACACACCAACACACTTTGTCCGCTGTGGTGTTGTATGCATTGTCAGGTCCTGTCTAATATCTGTATGCCTGTTGTAAGTTGCAAAAAAAAAGAAAAAGAAATGTAACAATAATAAACGTACAAGGTAAAAAGTCTCTAGAATATTATAGGGAACGTTAAAATACACAGAACTGCTCTTTCAGTGCTGCCAACATAAAGACTGCAATTTTAGTCATTTCGAATATGACAGTTTAAATATTGGAAAGGGTTGGCCAAATAGAAACCAGCCAGCCTGAACTAGAATAAGTATTGTACTGTTAAATGTTGGTGTCATTATATCCCTATAGGTAAAACATGACTATACCCAAAAGCATATTTCTTCAAACTTTACTTGTGTTTTTAGAGGCCCATATTGTGCTATTTTCTGATCTATGTTATAATGTTGTTTCGTCATCACAAACATACCTGGAGTTGTGTTTCATTCACACATGTTTAGCACAGACATCCTGCATATTTAGGAGTTTGTAAATACTCTTTTCCACCCCGTGATGTCATGAGGTAATACATGTGTAAGTGCATGTAAGTGTGTTTTAAAACTCCAAACACCTATCTAATTTCTAAACCAGACATGCCAAACTGAAGCCCGGGGACCAAATTTGGCCTGTAATATAATTATATTTGGCCCTCGAGATCATATCAAATATGTATTAGAGCTGACCCTGTTGAATGTTTAGTTTAAAAAGGTTTAAAAAATGGTTAATTCATTTGTTATTACATATTTAAAAGTATGGTTTGATAAATAAATATATTCAGATTGAACTCATTACAAGACTAAATAAGTTAATGTTTAAAAGGCTATAATAGCTGTATTTGTTATTTAAAACCAGAATTATTATTATTATATTATTATCAGGATGGTTTTCCTTCAGTTGTAGCACCAGATATTTTCACCCATAGATGGCGCTGCTTCTCTGTATTCCAAAGAAGGATGTTCTTTGAAAACCTCAGCTGATGAAGACTGCGCTATCAGTTATAAACAATTATAAACATGAAAACCAGTCAGATAGAACATCATGAGTTGTAACAGAAATATGTATGATTTGACACTGGTGACACTTTTTCAGTAAAGCCATTTAAACTGAAGTTATCACTCGGACATTTTTTTTCATTATAGTTGTAGCCAAATCCAATATAGGTCCGCCAGCTACAGATATTATTAAATATGTGTTATTATTTTAGATTATGCTTCTTCTGAATTAAATTTTTAAGCAAAACTATTATTATAAATTTATTTTCATAAGAAAAGGTTTAACATTACATATCTCAAAAGAAAAGGAAACATGCAGATGTTGTTGACATTTTTCAATAAATATTTAATTTGGCCCACGATTTAGTCCCAGTTTTTAATTTTGGCCCTCTGTGAATTTCAGTTTGACACACCTGCTCCAAACTAAAGATAAAAGGAACCTGTCAACTACCGCTTCATGACATCAAGGTGGAACTGAGCATTTTGAGCTTTGGAGATTTAGGCTGCGTTTATATGATGACGGTCTTAACGGAAGACGCAAAAGTGACGTCACGTCTTCACTTTTTATTTTGCGTTTAGACGAGAAGGAAATCTGTGTGCATACGGTGACGCAGAAGTGGTTGGAATTCGATTGTGTATGCATGCCAGGCGGCTCAGTGGTGACGCTAGGTGGTGATGTATGTGATGTAAATGCGTACGTGATGTGAGCAGATCTGACCAGAGTTTTGCATCTTGCGCAGTGTAGACAGAAATGCTACAGCGGAGCGCATTCAACTTTTCCACTCTGGAGGGTAGTTTCAGATTTTTGCACTTTTAAGCCCCAAAAATGCGGTCACTGCCTTAACGAAAAGCACTTGCGAAAAAAAAAATTTCATTTTTACCCACAAGTGTTCTCATGTAAACAGACCCTGAGACAGACTAATTATGGAGGATTACTCAAACATGTGTGAATGAAACAAAACTTAACTCTGGGTATGTTTTTGAGGAGGTTACAAAAATTCCAATTTGGCTTAAAGCTTAACAAGAGTCAATTTAGTATTAAGGACATAACAGGTTCTAACTTGCTTCTGCATGCTACACTGACGATGATTTACTCCTATATTTATTCAGTTATGTGGGCTAAATTTGGGTTGTCACAATACTAACTTTTCAAACCTGATTTCAATACTAAGGAATATACTCCATCCCCAAAACGATACCAGCAGTAAGGACAAAATAAACACTTTTTTGTTAGACAAAATAACTTCATTTTAGGACCCATCTCATGCAAAATAACTCTTTTCACATTGTATCTTCTGCACATATACAAGCACAATTTAGGTTTTGGAACATCCATTATACAATAGTTATGAAATCTTACTGATTTCTTGGAGACAGTCACAGACCAGGAACTATGAAAGGCCAACTATTGCTCATCCCCCCGCCCGTCCTGAGAAAGCACAGGCTCCGCCCTCCAAACGTGACGTAGGCTCTGAGTGAGCCGCCCTTCCTCCGCCCATCCCAGGGAGGGAGGGGGAGACAGACGTGCACCCTGATAGTGGTAGGAATCAACTTTTGTTCATCATGGTGATCGGCCGTAGGTGTTGGACCTAGAATCGGACGAGGACTTTTAGGGCCACGAACCGCAAGCACCGCGTTGGCATCAGCGGAACATTACTGATTGGTAAAGTATTAATAAACACTAGTAGATAAAGGTATTGTCGCGTCTCCCGGTAATGAACAGACAAATAGTTAACAAGTGTCTTTATTGCGAGAACTGAATTGGTTACTGTCGGCCGTAACCACGCCAATACAATCCGGTTAACAGATCAATAGGTCCCGCTCAAACTGGGACCACACTACTCACAGAACCAAACAAGAAGAAAAAAAGAGAGCGACCCCTCCCCTCACAACCCCTCTTAAGCGTAACGTAATGTAAGCCCCCCCCCCAACTTTCATCCAATCATGTAGGCCATGAGCTTAACATAACACATCACATAACAGTTACAGAGAAAAGGAACAAGGTTTTAACAATTAACTATTGCATGTTGCTACACTATTATATCGTGTACACTGCAATGTAGAACAATTAGCTTCTGCTGTCACTTTTGTTTAGGTGTTCATGTGGGAATTGTCTGGCGATGCGGGATGGAGGTGGGGCGGAGGCGGGGGAGCGAGGAAGGGGGGCGGGTGCGAAGCGCTTTCTGCTACGTCAAACGCGTCATAGGTGTAGCTGCCGCGTCATCGTTGTAGCAGCTTTAGTTCGTTGTTACGTGGGAGGGTGGCAGAAATACACTGCAATTTGTTTAAAAAAACACAGAGTCAATCTAAAAACTGCTTCGGCGACATATACAAGGCCCACACATCACTCTTAGAAAGCTCTGAATAGTTGATTTTGCATGAGATGAGTACTTTCTTTTCTTTTTCTTATGGCTGTGTCTATGTCCAGGTAGGTTCCATAGTGGTCCATGGGTGTATACTAGTCTATGTGCTCTTATACTTGTTCTGATACAGCTCAAAATCATTCTAAAACTATTCAGGAAAGGTTAATTTCTGTCGTGTGAATGTGATTTTTTTAGTACCAATACTTGCTATAATAAGTATTTAGTTTTGATCCTAGTTTTGTTCCCTACCGTTATAGGTTGAATAAATTAATTTCAATGTTTGTGGATTTCCCCTCAGGAGTTTAGATGAAAACACCTTGAAATCCATTTTAGTATGTGCAAGCAACACATCATGATGACGCTTCTTCAAACATTCACACTGTACTGTAAGGGATTACATTTACAACCATCCAACATCCTGCAGCTATAATTAACTTTCACTCTAACAAACATACATACTTTTTAATTAAAATGTTTTTCTATGCATAATTATAATCCTGTTTATCTGATAACACTAAGATAATAAAAATAATTACATACATAACTAACTGCATTAAAAAAAAATACAAAAAAATAATAATAATAAAAACTCCTAGCAGTTGGATTAAATTATGCTATTTATAATTTTCCATCCTTTCTTCTGTTGGGCATTACCTGCAAATTCAATTCTACCTCAGTTCATCTCTATGTTTATAAAGCCTACAGTGCCCTCTGGTGGTAAGACTCAACCAGCTAACATCACATTTTAAGATAAATATAAAAGAGTAAACTATAATTTACTGAACACATTTTACATACACAGTTATTGTCAGTAGTGGTTGTAATATGCCTTAAATGAACTTTATTTAACATTTAAAGGGCCCATATTATCAATTATCTTGTTTCCTCATCACAAACAGACCTGGAGAATCCATGTATCATTTGTTCAATCGTTTTTCAATATAAAACCAAAAATAAGAAAGTGAAAAAAACAACAACAATTTTCTTCATCTTTTGTCTCCAAAACCAAAATGAAAAAAATGGATAACGATTCGTTTTTTCAGTTTTCGATTTTGTGTTTAAATGAGCCATGGAAAAAACGGGTAATATTCGTTTCGCTTTTCCATGACTTAGACCGCGCTGCCGGACTTTTGCAACACATACGGACTGAACCAGGACTAAAACAGGACTAAACCAGCTCTAAACTGTTTTCAGTCCTGGTCTGGTCCCAGTCTCAGTCCCGGTTTCGGTCCTGGTCTGGTCTCGATCTGGTCCTGGCCTGGTCTCGGTCTCGGTCCTGGTCTCAGTTCTGGTCTCAGTCCTGGTCTCAGTCCTGGCCTGGTTCCGGTCTGGTCCCAGACCTGGTTCAGTCCTGGTTCAGTCTGTATGTGGCGCAAAAGTTTGGCATTGTAGTTTAAATCAGCATAAAATCGAAAAACTGAAAAAAAAAAAATAAAATAAAAAAAATTGTTATCTGTTTTTTCTTTTTGGTTTTGGAGACAAGATAAAGAATTTTTGGTTGTTGTTGTTGTTGTTTGTTTCATTCACACAAACCCTGCGTATTTAGGCTCTGTTATTCTCTCAGACTGAAAACACTGTGTTCCACCTTGTGATGTCGCGGTAATACAAGAAGTGCTCCAATGTCTTTTTAAACTCCAGGCACATTCAATAGAATCATTTAGATAATTTCAACCGTGAAATTTCCAGTCCCTATGAAACAAAAGGTAAAAGGTCTTAGCTTGAAAACTACCACTTCATGACATCACAAGGTGTAACAGAGCATTTTGAGCTTTGGAGATGTAGACAAACTAATAATAAAGAATTACTCATACGCATGAATGAAACAAAACACAACTGGGTGTGCTTTTGAGGCGATAACAACATAACATGACTTAAAGCTCACAAGAGTCAGTTTTGTAAAATATAGGACCTTTAATATCTTGTCTTTAATACAAGGCCCTGCTGACGAAGATCTGGTGGGGCGCCATGACAACGGACACAGCCATTTCCAAACTGGTGGTGTCCTTCTTCTGCCCCCCGCTCATCTGGACCAACCTCATCAAGTTCAGGTAAGTGTTTGCTACGTTTAGATTTAGAAAAGACCTATTCTCAACATTAAAGGGGCACTATGTAACTTTTTGATGGTTGGTTGGTCCTTCACATTCTTGTTTCTATGGAAATGTCTTTGGTCTGCTTGGAATGTTCCAAGGTATGACATTAAACAGCTCTACCTTACATTTAATCAATTACATGTGGTTTTAGTAGCTCAGGGCTACCTACCCCCTGGTCTAGACTATGTAACTTTTTTTGGTGAAGGGTCTGTCACACTCATGTCCATGGAGATTTTATAGATTTGTCTGGAAATGTTCCACAGTATGGCATTTAAATTGGTCTTGTATTTATTCATTTCAGGTGTTTTCATCTTAATAAACATTTGTTCTTACAGTGAAAAAAAAAAAGAAAATGCATCCTCAAATATGTATGTGTGTGTGTGCGCGCGTGTGTGTTTTAGTGATGAAGAGCCAGAGGAGAGCAATAAGGGTCAGTTTGTGGAGCTGGACAGTCTGGACACAGAGAAAGCCCTGCTCCTGACTGATGACGATGACCCACTGTGAGTACAGACCACACACATGTTTACTGACATGTGACGTCACAAAGACTGTCCCAGTACCCACACTACACACTACACACATCGATCAAGTGTACGGTGCATTCATGGGTCAATATGGCAGTATTTTCTGATCTATGTTATAATGTTGTTTCCTCATCAAATACAAACATGGAGTTCTTCTCTCAAAAAAAAAAACAAAAAAAAACAAAGAACAAACTCCTACACCTTGTGATTTCATGTAGTAATACAGGAAGTACTACATTGTTTTGAAACTCTATACACCTTCACTAGAATCATTTGGATAATTTCAGCTCTGGAATTCTCAACCTGTACTGAACTAAAGGTAAAAGGTAACAGTTAACATGAAAACTACCACTACATGACATCACAAGGTGGAACAGAGCATTTTGAGTTTTGGAGATATAGACACACTAATAATAAAGGGTTACTCAAACACATGTGAATGAAACAAAAAGTCAGTTTTGTGTAATATAGGTAATATAAATGTGTGAGTGTAGAAGGGGAAAAGACAGACACAGACAGAACAGCTGTCAGCTGTGCTGTTAAACTGCAGTTACATTCATCAGTAAGTCAGAGCTGAGCACAAATTGAATCATTTGCTGATTGGCCATCAACACATGAGAACAATGCTTCACATTTTACTGTGTTACCTGAACAATGTTAGGGAGGCACTGATCCAGCTTTTTCAGTCCCGATATTAATACTTATTCCAGATCCTCCTTGTAAATCTATAATTGAAGTACACATGTGTGAGTGCTGGGACAGTGCTAGTACCTAGTATGGATGGTACTGGAAAAGCAACAATTTAAATGGAGTAGAATACAAGCTAGAACCTGCCTCATGTGTGTGTGTGTGTGTGTGTCAGAGACTCGTCCCCCGGGGGCCCAGCAGACCAGTCCTGTGCCTTTGTGTGGTGGCGCTTCCTGCTGCGGCGCTGGAGGAGGTTCTGGAGCGCTCCGGTCACTGTGTTTTTGGGAAATGTCATCATGTACTTCGCCTTCCTCATCCTCTTCACATACGTGCTGCTGCTGGACTTTAGGCCCCCTCCGCCCTATGGCCCCGGGGCCCAGGAGATCATGCTCTACATCTGGGTGTCCACGCTGGTGCTGGAGGAGATACGACAGGTGAACATGCGAGGCTCTGTTCAACACTGAATTTACAAAGTTTTCACCTGATAACATGTTTTCAGGAAATAAACAGATCTAAATAGTTAATTATCATAGTGCAATCACTCCAAGCTCATGAATGTTTAACACAGTTCCTCTGTTTATGTTGGACTATTATGGCAACAAGGCTGTCTTCTACCTGTATTGCATCAGTTTCAAAATGAAACCTGTGCAGTTTAATCAACCGATCAACGAACAGGCAGCTTTACCTCAAACATGTATTGGATTTCCAGGCTGTGCAAAACTGAAATATGAGTATGAGTGTCAGTTTTAAATGGGGAAAGCATGTTATTTTGTTTTTTGTTTTTTTTTCCCAGAGCTTCTTCACAGATGAGGAGATGAACATCCTGAAGAAGTTTAAACTGTACTGGGAGGACAACTGGAACAAGTGTGACATGGTGGCCATCTCCCTGTTTGTGGTGGGGGTCTCCTGCAGGTACTGAGAACTACATAGAGTATATAAAATAAATGTATTACAAAAATATTTAAAACAAAAATATTTTAAAACCGTTTCTATTTCTAATACTAATATAATTAATTTGTAACTTTATTACCTGGTCCCCGAAGGGTTGACAGGTTTTGTATTCACCCTGTGTGTAATTCCGCCATTTATGGACCGATTGTTGCCAAATTTGGTGGTTCAAGCCACACGTCATTATAAAGGATAGGCAATTTCAGCAATTTTTGAATCATCTGCGGCCTAAAATATTCACCCAACCATCACACAAGTTGGTACACACATAACCGCGGTACACTGTATGTTACAGGTTGAAACCGGTCAATGTCACTAGAAGGTCAAGGTAACCAAGGTCAAATATGCGTTTTTGGTCATAACTCCGCGAAGGATGGAGCTCGAGCAACGGGAGTGGTCTCAAAATCTCAGAAAAAATATTATCTATTTATAATTCTATGCATTTGTATAGTAAAATATTAATAGTTTTCGAGATAATGACTAATTATAACAGTTCCTTTCTCTTTCAGTGTATGCCGTTAAAATTCTAATTGGATCGAAAATATTGTACATTTCTTCTTTTTCTGGTGATACACAATGCACTGATCTACAGTCAAAGAACTAACATGTACAGAAAAATGACATTTTGGTTACACACTAGTAAACACAGACATTCCCATGTGTGACCAATATCACACAAATGTTCATGGGCCTGTACAGATACACACTTTGCATTGTTGATACAACGATGATGTAATATGGGCTGGGCTCCTCATAAGCTGCTTCTGTGGTGATGAACTGACCCCACCGATGCCTCATGGGAGACCAGGTTGCTTTCTCTGTTTGCGCTTGTTTTTTAGCTTGTTGATGTATATAATTTTAGACTCTAACTTTATCTGTTATAACTCTAATAATATGGATGTGTGGACAGGTATTTCTCACATGGGGACTTAAATCTGTGTGCACATTTTCCTCATGGGGACACTATTTCTTATGGAGCCAAAATCAGGTCCTCCAACAGCAGTATTTTAAAGTTCTAAAGATAGGTCAGGTTAAAATATGTTAATGTTAGGGTGTAGGGGTGAGCCAAGTAGTGCTCATGGTTAATGTTAGGACCAGTTTCCAGGAAATGAATATCAAGTCAATATAATAATGTAAAAATAATAATATTGTCCCATTAGACAAACCCACGTGTGTTTGTGTGGACAGAATGGTGAAGGGCACGTACGAGGCGGGGAGGACGGTCCTGGCCATAGACTTCATGGTGTTCACTCTGCGTCTCATCCACATCTTTGCCATCCACAAACAACTGGGGCCCAAGATCATCATCGTGGAGAGAATGGTCAGCTTTACCATTACCATTTTCGATTTTAAACATACTTTCATATTGTGTCATCTTTCAAACATAAGGAGTTTTGTTACATTTATAGATATTTGTGATCGTTTGTGTTATGTGACTTTTCTGGTGGGTCTGGTCAAATACTTTATTCCATGGAGATATTATTCCTTTGTCTGAAATTTTCCACAGTATGGTATTAAATCATTCTATCTTCATGGAGACCAAACCAAGCCAAGCCAAGTTAGATCTGTGAAGTCCTGATTCAGACGCTCTGGATCATTCTTCGTTCAGATCTACTAGTAGTTAGGCCCGTGTGTTCTTCTTTAGGTTTATTTCTAGTTCTGGTTAGTCTCACGTTTAGTCTGTTTTTTTTTTTCAAAGTACATGCAACGATCCTGACCTTTGTAACTTTTGCGTCCCTCTCACAGATGAAGGACGTGTTCTTCTTCCTCTTCTTCCTGTGCGTGTGGCTTTTAGCGTACGGTGTAGCGACCCAGGCCCTGCTCCACCCCAACGACCCGCGCATCGACTGGGTGTTCCGCCGCGCCCTGTACCGGCCCTACTTGCACATCTTCGGACAGATCCCCCTAGAGGAGATAGATGGTAATGCAGTATTTTCTACTACCACACAAAGGGTTATTAGTATTCTTGCATGACTGGAGCACCACTGGCTTTATGATAGAATGTTTGTCCAGTAATCCAGAAGTTCCCAGGTCAATCCCAACTCTAGACAACAGTGACACTGTGTTCTGGGCAAGGGCGTAGGTTTGGTCTCAGCTTTGGTGGGCACATTATCAGCCCCCACCCCATATGTTTTATGAATTCTTTAAAAAAAAGTACAGTTTGTGTCCATTGCTCTTCTAAAATGAGTCTTTAGTGGATAACAGTGATGTAGAAGTTTGTAGCAGATTTCCCTTTGCTTCTTGGTGATGAGATATTTGAGAGGTCATGTCCGTACATTTTTCCATGGAATATTGTCAATAGAGTCGGGCTGCTGACAGAGCACGAGTAGTGTTCCGTTTTAGAGGTGCACTGTGGAGATAGTCGCTCTTTATGTGCGGCAACTCATTATAAGGCAAGTTTAATTGAAGATGAAGTCAAGTAAGTTCTTTTGAAAAGTTTGTCAAAGTTTGGTGCAGCGTCTTCACTCACGCCTGCTCAAGCCAACATCTTCAGTTGCTGGCCCTGTCCTGCAGCGTCAACAGTTTACTCTCCTGGCACCACTAATGTCATCACTCTGACGTCATATCACTGAATACATCTCGGAACGTCTAATAAACAAAATGTGAACTAAAATGTGTTAAATTAATACTATTGAGTTTGGAAAAATATCAGAATAAATATTTTTTTTTTTTTTTTTTATTGAAATAAAATGGCAAATATAGGTAGGGACTATTTTGTCTTCCTCAAATGTTGGTTGTGACATGTCCCCACCATCTCTAGTGTGCACACCTATGCTTTTGCTTCCATGGCAAAACACTTGTGTCTTATGGGTGTGTACAGGAGATGTGCAAGACAATAGGTAAAAATAAGTCCATGACTACAATCTGCATTATGAACTTGTATTGTCTGAACTGAAAATCTAATTTTAATAACATAAATTGACACTATGCACACAGCCTGATATTTTTTTAGATTGTATGAAATGTATGGCTCCTTTTGGGTTTTAGTATTTGTAACTAAAAAGTGAGAGTGACTAAAAACTGTTGGCTAATGCTTGTGAGTGTAATGTTTGTAATGTTTGAGAGGGACTTGTTTAACACAAAAAGTAGAAAATCTGCTCACCTATCATAGTTCCAACTAAGTAAACTCTTTATGGTCAGACTGTGTTAAATAAAGCTCAGATTAAAGTCGAACTTGAGTAACAAAGCTTCAGACAAAGCAGTGCCTCTTGTTACTTCCACACCCCAGGGAATGTTGATGACAGTGTGAACTTGGACTCAGTGTTATTTTGACTGTGTTGTTAGCGGCGCGTATGCCTGTGATGAACTGCACCGATGACACAGAGGAGATCATCAACGAGGTGAGACCGCCCTGTCCAAACATCTATGCTAACTGGCTGGTCATCCTGCTCCTGGTCATCTACCTGCTGGTCACCAACGTCCTGCTGCTCAACCTGCTCATCGCCATGTTCAGGTCAGGAGCAACTACACAGCACCATGCTCATTATTCTACATCTCAGAGAACAAAATGAAAAGTCAGAACAGAAATAATGATTGAATTTATACTTTATGGACAGAAATGGTAGAGTGACCAAAAAATTTATTCAAGTAAGAGTAAACGTTTCTTCAAAATAATATTACTCAAGGAGGGGTACAGGGTAGTGGCCCAAGAAATTAAGAGTAAAAGGTATTTGGGAAAAGTAGGCCTACTGTTCAAATAAGAGCGTAAAGAGTAACTGTGAAGACGTAACATCAGTGTTGGGAGTAACGCGTTTTATAAAAGTAACAAATTACTGTAATACATTGCTTTTTGCTGTAACGCAGTAATATAAGGTATTACAGGGAAAAAATATATATATATTTTACTCGGTACAAATGTCAGTACCGCGTGCTACAATGCTTTTTAACCGGGATTGAAGTGGTGGGTTGTTCTTCATACAAATTCGCTAAAATCACTGCGATATGAGCAGCAGTGAAACACAGGAGACGAAAGGACTGGCGCAGAACTCCACGCTGTTTAGACCTGATTTAGACCTGGGTCACTTCTGGTTTAGACATGGTTTAGTCCTGGTTTAGACATAGTTTAATCCTGGTTCAGTCCTGGTTCAGCTCTGGTTTAGTTCTGGCTTAGTCCTGGTTCAGTTCTAGTTTAGTCCTGGTTCAGCTCTGGTTTAGTCCTGGTTTAGACCTGGTTTAGTCCTGGTTCAGTTCTGGTTCAGCTCTGGTTTAGTCCAGGTTTAGTCCTGGTTCAGTTCTAGTTTAGTCCTGGTTCAGTCTTGGTTTAGACCTGGTTTAGTCCTGGTTTAGTCCTGGTTCAGTCCTGGTTCAGCTCTGGTTTAGTCCTGGTTTAGTCCTGGTTTAGACCTGGTTTAGACCTGGTTTAGTCCTGGTTTAGTCCTGATTCAGTCCTGGTTCAGCTCTGGTTTAGTCCTGGTTTAGTCCTGGTTCAGTCCTGGTTCAGCTCTGGTTTAGTCCTGGTTTAGACCTGGTTTAGTCCTGGTTTAGTCCTGGTTCAGTCTTGGTTCAGCTCTGGTTTAGACCTGGTTTAGTCCTGGTTCAGTCTTGGTTCAGCTCTGATTTAGACCATATATGGTGCAAAAGTTCAGCATCTTCACAGTTATTTTGGTGAGAGTAACTTAAGAATGCTGCAATAGTCATGTAATGCCTTAAATTTTAAATACAGTAATATTGTAATGTAACTTATGACTTCGAAATTACAGTAATAAGTCATAAATAACGCATTACAGTTTTAAAGTAACTTGCCCAACAGTGCATAACATCAGATTTATAATTTAAAGTTAATGTGATTCGAATAACAATACATCAAATGCACACTTTTTAACTTTTTAATGTCATTTCTTAGTTTGGAATGTTTCACAGAATGACATTAAACAGCTCTACCTTATATTTATTCAATTACAGGTGGTTTTATAGCTCAAGAATATCTAGAAAAACAAATATTCTAACTGTGAGCGGGATTGCGTCTCCACAAATCTGACCTGTAACTTGGTCTACTTTGGTCTCCATGAAGATAGAAAGGTTTAATACCACACTGTGAAACATTCCAGACAAAGCAAAAACATCTTCATGGCGAAAAACAAAATCATCATCATCATCGAATCATCAAACGATCATATCTGAAGAAGAAGCGATGCAAGAAACACAAATATTCAAATCATTTCATATTGTCACCGTAAAGCTTTTGTCACTTGTAGACTTATTGTACTACATTGGGAAGAGGAACCCAAACTTTTACTCAACTAAGAGTACTGATACGTCCATAACAATATTACTCAAGTAGGAAAAATAAAATACTCAGAAAAGTGCAAACTCACTCAAATGAATATAACTTAGTATTACCCACTTCTCTTTATGCTATTTTTTTTGTAAGTCATTTGTCAGTGGGGTACAAAATGTAGTATGTGCATCTGTTTTACGAGACAATTTGCAGAAAATACTGTTTGCTTTAAATGGAGCCATGTCCTTCTGTCATTGCCTTCACTGTGGGACTGTTAAGTGTTGTATACAAGAGTTGTATGGTCCAAATGTTCCCAAAGAATAGTCCAAAGATCCACTGACACAAACAGCCTGAAGAAGAGGAGTGCATTATTAACTGCACTTTTGGGGCCATATGAAAAAGTGCAATATGAGCTGCACTTTAGGCCATAGACATATTGTGTAGTAGTTTGTGTTCTATGTGGATGTGTGGATTGTGTAGCTTTAGGTCAGAGGAATTTATGTATTAGGCACAGTATTATGTATGAAACTGTTTGGATGTCTGTTTTCATTATGCCCCTGATGTCCCAAGATAAATGTCTCCACTTGGTGACAATAAAGGCTTATCTTAATATCAGTGGATGGACCTATTTTAATAACAGCAGTGTTCACAGGCCTTGAAGCAGTTAAATATCTGTCCAAAATCATCACTTATTGTTTTTAGCCATATTTAAAGGCGCTATATTACATTAAATTGACTCTTGGGAACTTTAAACCATGTTAGAATTTGTTACTTCATCAAAAACATATCTGGAGTTTTTTTTTTTTGTTTCATTCACATGTTTGACGAAGTTTAGTTTAAAGATGCCAATTCCACGTCTGAAATGATCCAAATGATTCTAGTAATACGTGTGTTTGTGTGTTAAACATGTGTGAGTGAAACAAAATGCTAATTCTGGTGTGTTTTTTGATGAGGAAACATTATAACATGTCTGTAACATGATATGGGCTTTTTAAAGTTTATTATTATTATTATTATTATTATTATTATTATTATTATTATTATTAGTAGTAGTAGTAGTAGTAGTAGTAGTAGTAGTAGTAGTAGTAGTAGTAGTAGTAGTAGTAGTAGTAGTAGTAGTAGTAGTAGTAGTAGTAGTAGTAGTAGTAGTAGTTCAAATGTAGTTTATAATGTCTGAAAATGAAAAAGGTATGATATAAATGACCAGTGACATACCTCCTGTCTTAAAGTCTTCTGTGTGCTCTGCAGCTACACATTCCAGGTGGTGCAGGAGCATACAGACATCTACTGGAAGTTTCAGAGGTACAACCTGATCGTGGAATACCACAGTCGACCCGCTCTGGCCCCGCCCTTCATCATCATCAGCCACCTGTCCCAAGTCTTCCTCAGCCTGTGCAAGAAGCCCGAGTCCAAGCAAGAACTCCTGGGTACTACACACCACTGAGCTAGAATAAGGGACTAGATGGAACCTAGAGTAAAGAATGTGCAGTTCCAGCAGACATGTTGTCAGTATAGACTTCTACTCAAGAGCTAACTAACAGGGAGTCAGAAAATAAAATTTTCCCTGTAATGTCTTAACAGAGAAACACAGAGTTCCTTGCATTATTAGGACTACAAATATATAATCATATTTCCATTTAAACACTTACATTTACTTAGTTTATTCCTTAATAGCATTAATCTTCTATCTGAAGCTGGAGGACAGGTCCGGATTTTGTGGTGGGATTTCTTGTTTATGTGTCTGACTGCAGGTTATTGACCTGGTTTATGGTTAAGACCTTTGTAATTACTGGGCCTATGCACATGGAAAAGATTTTTGTTATAATACAGTGAGTTCTTGGATAAAAGAAATGAACAAGTTCAACACTTGTGAATTAACCTTTTGGATATTTTATGGTACACTTGAACATAATTAATAGAGAAAACTGTCTCTTGTCCCCATCTGGGAGTATGACATCATCACAGAATATGAATACCGTAAATTCTAAGGGGACATATATTGTTTAGATATTGGTATAATATAAATAAACCCAACTTTGAATAGTGTGTTTTCTTTGCTGGCATTGCAGAGAAGGAGCTGCCTCCAGGCCTGGACCAGAAGCTGAAGACATGGGAGACGGTGCAGAAGGAGAACTACCTGGCCAAACTGGAGAGAAAGCACTGGGAGAGCAGTGATGAGAGGCTCAAAAACACTGCCTCCAAGTGAGACGCAACTGTAGTAACCCCAAAACACAAATACCTTTGTTTAACATGTATTTATGGGTTAAAGGTGTATGCTGTTGCCTTCTAAGGGTCTCTATTGCTGAAGATAAGGCTGTGCATTTGTTAGTATTTAGCCCATGTTCAAATCCAGAAGGGACTTAAACAGGAACAGAGAGTGAAAAATCTTCATCCAAACTTGAGACGGTCCAACCACAGTGTCTCTCAAATGCAGAAGACATCTCTGCTCCAAAATGATTGCATTGTTCAGAACAAAATATATAACTAAATTAAATAGATTTTAGTGGTTCAGGTGTTCATTCTGCAGAAATTTACACTGTTGCTCAGTTATTTTTTCCCCTTTTGTGCATGTAAGATGTCATGTTTGTTTTGACATGAACAGACCATGTCCAAGTCAATTCAGGGAGACAATTAACATATGTTTCCAAATCCATTCTTTGTAAAGTTTTGTCAAAATGTATGATTCTGGCTGGACAGGTAACCAATATTCAGCAGTGAAGAGTACCTAATAGGATAGGGATAGGTAGTTGTAATTTTAGTAGAATACAGTTTTAAATGTACTACTTGTAATTTAGAATAATTCTAGCCATGTAATTGTAATAGTTACAGTTAAGCAGTTAAAGTCCCAGTCATGTAGTTAAACTACAATGCACATTGTAGTTTAAAATGACTTAATTCAGCTTTAAACAATCATAAAATGGAAAACAAATTAATCCTGACAACATAAATTGCTCGGCATGACTACAAAATGATGATGATATATTGGTCATTGATGTGAATCTACAGTAAAAGGTCAAAGAGAGATTCATTTGACCAAGCTTAAGCAAAATGTGAAAAACTCTGTGATTCATCATTAGTGCTCCATAATGTTAAGTCCAGTGTGTGGAAAGGTGATCAGTTTTTCTTTTTATAACAATTTGGTGTGCATTTCCAGAGTGCAGAGTTTGCTGAGAATCGTTGGTGGCTTTAGAGATCAGGAGAAGCGCCTGGTGTCTGTGGAGACACAGGTGAGTGAAATGTCTTAAATCATTCTATCTGATATAAACACACTGTTCTTCTAAGTCGTGGTTGGCGGTTTGACTCCTCAGATCCGGTACTGTGGCGAGGTGCTGTCCTGGATGGCCGAGTGCTTTGCTCTGAGCACCCTGAAGTGTGAGAAAGATGCTCCCAAAGCTCCATGTGAGTAATGCAGACGATACACTACAGTCTATGTGCTTTATGTTTAAATACAAGAAATGAAAATGTTCCTAACAAAGACATTTGACTATTTTAGTTTTTTTTTAAAAATAGCAATAATTAAAAGTCTGTGGGTCGTATCTTGCGTCTGTTTTTTCCATGAGCGCAGGTGTGAGGTGTGGAGCTCTATATAATAAATAAATAAGAAGTGTGTGGTACTTAAATATTAGGTGGAGTGGAGCAGACTGAGGGTTTTATGCCTGCTTCCTCTATCGGCTCAGCTCTGCTCTACAGTTTGGTTTGATCATGATCTGTAAAAAATCTTCTCATTCACATGACGCTGTTTACAGCACTAACCTAAAGTGTGTTTTCTTACCCTGTACCCATGGAGCAGCACCTCCATCTACAAGTGCAGGTGCGCAAAGCAGTAAGATCAGAAACATTTATATGACAATAAATGTTTTCCGTAATTCATTGACCTGTTTGAGACCAAATGCAGTGGGCAACTGTGAGAGGAGAATGTGAGCAGCAGCAGTAGCAACAGTAGAAACTCGTACCTCAGGTGGGAGACACGGGACAGGTGGGACCAGGGGGAGAGAGGAGATCAGCGGGTCTGATGTGGGATGGGAAAGACACAAGAAAGACACTGGTCTGCTGCATCATGGGAGACAAAAGAACAGTGAAACGCAGAGAAAATTATGATAGACGTGAGGGACACGTGTGAACAGAACGAAAGCCCATCCAAAATCCTATAATCTTGGCACCTACTGCTGCTGTTTTTTTCTTTCTTATATTTTTATTTACTATGGGTCATAAAGTCCCTAAAACAACACAATGTTACCTACTAGAAGTACATCTGCCAATACATTAACAAGGCGTCATGTGAGTGGTTTAATGTCTTTATGTACTTTGTGTGTATCCATATTTGTCTGTCCACAGTGAGTTTGACCAGTTCAAAGGAGAAGACATCCAAGGACAAGGACAAGCCCAGAGACACAGAGGACCCAGAGGGGGCGCACGCAGCAGCCAAGCTCCCTTACATTGACGAGTAGCACTGCAGAGAAATTATGACATTTTTATTTATTATCAAGCCCTAACATATTTAAGTGTGCCTTTATGATTAAGATTATTATTACTATATTTTTTTTTTCTATTGTAATTAAAATTTTAATAAACAATGTTTAAAGTTCATATGAGTTTTACTTTTTTTGATATATTGGTCACTGATGAGAATCTACAGTAAAAGATCAAAGAGAGATTCATTTGACCAACCTTAAAGCAAAATGTGAAAAACTCTGTGATACTTTCCACAACATAAACCACCTCAAAGAATACTATGCTTTCCATGCACCACCATGGCCCAAATTAGACCAGGACTAGACCAGGACTAAACCAGGACTCATACTAAACCATCACTACCAGGTTCAAAGTAAACTCTAAACCAGGAGCAGCCCAATGGAGCACTAAAACACGAGACAACAAATGGCACACCCAGTTTCATTAATGTTAAAAATCTTGTATATTTTCCACAACTAAAGTTCAATGTTTTTAATGAATGAAATACACAAACATTAAAATATTAACATGAATATACAATGCATAAATTATAGCCAGTGACAAACACACAGACACACTGAGAACTATAGTAAGAGATTGATCTAGAGATTGTTCACAAAAAGGCATTTACTGTTAAGAGTCCACACCTAACGAGCAAAAAGAGCAACATTCAGCGTTCATAAAGTGTGCAGTTGTGCTGTGGGTTAGTGACGTGCTAGAACGCTTCCTTATGGCACCATTTGATTCAAACACTTTGTGATATTGTTCTTCTGTGTAAAGGTTGTGTGTCAGAGCCTTAGATGATTCTTGAAGTGAGAGGAAAAGTAAAATACAGCATCTGTAATGAAACTTAAAGGCCTCACATCAGCTAGTGCATGTCCCAGACTGGCTCCTACTCACATCTCTCCTTACATTCATTTACCTAGAGAAAATGTGCTTATTTCAACTCCTCTGGGTCGATCTTTTAGTGCGCTCTGGATTTTACTTTAAATTTCCTTAGGCCTCAGTCTCTGCTACTTTGCAATGTATTGGAAAGAAATTGAACTTGATATGTAACTGTAAAGTGGTCAAAGCATTTATATCGTGTTTGTATTGAGCTAAGAAATCTAAGAGACATGTAGTTATTCTGTAAATGGCACCAGTGTCAGCAGTGGAACTCCTCTGTAATGTGCGGTGAAGGCCTGGGCTCCTTCAGCTTGCTCCTAAGTCCCAGACAGCACAGGCCACAGTCTGGTTGTACGTCTCTGGTCCTGGGCAGTAGGGAGGGGACAGTGTGGTTGTATATTTAGGTGATAAAGGTGATAAGGGCCACAGTCTGGTCATGTATCCTTAGTCCCTGGTAATAGGGGCTTCAGTCCGGTTGTATGTTTTTATTCCCTGGCGGTAAGAGCCACAGTCTGGTTTTTAGTCCCGGGCAGCAGGAGCCTCGAGGCCCCGGGCCTGCACTGCGGGCCCTTCCCTGTGTCCAGTGTCAAAGCGCGGGGTGACCTCACAGCGGATGAGCAGTGTGTCGTCTTTGATGAAGGCCTTCTGGTTCAGCTGTTGCAGGTGCATGAACGTGACATAGCCAAAGCCTTTGGGGTTGCGCTGGATGGTGGGCTTCTGAAAGGCCTGCAGGTCTGGTTTGGTCTCCATCATTTCCATGTGGTGATGGCCCTCAGGCCCCTGGTCCAGGATGGCCAGGCGGATGACACCCTGGAAGGGCCAGGACAGCTGGCTGTCAAATAAACCTTGCATGGTGTGGACAAAGAGGGAGATGTAGTTGGAGCAGCGCAGGGCGCTGGGTGTCTGCAGGTGCAGCCGCAGACACAGCTTGTAACCAGGCCGTCCGGTGTAGAAGCCTGGGCTGTGCTCCACCACAGGCTGGCCTGCCTCCTGGTTCTTAAGCAGAGCAGAGAAGTTGCGCAGCCTCCAGATGAACACTCCATGGCATTGCTGTGCCTCCAGCTCTTTCACCGTCTCCTCCAGCATGGACACCCTACGACGCAGCTCTGTCAGCTGGCCCGTCTGAAAGGAACACAGAACAGGGGCCAAGATTAGACTCAAATGTCAGAATTTTTTTATCAAATGGATAAATGAATATTTATCACAACTTTAAATGAACTTCTCTTTTTGTTTTAAAAGTTGATGTTGTCTTATTTCTTTATTTTTATACCTGTGTCTCCTTGAGTATGATGAGCTCTCTCAGCTGGTGGTCCTGCTTCACCAGCCGTGTGTCCATTTCCCGCAGCCTCTGCATTTCCTCGCTGGGCTGGGGAGGGGCGCCGTTACAGGCGGCTCGAGGCTTGGCACCGTTCACACTAAGGCCTCGCAGGAACTCAGCCATGAACCTCATGTGCATCTGAGTGAACTCCTGCATGTGCTGGGCCAGGTCATGTCTCAGCATCTGCAACAAGCAACACAAGGGTACGATACACGAGTACAATACATACATAAGTGTGTGCTATATTGTGATGGTCATATTGAATTGACCCATTGGGGTATGCTGATGTGACAATATAGGACAATGAGATATAACTTATAATTTTCAAGCTTTCAGAAGAAGTTAATAAAAAATTACATTCTCTTACCCTTTCCTTGCAGCCAAAAATACTAAAGGTACATGCTATGGGTGCCTTTGGACAGTCAGTGTCACAGTGGGATTCCATCTGAAAAATAACATCAGAACAATCCATATTTAATAACAGTAGTTTTCTGTCACTATTATCTTATGTCCCCTCTGCTTATTTCACTGTGCTGTTAGTGACAGGTGTAGTGAGCCATGTGTTATTACAGGTTTCACATTATTGGCCACCTTCGGATATGACTGTGTCTTATAACTAAGGCAGTGTTTAGCACAATATAAAATTAGAATAACATGGTGATAATCCTAAAGCTGCTTAACAGAGGATTTTATAATACTTTTCTAACAACTTTGCCATTTAAGTTATAGTAAGCCTTTTAAGTTGTGCCTTTTAAGTTGTGCTTCCGTATCTCACGCCTTATCTGTTTCATTATTAGAGTTTCTCGCTCTAGGCTTTAGCATTAGCAATTAGCCACAATCTCTATCCGCCTCCTCTTGCAACTCAGAGAAAAATCAGCTGCTATGCACAATCACCAGCGATATGGCTATTTATAACTAATATTAAAGGTCTGTCATCTGCCCACCTCCACAAATGGAGAACTACAAAAGCAGAAGAAATGTGATTCATGGATTCATGATAAATGTTTATAACCCCAGTGTAACCACCAGCTTCTGCAAACCACACTGCAGCTGTACAGAGCCCAGTATGGAGCTCAGCAGTGGATTTGTGGAATAGATTTCACAGATGGAATCATGGGGTGACTGTTGATATTACACAAAATTGACTCGTTAGAGCTTTAAGACATGTTATAATGCTGTTACCTCATCAAAAACATAGCCACACTTTTGTGTTTTGTTTCACACAGGATTATATGTGTTTGAGTAATCCTGGTTTATTAGTCTTTAGTTGTTTATTATCTACAAAGCTCAAAATGCTCTGTTCGGAGTCCTGCAACAGGTCGGGTACTCGTGGGTTTGCTGAAATGGGTGAGTTTTAATGTTATGGAATTTTATGGGCGGGTATGCGGGCCGGTAGCAGTTACACATGGGCAGACCAAGACTAAACCAGAACTACACCAGGACTACACCAAGACTAAACCAGGACCACAACAGGACTAAACCAGGACTAAACCAGGACTAAACCAGGACTACACCAGGACTACACCAGGACTAGACCAGGACTAGACCAGGACTAGACCAAGGACTAGACCAGGACTAGACCAGGACTACACCGGGACTACACCGGGACTACACCGGGACTAGACCAGGACTAGACCAGGACTAGACCAGGACTACACCAGGACTACACCAGGACTAGACCAAGACTAAACCAGGACTAGACCAGGACTACACCGGGACTACACCAGGACTACACCAGGACTACACCAGGACTACACCAGGACTACACCAGGACTAGACCAAGACTGCACCAGGACTACACCATGACTACACCAAGACTACACCAGGACTAGACCAAGACTAAACCAGTACTACACCAGGACTAGACCAGGACTAGACCAAGACTAAACCAGGACTACAACTGGACTACACCAGGACTAGACCAAGACTAAACCAGGACTACACCAGGACTATACCAGGACTAAACCAGGTTTAAACCAGGTTTAAACCAGGACTAATCCTGGATTTAAAAAAGAGAAAGAACCGCGAGCCCATGGAGCAGGGTGTCCGCGAAGTGCGATTGGGCGACGGCTGCGCTTACCTCCGTGGGGCACTGAGCTCTGAGCCGGTCCGTTCACCTGTGCTACCCCGACGGACTCCGCAGGCGCATCCGAGTCCATCTCGACAGTGAGTCCTTTTTAGTCCTGGTTTAGTCCTGTTTTAGTCTTGTTTTAGTCCTAGTTCAATCCTGGAATCAGTCCTGTGTTAGTCCTGGGTTCGTCTTGGTTCAGTCCGTGGCGTGTGCGGCGCAAAAGTGCAGCATCTCGATCCTTCTTTCTTTTGCTCAGTAAATAAAGCCTGTGAAGTGATGATAGTCGAGTTGTGTCTGTGAATTCGTATTTGTACTGAAGAAAGTGTAACCGTTTCATTTCCTTTCGTGATTGTAGTTCTTGAAGTCGCAACTTTTCAATTCATATTCTGACGGATGCTTCAGTTAGAATGCTTTTAATTTGTGTGCGATTTATCATGGGCACGTGCCGGTTACAGGTGGAATGTTAACGTGTCCGAGAGGGTGCAGGTTTAATTTTGATATAATCACGGTTAACAGGCGGGTGCGGTGCTGTAATGCGCAGGTGCGGGTCTCCAAAAATGGACCCGTGCAGGACTCTGGCTCTGGTCCACCTTGCGATGTCATGTAGTGGCAATATTCAAGTTAACAGCTACCTTCTACCTTTAGGTCAGTAGAGATGGTCATTTCCAGGTCTAGTGATTCTAGTGAAGATGTACAGAATAAAAACACAGTGGAGCACTTCCTGTACTACCACATGACATCACAAGGTGGAACAGAGTGTCTTCTATTTGAGAGAAGAACTCAGCCTAATTATACAGGATCTGTGTGTTAACCAAAACACATCTCCAGAGAATAAAATGAAACAAAACACAACCGTGAATGTAATAAAACACAACTCCAGGTATGTTTTTCATGAGGAAACAACATTATAACATAGATCAGACAATAGCGTAATATGGGCCCTTTAATGTGAACTTAAGCAATGCTAAATAAATGCAAAAATAAACACAATAAGCAACCTTGCTTTTAAAGTGGAGACTGACCTGGTCTCTTAGGAGGTCCATGTCGCAGTACTGACACGTAACACTGGCAAAGGGACACTGCTGCTCGTGGACCTGTTACACAAGCTCTGTTAGAACACAATCCATCACTTTGATTTGTCCTCTTTGACATTTAAAGACACTGGAGTCAGCTCTGTGGGGCTTTGTGGGGCTCAGTGGGGCTGTGGGTGTGTGTGCATGTCTGTGCGTGCATGGGGGCAAGGCATTATGATAGAGTTTTCAATTCTTGGCCCGAGACCAAACACCAAATTTGCTTTCCCCACTCTGTTGTCCTGTTGGACCAGGTTCGGTATAGTTTAGTTTTTTTTATTTATCAGGGACAATACACATAAAAAAACAATGCCCTACACAAGGGGGTATTATGTTTGTGCCAGGTTATAGCAAAATTGCCAATTTCCACCTTCAGTCCCTGAACAGGTTCTAGGGTGTAAAGCTACTGTAGTGTTCCTTCTCCCCCTGAAGACGAAAGGTGTGGACCCCAAGTAAATAAAGTGGTCAAATAAATGCAACGTGAGGGGTGTGTGAAAAAAAGTGAGTGCCTGATAATGCAGTGAAGAGTGGAGGAGAAGAGGCGAGAGACGCAGAGGACGTGAAACAGCGAAGACAAAGGGGAGCGAAAATGTGTGCCAGTGACCAGGAACAAGCATGTGTGGTACTAGAGACAACTGCAGGTAGAATACTACGAGCATGGAAACACATGAAGCCCCATCAGGTGCGCTTATTCTGCCACTAAAACTGTGAACGCAAAACTCAGGTTACTTAATATAACTCTGGTTCTTTGAGTGTGCAGGCTTCAGCTAATTAGTGTGAGTTCTTTTATCACACTGTGGGGACTGAAATGTATATTCATGTTATGTGCACCTGTATCACTAAAGAGGTAAACCCTTGACTATTAGATCATAAGTATGGTTTGGCAATGCTTACAGGTGTATCATGCTGCCTGCGTGTCTCCATATTGCAGGTATTGCCTTGCCTGTGATGCTCCACAGTCTGGCATTAAACTAGTACATCTCCATGGAGACAAGCAGATAACGCCTCCAAGCCAAGTTACAGGTGGAGCTTAAGATACACTTTATTGTTGCTGTAAATGGTAACAAGTTCACACGCATTCATACACCAATGTACACAGACACAGGGGGCAAGGTGGGTTAAGTGTCTTGCCCAAGGACACAACAGCATTCATCCGTGAGAGCTGGAATTGAACTACCAATCTGTGAATGAGTGAACAAATGCTCTACCATCTGAACTACTGTCACCTTTAGGGAGAATTTTGCAGTTGCATTATCCTTTTATGCTACTGGGACCCATCTCCAAAACTTAAGGTAGGCTTGGTCAGGACTACCTTAGCTGGAGGATTTGACCTATTGTCCATGTTTAGGTTGAAAACACATTGGTGTGAGGTGTGAGTGCTAACCATTCAGTCACTGTGCCCCCAGAAACAACACTGCTCTGTATTTTTAAAACAAGAGTAATTGAATACATGCAAGACAAAAAGGTTTAACGCTGATCAGTGTCCAGCAAATGAATGTAAGTCAGTGTAATGTCCCCAAAAGCACCTGACATGTATGTGCATGCGTTACCTGTCTCTCCTCATAGATGTAATAGACCACACAGTCTGGGCAGCACACAGGTCTGCGGGGACACTCCTCTCCGGCGTGCTGCTCCACCAGGCTCTTCCTCACTGCCTTCTGACAGTGAGGGCAGGGGAGGGTGGAGAATTCGCACACAGACAGGTGGTTCTGACACACACACAAATCACAACCATTACTTTTCTGGGTTTCATTTTTCTAATATTAAAAGTGAATTATGTAATTTTTCTGGTGGAGGGTCTGTCAAATGCTTTTCTCTGTGGATTCCAGACATATAGCGTTTCACATTATGGTTGGGCGGTATCCAGATTTTCATACCGTGAAATCGTCTCAGGATTTTACCGGGGTATACGGTATTACTGTATTACCAAAATCTTTTAGTATGGCTTTGGTAAACTACGAAGCCCCACTGCTGTATGGTCTATACGTATGACCTGCAGACACACGAACTGTCTCCAACGCGACACACGCACAGAACAGACTCACCGTCAGCCCCAACACCCTCTGTCACAGAAAAAAAACATATATTCCACTGAAAAAACATATATTCCACTGAGTCATGTCCTTTAGTCCGACAGAAGCTGAACCGTGTCAGCAGCACAAGAAACAAGCTGTTTTTATCAGCGCTTACAGTTCATGCAAATAAGCCATGTGGTTTTAAGTTTTATAAACAAATGTGCACCTGAAGCCAAAATACTGCCAAACTGCAGAAGTACTAGTATTTTGGGGAGGACCAACTCGCCTGCAGATGGACTTGCCATCTTGTCTCACTTATGAGCGTCACATGACAGCGGAACGAAACTAATCAAATCAAGTCATCTACCCAAGAAACATTATAGATACTATTAGTTTTAATTCGTGATAGCATTAAATTGAAAATACAACCACACATTAATTTGTGCTGAGCAAACAAATTTAGATATCAATAAATTATAATATTATATTAGGTCCTTATGCGCTACAGATTTTTTAAATGAAACTGATACCGTTGCTACTTTTTGATATCGCTCTATACCGTAATACCGTATTATCACCCAACCCTATTTCACAGTATGGCTTTAAACCTTTCCATCTTTATGGAGACTAAACCAGACCAAGTTACAGGTCAGACCTGTGGAGAGGCAACCCTGTTCACAGTAAGAATGCCTGTTTTTCTAGTTTTTTTTATTTTTTTTTTTCAATTAAAGAAACGTAAGTTAGAACTGTTTAATGTCATACTGTGGAACACTCCAGGCAGAGCAATGACATATCTATAGAAACAAGCAGGTGACGGGCCCTCCATCAGAAAAGTTACACAATGCACCTTTAAGATTAATCTCTATCTCTGAATTTGACATTGAAACACTTCTTTGATACATATTAGTATACTGTAGTAGTGTGATGCATTGTGGCACACTTTTATACCACTGTGGCTGTTGTGGCTGTGAGACAGGAAATTGAGTATTCATCATCTGAGTAATGCTTTTTGATACATGCATTTGTGCCTGTATATGACTTTATACATGCATGCTAATCAATAAATGACTATACTGAAAATATTATGGTCCTATTGCTCTATAAGCTCTAAATCCACTCATTCCTTGAAGCTTGCATAACTTATACTAAATACATAGAAATGAATAAATGCCTAGTACTAGATGGCTTTAACAATAAAAACTAGAGATCACTCCACATTCTGTTGGCTGTAAGTACAAAGACACTAACAAGGAAATGGCTTAAACCTGAGTGGCCAACAATCGAGAACTGGATTGATACTGTGCAAGAGATCTACACAATGGAAAAGGTTTCATTTTTACTGAAAGTGCAGCTGGACTCATTTTACGTATGTAAAGCCTGTAAGATCAGACTTCATGTAAAACTACTGTATGTTTTCAAAACAAAGAAATGAATAATATTGATAACATTGATAAAGCATTAAACAGAAGGAAGACTATTTGGACTGATAGTGATTATAGATTATAATTTTCAAAAAAACAGTCCATACAGATGCCAAATTTTCTTCTGATTCGACCTGTTCCATGTGCTGTTTGAGTTCGTCTGTCAGGATAAATACTATATCGACTTCAATATATGGTAGGTGGAACAATAGTTTTGAGGGTCAATATTTATTGTAAATACTTTGTTTTTGTACTAGTGGGGACCAGATGATATTAAAGGTTTCTGGACACTGTTTTTGAAATCAAGACATTTCAGCTTCCAGAAGGTATAACTACTGCTATTCTGCTATTTATATATTACGGCTAATATTTGTAATGATGACGTACATTTGAAATTGTTTTTTGGGAGGGGCAATCCTGCTGTAGAATTATTATGTTGTGGATATTTTCATTCAGCAACATATAACATTTATAGTTGTGTCATAGTTCATGTAAGGCTCATGTCTGACAGTGTAGCTTCACCACAGAGATGACGCAAAATTGACTCTCGTGAGCTTTGAGTGTTAGAATATTATTATCTCATCAAAAACATACCCAGAGTTGTCTTTTGTTTTCATTCACGCATGTTTGAGTAATCCTTTATTAGTCTGTCTACATCTCCAAAGTTTAAAAGTTCCATTCCACCCTGTGATGCCTGGTGGTAATTTTCAAGTTAACAGTTACCTTATAGCTCATTATCACTACCACATGACATCACAAGGTGGAACAGAGTTTTTTTGGTTTGAGAGAAGAACACAGCCCAAATATGCAGTGTTTGTGTGTTAAACATGTGTGAATGAAACAAAACATAACCTGGGGTATGTTTTTGATGAGGAAACAACATAATGTAATATGAGCTCTTTAAAACTTGCAGTGTGTTCCAGGAATGTCTCGATTGTACCTCTAGAGTGCGGAGCTCCATCTTGCCTGAGCAGCCAGGGTTGGGGCAGCGCACACTGAGAGACAGAATCTCTCGTTTGGCAAAGTTATCTGGAAACAGCTGGTCCTCAGACAGCATCTCATTGTCCACCGGGCACTTCTGCCCCGTGTCCCTGTCAAGAGACAAACAAGGCTAATGTTAGCAAGAGAAAATAACCAATCAAGTCATGCTCTTCAAAGACAGGATAAGTGCATAGCAGACATACAGAATGAACTGAATGAATACTTGAATAAGTATTATATTAGCATACAAAACATGTACAATATCAATATGCAATGGCCTCAAAGGGTAACACTATATAATAAGGCATACCTATACATCATTTGTAAATGTTTGCATCTATGATGCAATAAATGATACTTGATGACAGGTATGCCTTACTATAAAGTGATACCCCTCAAAGAAATAGTTTTATGTCTTCTAATTTACAGCTGATTATATCAAGGACAACTCAGGTGGCCAGTCACAGCAGTATAACATAGCTTAACAGCTAAATAATGTTAGTAAATCAATATCAATATAACACATAGCATTAAACACAGCATTTACATTTACCATTGCTCTGTTATAAACAAATATAGAGTGGAAGTGGTTGGCAGCCCTCCGCCTCTTTGCAACATCTGTTGACAATCCATCTTGTATAAGACCAAACAGAGAATTAAAGAACTCTGGCCATTGTCACTGTTTTTGCTGCCTTATACATTCAGCGTGTCTGTGTTCTATATATTTAGGGGAAGGCATATTGTCTTTATTATATTAATTTACTTGTTTCCTGATAACACGATTCAAGTGATATGCCAGTCCAAAAGAAATGTGTTAAAGCATGTCCTTAGTTGAGGTTTATATGTGAAATATTTGTAAAAGTGCCCACAAAAGTGCAGAAAACTTCATATGTTATTTTTTTTAATTTTAGATTTGCAAATTACATATTAAAATGTTCACACTGACAGCTGCAAGAGGGCACTCTAGGCTTCTGTTTCAGTATCTGCTATTCTGTACCACTGTGCATATCTCCTGCAGAAAAAGCCACTGTCCTGCTGCAAGTAGTCAAGTATTCAGCAAAAACAGTAATCGAGCAGCAGAAAGAAAGTTTGGAGTGAGCAAGAAACCTGTGAGGGACTGGAGGAAATTTGGGATGGAGAACACAGCTTCAAGGCAACCGGGCAGGTGCGCCATGTAACTTTCCTGGAAGTCATTGGCTGGACCGACTTCAGTGACACTGAAACCATCCTGTCGGGATTCAGAAAGGCCGGAATAATTCTAACTGGAACTGATACTGAGTCTGATGACAGTTACGCAGAAGAGGAAGTGGTGCTCCTTTTACCTCCGGAGGTCACGGAGTTGCTCAGAAGTGACAGCGAGGATGAGGAATTCAATGGATTTAGTGATTTGGAGTGAGATCAAAAGTTTGGTAAACTTGTTATGTTCTGTTGTTTATGCTCTAGTTATCTGAATAACTGTTCATACGTTATGTTAACATACCAGACGCCTATTCAGTCTGTTGTTCTCTGTTCTATTGTTATTACTATAACTTGCCTTTCAAGATGAAATGTCGGTTTCTGGTCTCTGATTTTATAAAATAAATTTCCCCCAAAAAGTGCAACTTATAGTCTGGTGCAACTTATATATGTTTTTTTTTTTTCATTACGTATTTTTTGGCTGGTGCGACTTATACTCCAGAGCGACTTATAGTCCAAAAAATACGGTACTCGATATTCAATTTTAAATTTTTTTTTCAAAACAATATTCACAATATTATCCATATATTAATCATCTGGCCACCTATAAATGATGTATTTATTTAACTTTTTGGTTGTATTTATTTAACTTTTTGAAGTCTGTCAACTTCTATGGATATGTCATTGCTCTGCCTGGAATGTTCCACAATATGACATTAAAGAGCTCTATCCTACATTTACTCAATTACTGGTGGTTTTATAGCTCAAAAATATCTAGAAAAACAGGAATTCTCAATGTGAGTACGAAACCTTGCCTCTCCACAGATCTGATCTGATTAGATGGACCCTCCACCAGAAAAGTTTCACAAAGCACCTTTAAAGAACTTACCGTATGGATTTCTCGATGCAGTTCTTGCAGAATCGGTGTCCGCAAGGTGTCTGGACAGCGTTGCGGAGGGCCATGAGGCAGATGGGACACTCGTACTTGCTCTCCAGAGGGGGGTCAAACTCCACATCGTAGCCCTGCTGAGGGGTCGGGGTCGAGAGACTGCTGCTGCTTGTGAGGGTTCCGGGCCCCTCCGATGGGCTCAGGAGTGACTCACGGTCCTTTTCCATCATCTGCAGAGCACACTCAGACAGCTCTCCCCCCACTGCACCCTCATAACTGTCCTCCTCCAGGGTCTTACACGAGTCGTAGCACGCCATCTGCTGGAGAGAGGAACAGAGGCTAGAGTTCAAATCAATTAAAGACAATAAATTATACTTTTAATTGGTGAATTTAGTGCTAAATATTAATAGGATTACTATTTTACATTTTAAACTCCGATTTTGATCTAAAGCATCTTAAACAGGTCTACTGGCATCCTGTTCAAAACCTCAAAATTCATAGGCCCCGTCTCTTCATAGTAGCATTTTCACAGTATCACATAGCATACTGGATGTATGGGTTTATATTAGGGCAATATTTTAAAGGAATTACTGCTCGGATAAAGTCATATTATGTCAGTCGATTAGTTGAGTATAAAGGGGCTGTGACAACAGCTCTCAAAAAAATTGCGTATTTCTAAGTATCTGAGCCAAACTACACTCAAAAGACTACACCTGAGCAAGAGTTCATGCAAAAACAACTATTTATGCAGAGAAACATATGTAGTGCAACTATATCATTAAAACTTGTGAATCGTGTGCCGTTTTACATATAAATATATAAAAAAAAATATATATATATATATATATATACAAAATCTTCAGCTAACTTACTCACTAACTCCTTCCTGCTGTAGCCCCATAAGTCTTTAAGATGAATTAAAATGATTACTAAACCTCAACAAATTTTGGTCGCCTAAGACACCATCAATCGATTAACCACATTAACGACTAAAGGACTATAACATGACTAGTTTTTACTGGTAAAAATTGCTACATGACATTTTTTAACTCTGCACTTACTCTTACTCTAATGGAATTTTAGAACAATGGCAAGTAAGTGCAAAGCAGTGTGTAGGGAAAGGGTAGGTGAAAACAGACCTTTTCTGAACATTCAAACTCACATGAATCAATTGAAATAAAATCTTGAGTAAAATAAAAATGAGAAAACACCATTGTAACATAGTTTTAATGTCAATTTTTCATCACTATAGCATTAAATTTTTTTATCTAATTTATATATATTTGTGTGTGTGTGTGTGTGTGTGGGTGTGGCCTTTTGGTATAATCTGCTTGCATCCATGGAGACAGAGGAGTTTAATACCATACTTTGGAACATTGCAGACAAGCAGGTGACAAACCTTTTGTCTAAAAAAGTTGTAGTGCAGATTTAATTCCTCTGAAACATTTCACAATGCCATTTTACTTTACTGTTTCACTTTACTATATCTTACTTTACTGTATTTATTATTAGCTGATTGTATTCATTTGTAGCATTTATAAATGTACCTTAGAATTCTAATTTGCAAGTCCTTTGTAATTCAGGCTGCGTAACATGTTTTACCTACTTCTACCTTTACCAAAGTAGCAGACTACCCCCAGAGGAAGTGCTGCTTATGTGACAGCACAAGGTTGGCTCCGAAACCTTCATATTTCCGATTTCGATATTTCGATAGCCACTGAAAACAACAGATTGATGCGGCCACATATTTTGGAAATCTATTTGTAATAATGCATCTATAACTTGTATGTAACTGATGTGTGCAGGTAGTGCTGTTCATGCGGAACTCCACCTCTGACATAATGCTACTTGCAACTTTAAAAGCATCCGAGTCAAAACGCACACGTTCGATCCTCTATATACGAGATCAGCCATTGACGAAAGATACTCAAAGGCTATGTGTTCTAATATTATGACATTTAACTACATATTTGTCCTACTTACCTTAAAAGCGTGAAGTTTTCGTTTTGGTGGATTTCCTGATTTTTTTTCTCCAAACGTCATCACGTGTCTTTACGCACGGCAAGGGCACGGCGCAGCAAAAGTGCACTGCTGCCATCTGCTGGCCATTGTTCACACATTCATGACTGCGCCTGATATTTAGAACTTGTAATACAGTATATGGTCAAAAAGTACATTAAAGGGATTATATTTGGCTTTTTTTTCCCTTTTTTTTTTTTTTTTTTTTGATCTACGTTAAGTTTTAAGTTTTTGTTTTATTCAAACAACACACAAATCCTGCATATTTAAACTGTATTCTTCTCTCAAACAGAAAACCACATTGTGATGTCATGTGGTAATACAGGAAGAAGCGCTCCACCGTGTTTTTAAACTCTATACACCGTCACTAGAATCATTTGGATAATTTCAGCCCCGGAATTGCCACTCTCTACTGAACTAAATATAACGGGTAGTTGTTAACTTGAAAACTTCACCTACTTCCACCAACCAAACCTTCATGATATCATAAGGTGATATAGACCATTTTGAGCTTTGGAGATGCAACTGCAACTACAACTTTATTTATAACGCACTTAAAAAATAAAAAAAAAAAAAAAACATAATAAAATAAAATAAATAAATAAATAAATAAACAACATGAATAAAAACAGAATCTAATAAAAAACAAATTTAATAAAATGTCAACAACTCAAACTGTGTCAAAGGCCAAAGTAAACAAGTGTGTTTTAAGAAGAGATATAAAAAGAGTTACAGAAGCTTGTCTAATGTGTAAAGGCAGCTCACTCCACTGCAAAGGCTCTATCTCCTCTTACATTCCAGTTCGTCAAACTTACAATTCATTACTCATGAATGAAACAAAACACACCTCCAGGTATGTTTTTGATGAAGTAACAACATTTTAACATGGCTTAAAGCTCACAAGAGTCAATTCTGTGTAATATAGGACCTTCAAATCAATTAGTCAGCATGTTTTTGGAAGTAGTGTACTGATCTGTCATTCAACTGCACATGAAAAGAATTGGACTTTCAGCATGAAGCATGTAACCTTTCTAATGGGTAGTGAGCCTCAGCTGCTTGTATCAATGGAGATGTCATTTCTTTGGCTAGAATGCTCCACTGTATGGCATTAAACACGTATCATACATTACAGCTTTTATTGCTCAAAAAAAAAAACTGAATTCTTACTTTAAACTGGCTTAAGTGGTAATTTGTTTACTTTGTTTACAGGTAAAAATGTCATGCAAAAAATCCAATTATGCAAACTACTCTCTTTAAATATGACTGTAGAGAGGCAAAATAACAGTAAATGTAGCCTAAACAAACCCACCTTAAAATCTAATAGAGTCTAACCTAAGTTGTGTAATCAGCTGAAGATTTACAGTGAATATTAACATCACTAAATATATGAGCTGTTATATTGCTTATTGGCACCTCCAAAGGCTTTTACATCGGTATCATATCAGCTCTTTAAAAATCCATACAGGTCGGGTTCAAATTGTGAATAATACTTTTTACCTGCAGTTTTACCTATTTTCTATTATCTAGTCTATTTGCAAACCTTTCTTCTATAAGCTACATTGCATCACGGGAAAGTGACACAAAGGCCACCCACATGTGCCTGATGATGCAGCTTTGATATGAAACCATACCACAATGTACCCATTCACATATTGTAAAAGAAATATTTTTTACAAATAGAAATCCATAAAGTGGTAAAAGCCCTACTCTCGTTTATAAAATTATAGTCTGGTTTTGATATTTTGATTATTATCATTACAATACAGCAAACTTTATTCATTCTGCCATTTATTAACAAATGGTGCCTTTATTCAACTCCAAAGACATGGATATTGTCTCTTTTTAGTTTTAAACCCCTAAAATTTGTGTCATTTTGGTGAAGTGATTCCTTACAATAATCCATCAGTCTGCCCCAGGGCAGCTGTAGCTACAGTAGTAGCTTATCACCACTGAGTGTGGAGTTAATGAATAATGAACTGTAAAATGCTTTGGGTATCTTCAAAGGCGCTATATAAATGCATTAATTAAAAAATAATGATAAGGACACAGACAGATATCTGGCTGGTAATGAAATGGTGGCATCTTAAACTAAGTCCACTTGTTTTAGTTTAACGCTTTAATGGCCTATATTTGTGAATCATAAAATTGGGCATTGCTTACGCTAACCCAGGCATGTCCAAACTATGGGCCGGGGGCCAAATGCGGGCCTCAGACAGAATGTTATTTGGCCCTCACCCTTCCAGGTGAATTGGCCCAAATTACCTTGCATCAATTAAAAAATGTTTGTTTTCCTGCAAGTTTTTTGAAAATCTACTGTGATAAAGCTAATATTGAATATTTAGGATCTTATATACTTTAAGGATCTTAGCATGAATAAAGACTGATGGCTCATTCTAACATGTTAAACATGCACATATTTCAATTATTCCCTGTATTGAGCATCAGTCTACTGTCCTTGATCGGCCCTCTGCTTCGTCTGTGTTTAGATGTGTGGCCCTTGATGAAAAAAGTTTGGACACCCCTGCGCCAACCTAATAAAACATAATCTATGCACCCAGAAATAAACATCCTATAACACTACATTTGGTGTGATGTGACATCAAATCCTGGCAGCAACATATCAGTCACAAAAGTCACTGTGATCGAGAGTGGAGGAAACTCAGGGCTCAGTTTTTTTCTCTCTCATTTCTGAATCGTGGCCTTCAAATTTTGAAAACTAACCCTGAGAGCCCATGATTTTCAAAACTTGCAAATGGGGTCTATTTAGTTTGCTGTTTATCTAATCACAAACTCCTGTAGTGAGGTTTTGTAAGAAGACCTTAATAATTTCAAAACTCTCTTTGAGTCTCCATTTGATGTTGTTTCTCAGCAGGAAGAGGAAGAGGTCTGTGGTGCCTGCCCCTCAGACCATGCAAGCCCGCCGTGGTGGTCCTTCGGAGAGGGCAGCTCTCCACCCTTCTCTTTCACATCTGCACTTTTCTATTGTTACAATGTTGTTGTGTTAACCTGTGTGTTTCTGATGTTCCAGCTCCAGAGAGAGGACAGGCCAGGGTCCTCCACCGTTGGGACACCTGCAGCTCCTCGACAGGTAAGACTCACACACTTGTCTCTACTAAAACCTGTCTTTTGGTGGTTCAGATTGTTTGTTGGAGTTTTACATGTTTTATACCTTTTTTCCTTCCTTTTAACCAAAATTGCACTTTTGTAGGCTGCCAGCAGCAGAAGGCAAGGCAAGGCAAGGCAAGTTTATTTGTATAGCACAATTCGTACACAAAGTAATTCAAAGTGCTTTACAGAATAAGAAATACATTAAAATCATAATAAAAACAAATCAAAACATGAAGATTAAAATTAAAAAAAGAGAGAAGAGTGCGGAATGAAAACCTTTCAGTTATATGCACAGTTAAACAGAAATGTTTTGAGTCTGGATTTAAACAGCGTCACAGAAGAGGCCTGTCTCACATGTTCAGGAAGACTGTTCCAGGTTTTAGCTGCATGAACCTGAAACGCTGACTCCCCTTGTTTAGTTCTGACTCTGGGCACCAGCAGGAGGCCGGTCCCTGAGGTCCTCAGAGTGCGAGATGGTTCATATGACACTAACATGTCACAGATGTACTTTGGTGCTCGGCCATGGAGAGACTTGTACACAAGTAGAGCTGCTTTAAAAGTCTATTCTCTGAGGCACAGGAAGCCAGTGCAGAGACCTGAGCACAGGACTTATGTGCTCGTACTTCCTAGTTCGAGTAAGGACCCGAGCTGCAGCATTCTGGATGTTCTGCAGCTGTCTCACAGCTCGTTTGGAGAGACCAGTGAGCAGACCATTACAGTAGTCTAATCTACTGGAGACAAACGCATGGATAAGTTTCTCCAAGTCTGATTTAGACAGTAAACCTTTGATTTTTGCTATGTTTTTTAGATGGTAAAAGGCTGCAGATGTTATTGATTTTATGTGACTGTTAAAGTTCAAGTCTGAGTCCATTATTACCCTAGATTTCTTGCCTGATTTGAAGGTTTTAGAGCGAGAGACTGGAGGTGACTGCTGACACTGTCCCTTGGTTTCTGTGGACCAAACACTATGACTTCAGTCTTGTCAGAGTTTAGCTGGAGAAAGTTGTTTTGCTCCACACACTGATCTGTTGGATGCAGTGACCAAGTGAGTCCACTGGCCATAGTCTCCTGCTGCCAGAGAGACGTAGATCTGAGTGTCATCTGCATAATTGTGGTACGACACGTTATTGCTGCTTATTAACTGGCCTAATGGCAGCATGTAGAGATTGAACAACAGGGGGCCCAGGATTGACCCCTGAGGCACCCCACAGGTCAGGGCCATGTGATCTGAGACACAGTTTCCAATTTCAACAAAATAACTTCCTGTCTTCTAGATAGGACTTGAACCAGTTTAGTACAGTACCAGAGATGCCCACCCAGTCCTCTAGTCTCTGTAAGAGGATCCCATGATCGACAGTGTCAAAAGCAGCACTCAGATCTAACAGGATCAAGACTGAGACTTTGCCTGCATCAGTGTTCAGGCGGATGTCATTTGTCACCTTGATAAGAGCAGTCTCAGTGCTGTGGAGGCTCTAAAACCTGACTGGAAAACATCAAAGGAGTTGTTCATTTGGAGAAAGTTCGTAAGCTGTTGGTAAACAGCTTTTTTCAAAGGACTTTGCCAAAAACGGCAGATTTGAGATGGGTCGGAATTGTTCAGTACTGTGGCATCAAGACTGCTCTTCTTAGGAGAGGCTTAATGACCGCAGTTTTCAACGCATTTGGGAATGTTTCAGATTGAAGTGACATGTTAACTATGTGAGTGAGTGGTGAAAGTAAACTGTTGAGGATGGACTTTAGAAATCTAGTGGGGTAACATGTCCAGGCAGCAAGTAGATGAACTCAGACTGGTAAACGATCTCTAAAACAGTTTTGTCAGTTACAGGAGCAAAGTGATTCAGCTCTAAGTGTCTCTGTGGCTGCATGCTTGTTATTTGTGTTGTGGAATTGATGGCATTTTGATGCCCTGAACTTTGTCATTAAAGAAAACTGCAACTCATTACATTTAGATGTGGAAATTAGTTCTTGTGGCAGTGGAGCTGGAGGGTTTGTTAATCTGTTCACTGTTGCAAACAGGACACGAGAGTTTGTTACTGCAATTACCATAATGTCCGAAAAATACTTCTCTCTTGTTTTACTCAAAGTGTAGTTGTACATATGCATTGTTCCTCTGTAAATCTCATAATGAACCTGGAGGTTTGACTTGCGCCATTTCCGCTCAGCCTTCCGTCACTCCCTTTTCTGTGCTCTGACTGAGTCATCATTCCTCCACGGAGCTTTTTGCCTATCTTTAACCACTTTAACCTTTATCGGAGCGATGGCATCCAGAAACATTCAAAACACTCAAAGTCACAGAGTTCAACACATTCACATTAGAACATGAGGCAACCAAAATGTTCATTTCCATGAACAGTGCACCTGTGTTATCATTTATGTGTCTCCTTCGAAAACTGTAGGAGCACGGTGGTTTGGGATAACAGACAGGTCAAAGAAGACACAGAAATGATCAGACAGAGCAACATCAACCACAGACATTTGAAGAAGACCTCTGCCTTGCCGGACCGTCCTTCTGCTCATGTGCCGGTGAGTTTAACCTTAAATATTCAGTAACACAGCAGTATGAAATGTCAAATAGGTCATGGCCTTTGTTTTTTGGTCTTTTTTTCTCAGCCTGTTGTGAGCCGCAGCCCTGGGCCCTCTCCCTCTGGCTCCTCCCCCTCAAGCTCCTCTGTGGCGCCTCGCCTTGGTGCACAGGTAAGTCTTATGTTTCCCTGAATGAAGCGATGTGCCATAGTTGATTGTTCAAGTCTTAAATTCAAGGAAACCTTTTCTGTTTTCAAAAGCCCTCCACGAGCCACTGTCCTCGGCCCTCCTGGGGCCAGCGTGACCTGGTGAGTGTCCTCATTTTCCTTTTGCAGTGTAGTGTGCTTTGTGTTTAACATGTGTGTATGTTTTTTGGAGCAGCCTAAAGAGCTGCAGCTGTCCCTCCCTCTCTGGCTCCACGTGTGGGACGAGGTGAAACAAACAACAACAACAAAAACAACAAAAAACATTCATAATGTACATAACGTGTGGCTGAATCAGGACAAAAAGAGACGAAAGTGGTGCTGATGATGAATATGTCTATTCAGAGCATGACAGACAGAAGCTCCAGATGTGGTTTTGAATCATTTATTTAACTGAGTTTACTTTTACTGAGGCAAATACTCACCCATGCATAGCACTTTTAAATAAGGCTTCTTTGTGCTAATACAATATTCAAGATATCAGCAGAACTGATACAATTACATTAAACATCACCATTAGCTCATAATGGATTGGATTACTCTAGCATTAGCAATAAATTTGTTGGGAGAAACAAATCCTGAATGCAGTGTAGAGTAACAACTTTATTGTAACCTCAAGTAATTGTTCAGAATAGGACATCCAGTCACACTCAGTAGTGGTGAACAACTTCTGTAGCACCAGAGTACAGTTTCTCTGAACAAATCTGAAGTGCACCTTAAAGAATTGCTTCTGTTTCCAAGTTTTATGTCTTATTTATTAATTATGTTAAATAAACATGTTGTCAGAAGCCTACTTAATGGAGATTATTAAAAAAAAAAAAAGTATTTTTATTTTATTTCTTCTGACCTGCCTGGCGCGCCCTCGTGCGTCTGGAGGGCGTGGGTGACGTTTACAGCAATACTCAAACAAAGATGGCGGCGGAGCTCAGGAAAACCTCTCCTGACTCTGTGCCCTGTTCTACCGCCTCTACCCCCAGATCCCCGCTGCGATGGGGGCTCCTTCTGCTCGTATGGGCCCTGGCCGTGGACTCCGCCCGGGCCACGACTCACTGGGTGGTCACGGAGGACGGCAAGATCCAACAGCAGGTATGACAGCTAGCCCCAGCCGAAGCAGTTGGCGCTACCCGATTTGTGCTGCTAACCAGAACTAGCACCCTTGTAATCACACTTCTGTCAATGCGGTTTTGTGGTTTAATCTGTGCAGTGTCGTGGTGGTTCGTGTGATTCGTGTTATACGTGTTATATTCCGATTAACAGCGTAATCAATCAGATCGTTTAATGTGTACTATGTGTACTATGTCTATTAGCTATGGTGATATAATGCAACTAATGTCACCGTGTTCTATGGGAAGGTGTTATCAGTAAACATGCTGACTGCTGCCTGCCACTTTGGTCAATCTCTGATGAAGTGGGTTGCGATCATGAGATTTTGTAAAAAAAATAAAAATAAAAAAAGCAAGTGGTTTAGAATTGAGAAGAATGGAAGGCAGAAAGGTTAAAAAATAAATAAATAAATAATTTTAATAATAATAATAATAATAATAATAATATTTTTTATTATTATTATTATTATTAATAAGTGTTTGGACCTGATGTAATATGTGTGGATACTGGGTGATTCACCTGAGTCTGGCACAAAGTACATTTTTCTCCCTGTCAGCACAAATGAACCAAGGTGGAGTTTTAATCAAAGCAGCACTGTGCATAGTGGCCAAACCTATTTGTCAGTGCCTGATCTTGTCAGTTCTGAAAAGCTAAGCAGGGCTCGTTAGTACTTGGAAGGGAGAGGGCAGGGAATAGCTGATGCTACAGTGGCGTGACAGTTGTAGTCATTTTTTTGTGTCCATAGGCAAGACACTTCACCCACATTGCTTAGTATGTATGTGAGGTGTGCGTGTTGATGGTGGTTGGAGGAGTTGATGATGCCAATTGGCAGCCTCCCTTCTGTCAGTCTAGCCCAGGGCAACCATAGCTCACCACCAGCGAGTGTATAGTGAATAAATAATACACCAAATTGTAAAAAAAAAAAAAAAAAAAAAACACTTTGCAAAAGCATTATAAGAATACAAGCAGGTGATGAACCCTTCACCTCCTACAGTGCATCGTTAAAACCCTCTGGTATTGTTTTCATTGTATTGATTCAATTCAATACAATATTTCTTCTCTAGCCCTTCCTTAAAAAATTATATTGGATTGAATCGTTCACTCTTTGGATTCTAACAAAAAACAGCTACATTGCTTTTCTTGGTTAAAAAGACCACCAAATGTATGTTCTTCCAGGTGGACTCCCCTTTAAACCTAAAGCATCCTCATGATGTGGTGATCTTCATGAGACAGGAGGCCCGCGTCAACTACCTCAAAAAACTAGAGGTAAGCCAAGTCTGTGTGAGTGTCCCTGCTACCATAAAGGCTGGTTTATAGTCCAGTGTCAGGCATCAGGCCCTGCTCACCCCAGAGCTGACGTCCTGACACAGCTCAGCAGAGTCCAGGTGCACCGTGGGAATCTAAACTATTTAATTTAAAATAATTATAAATATATTTTTATTTACTGTGACAATAAGCAATCATGTTAGGCTTAGATGCAGACATTTCTGTGCCAAACATTAGCTGTTCCAAGTTATTTTACATCAGAAGTTTTAATCAGAAGACATGTTGTAACTTTTTGGCCAAGTTGCATGTACACTGCACGGCAAACACTGCAATCTCTCTGATTGGCTTTTATGTGTGACAGGGCACTGTGTCGCACTTTCCAGGTAGATTTGATGCAAAACTATAGACTGGCCTTAATGCTGTTGTGCCATTGGACAACACTTCACTTTCTTTTGCATGTATAAATGTATTATTGTGGCTGTAGTTGGAGGGTGTAGGTAGGTGTGGCTTAGATTGACTGCCAGTCTTTTGCTAAAATGCCCAACCGGAGCCTATTACTGAGAACTTTTAAAAATAATGTATTTATTTAAAGAGGGCCTATTAGTTGCTAACACATATTTACGGTAAATCACCATGTTACCTTAATTTGAAAATGCTATATTCATGAAAAACAATGTATTTAAATGTTTAATAAGTTTCAGTTTAGTTTTTGACCCTCCTCCCTTTGCTGTCTGTACTCCCCCTTCAAAGTCCTATCACAACACAATCAGTGTGCATTGTGTTAATGAAACTACTGCACATTGCATCAGGTTTGTGAAGTTGTAGTGTCTAGTTTCATATCCTGCCTTTTGTATATTTATGTAAAATTTCTACATGGGAGACAAAGGCTCTTGAATACTGCAAACTGGAAGGAGGGGTTGAATAGAGCCCTAGAGAGATTGCTAAATTACATGCATGAGTGACATGAAACCTCTTCAGTCACATTTTTGATGAGAGTGGTAGAAAGATCCAAAATGTTGATAATACCTTCTCTTTAATATTAAAATCTACTAAAACTGCAGTATAATTTATCTTGTTTTAAAGTTGTTTAAAAGCAAGTAGAGTGGATTTGCTCCAGGTTTTGAGCAGCACAAGAGGTATACATATAATTTTGAATGAAAAGGCATTCATTCTATTTCTAATACTGCAGGATCTACTGTAATATCTCACCCATATGTCTAAACACACCACCACTTAATCTTTTTAACTGTAAACATGACACACAAAATCTAAAAGTGTGTCTGTGTTCCTGTGTTCAGAAGCAGTTGGTGGCTCAGAAGATCCACATTGAGGAAAATGAGGACAGGGACACAGGGCTGGAGCAAAGACACTACAAGGAGGACGCAGACTGTGTCCTGGCCAAAGTCCCTCTGGGAGACTTGGACCTGTACGATGGGACCTACATCTCCCTGGAGAGCAAGCACATCAGGTCAGCCTCACTCTGTCTATCTGTTGCTATCTGCAAGGTGCTGCTGAATTGTCTATCTGTCATCGCGGGTTCAGACTCCGCATGATTTTTACTAATACTAGTTCATCATAAATTGTTTGCAGTAGGGTTGTCAAAAGTGATGAAAATGAGATTCTAAAACTAGTATTGAAGTATTGAAACAAACTCAACAGTTACTGATGATAAAAAAGTCACATTCACAGGACCGAAGTGAACCTTTCCTGAATAGTTTTAGAATGATCTTGAGTTGGATCAGAACAAGTATAAGAGCACATAGACTAGTATACACCCATGGACCACTACGGAACCTACCTGGATGACTGAAGAATTACATAGATATAAGGCTACATGGTAATATAAGAGAAAGTTCTATGATTTAATGTTAAAAATCACATTCTGTTGTATTAAAAGAGCTTTTTTTTAAATTATCATCGTGGTATCTGAATCTGTATTGAATATGTAGTCTATTCCTTAGTATCGAAATCGAGTTTGAAATGTTTATATTGTGACAACACTACCCACTGATCATTTTATAAACAAATTGTATTCTTCTCTGCTTCTCAGTCCTGAAGATTATGTGGACTCCCGCTCAGCTCTACCTCCAGACCTGCAAACTCCAGACTGCACCAAAGTCTTTCGAGCTTCCCTACAGTATCCACGCGTTCCAGCACCTCCGGGTCAGTACGTAGCAGGAAGGCATCAATTGCCGTGGTCTGATTTCTGAATTTTCATTGCATTACATTTGTGTAAGCGACATTTCATAAAGTTTACATATTTGTGTAATTCATTAAAGACTCAGTTGTTTTTAGTTTAAAAAGCAATGTAAAATATGTGCATGATTATATGTTGATTTAAAAAGAGAAAGACATTTTGATACATGATTTGAACATTTGGGAACTCAGTACTTCCTACCTATTGTGTTCTCATGTAAATTACACATGAAGAAATGCTGTTCTTGAACCTAAATATAAAGAAAAAGATGTTTATTTTACCATGCTGCAACCACATCAGGTTTTAAAACGGGCTCAGTCATCTATCTTTCGTGAAGAAGCTAAGTTAGTTAGAAGGAGCAATCAAAGTCTGTGATTAGCCTCTACAGTTTGTATACTGTATTATTAAACCTGCTGTTTAATAATACTTTTCTCATTCCAGGGTGTGCAGGAGCGGGCTAACCTCACCTCTCCCCTGCTTTCTAAAGATGACCCCATTTTTCACTCTTTATCGAAAAAGTTGGGCCATAGTATAAATGAGGTGGGCCATCGCATCCATCTTGCGCTGCAGAGGGTAAGTCCAGCCAGCACTATGAGAGAACTTTATAATAACTTTGTCTTATACGCAGCCAAAGTGTCCCAGTTGTCCTTCAGCTGTGTCTCCATGTGAGTGAATGTGTGTATGTTGTAGAACTCGTCCTCGTGGGTGCTCTACAACATGGCGTCGTTCTTCTGGAGGATAAAGAATGAACCTCAGAAGGCTGTGGACTGTGTGGTGCGAGCTCTGCACTTCTCTCCCAGGTAAACCCTCACTGCAGGCTCTGTATTGGTCACTTAAAACCTTATAATATCTGAATTAGAAATGACTTGAATTTATGACTGAAATACATATTAGATACAAAAGGAGGTCTAAATTATCTGCACTTTGGGTACCCTCGATATACAGAATTATAGGATATATAAATGGCTAAAACTACAGTGTAAATCTCATATATGAACACTCTGTTTAAGCGGTACCAAACACTATATCAACCTTTTTGCTTAAACGTCTTGGGTTAGGTTGACAAGGTAAATACACTTTACTGTGTTGTCTTTAAAAAGAACCCAAGAAGTACATAAGAAGAAATGAACATCTTTGGTTCAACCTTTCTGCTATACTGTGTATATGGTGCTAGCATTGTCTATTATTCCTAGTCTTTTTTTATTTTTATTTTTTTATTTTAGTAAACTAGGAAAATACTATTGAAATTTCATAGATTGTGTATGATAGTTTTTCTTATTTAGCTGCTTTTACAAAACAATGAAAAACAAAGAACATGTATGTTGACAAGAGTAAAATCAGGTACAGGCCCTTTCCGTGAGAAGGCAGACAATTCTGATGAATTAGGTTCTCAAGCAGAACCGGTTCTCAATTCCCATCCCTTTTGTTGAATTGTCTATGTGAAAAGTCTTCTAACCCTTTTCCATGTAGACCTGTGCTCAGTAATGTTTACCTGCCTCTGTTTGCTCTCTGCAGACAGCACAAGGATGTAGCTCTGGTTAACATGGCGAACATCCTGCACCGCGCCCACTACTCTGCCGACGCCGCCATCCTAGCACACGCAGCGCTCGACCTGACCTCTGACCTCTTCACCAGCCACTACACGCTGGGCAACATCTACGCTGTCAGTCCCTTACTGTCCCATACACTGTTTGGTTGTTTGTGCTGGTAGTAGGGCTAAATGGCTGATGTTCTTGAACACCTATATTTTAAAAGTGGGCAGGAGGATAGGTTCAGAATTCTGTGGTGTAATTTTCAAGTTTAGTTAAAGTGTAATTGTCTCTGTGCACAAGAGCGCCTGACGTCACTACTTGTGTATCAATGAGGTTTTGGCTGAGTCATGCTAGAACTAATAAATATTTATAGATAAAGCAATGAACAAGGAACTCAGGGTAAATGTCACTGACAACGTGTTAAAAGTACACAAATAAAAGTAATACTTCAGCAGAGGACACTTTTTTGTTTAGAAACAGAGATTTGTGTAATAATAATAGTTTAAAAAAATATATTTTACACATAAAAACAATCTGGCGGTCTTAACTTTAATTAATTTGAATTTTGACAGGTTGTTTATTTTTTATATTTTATGATTGTCATAAAAGTGACTGAGACACAGTGAGCCAGCTAAGGTGTGGCTATGCACAGAGCCAATTATTTTTTTTTCACAATAGCTTTAAAAATTAGTGCCATTATTCAAACCTAAATACGTGATTGTTGTCAGTTGAAAAGATTTTAAGCCATGATTAATATAGTTTTGTTTGTGGAGCCGAGCCCTAACAAATAATTATGAGGTTCAACATTTGTTGATCATGAGTTTGTATATAGTTTGTAAAAGTGAGTCTTCCATAGACTTGTATAAAGGTCCTTTTGCCTATCATTTCCATATAACTTATCAGTAGTGTCAGTTAACTGCTACAATAGCTTTATTTCCTCCACGTAATAAACATAAGGGCTGCAAATAATGATGACGGCTTTTAGTAGTCAACTAGTCAATCATTAGTCCTATTGCACTTTGAGATTTACATTTTATTCAAAAGAAGGTTGAAATATGGTGACTGAAGTTTTATTTATGAATATTGTTTAAAGTTTAATATCATGAAAAGGACACATAGACACATGTCTATATAATATATGAGTTTGACTTTCTGAAATGAGTGACAAAAAATATGTTTTTCATTTTTTCAAAAAAGGTGACAGTGACTAACTGGAAAAGTGTAATGTACGGAAGTCCTGAATGGCAAGCAAAGATATGATATGTTTGATCAAAACAAAAAAATTGAAAATCAAACACTCCAGGGCTTAAGTATTTTCCCTGTATATTAATTTAAACACCAAAGTTCAGCACAGATGAATATGAAATGTGAATATGATTTTTTTTTTTTCTATTTTATTTATTTATTTATTTATTTATTGAGAACTGTTGATGTATGTGTTATGTGTTTCTTTCTTTTTTTTTTTTTTTTTTTTTTTTTTGCCACTCAGTGCGTTATTTGAGAGGGATGTGTTTAGTTGTAGTTCTAAGTAAGTCAGTTCTTTTGGGTCTGACTGTGTTAAAACTCAGATTAAAGTCTAACAAGCCTCAGACAGAGCAGTGCTTACAGTTAGCATCACACCCCCGTGTTGATATCAATGTTGGTGACATCAGCTGCAAAGTATCAATAGTCAACATTTTTAAAATAGGACTACAATTATTAGTTAGCTCCTCAAAATAATCCTGACTAATGGTTGCAGCCCTAATAAATGCACCTAGTACAACATTTTGTAGTTGTAGTATTTGTGTGATTCTGTATTGACTCTTGTTTGTCCTGTCTTCTCAGATGCTGGGGGAGTATAACCATTCGGTGCTGTGTTATGAGCAGGCGCTGCAGACCCTGCCCGACTTTGAGCCTGCCATCAGGAGGAAGCATGCAGTGCTCTGTCAGCAGAAGCTCGAGCAGCGCCTAGAGGCTCAGCACCGGTACTACATCACACACACTACTAATCATGAACAATGTCAAAAATGTCAACTTTGTAGGGCCCATTATTATTATACCAACATTTCTTTGTGGGACTTGTTCACATTAAACTGCTAATTTCTGTTATTTAATTCCCACTAAATGAAATTAGATGGATTTGCGCATTTTGGATTTGAATCATTACATGTTTTCTGTGTTAATAGATCTCTGCAACGAACACTAAATGAGTTGAAAGAATACCAGAAGCAACATGACCATTACCTCCGCCAGCAGGAGGCGCTAGATAAACACAAGCTGCTTCAGGAGGAACAGATCCTGAGGAATATTATCCATGAGACTCAGATGGCCAAGGAAGCCCAACTTGGTAAGGGGATACTCAAATAATGTAATCATATTCTAAAGGTTCAAAGATATGAATCATACACACTTTTTAAATGACCTTATGCTCACTTGAAACATGCTAAGTGTATTTAATATAATGTGTATGTTTAGGAAATCATCAGATGTGTCGTCTGGGCCAACAGCAGCGCAGTCTCCACTGTCCCTTTGACCTGCCTGTGCGCTACCACAGAGGAGACCTGTTTGAACATGTGCACTATGTTCAAGTGAGTCCTTTACAAACAGCACTGGCATCACAGGGGTTAGAGGAGCCAGGAGTAACTGTACTATATAAAAGTTTGTAATCAGTTATCTGTTTGAGTGGATATGAGGTTATCAAGCAGAACAGTAACAAACCCCCATGCACATTTTGGTATCCCTAATTAAAAGACTCTAAGAAAGTAATATCTTGGGCGATGTTAATTTTTATTTAGTTTTTTTTTTTTTTTTTTTTTTACAAAAAATTATTTACAAATTAGAAAAAAAGAAAAATATATGACAAAATCAGTACTGGCTTGGGTGGAGCACACATATACATCTAGTGTCAAAACTCTTTCCACAATGAGTGCGAAGAGTCAACGACTTAACAATAGGGCTGCATTTATTAATTGTGACTATTCAACTATGAATAAATGATCAAAGTCAATATTTTATATGTATATTCTATATTTAGAAGCCTTTAATCATGATATTTGAATCTTTATTTGCTTAAAGAATGTTTTTGAAAATCACAGTGTACAGTAGAAATAGTCATTTGAGTAGTCGACTCAATGAAAAAATAATGCTTGCATTGTATTATGTTTCTTACATTTTACTTCTTAGTTTTTGTCAGATATTAAAAAATATTTATTAGCTTTTCTAATTTTACTGTGATGACAGACATGGATGTGCCTTGTTGTGTGTTTCAGTTTGGGGAGGAGGTGTCTGTGGCCTCCAGTGTGGCTCTAGTGTCTGACCACACCTCAAACCAGAGCTCTCCGTCTCCGTGGTTACATCGCTCTGTCACAAAAGAGCAGGACCCAGCGGCTGCTCTGTGGGGCAATCACCCTCACCCACAGGTATAACAAAGTGTCCCATTAGAATGCATGATTTTATATTTGAGAATTAATAAGGACTGAGTTAATGTTGTAATCTTTTTTTTTCTCAAGCAGGACAGTCAGAAAACACTGTGGCCACAGAGATCAGACTGTGCCACTAAATACCCAAGTGTGCCCCCTGCTGGAGAACTGCCCACATTTTACATTCCTCCTGAAACATATGGCCTCAGGTTCCACTCCTCCTGTATTCCTACTATTCCACATTTTCAACATTTTCAGTGAAACTCATTGTGTCTGTGATGCTTCCATAGCCCTGTGGCCAGTGTGCTGTATGAAGACAGCACCAGTCAGAGCTCCGCTGTCCCAGACTGTGGACCTGTGTTCCAGCCATACCCCGCTCCCCTCCCTGCCTCTCTGGACTGGCCCCTGGAGGAGAACCAGCTGCCAGATCCCTATGCTGCACAGGTAACATGTGTTCAGATGTACACAGTAAGGATGTCACAAAATCAAAATGTACAATTATTGTGAAATTTTATATTTGTCATCATGACTAAAGTGTAATAAAATTCTAGATTCACTTTCATTCAAACTTCCATGATCCACTACTCATTCAAACTCATCTAAACAAAACTTTTATTCAATTGACACTCATGTATTTAGTTTTTTTTTAACAACTTAATGAAATCAAACATTTGGAATAATAAAGCAGTTGTGACCTAAACAACCAGATAAAAAGCATTTTTGTTTTAGGTTTACTTATTTAGAGTGATTATAATTAAGATTATTTAATTTAGTTTCAAACTGTATGTGTTTGTATTATTTCATTCTTATGAATATATTTGGACCTGAATAATCACATATCAATGAAATGATTAAACCTGACACCTGTATGACACATGTAATGGTTTTACTATACTATATATTTACATTTTAATATGTTGTATATGTAAATTTTTTAAGTCATAAAACTTGAAATACTAAGTAAGTGTAATGAAATGCAAATGTTTCTCTTCCTCTTGTTACTTGCAGATATTACAGCTGCGCAGTGGAGGTTGGACTCTGGAGCAGGTCGGCAACAGAATCGCCCAAGCTTTAAAAGAAGTAAAAGTACTTTCAATTTTATTTATTTAACCCAGCACACTGTTATACTGTTATTTATACATTTTATATTCAGGGATGTCAAAATGTCAAAAAGTACTATTTTGTAAAATTATAATATTTATCAAAAACTGCAGAAGGTTTTTTTGTATTATTTTTTTTTTTTAAGAATGGCTGATATTTACTTTATTCTATTTTAATATATTCATAACATCAGTTTCAACATTATTTTGTAGATGGCCTATCTTGTTCCACTAATCGTGATAAGTTGTACCACTGATTAATCTTTACTTTTTTGACATACTTTTAGCACTACTTTTTTACCCCCTTTAGACTAGTGGTATATAACTTGTTTTTCCTCTCATCCCCAGTCTTCAGTCCCACGCTGGCTGCTCCTGAATGAGGCGGCTTTGTTTTGGCGTGCTAAAGGGAACGGCAGCAGGGCCCTTCAGTGCCTGAGGAAGGTGCTTAGTTCTGCACCCCCGGCTCACCGCTCCCTGGGCCTGACCAGCGCGGCTAACCTGCTGCTCCACCACGGCCTCACCTCCAACGCACACTCACTCCTGGAGCAGTCCCTGGCTCTAAATGCCTCCGAGGTATGTCTCACTTTGGTCTTGGGATGTAGGGAAGCTGGGAAAGGATGTAGTTGTAATATTATTATTTGGGGTGCACAGATACCAGTATCAAGATATAGCCCCAATACCAGTGCCAGTGCTTGTACTCATGAACATACAGCCGATACCAAGGGCTGGTACTAGTATAACTGCGCTTTGTCTTATTTGATGCTTACAACTCGCCTTTGAGCTGAGCAGTGACTCTGAGCAGTGACTCTGAGCAGTGACTCTGAGCAGTGACTCTAAGCAGTGAGGAGAGGAGTATAAAGAAGTACTTTAACTGTACTTTAACATATGTGACTGTCACATGAACTATGAAAATATTTAGACTTCTTAAAGGTTCACAAAGGATATCAGCACAGTGCTTGCAGTGTTTGCAACGGCAAGCTAATGTGGCTTAGTTTAGTGATGCTGGTGGTTCTTTGTGCGTGCATGGTGACTTATTGCAACTGACGGACAAATATGGCGACAAAACTAGAGTGGATTCAGAGCTTTTAAAAACCACTTACCATCCACCCGCCCGCCGGCGGACGATTTTCCAAAAAAAAAATTTCACTCTGTATTTTCACCTTCATTATTGTTTTCACTACTGGCATGCCATACATCGTTTGAAAGCTTAATTTCTCAATAAAACAACCATATCATTCATTTTATGCCATACAACGAGCCCAAAACGCTATAACTTAAAAATTCACATCATAATCAAAGAATAAGATACGCGTTTCTTACATTTGAGCCGGTTCTGTCGGTCCAAAACGCGTTCAATCCATGAAAAGTTGTACTCAATAAATCCGTAATAATCCACAGAAAAAGAATATCAAGTTGTTTTTCCAAAAAATAATTCCATGTGGGTAAATAATCCAGAAAATCGTCGTCCGTATGAGTGGATGAATCCGTGAATGAAAATATTATGTCTCTTCTCCGCCTCTTCTCCCGCTCTGACTTCCCTTTCTCTCCCGCTCTTGGGTACGCTTGTTTTCCTCACACTCTTAGCTTCAAAATGAGACCCTCCCCGCTGTTGTCGGTGCCGGGGTTTAGGTGGGACAAGCCGCTGAAGAAGCTAACGCACCCACGTACTTCCTGGCTTTACGCACGCGTCATCAGTTTGTTTACGGGAAATCTCTTCAGTCATTGGATCTTCCAGAAAGTGATTGACATATTGTTTTAGCCTATCACCAGAGCTTTCAAACGGTGGGTGGGACATTCAGATAGTATTGGAAACGGGAGCTGTGTTTATAAGCGCAGCATGAGTGAGACACAGAGAGCAGTGTGGGAGGTGCCATTGAGTGCAGAACTGCCACTTGGAAGACAATTTTGGCTACTTTTAGTTTTTTTTCTTGAGAAAACATGCCTAAAGCTCAGAAGAATTAGTATTATAATAATAACAATTATTATTATTATTTTATTATTATTATTTTGGCACAAATTTGGCAATCTTGTGCCGAATTGTCATTTTGTATACACAAAGGCTCACAGCATCAAAACCCTTTGTCCTAGAGATCTGAAATTCTACACAGTTGTTGCCAACAACTTGAACAATGAGTGCAGTGAGTCACAAATGCCTAGCATGAAGTATGCCCAAGCTAAGGCCTTTATTTTTTTAATTTTTTTTTTCGAAGCAAAAAAATACTTTTTTTTTTCATTTTTAATTGACTACTGTAGGTTAGGCAGCACTCACAGTCTTCATATACATATCTACAGAAACTAGAAGGCCTAAGCTTTAAAATGGTGCCTCACACAAGCATGTGGGTTCTAAGGTTTTCTTTTAATAAGCTATGGCATTTGGGTATGTAGTGCTATTGTGCACACACCAAAATGAGGTGGGTGGTAACAGGTTAAAAGAGGTGTAGCTTGTCCATATTGATCAAGTTGTGGCCATTGTTTCGGAAATACTATATTTGCTGAAAAAACTTATAAACATGTTTAGTTTCAGTTTCATTTTTAAAAGTAGCCCTGTGGACAACTTCGTACAGGCTTGTACAGCTAAACATAAGGAGGATTTGAATAGTGCCCAGGTTAGTCTGTCATGCAAAAAGTCAGTTTTGCATATTACTGTACGTCCTCTTTAAACAGTATTTTTTCAGTTTCAGTTTGTACTGCCTGTACAGCAGATGTACACACTTAGAAACTTTTAACATTTGAAAAGGCATTAAAAAGATGTGGTTTTAATCAATACATTTGAATTTTATTTATTTTTTTCCTAATGTTTGAAATTGTCACTGTATTTTATAAAGTTGCCTCTCAGATTCATCTCGATAAAGCAAATTAACTTGTGTGTTTTGTGTGACAGCCCCACTCCCTCCTGAGCATGGTGATGGTACATGTCTCCCAGGGGAACATCACGGGGGCTCTGGAGCTGTTCCGCTTCGGCCCTGGACATGGCCCTCTCCTCTGGCTCCTCTACCTCAGGCTCCTCCCTCTCCTCGTTTTCCTCGTGTGGGCAGTGTGTGTCCAGTCTGCCTCTGCTGCGCTGTCTGCAGTTCTACCCTTTCCTCTACAACCTATCACACCGCCAGTCCTGCTCTCGTGAGTACCTGCAGCACTACCTCGAAGAGAACGGTCCTTAACTTTAACCGTAAAGGGCCCATATTACACAGAATTAACTCATGTGAACTTTAAGCCATGTTATAATGTTATTACCTCCTCAAAAACATACCTGGACTTGTGTTTTTTTTTTTCATTCACACATGTTTGAGTAATCCTTTACTGTTAGTCTGTGTACATCTCCAAAGCTAACAATGCTATGTTCCACCTTGTGATGTCATGTAGTGGGTAGTTTTCAAGTTAACAGCTTCTTTTACCTTTTGTTCAGTAAAGATTGACAAGCAATTCCAGGGCTGCAATTATCCAAATTGTTCTAATGAAGGTATAGGCACGACATGAAGATGGAACGTTTTGTTTGAGAGAAGAACTCAGCTTAAATATGCAGGATTTGTGTGTTAAACATGTGTGAATAAAATGAAACACAACTCCAAGGATGTTTTTGATGAGGAAAGGAAATGAAGCAGCATTCCACATACTTTAAACCAAGCTCCCAGTGATAGCATAAAATCTAAAATGCAACTCCAACTTCAAGTTACTAAAAACTATATTGTGTTTACCCTGTAGATTTCATGTGTAATACCTAATTTAAAAGCTTATGATTTTGCCTAACTCAGTACATTTTAAATACATCGCAGCTGTTGATACATGTAACTTTTAAAAGCTTCTGAACAGTGTGTAGTGTTACAAAAGCCCTGTGCTGCTGAAACCTTTCTATTTATTTGTCACAGAAATAAAATGCTTGGAAGTGGAGAAATATTGCCCCTTCAATAATTCATATTGGAACAAATAGTAGTGCCCCGTTTTAGCTGAGTTTATTTTTCTCCTCAAAGCTAAATATTGCTGCTATGGACTATTCTGAGTGCACTGTCTCCCACCAGCACTACACAGCCAACATGCAGCTGGACACTTCAACAGCATTTATTTTTTTCATGTTTAGAGTTTTCAAAAGTTATTCTTTGACATGAACGATTACTTTATGTACACAATATATTGTTTAAGATTTTATGCTTTTAAGATTTTATGATTTTAAGAGGTAAAAAGGGGTTATTAAACAGTGATTAACAGTGAAAAAGACATAAACATAACCCCAAATATTTACAATCTGCAGATTATTAGATAACAGCTGTGGAATTCCCTGGTGTGATTTCATGATTTCCAACCAGGAAGCAAAATTTTAAACCTAAAAAAATGAGGGAAAGTGGGAAAAGAATTACCGTATTTTCCGCACTATAGGGCGCTTTGCATTATAAGGCACACTGTCACTGAATGGCCTATTTTCGAACTTTTTTCACAAATAAACCACACCGGACTTTAAACGAAACACAACGGTTAGATGGGTCAGTGGGACTTTGTTTGGCGCGTTCACGGTGACTCTGGGCTTTGTTCAGTTGTGGCGTGTAGGGAGGGTGCTGTCTGGGACCGTTGGATTGTCGGCGTGTTCGCAGTGACTCAGTTGTTCAGTTGTGGCTAAAAGCGGCACATTGCATTCGCTTTTTCAGTTCATTCCTCCGTTCCATTCCTCGTTTGCGTGGAGTGATGAGTGTGGCTGTGGGTGTTTTTCTCTGTGCGGTCGCTGTCTGCTCTGTGCGTGTTTACGTGCGCTGTGGGTGGTGCGGCTTTATAGTTTACTGAAGTCGTGCTGGGACACCCGAGTGGATTCGTGTATAGAGCGCTCTGGATTGGGGGGCGTGCAGTTTTTTTTTGATGGGGTTGGAGGCTTAAGAGCGCGCCCTATAGTGCAGAAAATATGGTATACAATTTTTAGCAAAATCTTCAGTATAATGGCCTTAAGTGTGTTTTAGTAAAATGAGTAGTCCAACCTGTCATAGGCACTTTAAGGTAAATGTTGATTTGTTGGTTCTCTCTCGCAGAGGGAGGGGTGTGCCTAGCGGAGGAGGACCTGGGCATCCACCTGGAGGAGTGGGAGTCCAGTGAGGAGAGACCAGACACGCAGACCACTGCCGACCTGGAAGACTCTCTGCTTTTTGAAAGTAAGTCTACATCCCAAAGGCTCTAAAACAGGCGGCATAATTCAATCCCAGAGATATGAGTTTGTGAATCTCAAACAAATAGTGATAAGGTCCAACATTTGTGGATTTTCTGATAGGTTATTTCTGAAAATAAAACAACTCAACATGTAAAAACCTTGAACAAATCTTACACATTATAAACGGCATTTTATACTCTGCATACTTTTTGCTAATCAGTTACCTAACACATGGTTGACTGACTTCTTTTTATCCGTCGTCCTTTCCCTGCTGTACAGAAGTCATCGTGGACAGTAATGGCTCAGAAGAGGTGGGGCCACCGCAGCAGCAGCCCTCCCCTGGGTTGGGGGCGGTGCCGATGGGCGGAGTCTCAGAGGGGGAGGAGGAGTGGCAGTTGAAGGAGGAGTTGATGGGGGCCTTCGAGGGGGCTCTGGACGTGGGCGGTAAACGGAGCGACCTGCGGGGCATCCGGGTGCTGAAGAACGAGAGGGTGGTGGGCTCCAGGGCCTCGGGGGGACCCTGCTTTGGCAACTGCGAGGACGACGAGGGGGCGGAGTGGGTGAGTGCAACGGTCATAGCAGATCTAAATAATATGTTTACCTTATTAAACCCTGTGATGATCAAATATGTATTGTCATTGCTGTCATGTGGAAAACCAGCCTTGCAAAAGTGAAGGATATTTCCTGGGCTGCCTGGGCTGCCTGGGTCTTTCTGTGCAGGATTCGCTTGTTTTTCCCTGTGTCTGGGGGGTTTCCTCTGGGCCCACCCAGACCAGTTTCCTCCATCAACTCAAAATATGCATCATAGTTACAATCCTCCAGATAAGGTAGTCCAAGCCAAGCAACACACTCACAGAGATGGGTGCCAGCTCACTGCTCCTGAGGAGATACCCCAGAGGCATTGAAGGATGGGTCAAAAATAGAGGACAAAATTACCCCAAGTGCACCTTATCTTTAAAAGATAAAATGCTATATGGTTACATAACACCAGGGCAGTCCAGCTGAGTTTCATAATTTCATTTACAGAGATGTTACAGCTAGACATGGTAGGCCAATGGTTCCCAACCTGAAGGGGGCTAATCTGGTATATTAGTCTGCTTATGTGTGATGGCTGTGTTTCAGATCACCTTCCAGGTAAAGCGAGTGAAGAAAGCCAAGGCCGAAGGGTCAGAGGTGGTGGGGGGCTTTGACGAGGGGCCCACTTCAGAGGCTGTCCCTGGACAGTCTGTTTTAGAGATTAGCGGACCCACCATCCCCTCCCCTGGACCCTCAGGTGACTGCACTCTCTATCTAAACTACATTGCTCACAACAGAAATGATACTGATAGAGGCTGTGTTGTGCAGGACGCTGGAGGGACTACCACAGTCTGGGCTGGCCTGGTCCAGAGGAGTGCCAGAGGACCCGCAGAGTGGACCTCACCACTGTAGCAAGCACCTGGCTCGCAGTGTCGGCCAAAAATATAGAGTGAGTCCTATGACCTATTAAATTATAAATTTTACTTGTTTTTAAAAGCTTTCAGGCAATTTAGTAAATAAATATAAAATTTTCGGCAAAATATTGCTGAAAATGTTAAAAAAGGTGCTGTATGTAACGTTTTCGTCACAAAACATTAACATCTGCATAAAACAAACATGTGGCAGACACTGCACTACAAAAGTTACATAGAGCAGTCCTTGTGAATCATATTGTTTAACTTGTTTTAAATTTCCATCTCATTTCCCCTCTCCCCAGTATCACGGAGCACATAGACTTTGCCACCCCCCTCCAGGAGCCCGCTGCAGAGCCCCTCTGCAACGCTAACCTGGCAGCCAGCATGCACACCCTGGACCACTTGGGTGGAGTGGCCAACCGCGCTGCTATTCACTACACCGGGGAGAGTCAACTACGAGAGGTGCGTATGAACACCTATAACACTTTTAAGAATAAATACATGTTTTAATCTTTATAGTTATGAAAAATATTGTTTAAAATTATGATGTTATAGTTTGAAATGATACTGTGAATACTCCAATTGTATTATTATAGAAGTTTATTTTTCTCCAAATGAGCAAAAAATAGTACCGTATTTTCCGGACTATAAGTCGCTCCAGAGTATAAGGCACCACCAAAAAATGCCAAAAAAATATATAAGTCACACTGGAGTATAAGTCACGCTTTTTGGGGAAATGTATTTCATAAAATCAGAGACCAGGAAGTGACATTTCATCTTGAAAGGCAAATTATTTTAATAACAACAGAATAGAGAACAACAGACTGAATAAGCGTCAATATGTTAATGTAACATATTAACAGTTATTCAGATAATTATAGCATAGACAACATAACATAAGTTTACCAAACTCACCATCTCACTCCAAATCACTAAATCCATCGAATTCTTCATTCTCGGTGTCACTTCTGTGCAACCTCTGGAGATAAACCATAGATCCATGATGTAAACGGAGCATCGCTTCCTCTTCTGCGTAGCTGTCGTCCAACAGGATGGTTTTGGTTGTCATTGAAACTCAGGCTTTGTCGATTCATCCAGTGACTTCCAAGAAAGTTTCATGGCGCACCCGCCCGGTTACCGTGAAGCTGTATTCTCCACCCCTGCTTTCTGCTACTCAATCACAAGTTTCTCGCTCACTCCAAACTTTCTCTCTGCTGCTCGATTACCGTTTTCGGCTGCATATTTCACTATTTGCAGCAAGACAGTGGCTTTTTCTACAGGACACATGCGCAGTAGAGTGTGATGTGACAGTGATACAGGAGTAATAGTAGTACTAGATACTGACACACAAGCCTAGAGCGCCTTCTCGTGGCTATCAGTCTGAAAATTTTAATATATAAGTCGCAGGACCACCCAAACCATGAAAAAAGTGTGATTTATAGTCCAAAAAATATGGTAGTTCTAGTACCATGCACAAAAATCTTATTGCTAATATAAAATGTAATAGACAATTCAAATGATAGAACATTTTGTTAGATAGTTTCAGCACACTGCCTTGATTTAGTTATCAAATAGGTCAGGTTTACTAGATTTACTATGGAAAACTAGCCCAAACAAATCCCCCCAAAATAAGGACCTAAGAAATCTGACTACTACCCTGCAGCTTTTAGAATTAAACTGATATATGTAAATATTTTATATCATGCTGTGTCATATATTTAATTAAACTAGTGTTCTCACAAAACAAACAATCTGTGGATATTAACGAAATTTATTGATAATAAAAAATACACTTCAACTTTAAATTCAAATAAGATGCAGAACCAGTACTATATACTGGTTCTATTCTGTGTAATCATTTATCCTTTCAATATTTGTGGCTTGTTTGAGGTTTTTTGAGCACCCTAAATCACACAAAGTAGTTCTCAAGTTAAAACTCTTCTCTAGCAAACCACAACATATCAGAAACAAACCCATAACATCAGAAATATTTAAACACTTAAGAAATCTGGTAATAACAGACTTCCCCCATGTGTCTGACTGAAGCAGCAGAGAAGAGCAGCCTCCCCTCTCCTCGTGTGAGTGCAGCTGTGATGCTCCACACTGACTGTCAAAAGCCCATTCACTGTCACACTTCAGTCTGAGAAACCAACAGTTAGACCAATTAGCACTCACACAAACATGTTATCAAGTTAAGATTTCATGACTTTGGGAAATTAAGTTGATTTTAACTGAATATGTTGCAAATTACTAGTGCTACTTGACTATAAACATGAAGCTTTTTAACGTTTTTGTACACGAACTGCAAAATCCTCTTAGTGTTAAAGCAAGCCTATTATGCAAAATTGACTTTTCAGAGCTTTTAACCATGTTATAGTTGTTTACTCTTTTCATTTACCCAGTTAAAGTTGTATTTAAGTGTTCGTGTATGCTTGAATAATCTTGATTCTCCTGTATTCAAGATGTCATTGCTCTGATCTCTCATTTTCCTACGGCTCTGTACTTACGTTGTACTTCAGTTTTATTTTCTTCATCAGTGATACATGCAGAATTCAGAAGCATCATGTAGTCATCATGTGGTACAAATGAAAAAAATAAATCTGCTGCTTTCTTGTGTGGTCTGCATATCCATTGGAGGTGCCGACAGCTGCACAGCTCTTTGTTGACATGACATTTACGGTGACATCAGCTCCCATTGTGCACCGCAGTTATCAAAAACATGGAAGTCTGCGGACTTGTTTCTTTTAGTCATTTTAGATCAATAATGGCCCTGTCATAGATAAACTATAAAGCAGACTCAAACTCTTGGTGTTTAAAGGTCTTTAAAGCATTTTTTATGCAACTTTATTCAGGAAATTGTTTTTTACTACTTATGCAAATAGAGGTGGATTAAAATATAATAAACCATAATAGTTATAATTAATAATAGTTCATATTGTTTGCTAATCATCAGAAAGGCATTATTGTGCCAGCAAATATCTTTGGTGAGGTTCAAGTATTGCATAAAAGTAAACAGCTATACAATTTAAAGATTCTTTTAATATTTTAATCAACAGTCTTTTTAGCTTTTTGTGGTTTTCTAAATCAAGAATCAATTCAAAACAAAAATATTGACTGTTTATATTTAGAACAGTCCATCCATCTTTGCCGGTCTGACTGTGTTGTATACTTGTACAGGTGCTGCAGAACTTGGGTAAAGATAAGTTCCCCCCTCAGTCCTTTGAGCAGGTGGGCACACGCATCGCTAAAGTCCTGGAAAAGGTGAGGCCCCACACAGATGCATACAAATATAAGTATTGCAATGTTGCAGAGCCAGAATTGTAATCCGGTCTCCTAATTATCACTATGAACAACTAATCCACTGACAGTGGTTTAACTACGTACTTTAACTTCAACATACTCCGGAAATCACTGATCAACCATGGAGTTCTCTACCGTCTATCTCCAATTATGAGAATGAAAAAGTTAAAATGTCAAATTGCGTCACACCATAGATACTTGTTTAGTTTGGGCATAGGTAGGAAGGCTAGGAACAACATAGAGCTTAATTTTAAAATACTTCATGTTGTTTGATCCCTTGAGTCTCATCTAATGCTGTTGAACTTGTGTATGGCTTTCCCTGTGTAGAACCAGACGTCGTGGGTGCTGTCCAGTATGGCTGCTCTGTACTGGAGGGTCAAAGGTCAAGGCAAAAGAGCCATAGACTGTCTACGCCAAGCCCTCAACTACGCCCCCCACCACATGAAGGTACTCATACTATATGCTTCTATTTACCATGGCTAACACTCCCATCTGTTCCAAGATTACAGCCTATTTCACTGGCAAATATCCTGCCAGCTGTTTACTGTTGTTTAAAGGTCCCATATTGCACTATTTTCTGATTCATGTTCAGATTTATTTAGGAGTTCTTCTCTCAAACAGAAAACACTCTGTTCCACCTTGTGATGTTATGTAGTAATACAGGAAGTGCTCCACTGTGTTTTAAAGTCCATGTCTTCACTAAAATCATTTCGATGATTTCAGTCAATCTCTACTGAACTAAAGTTAAAATGTAGCTGTTAACTTGAAGACTACTGCTTCATGACATCACAAGGTGGAAGAGAGTATTTTCAGTTTTGGAGATGTAGACAGGCTAACAAACAAGGATTATCTGAAAGGTATCTATGAAGCAAAGCGGGCGTGTCAGCTCATTTGAGCGTGAATAAGTGCATTGCCCCAAACTGACACGGCCCGTTTGCATTGATTCCAATGGAGACATGAAATACTTGCCGTGTGTCGCAGATAGACAAACTGCTTTCCTTTAGTGAGGATGAGTACATAAATCCACATCTCCACTTCAGACAGGGTGGAAAAGAACCGACAGAAGAACATTCACATATATTTGCAGCACCACAGAGGTCCTGGGGCAGGTGTCTGCACAGACACCTGTGCGTCTGTCTGCAGAGGGCACTCTTCTGTGGCGTGCGCAATATGAACCATGTACACATCGGCCCCAACAAATCCATAATACCGACTCAGTTCGTAATGTTTACCGTGACATCAGCTCCCATAGGGCAGTGCATCTTTCTCAATACTAATACTGCATACTATTCCTTTATTGAAATAATTTTATTTATATATATTTATGTTGTGATTTAAAGTGTGCAAATAATAACATGATGATCCACGGGTGTTGTACATTTTAACTATTTAAAAGGTTATGCACAATATGTGATCTAAAGCAAACGTGTATTGTATTTGTATAATATAGGACCTTTAAGAAAAATATAACAAACTACTATTGTCTATTTAAAATGTTTCAATACACATTTCTCATATGTGACTGAATGCCTGTGTCTCTTACCGTGTGTCCCAGGACGTGCCTCTGATCAGCCTAGCCAACATCTTCCAAAACGCTCGTCTGTGGGAGGACGCTCTGACCGTGGCTCGTATGGCCGTGGAGATCGCCCCACACTTTGTCGTCAACCACTTCACCCTCGCCAACGTCTACATAGCAATGGTAACGTCCTCTCGTGTAGTGATTTGTCCATTATGGGGGGTGATTCTGGTCATCATTAAGAGCGTTCAGCATTGCCCTCTGGTGGTCTGTAGGGATGAACAACTCTTGTGGTCTTAAAGTGGAAGAATTTCGAGACTGAGGCTTATTGTTAGTAAAATACACTGTGTAAACAATATGAAGGGGCCATCAAATGCTTTTTTTCATGAAGGTATTATTGCTTTGTCTGGAATGTTTCTCTAGTATGCTATTAAACCTTTCTATCTTCATGGAGACAAAAACAGACCAAGTTACAGGTCAGATCTGTAGAGAAGCAAGAATGTTTGTCTAGGTATTTTTGAGCTATAAAACCACACTTTTCTACTGATTAGCTGTGTAAATGGGTCTAAAATAGAAATATATATGAGACCCTGGCCATATTTTTGCATTTTAGTGCATATTTGTTAAAAATCATGGTCAAAGCCGTGTCTGTAACAACCTCTTTAGGCTCAACTATGACCAGTATATTTGAATTTTTGGGTTGGACTAACAGCCACCAACGAGTCAGATGTAGGTAATTACGTGACGAGCACAGCCACTGGCGTCTACGGGCGCTAATGTCCCACCATGTCTCAAGAAAAGGGAAATGGTGTGATCCAAGCACAAATGTCCTCTCTGTTTCAAAGTCCAGAGCGCAACGGTCCGTGCCATGTTGGACTGTTGCGACTGTCAGTCGGCTGTTAATCATCACTCCAGAGGCCACCCCACACCTGCTCCCCCCAACCTACTGGGCACTGCTCACTCTGGAGGATTTTTCAGATTTTGCTTAGGGGCGGGATAAAGCTTCAGAAGAGTGTTTAGTTTCTCTTTAATATTTTATCTAACCTAACGTGTGGTTATCTTCTGCCCCTGTGTGTGTGTTTCATGTATTTGTGTGCGTGTCTGTGCAGGAGGAGTTTGAGAAGGCCATGCGCTGGTATGAGTCCACACTGAAACTGCAGCCCGAGTTTGCTCCTGCCAAAGACCGCCTGAGGACCATCCAGTGTTACCTGCTCACCAAGAGGGAGCGCCGGCAACCATAGCCACCGCAACCAACCCCCACCACAGCTCACCCTAGCCCACCCCTCCCCACCCCTCCCCACCCAACCCAAGCCCACCCTAACCCACACCTCCCCTTCCAGTGTTACCTGCTCACCAAGAAGGAGCGCAACCAACCCCACCGGAACCACACCCACCACCGACCAACCCACCACAACCCAGCCCTCACCTGCCCACTCTTCTCCATCCCACCCGTTCCAACCTCTCTTCCCCTTACCTCACCTCACCCCTCCCCATGCCGTAACCACAGCCACTCCCACCTCAACCACCCCCACCACCGACCCACCTCAGCGCGGCCCAGCCAAAACCAGAGCCACTCATCTGTATAGTGCATATCACATCACTGAAGCTGTCAGAAACGCCCATCTAAGCTCTTATCAAAATGTCTGTGGAACATTTTAAGTCTCTTTGTTGTCCAATAGTCTTAAGAACGCCGGGACTTGGTTTTAATTTTGGTTTTGCTTTTTTTAGAATGGATTGAAAGGGAAAAGCATAAAGCGTATGTTCATTTTGATGGCAGTTGGTGCGAGGTAATTTTACTGTCTTTTTATTTGAAAAATTGAGCCTAGTCGAGGTGTATGCAAAGATAAGATAATATTAGCATAATACAACCATAAATGTAAGTTTCTCCATACAATATTTTATGTTGTATTTGAAACGTAGAATTAAAAAATATCCGTTTAAAGATAGGGCATTATACAAAACTGACTTTTTGGCTCTTTTTACCATGAAGAATACAAAACAATACACTACTTCAACCCTGATTGTGTTGTGATTGCGTCCTGAAAAAAAAAAAAAAAAACTGTTACAGCGTAGTTATCTGCATTTTCAAAGCAATAAAAGAGAAAGTGTTGATATGCCGTATTTTCCGAACTATACATCATTCCAGAGTATAAGTCACAGTTTTTGGGGAAATGTATTTTATAAAATCCAGACCAGGAACCGACATTTCATCTTGAAAGGCAAGTTCTAGTAATAACAATAGAAGAGAGAACAATAGGCTGAATAGGCGTTATGTTAATGTCACATATTAACAGTTTTTCAGATAATTATAGCATAAACAACAGAATATAAGTTTACCAAACTCACCATCTCACTCCAAATCACTAAGTCCATTGAATTTTTTTACCTCGGCAGTAGAGAGTGAAGTGACAGTGGTACAGGAGTAATAGTAGTACTAGATACTGACACACACGCCTAGAGTGCCCTCTCACGGCTGTCAGTCTGAAAATTTTAATATAGAAGTCGCACCGGAGTGTAAGTCACAGGAAACACCCAAACCATGAAAAAAGCGTGACTTATAGTCCAAAAAATACGGTAAATGTTATGTTCCATAGAAGTCTAATAACCCTTCTTTAAGTCTAATTATATCATTTTTGAAAATTACTTTGAGTTAGAATGACTTAAATTCAGAATACAGCTGATTTGAGTTGTTTTATTAGTTTTTCTTCTGGTCATGTTTTTCGTTTTACTGGATTCTACTTTTGATGACTTACCGAGCGCAATGTTTTCACCCAGAAATGCCTTGAAACAGGTCAAATAAAATGGTTATACCGGTAATCTAGTTGACTTATTGAGTTAAAACAGCTCAAATGATGCTTTTATTCTGAAATCAAGTCCTTTTAACCCAATTTTCCTGTTACGACCGTCATCAAAATGCACTCATGCTTCATGATAGCTTTGGGAGGGTCTAATGCACTGATCATACACTATGTTTGGACAGGGTATGATGATTCAGCATTTCAATAATATAACGGCACTGTCTTTAAGCTTTTAACTGGCAGAGGTTGCCATGCAGTATTTTAAGAATCATTTCGCTGCTGGGAGAAACATTCAATTAATTATATGAATTCTCACCATCTCAAATGTCTTTTCCTAAACTGACCATTCCTGTGTGGGACCTTGTGTTCAAACTGTATCTGATGTATGCTGCTCCCTGCGCTTGTAAAGGAATCACACTGCAAAAACTGATATTTTTGAGTTAAAATTACTTGAATTGCCAATATATCTGGATTTAAGTAAGGTAAAATTGCACTTGAATTTGGAGCTTTACCAAATAATTCGAGTAACCGTGACTAATAACTAAAAGAAGTACACAAAAACACTACAGATTATGATTTTAAAAAGTATATTTTAAAGACAGATCCAGGCTCCAGATCAGTTCAAACCTACTCAAATCCAGATAACTATTTGTAATTCAAGTGTTTTCACATGGAAATATTATTTTTGCAGCGCAGTAGACGGACAGGTCCATGGAGACTGAGGTTGTATGTACAGTATTAAAGAGTGTGTGATTTTACCTCTTACTGTCTTGTGTGTTCATCAACTAAATATAAACTTATAAAAATATAACTTGTTACTTTTCTAGTAGACCTGCATTAAACTTATCTCCATGGAGACAACTAGGCAAAGCCACTAGGTCAAATTACAGGTCAGATCTGTAGAGAGGCAACCCGCTCAGTAAAAAATGGATGTTTGTTTGATTTTTTTTTTTCAATGAAAGGTCTTATATTACGTTATTTTCTGATCTATCTTGCAATGTTTCCTCATCAAAAACAAACCTGGAGTTGTGTTTTGTTTCATTCACACGTTTAATTTAGGTGGAGTTCTTCTCTGAAACGGAAAACACGCTGTTCCAACCAGTTGTGATGTCGTGGTAATACAGGAAGTGCTCTATTGTTTTTTTAAACGCCATACACTTTCACTAGGGCACTGGGTGCTCCCTTAGAGATAGGGTGAGGAGCTCAGTCACACGGGAGGAGCTCGGAGTAGAGCCGCTGCTCCTCCACGTCGAGAGGAGCCAGCTGAGGTGGCTCGGGCATCTGTTCCGGATGCCTCCTGGGCGCCTCCCTCGGGAGGTGTTCTGGGTCTGTCCCACATGAGGAGGCCCTGGGGAAGACCCAGGACACGCTGGAGGGACTATGTCTCTCAGCTGGCCTGGGAACACCTCGGGGTTCCCCCGGGGGAGCTGGAGGACGTGTCTGGGGTGAAGGAAGTCTGGGAGTCTCTGCTTAGACTGCTGCCCCCGCGACCCGGCCCCGGATAAGATGGATGGATGGATGGACACTTTCACTAGAATGATTTGTTTAATTTCAGCCCTGGGATTTCCAATCTCAGCAAAACAAAAGGTATTACCGCTTCATGACATCACAAGTTGGAACAGAGCATTTTGAGCTTTAGGAGATGTCTGTTTTTGAGGAGGTAACATTCTAAGCTCACAGGAGTCAATATTGCGTAATATAGGACCTTAACTTGCTCCCCAGAAAAGTTACAATGTTTTACCCTATATTCCTCTCCAATTTGTCATCTGAAATGTTCACCTGACCGCAGTCTTCCAGCTAAGGTGGTCCTGACATAGGCTGGCACTAGATCTGGAGATGCATCCTTGCTCCTGACAGGTTTCCCCAACGGCACTGACGTAGAGGACAAATTTCCCTATAGGGACAATAAAGAGTACATTAACCTTAACTTTACTTAATCTTAAAATCTGGGGAAACCTGTGCACCCTGAATCCACAAGATGGCGCCACATAGCAGTCGTAAAAGCCCAGATTGGTAGGTAGCTGTGGAGCTTTCAGTAATTAAATGCATTTTGTTACCACGACTTTACCCGTCTCCAAACGAGGCCAGATTTTTTGAAGTTCCCAATTCTTTACTATCGATGTTGGGTTATTTTAGTTGATGTAGTGATACATAAACCTACCAACACGTCTGCTTCTCAGTAAAGCTATTTTATATTTAATGTTAGTGCAGACCAAACCCGGACTGAACCACCAAACTACGGTAAAATCATCCGCGCTACACTACGATTAGTCTACACCGACGCATGCGCCAACCAGGTCTTCAACTGGGACTAAACCAGGATGAAATATGGACCAAACATGGACTGAAATACCAGCGGATAGCCCTACAGAATCTGCAAAACATGAACACAGCCATAACCTGCGCTATCATCTTAAACCTGAACTATAAGCACGTTTGCGCAGCGGTAGGATTCTGTGGAACGCGCTGTTCATTCAGACCGATCTCTGTGAACCAGCACTTTTTTTTTCTCTCTCTCAAATGCAGAGCTAAAAATGGCTCCGGTGCAGCGCTAGGGTCTATTTATAGCTCACTGTGTAGGCGCAGGATGGAGCTGTGTGGAGCATGCACGGCCTAAAAATACCCCGGCCGACCGCACTCCGAGCCTCTGCTGCCCGCTACGCTCGACCCAAAACTCCGGGACCGTGCCAAATGTCCGAGTCTGGCCACGCGTTTTGGAGTCTATGTAGTAAAGGCACAAACATTTCTTTTTTTTCCCCCCCATTATTATAGCTTATATTAAGTTAACTGTAGTCTATTAGATACTTTAAAAAAAAACATCTAATTTTATTTTTTGCATTTTTATTTAACGCAACATGCTAATAAAACTGAACAGAAATGAAAACCAATAAATGGATGAATGGGACCGAGCTTCAAGGGAAAACGGTTACGTTAAAGGAACTATATATATAGCCTGCACTCTTACAGTTAAATAAATAAATAAATAACCTGCAGATACAGAACACATGCAAGTTTTCTCATTCTCACTGTATAGACAGGTCACGCCTCATGTGAAAGCTCTGAACCTCCAGAATTCCCTCACTGAGCCGTAGAGGCTGCACTAGCACTGATTCATGACTGGTTGCAGGTTCCGGGGTTTAGGGAGTGACCATTCAGATCAGAGAGATGCGTTTTAGGTTTCAAACAACTGGATTCTAGCATTGAAACTGGCAACCCAAATAAGAGACTCATGTTGAGGCTCATTCTGCTTTCTGATTGGTTAATCATTTTGAAGACCAACGTTGCAGTCGTCATATGTGAAGGTACATCACAATACACTTACACGAGACATGACGTTAAGTGGACATGACACAAGACAGTATAAAGGAATACAAGAGGTACACACAGAGAAAAAGCTTTGCAATCAATTAAAGCTGCACTAGGACACTTTTCTAATTGAGGACCCACCATCTGCTTGTCTCCATGGCAATATCATTGGTTTGCCTTGAATCTTCCACTGTAGCCCTGTGTATTTGCCATTCATTTAATTACAGGTTTAGTTTTATTCCTCAAAAGAAAATAAAAATTGAAAAATGTATTCTACTCTGAGCTGAGACACCTCTCCACAGATCTGTCCTGTACCTTTGCCTGGTATTGCTCCTTGCTTTTCTACATAGATACATTTTATGGGATACTGAACATTCCAGGTAAAGGAACAACATCTCCATGGAGACGCTATTAAGCTAATGTTTAAAGCAACACTGCGCAACTTTCTGGAGTTGGCACGTCATCTGAATGAAGAATACAATGAAAATAGAAAATCACACTGGAAACGTTCTCCATGGAGATATGGTTTACGTCACACTGTGAAATATTATAGCCAAGTTAACAGCGTTCCCATGGAGGAGAAGGAGTCTCTCCTCCAGTACAAAAGAGTAAGGTCTGTGGAATAGCAAGCTTGCTCACAGTAAGTCTTTTTCTTCATTTTGCTGTGCAATAAAAACAATCAAATTGAAAAGGCACTTTTATTTAGTCTATTTTTTGACTAAAGTGGGGTGGAGTGGGGCTTTAATATATACTTTAAAGTAGGTTATCCACCCTAGTGTCATTACTTATTTTGTCATATTCTTTTCTTCTTCTTCCTTTTTTTTTTTTTTTTTTTTAGCTTATTCTGTGTTTTCCTTGTCGCCCGTCTTTCCAGATCCTGCATTAATTTCCATTTAATCTGAAACCTTTGTAGACCTATATATACTTTTTGTCAGCATTACATGTCTTTTTGTAACTAATGCCTTATTTCAATTCCAAAACAAAACACAAAAATGTCCCGGGTTATTGTTATCATCCCGAGTCTATTCCTGCCGCGCTCGGATCTTTCTGAATGAATAATTGAGTGCATGGCGCGGTATTTCGGAGCAGCGGCCGTCTTGTCTTGTGCGGGTATTTTTAGCGCGTGTGCAGCGGAGCGTGCATGTGTGGATGTGAGGAGGGAGTAGCTTGTTATGTAATAGGCATGTGAGCGGGCACACGCAGAGCAGAGGAGACACTGCGGTGAATGGCGCTCAGGCTGCGGGTCATTCACACATTGGACCCGGCTGCAGAGGATTCAGAATGGAGCGTTTAGGTGAGCGGAAAGGAACTCACCAAGTCTAATGCTGGTTACTTCAGTCGTTCTCCACATCTGTCCATCTCTTTCAATCCCTTCTCAACAGTATTCCAGCTGGTGTAATGCACTCTTATTGTCCCAATCTGAAAATGTACCTTTATTTATTATCACCCATGGATTTGAGCCATCCTTTAATGCTGGTGACCACAGTGCAGTGTGAGGAGACCCTTTTACTGTTCACATTCATAATCACCGATGGAACCCACAACAAAGAATCTAGTCCAGACACACAGTGGGGCTCATCCAGACCAGAAAGGCCCCTGTGAGGAGACCGTACTAACCTCTTTCTTACCATGCTTCTAGTGTACTGTTACTACAGTAAAGTACAATGAAAAGTAAGTAAGTTTTTAATAACAACCACCCTATTTTTTAATTACTTATGTTTCTATTTTATTTTGATTTGTACATATACAGTATATTTACACAATTATGTCTTATCTGACACCTGTCTCTTAAAAACATTTTGCTACTTATTTACAATTTATTATTACCATTTATATGTTTTACTCTTTATTATTATATTATATTGTGACATATGAACTACTGTGACCAAATAATTTGGCTTGTGGATCAATAAAGTTTGTCTAAGTTTAAGTCTATCTGTCTCAGATTTGAACACTACCTTGTGAACACTCTGAGACAAATGATGTTTAATTCACATAATGTAAGTACTCTATACATGTACAGAGTACTTCAATGGAAGTAGACACTATTGCATGTGGAGTACACACTACTGCATGTACCATACACACTGCTGCTTGTACCATACACACTACTACATGTGTCATACACACTACTGCATGTACCGTACACACTACTGCACATACCATACACACTACTGCATGTGTCATACACACTACTGTATGTGCCAGAGACACTACTGCATGTGTCAAACACACTACTGTGGAGTACACACTACTGTATGTGTCAGAGACACTACTGCACATACCATACACACTACTGCATGTGTCATACACACTACTGTGGAGTACACACTACTGCATGTGCCAGAGACACTACTGCATTTACCATACACACTACTGCATGGATACACTACTGCATGTGTCATACACACTACTGGATGTACACACTACTGCATGCATCATACAAACTACTGAATGTACACACTACTGCATGTACCGTACACACTACTGCATGTGTCATACACACTACTGGATGTACACATTACTGCATGTACACATTACTGCATGTATCATACACACTACTGCATGTGTCATACACACTACTGGATGTACACATTACTGCATGTATCATACACACTACTGGATGTACACAGTACTGCATGTACCGTACACAGTACTTCATGTGTCATACACACTACTGGATGTACACACAACTGCATGTACCGTACACACTACTGTATGTGTTATACACACTACTGCATGTACTGTACAAACTACTGCATATGGTATACTGCTCGTGTTATGATGTAATCCTCCCTGTGGTTTTGGCAGTACTCTGAAGTACTGTGGTCCTCAGAGTGTTGTGTGTGATGTCACAGAGCTTATGTAACAGAGCCATTCATACACAGTCATTCATGTGCCCCCCACCCCACCCCCCTCCCCCTGGCACCTCCCCTGCTCTCCATAAACCCACTCCCCCCGGCCCCTCCCCCTGTTCCAGCACCAACACTCAGCTCATTCAAAATAACACTTTCACTGAGCTGGAGTTGTCCTGGCCTGTTCTGTACACAATTATGAGATGATCACTCAATAAAGGTGCACTGCGTAACTTTTCTGGTGAGAGGTCTGCTACCTGTTGTCTCCATGGAGATGTTATTGCTTTGTCTGGATTGTTCCACAAGTAATTTTATTGTGAATGTGTTCACCTCTCCACAGATCTGACCTGTAACTTGGCCTGGTGTTGTCACCTGCTTGTCTCCGTAGAGATAGAGGATAAATGTTGTACACCACAATGTGGAATATTTTAGGCATAGAAATAATATTGCAGAGACAAGCTGATGGCATGCAATCTACCACAAAAGTTACGCTTCTCCACAGATCTGATCTGTCATTTGGCCTTGGGGCATCACCTGCTTGTGGAGATAGATAAGTTTTATGTCATACACTGGAACATTCTAGGCAAAGCACTAACATCTCAATGACGAGAGGGTGTGACTCTCGCCACAGAAGTTACTCAGTGCACCTGTAACATACTGTTTATAAGATAAGGACTCTTGTAACATTAACAGTGGAGATTGACGATATATATAAAAGTAAAGTAATAAAAGTAGTAAAAGTGGGGCTTTAAAACTGTCAAAATAGAGTCTGAAACATGTAGAGATACTGAAGTGAACTCAATCAGAGATTATGTAGTGTGTGTGGTGTTGGACTTCAGCACCATGGACAGTTCCTGGCCTGAGAGCAACAAAGAGACACCAAAGAATGCAAGTAGTTCAGTGTGAGGGATTCTAATGCCATGCTAACTGTCTGTAACGTGTGCTATGCAATGAGGACAACAGTCTAAAATGTGAATTTTACATTTGTTACAGTTAAATTTGATGATAATTGTTTGATTATTTCAGACTGAGGTATTCTGACACTATAGTGTGATCAGTATTTACCAGTAATGACCTAGCAGTTTGTCTGGTTGTTCCATGGCTCTTTTGTTTACATTGTTTTTATTGTTTTGGCTAATGTATTTCTATGGGCGAATTGCAGAGCTGCTTTAAACATGGCAGATTGCCATGGTAACAGTTTTTTTTTTTTTTTGACATTCCATCCTGAGCCAGCTAGGAGAGTCACTGTTTTTGTAAGACATATCCAAACAGAAATTCCACAAATGTTGAACCTTTGAATCACAGAGATTTGACCTTAGTTCATTTGTGTTGACAGAGAATGCATTACACTTGATACCACTTTTTGTTTCTCATGCATAGGACCAGTAATTACAAAGATATTAACCATAAACTAGTTCAAGACATCTGCATTTTGGCAGAAGAAATCCTACTGTAAAATTCTGACCCACCCTTCAGCTCACTGTCAGACTATGGGAATGTCCTGTAAACTCTGTTGAGATGTGTGTGCTGGAGCTGTCCGTGGTACTACGGGGAGCAGCGATGGTTTTCCTAAATTTCCAAGTCCAAAATTTGTACCAGCATCAGTAGTTATAACTGTAACCTACAGGGTGTTTCATTGTCCTTTGCATTTGGCCAATTCTTTATAGTTGCTGCAAGGGGCATACTGTGGGTGACTGCACTGCTGTACAGGAGAACCCATCTCCTTGCTGTGCCAGTTCTTGGCCAGAAGTTCCCATACACATTAATAACTAAATAATCTGCTATAGATCTCCTCTGTGCAATTTATAGTCTTTAAATGTATGGAGAGAAGAGTGATAGAACGTTAGCCGGGGACAGTCTGCGGCAACCCCCTCCTCCGCTATGGTGCTATGAGGTTGGATTGTTTGCACTGATAGAATGGTGCACCTAAATGTTGACAAAGGCCGTGTGCATTAGTATATTTGGCAGTTAGATACGAGCAGCCGTGCGTGTGAGCAGCGCTGCGGCTCGGAGGTGTTTGTTATGGAGGCAGAATAGTGAATGAGGGGGCGACACGCGGCTAAAAATAACCCGCCCGTTCAGTTCGTGTCAGTGCTCCGAGGAGAGGAACGCATGCACACATAAAGCATCATTGTGAGGAGATGCTCTGTGCTGCCGGGAGCGCGCACCGGGATAAAAGAGGAAAAAGACAAAGCGCGCTCCCGTGGAACGCTGCTGCTGCGCGCTCGAAATTCCTCCAAGGAACCTCTCTGCGAGCTCGGCTTTTTTCATCACGCGCGGAGCTAAAAATAGCAACGGGGTTGGATCGTGATCCAGAAATAGATAGGGGGCATCACTCCTATAAAAGGCCCACCATTCAAGAGTACAGTGTGTGCACGGTGTGGAGAGGAGCGAGGCACCGCTGCGCTCCGAACCAGAGCGACCACATTAGATCACTTTATTCAGACATGTTTTTGTGATTGTGAGAAGCTTCTGCTGCGCAGCTGCTGCTCTGGTGAGTGGATCCTCTGTTCTCCTCAGACTTCCCCGTGTTTCTCCGCGCTCTTAGTAGCACCTGCTGTCTGTACGCGCTAACGAATGCACTGTCACTCCGTACGGGCTTTCTGTTTGGGCTCAACTGAACGCGCTGTGTTTGTGGAGAGGAGGGAATCCTGGTGTGTGCAGAAGGCTGTGTGCAGAGGGCTGTGTGCAGAGGGCTGTGTGCAGAGGGTGGCTCTGGCCCCGTGGATCACTCTGTGGATCACTCTGTGGATCACGCCGTGGGTCACACCGTGTCCGCTCTGGAGCCGTGCGCGGCTGCGGGAGCCTGAGGATGGACTGGAGTGGACAGAGCTGTCCGTGGTGCTGAAATGTTCCAGGCTTTGTGCTATTGTGGAAGTTTGCTGCAGTGTGGAGAGGCGCACATTTGTGGCATTTGAAACATTCTCCTGCATTAGCTGGTTTGTTTGAAAGCCCTGTCTGTGGTCCGTGCACACCCGAGCCCCCCGCGCTCTGTTCCGCCCGTGTGCACGAGGAGAGCGGAGTCGTGACTGCTAAAAGTGAGTAAGACGCGTGCTGCGTCAGTGGCGTCTGGCTCCAGTGCGTTTGAGACAGATGGGGGGAATCGTGACCGGCTGTGGAGACCAATCAGGAGGCTCGGACGGCCCCGTGGAAGCGGCGCGAGGGTGGGGCCCCCGGCTCGAACCGCTGGAGCTCCGGAGACACGTTAAGCACGGCAGCACGAAGCGAAGCGTTCGCTTAGCATTAACTCTATCCAGGGTGCTCCAAGTGTCAGGTGCTCCCGACTCCTGCCTAGGTGCTCTTTTCCCTCCGCCTCGCCATTGGCTGATGGCGAGTGCTGTCGTCCAATCAGAGCGCATCCACCCCTCTGCTGCGCGTGAAGAAAGGCGCCGAGATGCCGCCTCTTGTTCGCATCGCCACTCTTTTTAATAACAAGAGCACCGCAAAGCTCTGTGACTCCCGGAGCCTCGTGTCCTTTGTGTCCAAACGTGGCACAGCGGCGCGCGCTGCAGACGCACCGGGCCGCGCACTGGAGATGCTGTCCGTCACGAATCTTTTTGCGGTCTGGGCTTGCTGTGCGTAAGTCAAAGTGGGAAGCCCTTACCCCAAAAAGCATTCGCGGAGGACGAGAACACCGCTCGGCTCGGCTCGGCTCGGGTCTCCGGTGTCAAGGTGTGCGCCGCTGCTGCTCGGTGCAACGGGCTTCATGTCAGTGTGCGTTCACTCTGAGCAACAAGAGCTGCCCCCACCTGTGGTCACTGGGCAGATAGCAGCAGATCACACGAGTTTTACAGACACAAAACAGCACAGCTACTCTCAGGATCTGCCTCCTCTCCTCCAGATATTGAGAAATGCAATGACTTTCTGAAACGCTTATTATTTTCTGCAGACTTGTTGTTTCCTTCAGTGTTTTAAAAAGTTTACACAGGATTTTGACTGTTGTGAGACTCAAAATATCACAAAATGTAAATACATAACTACCATAAAACAATTATTTTTCCACAATTGAGAGTCTGAGAAATGACTTTTGATCAGATTTTTGCAGAAATTGGCTGAAGTTTTGCATTCGGAAACAGAATTCTTTGGTTGTTTTGGACTGATCCTCTGTCACGACATCTTTTAAACTCAACCTTGATATGAGTCGTGATCAGTCTCATTGTTACACACATGATTTAGGATGAAATTGTGCCAAATATTCAATTTGACTTTTATTTTTTAACTATATTCACAACACATTTATCTGCAGATGTCTGTCATTTGGGTTTAGTATGATTAATGGTTTGCAATTATCAAGTATTTGTACAACATTCTTACAATTATTTTTCATATATAGTTGCTTATACTATTTTGAGGAATTCCCAAAGCAATTATTAGAACATTTTCTTAATTTTTTTATGCTTTTATAAAAAAAAAAAACATGACAATTTCTTGCAGATGTCTATGACATGACGTAATATTCAGATTTTTTGTCTGTTCTTATTTGATTAAAACATCGTAAAAACACTGGCTGTATCAGATGTAATTTAAAGTGTTACTTCATAAATGCTATTTGTTTTTGTTTCATTAATGCATTTTTCCATAGTACGTCACTGAGATACTTACGCTTTATCAGCTGTTTAAAGATACAAATTGAAATTTCATACAAAAACTTTTACATTTTGTCAAAACTACAAACGCTTTTAATCGCCACTGTGAATATACAATCAAAATATTTACAATATTTTACAGTTATTCACAAAAATACCATCATTTCTCAGCATCGGATTTATTAGAACCAAAAGTATAATCCAGAAAAGGAATTCAACTCAAGTTTGTTTTCAATTTGTTTACGCGACTTATAAAATTGAACTGAAATTATGTACGAAAATTGTGTTAGCCCCAACTCGATTCTAAACACAATCAAACACATATAAATACAAGCATAGATGGCCTCATGTATACTCTGATTAAAAAGATTGAAAAGAATTTCAAAGGTATTTTTATAGAATTCAACTCCAGTTTGTCCTTAAAATGTTTACGTGACTTTATTTACAAAACTGAAATTACGTAAGAAAATTGTGTTAGCCCCAACCCCATTCTCCGCATAATCAAATACTTAAACATAGAACCTCTTGTGTATATTCTGATTAAACTAACAATTGCAATTTTGAAGTTGTTTTCATGAAATTTCACTCTAGTTTGTTCTCAGGTTGTTTACGTGACCTTTATTTACAAAATTTAATTCAAATAACGAAAACTGTGTTAGACTCAACCCCATTCTACACACTATCAAATACTCAAGCCTCATCTATGCCTATATTCTGATTAAATTAAGAAGTACAATTTTGAAGTTATTTTCATGGAATTCAACTCCAGTTTGTTCAAGTTGTTTATGCGACTTTAAAAAATTGAATTGAAATTACGCAAGAAATCTGTGTTAACCCAAACCCCATTCTACACAAAATGAAATACTCAAGCATAGGTGATATGTTCTGATTAGATTAAGAAGTGCAATTTTGAAGTTATTTCATGGAATTCAACTCTAGTTTGTTCAAGTTGTTTACGTGACTTTAAAAAAATTGAAATTACGCAAGAAATCTGTGTTAGCCCCATCCCCAAAGTACACACAATCAAATACTTAAGCATAGATGGTATATTCTGATTCAATTAAGAAGTTTAATTTTGAAGTTATTTTAATGGAATTCAACTCCAGTTTAAGTTGTTTATGCAACTTAAAAGAATTGAATCGAAATTACGCAAGAAATCTGTATTGACCCAACCCCATTCTACACACAATCAAGCATAGATGGACTTGTGCATACTCTGATTAAACTAAGAAGTACAATTTTGAAGTTATTTCATGGAATTCAACTCTAGTTTGTTCAAGTTGTTTACGTGACTTTAAAAAAATTGAAATTACGCAAGAAATCTGTGTTAACCCCAACCCCAAAGTACACACAATCAAATACTTAAGCATAGATGGTATATTCTGATTCAATTAAGAAGTTTAATTTTGAAGTTATTTTAATGGAATTCAACTCCAGTTTAAGTTGTTTATGCAACTTAAAAGAATTGAATCGAAATTACGCAAGAAATCTGTATTGACCCAACCCCATTCTACACACAATCAAGCATAGATGGACTTGTGCATACTCTGATTAAAACTAAGAAGTACAATTTTGAAGTTATTTCCATGGAATTCAACTCCAGCTTGTTCAAGTTGTTTACGCAACTTTAAAAAACTGAATTGAAATTACACAAGAAAACTGTGTTAACCCCAACCCCAGTGTACGCACAATCAAATACTTAAGCATGGGTAGCCTCGTGTATATTCTGATTAAACTAAGAAGTACAATTTTGAAGTTATTTTCATGGAATTCAATTCCAGTTTCTTCAAGTTGTTTACTCGACTTAAAAAAATTGAATTGAAATTACGCAAGAAAACTGTGTCAACCCCAATGTGCACACAATCAAATAATTAAGCATAGGTCGTATATTCTGATTCAATTAAGAAGTACAATTTTGAAGTTAATTAATGGAATTCAACTCCAGTTTGTTCAAGTTGTTTTTATGTAACTTTAAAAAATTGCATTGAAATTACGCAAGAAAACTGTGTCAACTCCAATGTACACACAATCCAATACATAAGCGTAGATGGTTTTGTGTATACTCTGATTAAACTAAGAAGTACAATTTTGAAGTTATTTCATGGAATTCAACTCTAGTTTGTTCAAGTTGTTTACACGACTTAAAAAAATTGAATTGAAATTACGCAAGAAAACTGTGTCAACCCCAATGTGCACACAATCAAATATATAAGCATAGTACCATTTTGAAGTTATTTTTCGACTCAAGTTTGTTCTTACGTTGTTCATGTAATTTTATTTACAAAACTGAATTGAAATTATGCAAGAAAATTGTGTTAACCCCAACCCCATTCTGCACACAATCAAATATATAAACATAGATACTCTCATGTACAGTATGTTCTGATTAAAGTAACGTTTGTAAATTGTTTACGTGATTTCATTCATATAATTTTATTGAAATTACTTAAGAAAACTGTGTTAACCCCAGCCCCATTCTCCACACAGTCCAAGTCATTAACAAAGATGGCCTCATGTATATTCTGATTAATATAAGAGTTGCATTTTTAACTTATCTTCATGCAGTTTGACTCAAGTTGTTGATGTGAATTTATTTACAAAACTGAATTGAAATTTTGCAAGAAAATTGTGTTAACTCCAACCCCATTCTGTACACAGTCAAATACTTAAACATAGATACTCTCATGTACAGTATGTTCTGATTAAAGTAACGTTTGTAAGTTGTTTACGTGACTTCATTCATATCATTTATTGAAATTACTTAAGAAAATTGTGTTAGCCCCAACCCCATTCTACATACCTTGTGGCCTTGTGTATATCCTGATTAAACTAAGAAGTACAATTTTGGAGTTATTTTCATGGAATTCAACTCAAGCTTGTTCTTAAATTGTTTACATGACTCTGTTCATAAAATGGAATTGAAATTATATAATAAATTGTGTTAGCCCCAACCCCATTTCTCCGCACAATCACATTCTTAAGCATACATGGCCTTGTGTATATTGCGATTAAACTAAGAAGTACAATTTTGAAGTTATTTTCATTGAATTCAACTCAAGTTTGTTAAGTTGTTTCCCTGACTTTACTTACTCCAACCACATTCTACACACAATCAAATACAAAAAACACAAAACAAAGCAAACAAAAAATTACTTTGAATTACTAACAGCATTTTCCTGCTTATTTTTACGTTCCTTTTGCTTACAGTTTTGCATACAGCTTGCCATGATGTTATATATTTTTACAATTGTAATTCATTATTTTACGTTGCATCGTATCACCAAAGCAAGTTCCTAGTTTGTGAATTTTGAACACTGACAATTGCAATAAAACTGATAAGACTTCATCCAAGCCTACTGTGTTTTATGTGGAACCTGTTGTACTTTATGAAGTGTATTTCTGTGTCTTTCTGTCTACCAATCTACCAATTCAATACACTCCCTTACTAAAGAATTATCGTGTCAAAAGTACCGATAATCAGATACTAATCGACAATAAAACTAGTATTGAAATGGAATAGAAGAACACGTGGGAATATTAAATAAAGTGCTATGATTTAATGTTGAAAATCACACTCTATTGTCTAAAGAAAGAATGTTTTTGGAGTATTCGAGTCTGTTCCTTAGTATCAAAATCGAGTTTGGAATGTTATCGTGACGCCACTACAAAAGAAAAAAATCTAATGACTGAGAACACTGTGCATGTATTTTGTCACATTTGTTCAATTTAAATTTCTGATTCTGGTTTACGGAATAAATCATTTCAAGTAGCGACAACTCAAAATGTGAACTTTTTTGACTGTCCTATACTTTATTTTAATATTTTCAACATTTTCAGTGGTAAATGTGTATTAAGTCAAGTTGTTTTTTGTGTTTTTGCAACAGGTTGTTCATCAGACCTCAACAGACCAACCTCCGTCATGAGTAGAACAATGCAAAAAAGAAGCCATACCCCTCAGAAAGGATGAAAAATTAAGATGCATTGTGATTAACATTTTAACAAAACACTATATCTTTTAAATGAGAAAAGAATGACAGAAAGCGGTAAATTTTTCACTCAAGTACGCAAATTGCAAATGTTATTGTATTGATAACTGCTATTGGGAACTACATCAGCTTCTTTTTGGTTCAAACTTGTTCCGAATAAGTGAAAAACAAAAACAAAGAAGTTCTGACCATGCAAAAATGAAAAGAGAAATGGAAATATATTTTGATTTGAAACTAATTACGGAAAGAATTTACAAGCAGACAAAGATAAGACAAACATTAAACCAACACTATTACAAATATTTTAAAACATGCACAATAATTTAGGTAAAATAGATAAGTAAATTTCAATTTGACAGAACTACACAAATCGAAATTTTGAATTCAAATCACAAGTTTTGCTTTGACGTGAACTAGCACGAGTGTATACAGTATAATCCATTTGCATAATTTAACCTCAGTATTTCTGTTGAGTTTTAAGAAAGAAAAAAACAACAACAAAAAAACAAAAACAATACTTAAAATTAAAATAACATGGCATCATATTGGTTGTTTTGTATGGTTGTGTGTGCTGATGTTCCTCTCTGAAGCTAGTATCTTTGTTTTCACACAAACTTACACTTTAGACTTAGAAATGTTGTGTATTTTGACTGAACTTGATAATATATATTTGCAGTTTATTGTAACTACAAGTACTCCAAACTACAAGTACAGAATCGGCAGTTTAATTTGACCCTGCCCTCTTCTCTGTTAAACTCTACAAGTGACGTGAGGCGATGATGTCTCACTGGGTTTTTGTGACATCAGGTAAATTCAATAAACACTCCTTTGTTTTTGATTTTTTTTTTGTTATTGCAACACTTTCAAATTGTATTTTCAGATTTTTGTAACGTGTACATTACAAATACAGTGTGCATGATTTGATGTTCATTTAGCATTCTTTTGAAATACCAAGACAAGATGTGTTCGTTACTTCAACTATAAAAAATTGAGTTGACGTGACTTGATACCAAAAGTAGTTTCAACTTCATTTTACTACGTAGATTTTGATTTGATTTATTTGACTTCTTTCAACTTATTTTTACAATTTTCAAGCTAGATTATGTACCACTTGAGAAAAGGTACATTACACGCAACAAGAATAAAAAAGATCAACATTTTTCTTATCAGTTGGTTTTAATGTTTTGTATTTATCTTTTTAAAATATGTCCTTTCATAATGTGCAAATGTCAGATTTTTTTGAGACGTTTTTGGATTTATGCTTGTCGTGACAAAATGTTTGCAACAATTACACACACATTATTTTAAACATACAGCAACATAATAGTTTCACTGCAAAAAAATATCTAGGTAATTTGAAATGAATTAAATTAACAACATTTTAAGTAGATTCAACTTGACAAGTGCAGTGATCTACCAATGGAATAAGTGTGTTTTTTTCTTAATTCAAGCAACATTTGAATTTGTTTCTTATTCTAAAGTTCTTGTTGGACTTAGACAGAGAAGGGAAATGTCTTGGACACAGTAGCTCAGACATCACAATATATTATAATAACAAAGAGTAAAAAAAAAAAAAAAAGGTAATAAACGTCTAAATCAGTAGCAATAAAAATATGATGATTGACAAAAACACAGGCTTATCTGTTACATGAAGGTGAGTTGTTGTACAGTAGTAGAGAGTATTATCTATGACATAAGTGTGGGTTGTTGTACAGTTGTAGGGAGTATTATCTGCCCCACTATAGTCTGGTGCAGTGGGTGAGCAGGAGTGTCCAGTGTCCTCCAGTCCCTCACTGTGACAAATGTCTCCAGCTGACAGACGATTTTTAGTTTTTGTCTTATTTTCAGTGTAAAGTGGTAGATCATTTTACTTGTCAAGTCAAATCATGAATTCAAACCATATTCTTAATTCAAATAATTTTAACTTGGCTACGTTTTAGTTTCTGCATTGTCTAAATAAAACTAAAAAACGAAACCAAGAACTGTATTTTATTGTGCTGCTCCGTGATGATGTCTCTCACTCAGATGTGGATAAAGCCCTCATTCCTGCATCTATTGTATGGCATTTTTTATGAGAAAATTCCAAATGTAAAATCTACAATTGTTGAACTACAGAATTTACATATACATTTTGATTAACATGAATAAAGTATACAAACAACATATCAAGATCTCTGCCCTAACCTACACCCTGCATTTCCTTCTGCCTTAGAAATGCTACTCTACATGAGAATTTTGCTGAAGACAAAATAGAACCTAAAAAATAAAAATTCAAAACATTTTTCAAACTTCATATTTTGAAATCTTTTTTGTGTGACATTTTATGAATAAACCTGAAATTTACAGATTTGGAAGTTTCTGTCAGTGTGTCTACCGAATGTTGCAGAGTCATTTTGTGTGTAAATCATGTAATTACTTATGTAAGAAAATGAAATAAACAGATTGAGAAATGGTGTGTGATTGATTTAATTCTGAACAATATAAAAAATTAGAGAGCCAGGAAAATGGTTTTGATGGTTGCCCACAGAAACACACATGCAGTGAGACACACATTTCAGCCAAGCGTACGTGGACTGAGACTCTATAGGGTGTCAGTGAAAATGGGAGGAATATTAAATTATAAATATATTGAATAAATAGTTTGTTGTGAGAGCTCTTTTTTACTGCAAAATATATATATTAGATTAACATTTAAGAATTACTGATAAAACAATTTCAGTGTTTACCAACTTTCTTCTCTCAGTGTCCCCTGTTTGACCACATGTGTTAGTGACTCCATCGTTCAGCTCCTGACAAGCTGCTGTCTAGTTATAAAACAATATCGGCCTAAATGGTTTAGTTAATAAAGGTGTTTTAGAACAGTAGGCTACACATTCTACAGTGTAACAGTTTATGTATTATTTTATATGGTAGTTAACATGACACACTTTCATTGTAAGTCAAGCTGTTTTGTTTTCATCCAACTCTGTTTCAAAACCTTTGGGGACCCCTGATAATCTGTGGTGCCCTAAACGTAGGTACTGACCATTGACTGTACAGAGCCCCAGATTGGGATTCACCGTCCTATCACATATTTCAGACAAGATTTTATTTTGAAATGGCTAAAAAAGTTAAAGCTAAAATTGATTTAGTGGGTTTATTTTAACAGTTATTTACAAACAAAACACTTTGAATATTTTATTATTGAATGTTTTCCTCTTCGACCGGCGTTCACACCGAGATGCAGTACTGTCTGCTGCCACACGGGGGTGCTCTGGTCATTGTCTGTGGTGACTGATGCTGCTGGACATTCAGACTGAGGCTCTGCTCGTGTCGAAATGATTTATTTTCAATAGTTTAGTCTATCCATGCAATTGTCTCATGTTAATAAACATTAGGTAGGCTTGACTTTTGACCACAGAGAAATGTTTGAAATTATGCATAAGCCTTTATTCACTTTTCCTCCTGTAGTGACATAAATAGGCCTATTTAAAATAGCCTGCAAGAATGTTTCTCAGAATAACTCAAATCTCAATAATATAGACCAAACTAAAGTTTATTTTCCTGTCATGTATATATAGTGCTTAATGGAACAGTGTGCACATTTTTCACGGTGCATTATGCGTGTCCACATTATACTGCACAGGACAAGTGGTAAGTGGGTGGATGTCGCCAACAACATGTTAAAAAATAAACAAATGAGGTGAATACTTCAACGGAGGACACTTCTGTGTGTTTTTTCCCCCCCTGTGTTTAGAAAGGTGGCCTTTGTGTCTCAGAGTTAATGCTTAATCTTAATGCCATTATGTGGAACATTCCAGGAAAAGCTATGACATCTGAAGTCAACAGATGGCGGCCAAAAAACTTACACAGGCCTACCATTACCATAGTTTTAATGTACTCCTACTTGAAGAGATTCTACTTTGTAACTAGTATATGCTCACGGGCAAGTACTAGTGTATGCCTGTAAGCATAACGTAAGAGTTGGCTATACGTCAAAAAACAAAAATATCTTAACTTCAATTTTAACTTCAGTGCCCATTATAATATATGAGTAGGGTTGACAAAATATAGAACAAATATTAACAAAATAATATCGGGAAAAAAAAAAAAAAAAAGGAAAACAGCCAATCAGAACGAAGGACCATCCCAACGCGGAAGAGTGAACCCGGAAGTAGGGTCTTTTTTGTTTTTGACGCATGTAATTCCTTCAGAGTGCTCTCCTGACTGGGTCCTGCTCCTGATCACCTTCACCGCGGCTCCGTCCTCCTCTGTCACCCCGCAGACTGTCCCAGAGCCCGCACACAGCCCGCACACAGCCCGCACACAGAGCATGCTGTCCGGGGCAGAGGCCATGCTCAAAGGCGTGGAGGCGCCGCTCTTCTGGCTGGGTGCAGCGACCGCGGCCTGGCTCTCCGTGTGCGCGGTGTACCGTCTGCTCTCCGGCCTCCGAGTGTGGTTCTTGGGCAACGGGCGTCTGGTCTCCCCCGCCAACCTGGGCCAGTGGGCAGGTACGAGCCGTGCACATGTCTCCGGATCACAGGGAGCTGTAGGGAACACTCGTAAAATGTGTATGGCATAAGAAACTTCTCCAAATAGTGGGCCAAAAGTAGATGCAGTAATTTAATTTTTTGCTACTTTGATGGCAGATTTTTACAAATAGATTTCTAGTTTTCAAATCAGGAGTTCCGTCCACGTTTTAAACAAATTGAACAGTATAACATCTTAAATTATATTAAAATATTAACAGCCAAACTAATATCTTATAATCATCCATGCATTTCAGAACATGCTCATAGATAAGCTATGCAAACAACTCCAGAAGCGTGACAATTGAAGTCAGAAATATGAACCGATTAACAAATACAGGAATCCCATGTATTTCAGAACATGTTTGTAGAGCTCTAAACTTCTCGCAGCCTGCAGACTGTTCTACTAAAAGGCAGGATATGTTTTTCTTTGCAGAGAACATTCTATTATTTAAATAAGTGCAGATTTCATAGTTATGCCAACTTAAACTGTGGCTTTGATTAGACTGATTTGTTTTGAATATTGTGCAAGCCTATAGTCTAAACGACAGAGATGAGCTATTTTATTTGCAGGTAAAATTTTATTTCCCAAATTACCCAAATTGCAGCCAGCCATGATTTCATAATTGCAATTTGCAGCAGTACACAATGCAATTATTTGACTGCAATAAATTGTGCAACCCTGCTCATAATAATTTAAGCCAATGAATAGCCGGCTACTACTTGCAACTACAGCTAGACTACAACTTACAACTACTTGACTAGCATGTTTTATAACATTCCACCACATGTTATCTAAATACTTTATAATGCACTGATTGACACCTTGCTTTTAGCTATCTGTTATAGTGCTATCAGGATGGATGTGAGGTGTGGTAAATCTGGTGAGGAGATTAGCTGATCAGACCACTGTCCATCTGTCTGCCTCCGCATGCTGCAGGGTGCAGGGGACTCTGGACTGTGGGTGAGAGGGTGGAGGTGTGGAGCGTGCTGCATTCAGTGTCCTGGTGGTGCAATCAGCTATCCACAGCATGCCATTAAAGTTATCTATCTCCATGAGGATACGTAGGAAATGCCACATGGCCAAGTTACAAGTCACATCTGTGTGTAGGTGAACATGCTCACTGTACAGTTTTTAATGTGTTTGTTGTCAGCAAAACACCTGTAATTGAATGAATACAAGCTAGACAATGTAATGTATACTGTGGGAATGTCCAGGCTAAGCCATGACATCTCCTGGGCAAGTGGCAGACACTCCAAAAACAAACCAACAAACAAACAAAAATGGATCTAACAAGACAAAAGACAACATTAATGTCCAATGTTTGCTTTAGAATTCTGAAAGTTCTCAACTGTTTGAAGTTTACAATGGGACCATTGTTAACTCTCTCACTTCACAGCAAGGTTTTCTCATGTCATAGGCCAGAACACATTGAGGCCTTTCAGGGGAGCAAACATGAAGTCAAGCAGGTAGCAGACATCGAAATGTGTGTCACTCTGAATTGAGTGCTACACATTATCAATCTATAACCTCTCTCGCTGAAAGTGATCGGAAGTGTCATTACAAATATTTGAATTTGATTGGTGGAAGCGTTACAACAACGAAACATGCCGAAAAGTCAAACTTTAGTTAAATCCACTTGATAGTTTCCACTTGAGTTTATGAACTCACAAGTATCATGAAAACCCATCTTAAGCAGACCCTCCATCATAGCATTTATACAGTGCAACAGTGCACCTGTAAAATGATTTTAACCAAATTTAAACTGTACAAAATAGCTAGTGTTTGGTCGACCAGTGCTTGTTAGACCCAGTGCATGCTACACAGGTCTCTGGGAAGAATAGATAGCTAAGGTCAATTAAATACAATCAATCAGGGACTACAGGTGGAAATAAGCACTGGTGCTACAACCTGGTACAATGCATCTGTCCTTTTAAGGTTACTGTAGATTGTGCACTGTCCCTGTCTGTATTAAATAAATAAACTAAACTCTTCTAAACTTTGTGGCCAATGGCCACACTTCTCAAAGCCTGAGCCCATCACATCTCAGATTCTAAGCGAGGCCAGGCCTGGTTTGTATTTGAATGGGAGACCTCTGGGAAACCAGCTTTTCACTTCCCAAACACTCTGAGTTTCGACATGAACACATCGGTCGGTTCATGATTAGGTGTGGAAACCGGCACCGCCACAGTTCTGTTGGCCTGAAAACACTTAAGTAATGCAGAAATGGCTCTAGTGCAAATTATTGTTGTGTCCCTAGGCAACACACTTCACCCACATTTACTAATATTAATGTGTTGTGGGCTTGAGTGTTGGTGGTGGTCAGAGGGGCTGATGAGCAGATTAGCACTCTTCAGTCATTCTGCCCAAGGGCAGCTGTGGCTCCTGTGCGTTATTGTACGTCGGGCTGCTTACGTCTGTCGTGGGCTGTTGCAACCCTCCTGGTCAGATTAGGCTCTCTTTGATCACTGTCCTATACAAACTAATGTTATTTTTAGACTGCACATCCACACGGTACTTAATGATGTCAGATGTGCACGAGGCCGTCTCATTCACAAAGTTGCTCCAAGTAGAGCTGTAGGCCGGAGCGTGTACTGGCTTATGTAACACACTGGGCCATTCAGATGCACATGGCTCAGGGACACTGCTGTGAGTGTGTGAAAGAAGAGAGGACAAGCTAAAGCTGCATTACCAACCTCTTTTTTTCTTGTAAATGGGTTAAGTTTTGTTTTTTCCCCCCAGTAGTATATTGTAAAAACAGCACTTTGTGTCCAAATCTGACCACTCCTCGCTATTTGCATCTAACAGTAAAATGATATCAATGTAAAGTTGCCTGGCAAGTCTGGCATATGAGTAACATCAATGTGCCAATGAGTTTGTGAGAACTAATTAGATTACAATATCTACTTCCTTCTTTCATGGTCTGAAAATCATGTACCTCAAGCTTTGTAATAAGAATCCTTATAGCTCTAAGATCACATATTGTGCATTCTTGTAGCTTTAATCCCTTTATAGACATGATTTTGGTCTCTTTGGGATAAGTTTTTCACATTAAAAATAATGTTTACATTATAAAAACATACTTTATTATCTACACCTCATTTCCAATGAGGTATTTGGGCATTGGAGCTCCCTCTGCTGTCAACAATGGGAATGAACCATGAGAAAAATAAATAAATTAAGCCCTTAAACAACTGCTGTGTTAATAGAGCAATGTGTCGCTGTGATCACAATTTGACCACAGAATGATCCGGTGATGGCTTCTATAAGAGCAATATGGAGTTTTACCTGTGTTGCAACAATCCAGGTAAAATGAAAATGAAGCATTTTTGTGTGCTCATAGAAAATTTATTTCAATTAAAGGATGAAGGAAATGAATTTGAATTAACCAAAATACAACTCCAGGTTTGTTTTTGATGAGAGAACAATTACATAACTGTCAAAATATAATTGTAATTCTTGTCAGCAAAATCGCTATTAGATATTTTTTTCCCCCAAAATCATTCAATCATTCAGCCCTAGATACATGCTCCTTTAGCTCAATCTGCCAGAGCGAACACAGAAAACCCTCCAAACGTCATGTCCACAGTCAGATGGAGCCCCTAGCAACAGTAGTACCCTTAAAACTGGACCCACATTCACCTAAACTGCCCTGCCCCAAAATCCCAGAACAACACGACAGGCAAAACCACTCCAAAGCTTTGGCTCATTTCAAATCGTGACCGCAAAACATTTCATTCTTAAAAAGTCTAAAAATATCCAGACAGAGCAGACTCCCCCCGCCCCTGTGTGAGCCTGCTGCTATATTTAGGTGGCCCCAGGATCCCCGTCTTCTGTTGTCATCCTCATCGGGTTGTTCTCTCTCCTCCTTCTCCTCTTCGTCCTCTCTGCTCTCTCTCTCCTCACTTACTCTCTGTCACCTATTTCTCCCTTTCTTTTGGCTCGTCTGATTTCTCATTGATTTCTGACAATTTAGGATGTTATTGCACTTTAAATGATCTGTGCTTGTAAGAGTGCTTGTATTAAAGAAGCGACATACAGGTTTTGTAATAATCGCATTTAATTCACAATAGTTTTCATATTCAGAATATACTCCCCCATCTCTATGGCAACCAAGAAGTCATGTATCATTGCCTACTAATTCTTTTAACTTTCTTAGCTCATACTGAGTTTAAGCTAACAATTTCTGACATTTCTGATTATGGGGACAGGAGTGGTGTCTCAAAATTGTAGGTCTCACATGAGAAAGGGCTGAAGGTTAAACTTAGAACCATTGTTTGACCAAAGAGTATTGGTATAGATCTTTAATGTGACATTATGAATTGATCTTATTTATATTTCCAAGAGTCTTGGATGGAGACTGAGCCTTTCTCTCGCTATCTACAATCAGTCTCTGTAAACAGAGCGCTGCTTTGAACAGGACCATTTCCATTTAAATGACTTACCTTTTACAAACATGGAAACACCACTAGCACTAGTATGTGGTAGTGGTATAGTTATGGAAACTTGACCACATGGAGCATAGTGTGCATTGTGTGCTGTCATACAGTTCTACACGTCGTATAGTAGCAGTACATTGTTAAATATTAAAATTTTGTTCTTATTTTTTCACAATAATAAATTGGTAAATAGTAGGGGTATAGAAAAATATTGAAATATCGATATATCGTTTCGTTTAATGTGATGATACAGTATCGATATCATGAGCTGCTGTATCGATATATCGCCACGAGTATTTTTTTTGGTGCATTTTACTTAATTATTCTGTTACAGTGCTACAGTTTTGTTGGTTGTTTAGAGGAAGGAAACTCATTTATGCAACACATTTGACATTTTCACTGTTTTGATGAGTAAAATGTTTGTGTTTCATATGAACTTTGCACAAGAAAGTGGTTTAACAAAAACTTTTAGTATCACAGCCCTGATTTAGACATTATTTTTGCTGAACTGTATCAAATCAGTTTAAAATCTATCATATTGAATCGTATCGAATTGAAAGTGCACTGTATCGAGATATGTATCGTATCTACAACTTCTTAGTGATACGCAACCCTAGTAAATAGTAAATTTTAGAAAAGCTTAAATCAGCTCAATAGCTGAAATAATTATCTAAATTGTCCTGTGTGAAATGATGTAATGTACAAAATAATACAACCTAAATGACAATATTTTACAGGTACCACATTGTACAACTGCTATTGTCCCACTTTTTATTGATACATTGGTATAGTTTTAATAGTAGTAAGATTGTATTTTTGTCCAGCTGTAGCGGAACTCTATTCCCGTGCCTGATGCTCGTACTTGTACTCATACGATGTTCTGTAGACGTGAGTGAATGGACAACGACTGACTTTCCCCACACAAACATGAGACAAAGTTAAGACAAAGCCATGTACATAATGCGTGCACACATCCCCAAAGCTGTGTGTTTTTACTCCTGTGGCTGTCACCCATGTGAGTTATATTTAGACCACTCTGATGAAGCACTCGCTGTGAAAAATGGGGGTCTCTAAAAATAGCGAGCGGGGCGGTTGGTGCCAGGCAGTTCCAGGGCATCGCTGCGCGGGCTACGGAGCGCGCTCACTTCCTCCTCCCTGGCCTCCTTGTTCTACTGCAGGATTCACTGATACGGAATTTCAACGGTCGCAATACACTAAAATGACTGAAAGAGGAGCGGCCTCCAAAGAGTTCAAAAGATGATCTACAGTATTTTGGGGTTTGTTGTGATGATGATAATATTTATTTAAGATTTTTTTGCAATCAGTCATATAAAGTAGGGCTGAGCGATTAGGATTATTATATATTTTAATTGTTAAACTGAGGTAGATTCACTTGTGACCAGACTGACATCTTCGTAAAGTATTGGAGAAGTATATTCTGGATCCCAGGCAACATTCTGATATATCTCCCACTTCTAGCTTAGACCTCTACAAACATGATCTGAACTGAGTCTGATTCATGTATTAGTTTAGTCGTTCTTATTTCAGTCTTCTCATTTTATTCTGTTCTCATAAAAAATCCTATAAAAATAAAATAAAAAATTCAAATGCTATAATAATTCAGGAAAATTTCACCTTGAGCTCTTGTCCTCACAGAGTGTTCAGTTTGTAACATAGTTGTTGTTCTTCAAGGCTGCTCTTCCAGTATTTTTAGCATGCTTATTGTAAAGTGTCCTCTGCGTGGTACTGTAGCTGTAACTTTTCTGCTGGAAATAGGCCGACCAAGGTGGGAGAGTGCTCATATGACTGCTTTAGCCAGTTCATTCTGTTGTGTCCTTGGGCAAGACGCTTCAACCACGCTTGATTATTGCACTAAAAACAGAAAAAAACCTGTTTTGGTGGTGGACAGTTTGGCATAAGAATTTTCTTCATAGAGAATGTTTGGAAGTATTGTATTAACTTTCTACTTCCTTGGAATCTGATGTACCTCTTTAACTGCATGAAGTATTCCAACAATTAATAAAGGAATGTAACCGGCGGCTGTAGTCCTTGAGTCCTTTAGTTGAATATTGAGTGGATGTTGTCTTAGTTGACCAAAAAAAATTGTATTATTTGACTTATTATGTTATTTACATTATAAGGATTTATACGTAACAACAGAAAAGGAATATGAAGTGAGCTAGCTGAAGATATGGAAGGGAATCATGGATTTCGTCTTTTTTATTTTCAGATACACAGATATTGAACATTTTTAAGAGCTTTTGTCCACTAATTGATTGGCAGGACATGACCAGTCGCTCAAAAATGTCTTCAACAGATTACTGGTCTAACTGTAACATATTGAACTGGGGATGGAACAATAATAGAAATATCGTGATATCGTATCGTCAGAGTTCTCACAATAATATTGTGGACCATCACAATATATCGAATTACAAGTCTCTTTGCTGAAATTAAGAGTTATGGTGCAGAAATATCTAATAAAAAAAAAAAAAAGACAGGGAACTATAGACCATGATATTTGCAGACTACAAGGAGAAATAACAGTTCTAAGCACCTTTAAGATTTAGTTCTTTGGATTAAGTCTTGTCAAAGCATTTTAAAAGGAAAAAGTAGGATATTAACAGTTTTGTTTGCCTCCACATAATATCGGAATAAATATTATATCGTACCGTGAGATGTATATTGTGAAAATATTGTACTGAGAGATTTGGATATTGTTACATCCCTAATCGTGAGCCTCCCCACCATATCGCAATAAATATCGTCCTGTGAGGTTCATACCGTGGCGATATCGTATCGTGAGACTTGGAAATTGTTACACCCCTATAATGAACGTGGGCTGAATGTTCCATACTAATCTAACGCCCAGGCTCTTGTTTGTTTTGTGTGCAGTGGTGACAGGAGCTACAGACGGCATTGGGAAGGCCTACGCAGAGGAGGTACAGTTTCTCTATTACACTACCACACACACGTACTAGAAAATTCCAGTATCATTCCATAGGAGAGGCACCTGCATTATATTCTTATGGCAATTACAATTACTATATTATTATTATATATATTTTTTGCTGGAAATGTAACAGCTGTGATACTGATATATAGGCCCTGAATTAACAAAAAGATGATTGCATATTTAAGCTGTATTCATTCTCGTTTCAAACTCTAGACCCCTTACCGTGTTTAGACTGTGTGAGTCTTATAGAACGACACATGTTGTAAACAGTACTTGCTCTGTGTTGCAGCTGGCACGTCGAGGCTTCTCTATTGTGCTGATCAGCCGCTCCCAGGACAAACTGGACGACGTGGCCAAGGCTGTGGGTGAGTGACCACCACACTGTGAGCATTGTTACCATGTAGCCTGAGTGCTAACATGGCAAAACAAGGACACACACAGCATCTTGTGTCTACAGATCCATACTTCTACTCTGAACATTTTTGGTTTGCTCTATGTAACTTTATTCGAGTGGAGGATCTCCCACCTGCTTGTCTCTATAGATATGTGTTTTACCCTGGAATGTTCCACTGTATGGCATTAAATATCAAACATGCATGCTTTAAATTCCAAGTTTATGTATTGCTAAACAACCTTGAAAACGAGCATTGATACTGTGAGTATGGTCGTCACTCGTCACCCCACAGAACTGACCCGTTACTGCATAGTGATGCTGTCTGCTTGTCTCCATGGAGATGGATATGTTAATTCCATACTGGGTGCCGGACCGCACACCAGAAGAGTGACATAGTGTACCTTAAAATTGAAGAAGGAACCATTTAATTCTGGATAATAACTGAAAAATACCATGTCAATCCATTGTTAATACTATATTACACAACATTGATTCTTGTGAGGTTTTAGCTGTGTTACAAAGGTGTTATCTCTTCCAAAAACATACCTGAAGTTGTGTTTTGTTTCATTCATACATGTTTGAGTAACCCAAACTTGAGTAACCCCTTTTAAATTTGCTTAAATCTCCAAACCTCCAAATGCTCTGTTCCACCTTGTCATGTCATGAAGCAGTAGCTTTCAAGGTAACAGCTCCTTTTTACTTTTTGTTCAGTAGAGATTGGCAATTCTGTCTGAAATCATCCAAATAAATTCTAGTGAAGGTGTATGAAGTTTAAAAACACAGTGGAGCACTTCTTGTATTACCACGACATCTCGAGGTGTGTTTTCCTTTTGAGAGAACATAATAATAACTAATAAATGTGTGAATGAAACAAAATGCAACTCCTAGTATGTTTTTGATGAGGAAACAACAATACAACACAGATCAGAAAATATGTATAGGCCCTTTAAGGCTTGGTAATATTGACAAAATCAACAACAACATTTATCACCTGATGAAAATAATCAAAGGGCATTTTTGCAGACTATCAAAAATGTTCCAAAATATGTCCGTAAATGGCTTGGTTAAAGTTCAAGTAATGCACAAAAAGCGAACAGGGAATTGAATTAACCACAAAAGTGCAGAAAGTTCTTTTTATTTGTTTGTTTGGGAGAGTACTGTGCAAGTTTATTGTTTATAAGCACATTTGCAACTTTTTGACAGTTTTATTATAGACTATATAGATTTTCTAATTTTCAGTATCTTAAAAATAACTTTCAGTATCTTTCATGGAGCTCACCTTTGCTTCAGCTGAATAATACAGCTCCATTTTGCTTTAAGACCTTTGTGTGTGTGTGTGTGTGTTTACTTCCAGAGAGCAAATACGGGGTCCAGACCAAAACCATCGCAGCGGACTTCAGCTCTGTGGATATCTACTCCAACATCGAGGACGGGCTCCGGGGCTTGGAGATCGGGGTCCTGGGTAAGATTGGAGGACTGTTTTCAGATTTTCAGAATGTGATGGTGATGCATGTTTCCTATTGATTACATTGTATTTTACCATGAAATATCCAAAAGGTAAATTCACAAATGCTGAACCTTATCATTTCTATGGATGGCAACTCCTCCCAGGAACTTGCTATAAGATCTACCCCCATCTGTATTAAATAATATTGGTCAATAGAATGCTGTGATGTCATCTGAAACCCAATAATGATCATGTTTGTAGTAGTTTTGATTGGAACTGTGCTGCCCCCCGGAGGTCACACACATGAATTGCATCTCCGCACACTAATGGTTCATTGTAAGATTTATGTTTTGTTAGTTTTTTTTTCTTCTCTCCGCAGTGAACAATGTTGGGATTTCCTACTCCTATCCAGAATTCTTCCTCCGGATTCCCAATCTGAACAGTGTAAGTTTGACGCTTATTGGATTTATACTGCTCATATAATAACACTATCTTTGTTGCATTGAATTTAAATCACAGTTTGAATGGATGCAATAAGCAAATTGAAAAGGCTACAGTTTTTGAAGTACCGTCATTTCACACACAAACAACAAAATATTCTGTCTTACTCTCCATGAAAACTGCCATTTGACACTGCAGTTTTTTAACACAGAATTTAGCAGACTTTTTCTTTTATTAAGTCATTTTAAGTTGATGAATATTTTGAAGCTTTTTCAAAATGTAAAAATAATAACAATGATCCATGGGTGTCATAGATTATAACTATATAGCAGACACAAGCACAAGGCCTTCTATAAATAGTCTGAATTTTTTACTACACATTTTGAAGACTAACCTGTTTTACTAAAATCTTGTTCCTGCTTGTCTTTTCAGTTTATTGACACTATGGTCAACATCAACATCGTTTCTGTTTGCCAAGTAAGTCAAAAAGGACATTTCTTATGGTACACGTATATCACTTTAACACACTAGTCTAGATTTATCACTCCATCATTTATCACTTTTTATTGTCGAAAAATGCCCTTAATGAACTTTAGTTGCACTGTGTAACTTTTCTTGTGGAGTCCGCCACTTGCTCATCAAGTTTAAGATGCTTTAAGTCTGACCCATAGACTAAAGAGATAAATGGACATAGCTAATGTGCTAGGAAGTGAATATGGGCTCTCTTCCGGCGCCATTGACTTTGACTCCATATCACTTTCTATTGAAAAACTGTCACCCCTCTCTCAGTACCTGCTGCTGTCAGGGTTTTTCATTTTTGTCTTGAAATGATCATATTACCCACTCTATATGATCCTGGTGATAATGTTTATTTCGCTATTTTGTCCATAAATTAAGAGATGAACTTTAATAATGGACAAATCAGGTGCCTTCTTTCCCCAAGGTCATTGCTGCTTGCCTTAACAACAGGTTTGATTAACAACGTTGCTAAGAGTATGCTCCCTGCCAATCCAGGGCTGCGGGAAAGGGTGTTACCTTCAAGAACCTCGCTGTGGATTGGCTCATGGTTGCTTTGATATTCGCTGTCAGGATTCCAAATATGAAACTCTGCTCCAAATTAGCTGCTATAACTGCTAGTCTTGATGAGCTTCATTTGGCTGGAGCTGAGCACAATTAGTGACACCACCCTCCCTTAGTCCTCTTCTTTTATACACTCTGATCTGACCTGTATCTTTTATTAAATAAGATTCAAGGATTTATTGCTATTGTCACAACTCACAAGTAACAGTACACTCAGAGCGACAGTCGATCTGTGTCACTGTGATGCAAGTATCAGAAGAAAAGCTAGACAAAGAGCACAAAGGTACATGCTTTTGTTTTTTTCAGTGCACTGTTTTGTGTAATTCAGTTATGACATAATAGTCCAGATATGGTCAGTAGAAGTGTGTGCTGACGTGCTTTGGTGGAAGTCTGTTGTTGGCCGTTTTGAGCGGGCACTACTCCTACTCTTCTCACACCTCCCCCTTTCCTCTCCTCTCCATCCTTTTCCTCCTCTCATTGTCTTGGCCTCCCTCCTCTGCAGCTTCATCCCACACACACACACACACACACACCACTCTCATCCACTGATGCTGCAGTCCTTCTCATGACTTTTTATTCTTTGTAGATGACTCGGATTGTGCTGCCCCAAATGGTGGATAGGTGAGTGTGTACACATTTGTAACTTTTTAACCCACTTGGACAAACCAGGTCTAAAGATGGATTTAAATTAAGTAGCAAGGCACTCACATATTACTGTAGCTGATTTTTAGATATGAGGTTTGTAGAGTAGCCAAAGACTTCACAAAAAAAGTATTTGGGAAAACTACTAAGAGTAAGAGTAACTTCTGGTTTATAATTTGAAGTTAAGTTTTCTGATCTGTTATAATGTTGTTTCCTCATTACAAACAGACCTGGAGTTGTGTTTTGTTTCATTCACACATGTTTAACACACAAACCCTGCATATTTAGGCTGAGTTCTTCTCTCAGACAGAAAACACTTTGTTCCACCTTGTGATGTCATTTGGTAATACAGGAAGTGTGCTACTGTGTGCTACTGTGTAGTCCAGGAATTGCCAGTCTCAACTGAACTAAAGGTAAAAAGGATCTGTTAACTTGAAAACTACTGCTTCATGACATCACAAGGTGGAACAGATCATTCTGAGCTTTAGCTATGTAGACTGACTAATAATAAAGGATTACTCAAACATGTATAAAAGATTTTTTAAATGACATGTAAACAACAAAATCATGGTGAAATGGTAAATGGTCACAGTTTTATACAGTGCTATTTCAAGGCATTCAAAGCGCTTTACAACAAGGAACCCCTGATCCATACAGACACTGGGGATGAGGGTGGGTTAAGTGTCTTGCCCAAAGACACAATGGCAGCATTCATCTGTGGGTCTGACCACTCAACCAATGTTTATGTTGAGAGCGGGTTCTCATCTGATTTCTTTCTGATCATGGTCTCTTTGACAGCTCACATCAAATTGTGCAGTTTGTCTTGATTTTGATTTGACTGATTTGATTTTGGTGAGCTTGTAATTGTAGTGGGGGAAGAGTAACCAAAACTTAAGTAACTGAATACTGCTACTTCAAAAAAAATATTATTCATGCTAGAAAAGTACTCTGAAAAGTGCAATTTCTTTTAAAAGTGACTCAAGTAATTGTTAATGAATACTACTTGCCTCTGGATGTAGATGACTGATGTGACACAATGTAATTCCAGGAAGAAGGGAGCCATCTTGAACCTGTCATCGGCCAGTGGCATGCATCCTTTACCTCTGCTCACAGTCTACTCCGCCTCCAAGGTAAATCTATGAAAATGTTTCATGTTTCATAAGTTTCATGAGGTGAAAAAAAAAAAAGTACAGTTCTGCCCTATAAACATGTAAAACAAGTTTGTCATACAGTGTTATTTAAATATAATTTAAAAACAATTGACTTTGATATTTTACAAATTTTAATTCAATCAGTAGGCTATTTGTGGAGTTAAAAAAGCTCTATAAAACAATAGAAGATTAATCGCAATTGAATGAAAATTACAATGAGAATGGACACAATTGGCAAATGCTGCAGTTTTTGAAGTGCCGTAATTTCCTCCAAACAAAGCTGCTAACCCTGAGGGTTAGATCTGTATAATGTTCTGTTTTGTGTTTAGTTTTTTTTTTTATTTTTTTATTTTTATGACAAAGTACTACTCAAATCTAATTTGCAACTTCCTTCCTTGGTTGGTTATGGTTTAGGGTTTTACAATTCTAAAAGTGTACTTATCATTTTGTCATCATTTCTGTAATAATTTTCCAGGCATTTGTGGACTATTTCTCACAAGGACTACAGGCAGAGTACAAGAGCAAAGGTGTCATCATTCAGGTAACTACTGTCGACTTTATTAAAAATGATTAAAAATCCATGAATAAATAACAGGCAGACATCGGTGAGCAAAAGATCATTCTTCAAATCATACTTTTAAAAAGACTAGGTCACAATTTACATTTTTGATAGTTCAGCTCGCACTGGTTTATATTGCCTTAAATGAGTAGCTGAAGCTTTTCTGGGAGGATATCCTTCACTGTAATGTATAGGGTTGTTGATACTAAAACTAGTAATTAATAAAATTATAGTCTCATATCCACAAAATGTCAATAAAGGAGACCTTTCCTGAGCAGTTTTAGAATGATTTTGAGCTTTTAGTAAGACCTTATTGTTTATTAAAAGGCCCATATTATGCTATTTTCTGAGCTATGTTATAATCTCACCTGGAGTTTTGTTTTTGTTTCATTCACACAGGTTTAACACATAAACCCGACATATTCTATTTCTATTATTATATTATAGTTCTTGTCTCAAATGAGAAAAAAAAAACAAAACAAAAAAACTCTCTTCCACCTTGTGAGGTCATGTGATAATACAGGAAGTATTCCACTATGTTTTTAAACTCCATACACCTTCACAAGAATTATTTTGATAATTTCAGCCTTGAAATTGCCAATCTGGACTGAACTAAAGGTGAAAAATAACTGTTAATTTGAAAACTACCACTCCATGTCATCATAAGGTGGAACAGAGCATTTTGAGTTTTGGAAATGTAAACGGACTAATAATACAGAATTCCTCAACCATTCGTGAATGAAACAAAACACAGCTCCAGGTAAGTTTTTGATTAGGCAACATAACAAGTTTTAAAGCTCACAAGAGTTGATTTTGTGTAATAAAGGACCTAGTGCCTAGCGCCTGAGAAATGTCATTTCTCTCCAGCGGCTAGGTCAAGAATCGGAATACACTAGACAGTTTGCAACAACCCCGGAAGTGTGAGTTTGGGCACCAGCGAATCAGCGAAGAGCCATATATTCAGTGTTGGCAAGGATTCCTGAGGATTTAAAGCTGGAACAAAGAGAATGTTTGGTGGATTTTATCAAAGGGAAAGGCTTTATTGCCCTTCTTCCTACGGGATTTGGGAAAAGCTTAATATACCAGTTAGCCCCGATAGGGCCGCATTACATACATCACGACCAAATAGCAGTGATTGGTTAAATGAAAAAAGTACCCGCCTACCATCAAGTGAATTAATTCTAACGCTTTGAGGTCAGACGGTTTCCACGACGTGAAACCTGCTGATGAATCAGGCTAACCTTTTATATGTATTCAATCTATTTCTAAAAGTGGAACTAAAATCTACTTTTTTGCTACTAAACCCTTTACTTGGTGTTTTAATAGGATTTTCTGCTGCATCAGAAACTAGGTAAATTTGCTGCATTAGAAATTGAGTGTGGGCTGCCTCCAGTGGCCACGGTGATTTCATGTACTATGTGACATCACGTAGGACTTCCCTTATTACAGACAGGGGTTTCTGACACCTGGCTGCAGGGACGTATAGCTGTCAGACTGTCACACTATTTTTTATACCTTTACTCCTGCACCTTCTCCTCTCATTCTCTCCGTCAGTCCTCCAAGCACGGCTCAGTTTAGCAGCTCTTTATGAAATCTAGTTGTGGGTTGAGTTTAGCTTTTTTTAGTCCCACTCGGATATTGAAATGGAGTTTGAAATTGTAGCATCCCGACACTAGTCACATCACAGCTCAATTTATCTTTGTCATTTCCCCTGCCTGTACTTAACCCCGTGTGTCGTTTCCGCTTCAGAGCATCATGCCGTTCTACGTGGCCACTAAGATGAGTAAGATCCGGCGCCCGACCCTGGACAAGCCCACCCCCGAGCGCTACGTGAAGGCCGCTCTCAACACCGTGGGACTGCAGGAGCGCACCAACGGATACCTGCCCCACGCCGTCATGGTAACACTAGGCACACGCAGGCTAGCTCCGCACCGCCACGGTTCGTCTCTCTGTTCGGTTAAAAGAGGGAGCTTACACGGTGGTAACACGGTGGCTGGTGATGCTCGGTGGAAATCTGATCAGGAGAATGGTTAAAATCACTATTCTTCAAACTACTGTACTGCTAACACTTGCTTTTGGGTCTGGCTGCTTAGATGATACAAATTGCACTATAGTCTAAATAATAAGGCAGCTAACAATTATTTTGGTAATAAATCTGCCCATTTTTACAGTTAAAGGGAAGTGTATATGATTTGAAAACATGAAAAATATTTAAAATTGTAATTGTTTCGCAGACTAACTCAAGTTATTCCGCACTTTCCTAAAGCATTCCTAGAGTCCTAATTATTCACTACGATGAGTTACTCAGAGCTTTTCAGAACTTTCAAACACCAGAGCACTAAATGCAACAACTATCATGCTAACAGCGCACCAGCCTTATTTCCTCGTTTTAAAATTCTTTGTAATTTGGGGGGGAAAAAAAACAGTCTAATTTTGACCCCAAGAGCTGCTTTTACATTATATCTGTACTGGGCCAAGACAAATGTTTACTTAATTACAACTAGTACAGGTTTATTCTTATACCAATTTACAACAATGCAAAAATAATAACTTTCTAATTTTGTAATTTGGTATTTTCAATTTATGTTTTACTACATACCAGTAATTTGAGAACTGTTAAAGCTCATGTATTACACAAAATTGACTCTTGAGTGCTTTAAGTCATGTTAGAATGTTATAATCTCATCAAAAACAGACCTGGAGTTGTTTTGTTTCATTCACACACGTTTGAGTAACCTTTTATTATTAGTCTTTTTACGTCTTCCAAGATCAAAATGCTCTATTCCACCTTGTGATGTCAATAGTTGGAGTTTTCAAGTTAACAGCTCCTTTTACCTTTAGCTCAGTAGAGATGGGAGATTCCAGAGTGTAAATCATCCAAATGATTCTAGTGCAGATGTATGGAGTTTAAAAGTGGTGCATTTCCTGTATCACCACATGACATCACAAGGTGGGACAGTGAGTGTTTTCAGTTTGAAAGCAGAACTCAGCCTAAATATGCAGGGTTTGTGTGTTAAACATGTGAATGCAACAAAACACAAGTCCAGCTATGTTTGTGATGAGGAAAAATTATAACATAGATCAGAAAATGACATAATATGGGCTCTTTAAGCTGACCCAGAACCAGCCTTCGTCATAACATTTCAAGTCACATTTACAATTCCTCATCCCCCAAATTCTGATAGACTGAACTAGTCTACAATTATTGTAATTGTATCTGTACCACAATCAAGTGTGGTATAGCCAGCAGTCTGAATGCAGCCTTCATGTATGTAGCCATCATGTAAAAAGTATTGCATTCTCAGTTCATATTGGCACCTTTGACAAATATGAACAAAATGTACGGACAAACATTGTACTAATATTTTTTAAATGTGGTGTTCTAACTAAACATTGGTATAAAAAATCCTCAATAATCCTCCAGTATGGGGGAATATGAACAAATATTCAAATTGGATGTATATTAAAGGTGCATTGTGCAACTTTTCTGGTGGAGGGTTTGTCAAATGTGTTTCTTCATGGAGATGTTGCTTTGTCTGGACAGTATAATATCAAACCTTCCTATCTCCATGCTATAAAACCATCTTTAATTGAATAAATGTAGCTGTTTAATGCCATAGTGTGGAACATTCCAGGTAGAACAATGACATGTCCATAGAAATAAGCAGGTGATGGACCCCCAGCCCAAACGTTACATAGTGTACCTTTAGATTTGCCTTTTCATCAGGGGTGCCAATATTGGTGAAGTGACTGTATCGTTGATTGCAAAATAAGCTTTTTGAAAAACTAAAGATCATACATCCTCTGTGTCTTACTGTGTCCTCCCTCTTGTGTGATCCAGGCGTGGGTGACCAGCTCGCTCCCCACCGGCCTCTTCCACAAATACGTCATGGGGATGGGTCTGTCCCAAAGGGCCCGCTACCTCAAGAAGCAGAAGACCGGCTAGACCAAGAGCTAGACCAAGGACTGGACCACGGGCTAGACCATGGACCGGACCATGGGCCAGACCACCGGATAGACCTGAGCTGGATCACTACGTCAGGGGCAGACCAACCAACAACCAACCAACTGTATTATCTGGAGCTTTAGTTCACACAGGCTACATTTAACACCATGCAATGAATGGACTTAATTGCTTTCAGTCTTTAAAATGTCTTGAATTTCAAATATTTCTTTTTTGTTTTTTTTTTTGTTTGTTTACACTTCAGAGATATTGCCTCTATCACTTGTTTCAGTACCGTATTTTCTGCACTTTAAGGCACTCTGGATTATAAAGCGCCATTGCGTCATTGAATGGTCTATTTTCAAACTTTTTTCACATGTAAACCGCACCGGACTTTAAACGAAACACAACAGTTAGATGAGTCAGTCGGACTTTGGCACGTTCACGGTGACTCTCGTCTCTGTTCAGTTGTGGTGCGTGGGGAGGGTGCTGTCTCGGACCGCTGGATTGTTGACGTGTTCGCAGTGACTCAGTTGTTCAGTCGTGGCTAGAAGTGGCACATTGCACTCTGTTTTTCGGTCTGTTCCTCCGTTCCATTCCTTGTCTGCGTGGAGTGATGAGTGTGGCTGTGGGTGTTTTTCATTACACGGTCGCTGTCTACTCCGTGTGTTGCGTGCGCTGTGGGTGGTGCAGCTTTGTAGTTTACTGAAGTCGTGCTGGGACACCCGAGTGGATTCGTGTATAGGGCGCTCTGGATTGTGGGGCGCGCAGTTGTTTTTTGATGGGGTTAGAGGCTTATGAGCGCGTCCTATAGTGCGGAAAATACTGTATTTATTTTTGTTTGTTTCAACCAAAATCATCTGCCAGTGGAGAAAGAGAGGATACAGAAAGGAGTCAGAACTATTCATCCATTTTCTTCCACTTTGTCTGGGGCTGATTTGTATTTAGCAAATACTTCCTCCAGCTCTTCTGGGGAGATCCTGAGGTGTTCTGAGGCCAGCTTAGAGACATAGTCCCTCCAGCGTGTCCTGAGTCTTCCTATGGAGGAAGTCAATATTCTGAAACAGTAAAATCAGTAGACTCATCCAATCAAATTAAATATTTTGAATTCAAGTCATTTGAACTCTTCTAGATCATCCTTTTTGCTTTGTGAATCTACAGATATTTTTTAAATTGGAAAATATTCTTTGTTTCATCATTGTTCAATTTACTTCAGTGTTGTTCCACTGTTGCTTTCACTATTATCAGTAGTATACTTGACTTAAGGGAAGTGTGTCATTTTGTGCATTTTTTTTTATCACCTGTTTGACCAAAGTTTAACCAAAATACTAAAATCTTCAGTTTTACAGTAATACGGATTTTCATTTTCAACTGTGATTATATTTGATTTGTGAATGCTTTGTTTTCTACATTCCATAAACACAGACAGTGCACATACACAGACATGTCAGAGGCAGTTTGTCTAGAATGAATCTTCTTTTGCAATAAAAATCTCTTCAAAAATGTCACTTTGTAAGAATCATTTACATAATGGAAAAGTCGTGCGGGGAGGTGTGAGAACAATGAGTCATTATGCTGAGAACGCTGATAAAGGCCTATCACGAGATCCAGAGACACGCTGCAATAGATACTTTGCAGGCATTGTTGTCGACTTTTCCTGGGAAGTGAAGCTAACTGAAAGCACTGCTCTGTCTCAAGATCTGCTCCAGTTAGACTTAATCAGAGCTTTATTTGAACACATTCTGACCAGAAAGAGCTGACTTGCTGCTGTGATTTGTGAGCTTAAACAAGTCTCACATGTAACATCACAGTCACAAACAAGCTTGCATTAACCAATAGTTTTTCAGTTGGTCACATCTTTTTGGTGAAAATTTAACACCTAAACGGGACCATGAATGCTTGTAATTAAGCACAGGCTCACAGAAAATGTGTTGTTTAAATACAATTAAAACATTTTTCTTGAGTTTTCAGACGATTAACATTGTGCCAATAGAGATCCATGTAGCACACCCCCAGAGTGATGTCATCTCTGGGTTGTTCTACATGGTGGGGAGAGCACAAGTAAGTTCTGTAAAATTACTGCCATATTCAAAACAATGGCTGTGTTGTGTAACTTGTGTGGTGATGACCTTATAAGCTGCTTGTTTCCATGGAGATGTTATTACTTGTGGAATAATGTGCAATGTTTCTCAGTATGGCATTACATTTATCTATCTTGCTTTTAATACTCTGTGTGTTTTATAGTTCAAGAATACTTTCAAAATACATGTGTTCTTAGTATTGACAGTATCACCTGCCTGTCTCCATGGACCCCTCCTCAGACCTAAAAAGTGACTTAATGCACATTTAAAAAATATAACAATTAAATACATTATACATTCAAACTAACAGAACAGACAATATATAATATGTTTAGTATTCTGTACTGATACTTGGCAGACGATGTCATCAACATTATCTGAGAGTGTGATGGCTGTTTGCTAATGTGTGCATTGTATCTCCATGGTAACTGCTGAACATTCCACCAGTGCACATACATGTTGAACACCCCAGTGTGATAAAGACTAAAATGTGTCTTAGTATGCAGATTTGTTGCAATGTGGGAAATCTAAAAGGATACAGAAATGATCCGTTTCAACATTAACTGTGGATTTTCCATTTAGAAATCTTTCCTGGAAATAACTTCTGAAGAGAAATGAGTATATTTTGAACCCCACCTGGTGGCATGACATCATCAGTTTACCCACTGGATAAAAGGCTCTATTCACATGTCACAAACCAGGAAAAATTTTGGAAATGTGATGACAACTTCCGGCGCGTCTGTTCTCAGTAGTAAGTCTGATAAAATCTAGGAAAAATTAGAAAATGTCCCAGTTTTCTTCATCTCCATGTCATTGAAGCGTTCTGTTATGTTCAGATAATCAGCAATTACAACCATACCTCAGTTTTCATCATTTTAATAATCAATAAATAATACATAATTTATAATGCATTCATCTCAATTTGCCAGCAAATACTTAACCTGGTAGCCAAATAAGTACTTTTCTATGAAGAACTTGTAGCCTTTTGCTAGTTTTGAGCTGCCTGTAAGTGACATCGAAGATGTGATTAGAGTCCCGTCCCCCATGGAAAGCTTTGTCAGGTTATGGAGACCACTGCTGCTCAATCCATGGTTTTATCATACTTCAGTGGGTTTTATCACAGTCGGACGGCAAGCGCAGTGTCGGTAACTACAATGAGATTTGTCATCTCATGTTTCCAAATGTCTTCTTGATTTCAACACTCAGTTGTGGTAAGCTACTACTGTAGCCACAGCTGCCCTGGAGCAAACTGATGGAAGTGAGGCTGCCAATCTGTGCCATCGGCTCCTCCATCCACCATCACCATCACTCACACACACTCCAGTGACAATAATAAATCTTTATTTATAAAGCGCTTTTAAAAACAAGGTTTACAAAGTGCTGCACAAGCAGCAAGGAACAATACAAAAAGTATAATAGCATGCAGAAAGCATACAAAAACAGACAATGATGCAAACAATCCAATAAATTATAATAAAGAATAGAATAAAAATAAGTAATAAAATCAAGCTAAAACCAGTTAAAAGAATGCCAACCAATAAAAATGCGTCTTAAGAAGTGATTTAAAAGATGATGATGGTGTGAGCCTTATCTCCTCAGGCAGGTCATTCCAAAGCCAAGATGCCTGGACTGAAAAGGCTCCATCAGCTTTCGTCCAGAGCCTAAGCTAGTACTGCAGCCACAGCCGCCCTGTGGCAGACTGAAGAAAGCTAGGCTGCCAATCTGCAACATTGCCCCCCCCAACCACCACCACCATGACTCATGCACCACATTCATACATGTTTGCATAATTTTATTGTCAAAACCAACATGTGTGAACAATCTAAAATAAATCAGATGACTCTCTCATCAGACATGACTGTTGACATGACATTTGAATAATCTGATCACTCCAGAATTCAGATCATGGTCAGATTTGTAGTGTACATGTAGAAATAGAAGTAGCCTCATCTCTGTCCTTCAAATTATCTGTGACTTTGTTCTCTCTTTCTTTTCTTTCCCCTCTTTTCATTTCTCTCCCTCTCCAGAATCTTCTAATGACCATCCGCTCACATTTTGTCATTGTCAAACCGCTGACTACTTCTGCTATTTCACAACCACACGCACACACTATCTCTCTGTCTCTATCTCACCCCAAATATATGCAGTCCGTCTCCATGGCGACAGCTCCGGCTCCGCGATTCCGGTGGTCGGCTATGGACGCTTCCGGAACTGTGTCACGGGCTGGTGGTGGGAGAGGGAAGCCCAAAGCGAGAAAGGAGTGGGCAGATGATGGGTATATAAGACTCACTCAAAGTACAAACTGCACACAGCTTTGAAACCTCTTAGCATCAGAACTAGCATCAACCACTAGAGCGATATCCGGCGTTCCCATGGCAACCAGCATGGACACACTGCCAGCCCACCTGCTCCCGCTGGTGATGGAGGAGTTTCCCCAAACCCTAGAAGCGGGCTGTGTTTGCCGGGCAGGACAGAGGGAGCCCAGGCTGAGGTGTGTGCAGTGCGGTATCATCCAGGAGGAAGAGGAGGAGGGGGACGGGACGGAGCTGGAGCAGGACCAGGCTCGCCGCTGTTACCTGCGTACCCTGGAGAGCCTGAGGAGGAGTACTCGGTGAAGAGGAGGACGAAGAGTGATGAAATGAGAAGTTATCCTATCGTGACCTGGTTGTGTTCCACAGCAGTGATGAGGTGATGACTGACATTTGGATCAGTGGATCTCCAGAGCTGTAGCTTCTGACAAAGGAGCAGTGAGGAATGAGAACTGTCCAGAAAGATGAGGAATACCTGAGAAGAAAAACCTTGTCTTCTGTTATATTTTAATATTGTTTCTTTCTAACCAATGCTGAAAGGACTTTGGAAGCTCTTGAAAATGGTTCTTTGGGACAGAAACACTGGATGTGTCAGATCAGAAGGTTCCAGATGACGCTAATGGACACTTACGTTTTTGCTCTCTGCATGCACAGACTCTGAAGCCATACTTTTGCAATGATTTATACACTTGTATAATATTTCATTTGACTGTATTTTGTCAAGGGCTCATATTTCCTCTTTAAAGGTATGACAACTGAATCATGACTTTGATTTTGAGAATGTGTTTCAACATTCTCTTATGATTCTATTCCATGTAATATAATAAGACTTGTTTTCTTTTGTGCACACTGAATGCAATCTGAGTGATGTCTATGTTGTGGCATAGTTCTATATTTTTGCTTGATTTGGTGTCACACTGTGTGTGTACACAACTATATTGAATAAATGAGATCATTTGGAAGTCATGTGTCTCAGACTTTGTTATCAGTGTGAAACATGCATAACCAAGGACCATCTCAGTGATTTTTTGACTTTTCAAGTGCCAAAAGTAGGAAACATAACAGCACATCAAAACTGAGACTAAACCCAGAACCCAGATCTAAACCTGGTCTAGACCGGGGCTAAACTAGAACTGGTACTGGACCAAGTCTCGACTAAACAAGGCTCAAAGCAAGAGCAAACTAGCACAAGTGTGAAACTCACCTGGATTACTTTTTTTTTTTTTTTTTTCTATTGCTTTGGCATATTAATGGGCAATTGCAAAACCGTTCACACAGACTCTTTAACAGAATTTTAACTCAGCAAAAACTAATTCAAAACTGATCAATCTTCTCCCAAAAGTTTGTTTTTACCATTAAAACTCTCAGACTAACAGACTTTCCGTGCTCTTTCATGCATGTGACAGAGCAGCTCACATTGCGGTTCACACTTTAGACATAGGAATCAATGATCAATGTATTCAAACATTTTAAAAAACATAACATCTATTTATAGCAGACATGATCTTACACAAAATATTTCAAATCAGCAAATACACAGCAATACTGTGTGTAATAGGCTACATATAGGCCTTTACAGTGTGTGCTCTGCTCAGACACTCGTCTCTGTTTTACTCGTGTGTGAAAATTTGTTGTTAGATTTTGGATTCTCACATATTGGAGTTTTTTTGCTCTTATGTTTGAGTTGTTCTGAAAGTGATAGAGTTTGGGCCCATGTCTTTGACCACATGAGAACAGGCCTGTGGTGTTGAAAAAACACCTGAGAGACAAACAAATACATCAGCACTTTGCTACAAGCACTAAAACTAAGCATTTATGCCAACACACTGCAACTACACTGCATGGCATATATGGCCTACATACTATATATTATAACTTTGTTTAGTTTGATCATTTGCGTCAAACATATATCTGAACAGTGCAACAGGTGGTAACATCATTTGGAACATTTCTCCACAGTTCATACAGTTCTTAGGGTCTTGCTCAGGATACTTGGCACGTCTCTCATTCATAAACAAACAAGACCAGATCGTTCTCACGTGGTAAGAGACAATGATCTTAATACTGTCATTCAAACCACAAGCCGCTTCATTATAGAAACCCAAACGTAACAACAAAACATACTATTTGTGAGTACCAAAACTGTAACCACAAAACATTTCACACACAAATGAAAATTGGAGAAGGCACTCAGCAGAGCACAGCCTGTAGTATAATGTATATCTGCCTAATTGTGCAGTTTTGTGTTGTTCATGTTTTGTATTCTGTGTTCAGTAAAGGACACGTGTTCAAATGAGGGAGAATGCAGGCAAAGTCCAGAAAAAGAGAGAGGAGATTTGCGATCAGTGTGTTGGACCCGATGGTGGCTGGTACAGTGAGCAAATTTAGTTAAGAAAAACTGTAATGTCTCTGCTCACACAGTCCCTGTTCTCTGACTTTTGTTGACAGATTTAAGATGCTCACAGATAGTTTCTTTCTGACATGTTACTTTTTATGTTTGACTTTTTTGACAGAGTTTAGGCTAATGTCTTTTACCACGTGAGATACATATTTGAACCAAATGATCAAACTAAAACAAGTTTCAAACCATGTGCTAAAACATGCTGTCAATGTTTGAATATACTGACAGTCCCAAATTCATCAGTGTTCTACAGGAGTAAATGAAGTCCAGTGTCAGACTGCAACAAGAGCGTAGGTTTGCATAGAGATGGTGGGGGCATGTCACAACCAGTATTTGGGGAAGACAAAATAGTCCCTACCAATATTTACCATTTTATTTTAATAAACAAAAATATTAATTTATTCCCATCTTTTTCCAAACTCAGTAGTATTAATTTAACACATTTTAGTTCATATTTTGTTTATTAGATGTTCTGAGAGGTATTCAGTGATATGACAACAGGGTTACGCCTGCCTCTATTTCATTGGCTGCAACAGAGTGATGTCATTGGTGGTGCCAGGAGCCTAAACTGGGGAAGCGGCAGGACAGGACCAGCACCTGAAGATGTTGGCTTGAGTGAAGATGCTGCACCAAAACTTTGACAAACTTTTCAAAAGGAACTTACTTGGCTTCATCTTCAAGTTAAACTTGCCTGATATTGAGTCGTCGAGGAATAAGAGCGACTATCACCACAAGTGCACCTCCCAAACGGAGCCCTACTCGTGCGCTGTGAGCAGCCCGACTCTACTGACAATATTCCATGGAAAAATGTACAGACAGAACCCCACACATATCTCATCACAAACAAGCAAAGGGAAATCTGCTACAAACTTCTACATCACTGTTATCCACTAAAGAATCATCTTAGAAGAACAATGGACATAAACTGTACATTTTGTGAACAAAAAAAATGAAACCATGCTGGGACGCTGAGACTAAACCTACGCCCTTGGACTCAGTGATTCTCTGTGGTCCCTGAGCCACATGTGCACATAAAACACGTGCACATAAAAAACGTGACCAAAGTGTGAGAGGTATGATGGTAAAACTAGCTTCTGGAGAATAATTCATCAGTTTTGAATGTGAAACTGCTTTTAGCTGTTTTGCAAATATCAATTTTGGTGTGTAAAAAAAAAGTAAAAAAAAAAAAAAAGTATTACCCAGCTCTGAAACAAATGGTAAATTCCAGAACATTCCTGTATGATCCATGAGGGGGCAGTATTGGTGCACGTTTCCCTCCTCTCCTCATGCTCTCCGCTCTGATTGGTCCTCCTCCCCTCGTGCTCTGCTCTGATTGGTCCTCTCAGAAGCATGTGCTGTACAGACTGAAGCTGACATCTCGGATCTGTCAGTGAGCAGTCACATCAGCTGTCCCCGAAGACAGGCACTGCTCCTACAGGGGAGACTGGGAGACCATTACATGGACTGAGATCTTTAATAATCAATAAAAGTACTTGTGTGATGGGCCTGTGGCTGAGTGCAGAGGGAAGGAATCAGAGCTGCATTTACTATTGGAATACATCATGTTGGAGAGTAGTTTTCACACATCATTTTAATTGTACATGGTTAATTGATACTTTGCAGGGACATAATCCTGGGCCTGTTCTACATGTATCTCTATTGGCGCAATGTTCAGCAGTTGCCATGGTGACACAATGCACACATTAAAACAAAAACTGTCAAAAAACCTTTAAGATTGAATGACATCTCATGAAAAAATACAAAATGGATTTAAACAGCACATCTCAGGAGTCTGTCATCAATACAAGTGCTCTTACAGCTAGCATCACACCTCCAGGGAACACTGATGTCATCAAATTGATCCTTCTTTGAAAACAATGTAGTATCATAAACTGTATACATGGACAGAGTTAACCTGCTAGCTGCAGCGTTCCAAATAGGAAGTGAGCACGGCGGTGCTTCCAGCTCCATTCACTCCGGCTCAAATTCACATTGTATTAACAACTACAGTCTCATCATTTTTGGACTTAAAATGTTTGTATTAACCCGCTCTACGTGATCCTGGTGTTTTTATTCCACTATTTTGTTTGTAAATTCCAAATATGGAACTCGGCTCCAAATTTGCCCTTATACCTTCTAACCTCATGAGCTTTATTTGACTGGAGTCTGAGTCCTACAGTCTATGAGTAACACTGATGGTTTTAATCCTGGCCTTTTAGTTTAGTCCTACTTTTGATACTATGCACACATGTGAATGCAGTGCAAATATAAACTGCATAAAAACAAATATGAATTTTTTTTTTTTTTTTTTTTCCCTAATTTATTTATTTTTTCTGTTAATTCCAGGACCATTCCATGGATTTTATACACTTATTTTTGATTCATGTAATGTTCATTCCTCTCTGCAGCCTCCTGTGTCTAACAGGCCTGTATATACTGTAGAAATACACTCAGACCCTATTATCTTTTATAGGTGTTAAAGGACATTAACAGCACACTGTGAAAATGTAAGTACAGTCTAGTGGGAACTGAGCTTTTCATATGTCTGTCATATGTGCTGCTGTCACCCATTAACAACACACGCATGTACAGTTACATATATATAATCTCACAGTTGTGAGTTCATTCATTTATAAAGGTACATGAGGAATAAATGAGGAATAATACTGGACCACGGCCAACAGCGAGTTGACCGGATGGCCGTTCTGGACTCTTCCAAAATGCACAGATTGCTAGTCCGCCCCTGGGCCCACTCCTCTGTACTTACTCTGCAGGAGGAGTACTCTGTACTTTGTTCTCCAATTTTGTTACACTTAGGATTGGGCAGCATGGTGTAGTCATTTTGCTGATCTGCAGCTGTCAGTCGGAGTTGCTGATGTGGAAGTCAACTGACTTTTTAGATGAATATTGCAATTTAAAAAGTGCAAATTAGAAATAATGATCCATGGGTGTTGTACATTATAACTATAGAGACGACTCAAGCACTTTTGTGTTCTTTAAGAGATGGACATCTCTGGACACTGAGAAAGGGTCAACAGAAGTTATAGTAGAAGAGCAATGAACATCAGACATGTGACAGCTTATGTAAAACATGAAGGAGCTGACCCAGAGTCTAGACTGGACTCTTTTTAGATGGCAAAAAAGAGATAATGGAAGGAGACTCAAACAGTTTACAGCACTTTACAGTTTATACACAACCATTACATAAAACACAACTTTAGCATTTATACATGGATACAAAATTGATTACAAACGTGCCACAGTAGCCTCCATGTTTTGGTATTCTCTTCCACATGTTGTGTTGTATTTGTATCATGCATATTGTATTCTCGCTGCCTGATAACAGTGCACATTATACCACACAATACTCAGACAGTAGTCGTGGTAACCGCGCAGAGGGAGACCTGACAGATGGCATCAATTAAACACAAAAACACACAAACCAGCACATTAGCGCCACGAGAAAAGTGCATCACTAAAGCCATCTCCTGATTCTAGCAAGAGGAGCCAAACGGGCTTTTTGAATAGAAATCAGCCTAAATTGCGCGTAATGAGGGTTCCATTGAAGCGTTTTGACTAAATGATTGCAGTGCTAATGGCCAGAGCGTGGTGTGACTGGCCAGTTAGGCACGAGCAGGAGTTTGTCTCTGAACCTTGGTCCAAAGCCATCCATCACTCTGGCGTCTGCTTAAGAGCGCCCCCGACAGCTGCCCTTGAGAAATGCCTCCAGATGATGGTTGAGTATTGGAATGTAAACTCCAAGAGGCAGCGGTGATCAGGCAGAGCGGCGGTATTCAGAGCACAGGCTAATCTAATCAGGAAGAAGGTTTTATTGAATTCCACATGTCAGATGCCCAACGACAGTCAACCAGAGCGAAGCGTGTAGGAGCATGTGTGACTGGAGGACATGTGCATTAAGGAGGCACAGGACACAACGGGAACGTTTGGAAATACTCTCCGTTAAATCTGGTTCACAATAATAGAAAATATGATCAACATGTGCCACTATGACTCAGTCCAACCCAGACAACAGGAGAGAAGATAATGGACTGTTAGCGTCTCCCCGCATCTTCACATAAATACATTCACTAGCAGAGACCACGCCACAACAGGAATACGAGAAAGATGTTTACTGATGGCGGATAAATGTGATGGCTAGGGGGAGACTCAGGGTGGGGGGACAATCTCCACTCCGAAATGGTCACCCAGCTGAAGCGGAAACCCACCTCCTTGAAGATGATGTCTTTGGACTGAAGGATGGGTGAAAGACACATGAGGGAGTGAAGGGGTCTAGAGAATTGGCACGGACCTGGTTGTTGGGATAGGCCGTATAAATAAGGCTTCTGAGTAACTGAAGGCGTGGTTGAGATAAGCTGTGGTTGGCCGGAGAAGAGCAGGTTGAGGCAGGGTCCAGCTCCTGAATCTCAGTTCAGTTCAATTTAATTTAAGTTTATTTATATAGCACATTTAAAACAACTTCAGCTGACCAAAGTGTTTCACATACAAGTCAGCAAAATAGAAGAAATAGTTACAAATGCATATATACAGAAAACATGTGAAAACTACAATAAAAACACCAAGATAACCTGACTAGCTGCCTAAATGCCAGGGAGAAGAGATGAGTTTTCAGTCTAGTCTTAAACTGTGTTACAGACTGAAAGGATCTGACAGGAAGAAGAAGGTTGTTCCACAGTTCCACAGTCTGGGCGCTGCCACATGAAAGCCTCTGTCACCTCTCGTCTTGAGTCTAATATTGGGCATGACCAACAGGAGCTGGTCAGCTGATCTCAGGGCTCTGGGTGGAGGACAGGACTGCAGTAACTCCCTCAAATAGACTGGAACCATGGAGTGCAAACATTTGAAAACAATTAATAGCATTTGAAATTGCACCCGATAGGAGACAGGGAGCCAGTGCAGGTCACACAGCCCAGGTTTGATGCGTTCACGTTTCTTAGTATTTGTCAGGAGACACTGCAGCGTTCTGGATGTGTTGTAAGTGCTGCAGGAGCCCTGATCTAACCCTACATACAAAGAATTGCAATAGTCCAGGTGTGATGTTACGAAAGTATGGATAGCTCTTTCGAACTCTGCCCATGGGAGGTAGAGCTTTACTTTAGTGAGGAGCCACAACTGAAACATGCTGGACTTTATCACGGCACTAATTCCATTTAAAACAACAGAGCAACATTAGAGCTCAATATGAACTTAAATAAGTAAAATATAATTGCAAATGTAAAAAAAAAAAAAGGCTGAATATTAACAAAAGTACTCTTAAATCACTTAAAACACTGGATTTACAAAGGAAAGAGGTAGCAGACAGATCCTGAATTTATAAATGGGGCCAGGAAAGGTCACACGAAGAAGAAAGAAAAACACAGAAGAAGAGGCTGGAGGACCAAGTGCAGTGGGGCAGTGTATGGCAGAGGCAGGGGAGCTTTCTCATGTGGGTGAATGGTTGAAAATGAATGAAAAGTCATTAGTTCAGAAGTCACAATTAGAAACTTATCAACTTTGTGTTCATAAATGTGCTTATTTAGATTTGTTTTCTTTTATGGATGGAATGTTTTGGTCTAGCCTGATTCATCAGCTGGTTTCACTTTGTGGAAAATGTCTGACCTCGCAGCATTAGAATTTGTTCACTTGATGGTAGGCTGGTACTTTAAATTTACCAACCAATCACTGCTATTTGGTTGTGATGTATGTAACGCACCACTAACAGGGTTAACTGGTATATTAAGCTTTTCCCAAATACAATTGGGAAGAAGGCCAATTATGTCTTTCCTATTGATAAATTTCACCAAACATTATCTTTGTTATGGCTTTAAATCCTCGATCTCGGGAATCGTTGCCAACACAGAATGTCTGGCTTCGTCTACATCCATCTCGAACACTTTGTTTATTGTTGTGCTGTATCACAAAAGGGACCCAGACAGGTGCTTGAGTTTGACGTCATGGCTTCACAACTCTTCTGGAGTTCTTGCAAACTGTCTAGTGTATTCCGATTCCTGACCTAGTCACTGGAGAGAAATGAAATCGAGTGGAGGCACTAGGTGGCACCAGCCTGGCTAGTGTTGGGCTCGCTCTTTCTACAACTGAAGCTCCTATGGATAAATAAAGTTAAATTGATTTATGAAACTGTTTTAAACTGTCCAAATCCAATATTATGATAGAAAGGTTAATATTTACTTTATTACTTATACAGTGGAACCCATCACCAGGTCTGTAAGGCTTAGACACGACTACCAAAGGAAAGTAACAGAATCAAAACAGACATCAAAAAGGCAGGCAGCACCAAAATCAAAAAGATTTTTGTCTGTAATGCTTGTACTTTAAAGAGGGAGTATTTTACTTCTGTGGTGTATTAACTACTAACACATAACATATTTAGATCACCATGTTACCTTTTATTGTTTTGAAAATGCTAAATTTACCCCAAAACAAAGTATTAACATGATTTATAGGTTTCAGTCATGGTAAAGAAAAAAAACTAAACAACAGCAACAACATACATACGGCACACTTCCTGTTACGCTCTGTAATTAGATTCAGACAGCACACCGCAATTGCTTTTAGACCCTATAACACAGGTGTGTCCAAACTATGGCCCGGGGGCCAAATGTGGCCCTCAGACAAATTTTTCTTGGCCCTCAGGCTTCCAGGAGAACTGGCCCAAATGACCTTGCTTCAATGAAAAATAAGCTTTTGATTGCAAGTTTTTTTGAAAATCGACCTTGATAAAGTGAATATTTCATATTTAGTGTGTGGTTTTAAGGATCTTAGCACAAATAAAGACTGATGCCTCATTCTAACATGTTAAACATGCACATATTTCAATTATTCACTGTACTGAGCACCAGTCTACGGCCCTCGATCAGCCCTCTGCTTTGTCTGTGTTTAGATGTGTAGCCCTTGCTGAAAAAAGTTTGGACACCCCTGCTATAACAGATGCTTTTAAAAAAAATAATAAATCAATACTGGGGCAAAGCTGATATTATTTTATTACATTTCTTACTTTTTTTTTCTGCACTGTGGCACCCTCTTGCTCCTGATGAGGTGCACCAGCAGCTTTGAAGATGGATGAGATGTAAATACCTAGAAAAACAGGCATTCTGACTGTGAGCGGGTCGCCTCTCCACAGATCTGACCTGTAACTTGGTCTGGTTTAGTTTCCATGAAGATAGAAAGCTGTAATACCGTACTGTGAAACATTCCAGACAAAGTAATAACATCTCCATGGAGGTAGAAAAGTATTTGATGGACCCTCCACGAGAAAGGTTACGCGATTGACAATACCTCGAGAGTTGTTCCATTCACACGCTTGAGCAGTTGTGAATATTGTGCTGTGTTCTTCAGATCTGACAGTTCCACTAACTATTCACTCATTTGGATGGGGCAAAAACTCGTAACTCAAAACTATTCATATTGGAAGAACAGATGCCGTATAAAAGTACTGCTATTTCACTAAGAGCTATGTGCAGTTTAATAGAGGCACATTATCTGAAGTACACACACACACACACACACACACACACACACACTCACTCACTCACACACACTGCCTGATGGAAGTCTGTGATGTCTGACAGCAGATGACGTGGAACTCCATTCAACATCCTCATGCAACACAGCGCTAACAGAAATAGCACGCCGGCTTTGGGAATACACTTTTTATTCTACACAAAGTAACAAGTTCAAATCATGCACTTAGTTAGAAAACAGAAAAGTAATTGGCTCTGAGGGACAGCGTTGTGGAGAAGCAAGAACCAGAGAAATACTGGGTTACTTTGATACAGCAGAAAAAGTAGTCTGGAATTCAAACTAGGAATCTTGATTAGTGTCCTTGTTTACAACTATTTTCTTGTTAGTTTTGGAATATTTATTACCAGTTTCACTAGAGTCACGCATTTCAGTTTGATGAAAAATCTGGACTGTTATAGACAATTCAAAACTAAATATTATACTTCAGCGGAGGGCACTTTTGAGTTTAGAAAGATATGTTTGTGACTCAATGGCCATGTATACCTGACATTTTTTAAATGAACTATTAATTAACTGTTCTGAATTACATAGTTCATAATTAAAATATTCTCCTTTGAGTTTATATGGAAATAATAACTCTGAATTGAGATTTACATGGAAAACTCATTAAATCGCATTTATTTAATTCCACTCAAGGTCTGGGGGTCGGGAAGGGTTCTGGCATGGACAGAGACTAGGGATGGGCATTTGATTAAAGTTAACAATTAACAATCAATTTTCGATTAATCATTAACGTTTTTCTATTAAAATGATCATCATTATTGTTACTATTTCTAATCTGCATAAATAAACTCAACTTTACCGCATATAAACCATAATGATTATAGAGCAACGTCAGCCCATTTGAGATTATAATGTGTGAAATGCAGCTTTGACACATTTGTTTATGTTTTACAGAAACAAAACTTAAAACCAGATGACTCATTTGCATAAAATGTAAGCCCCCCCAAAAAATGCTTGCTCCTTGTGCCCTGATGTGGTCAACTTCTGTTGAACTGAAGGACATGACTCAGTGGATTATATATGTTCTTTCTGTGACTTTCTGAGGGATACTGTGTACACATGCACCATGACGAAACCGGGATACTCAAAAAACCCAATCATACCCATGACACGCACTCACTGAGTGGTATAGTGATCTCGAGGGAGGTGCCAGAGCTGAAACGTGGGACTGTGAGGCCGCAACTCCAGTGTCTGTGTCAGACGCAGCCTCGTCTCCGCTACACTATGCATAGAAGCCTACATTCAGTTTGTCAATTAAAAATGAACATGATTGGCAACATTAATGATCAGTTATCAATTTGTCGACTAATCATGCACATCCCTAATAGGGACACAAAGTATTTACTTCTACAGGAAGAAAACACACACTACAGCTGCTACCAGCTTTTTGTTATCTCAGTTTGTCTATACCCCACGGACACAAACATGATACAAACTTTTTTTGTGGTCGTTCTGAGGATAATGAAGCAGCAGCTGGAGAATTCTCAGCTAAGGAAAAGAAGGGCAGAGTGTTGGAGAAGGGAGGAAGAAGACAAACTGAGTCAACGGCTGTTCTACCTCAGCCCACTCCCGCATCCCACTCACAAATCCAAAGAGACATGGATGAAAATCCAAAACCAGGACTGGTTGAGCTGGATTGTCTGGATCATGGATCAAGGGCAACTCAATGAGCATGCACCGAATGACCGGAATTATTTTTAAGAAGAATAAACATTTACATGATCGAGGAATAAATTAATTTGGTTTTAAAGTCAGAATAAACCACCCAGTTACTTTGGAATTAAGTTTAAATCTGAATTACCATATTCATTAGGAATTAAGTGTTTACATGGTCTTTTTAAAGCAGAATTCATTTTTATTCCAAATGAAATTATTTTTATTCAGAATTAAAGCTCTCTTGTGAATATGGCAATTTTCACCTGATTGTCTCTGTGGAGATTTTAATGCCATACTGTGGGACATTATAGTCAAAGCAGCAAGCACACTATCTTCCAGGAAAGTTACAGAGTGGAGTTTTATTGTTTTTCCCTGGCTGGTATAGAATTGATACTTTGCAGTAACGTCATGCTGGGGATGCTCTTCCTGTATGTGTATGACAGAATGCTCAGCAGTTACCATGGTGACACAATGCACTCATTAAACACTGCCAAAAAAGTTTTAAGATTGTCCAAAAGCTCCAGTAAAAAAATGCAAAGTGGATTTAAACAACACATTTCTGTTCAGACTAAAGTGTTGAGAAACAGAGCTTCAGACAGAGCAGAGCCTAGAGTTAGCATCACACCCCCAGGGAGCCCTGACGACATCAGTTGCAAAGTATCAACACGCTACAATATTTAGATCAAACAAGTTAAAAAATAGATAAAAATAGATCTGCAAATCAAATCCAGATACATTATTCAAGGCTTTTTATGTATTCGTATTTTGCTGGGCGACGCTGAAAGGAGTGAAAAATTGCATGATCTATGGACATAATCTCATCTGAATTATGATCTGTCACACAGTATTTGCGTTGGCGTCATAAATCCGCACTCAGATTGTTATGGTCGGGTCCACGGGCGGCAGAGGAGAGCCCAGTCTGTGGTGCCAAGTCTTCACAGCAGCAGCAGCAGTGAATCACCAGGCTCCACTCGTGAATATATGCAAATACAGCACAATACATATGATGGTATATTATCTGCATGCGGAAAAGCTGCCTAATGTAATGGAATTAAAGAGAGATTACATTTAGTCACAAATGCTCCGAGAAATGAGCTCGTGCTGATGGGCGTAGTGTTTTGACAGGGAATACACGGTGGTTTAAAGAGCCCATATTACGCTATTTTCTCATCTAAGCCCTCCGTATTTAGGCTGAGTTCTTCTCTCAAATGGAAAACGCTCTGTTCCGCCTTCTGACATCATGTGGTGATACAGGAAGTGCTCCACTGTGCCTGTAAACTCCACATACCTTCACTAGAATCTGAATAATTTCAATCATGGAATTGCCCATTTCAATTGAACAAAAGGTAAAAGGTAACTTGAAAATGGCCGCTTCATGACATCACGAGGTGGAACAGAGCATTTTGAGCTTTGGAGATGTAGACAGACTTATAATAAAGGCTTACTCAAATGTGTGAATGAAACAAACACAACTCTGGGGATGTTTTTGAGGAGTTTTGAGGATTACGGTACTTTCGTTTATCCAGCCAACTCACAGGTCTGAGGATGTTGCCTATAGCGTCACGCACTGACACGGCCCTTTTCCTCATACGGCACAACTCGGAACTCAGAAGAGCCCAAAGACTGAACAAATATTCCAAGAATCCAAGATGGCTGGGCCCAGCAGAGGCAGCGCAACCATAAGGCAAAAGTAAGCGGCTGTCTAGGGCCCTGAAACCTGGAGGGGCCCAGAACCAATTGCCCTCAAAGCAATTTGATTTTCTCTCAATATAATATTAAGTGAGAGTAGTTAATAATCATATGTAATGGATGTAAACAAAAATGTAATTGTACTAGCAAAAAAATAAAACTACTTTCAGTACTGGTTATGTAGTAGGGAGGGATGTAACGATATCCAAATCCCTCGGTATGATATTTTACAATATTGCATCTCATGGTACGATATTTATTGCGATATTTTTTGGAGACTTTGGGAACAGTAAATATTTTAAATTTTTTAAATTTTAAACTGCCCATGGTTGTCATAATCCAAATAACTAACATTTAAAAGTGCTTAGAACATTTATTTTTTTTCATGAAGTCTAGACTGAAACAGAGCAAAGGATCATTGTCTTTGTGTAGTTGTCTCTGCTTTTTAGCTATTGCTGCAAAACAAACAAAACAAAGCAAAACAAAACAAAAAATGGTGCACTATAGTGAGGACCCCAAAACTCAAGTTCACCTAGGGCCCCCGATTGTTAACTGTGACACTGGTGCCCAGTGTCACTTGTAGTATGAACGTTTTCATTGTGTTTGGATGCTTTGGTGGTTTAAACGACAATTTCATTTGTATTACTGCAATATCTTACTGTGTCCGTGTCACTGCCTGTGGGTGTGGTAATCATGTCGCCCATGTTTTTAGCCCATTTCCTGCTGGATAACGTGCCAAAATGATCTACTATCACACGACACCAACTCTTTCACTTCACTAATATACAGAATTATACTGTTTATACTGTATTCTTCCTCAAGGTTGTGTAGTTAAAGCACATACTTACTTTGGAGAGCTTTCTGGAATAGCTTGTCAATTAGCGTCCATGTTTTTCTCCAAGTCGGACACACAAAACATAATAAAATGGTTTAAGTGTGAACGTGACATCCAGTGGGAGACAGATGGATAAATGAACGCACCTTTATAACTCGACTTAAAGCTTACAAGAGTAAATTTTAAGTAACATAAGACATTTAAAATTACTTACGTTTAGATTTACATTTACATATAGAATATCTTAATTAACTATATGCAGTGTTTATAGTTTAGGCGGCTGCCTTGACAACAAGTGGCCTCCGCCTTGACCACACCCCCACACACTTCTTATCCATAGGAAACACTGTATATGCTATAACAGTTAAATTAAATTAAATTACAATCTGAGTAAATATGTAACTGCTAAGTCACTACATATTTAGATCACCGTTTTATTGTTTTGAAAATGTTATAATCGCCAAAGAACAACCTAGGAACATGTTTAATTATTTTCAGTTTTATTTTTGACGCTCCGAATTCCACGTTCCTCTTGCTCTCTGTGCTAAGTCACTCCTCTTACAGAGCCCTATCACCTTACAGTCAGCGTGCATTCCACTAATGAAGCTACTGCTCATCACATCAGGTTTGTGAAGTTGTAGTGTATTGTTTTGTATAATTATGAAAACTTGCTAACCTTAAGAAACTGAACTAGATTTAAACGGTTTAAAGTTTAGTCCAAAGAGATTCCTCACTTACTTTATGCATTTCTAACCTCCTAATTATTCACCATGACAAGTTTATAAGTGCTTTTCACAGCTCTCAGAGACCCGAGCAGAGTTCTGCCCTGGACAATAAAGCGCTTTGTCATTCGATGCTGACAGTACACAGCAGACCTATTTGGACCACAAGAGCCGCTTATACAATATTTGATTTGATTTGATTCATTTTCATTTTGAGTCTGTGCCAAGAGAGAAACAATAATCATATACATAATACATATACATTATAAACAACAGAAAAGCTTCTCGAAAAAGAGTGGAGAGAAGAAAAAAACTTATATTAACCCAACCCTGTTCATGATGTAGTTTCAAAAATATGTGGTTGCTTATGTACATTGATGACAAAACTTTACAAATATTTACATACAGTGTTGAGAGTAACGCGTTATAAAAGTAACGAATTACAGTAATGCATTACTTTTTGCTGTAACGCAGTAATGTAAGGCATTACAGGGGAAAAAATAGTAATATTTTACTCGGTACAAATGTGAGTAAGGCGCGTTACATTGGTTTTTTTAACCTGGATTGAAGTGGTGGGTTTTTCTTCATACAAATTCGCTAAAATCACCTCGATATCAGCAGTGGTGAAACGCCGGAGGTGTGCCCTCGTAGACCTTCAGGTAACTGCGGGCGAAAGGACTGACAAAGAACTCCACGCTGTTTAGACCTGGTTTAGACCTGGGTTTTAGACCTGGTTTACACTCGTTTACACTCGTCCCTCTATTGCAGTTCACTTTTCGTCTCGCTGATTTTTTTTCTTTTTTTTCTTGTTACAATTTTGCTGGCCCTTTTTTTTTTTTTTTTACATTGTATGAATGCATATTGCGTTTCTCCCGCTGCGTCCTGACTGGCCAAGGGACTCCTGTCTCCTGTACAGTACAGTACAGAATGTGTTCAGCTGCCAAATTTAAATACATGTTCAATCTCAAGCAGTGTGATTCTGAAGTGCTGTATGTTTGCAAGTTTTCTCCCCGACAAAAGCCACAACGTCGACGAAACGTTCTGCATCGACAAAGGCGCCTGCACTCGTACCCAAAAGACAGAGGAAGATGCAAACCATCACACAAAAAGTTGGACTTCTGGACACGCTGAAGGAAGGTAGAAGTTACGCGCTGTAACAGAATCTTGCACCGGCTCGTGTACCTGCAAATAGTTGCTGAAATCAGGGCCGCGAGCCCGAGCAGCAGGGTCCATAAAGAGCGATCGGGTGACAGCCGCTCTTACCTCCATGAGGTGCGGAGCAGAGCCGCTCCTTTCTCCTGCGGTCACCTTCGAGCCCGTCCCTACAGTGAGTCCTGTTTTAGTCCTAGTTCAGTTCTGGTTTAGTCCTAGTTCACTTCTGGTTTAGTCCTGGTTCAGCTCTGGTTTAGTCCTGGTTTAGACCTGGTTTAGTCCTGGTTCAGTCCATATACAGTGCAAAAGTTATTTTGGTGAGAGTAACTTAAAGTAATGCAATAGTAATGTAATGCCTTACATTTTAAATGCAGTAATATTGTAATGTAACGAATTACTTTGAAATGACAGTAATAGGTAATAAATAACACATTACAGTTTCAAAGTAACTTGCCCAACAGTGTTTACATATAGCAAAATAAATTACATACCATGCATACTAAATAGAAGGCTAAGTTTCTTTCTTTTCTTTTGTATTGTTCTGTATTATGATTGTACCAACTGATAATAATGATAAAGAAGGCACAGAAGTTAATTGTTTATGATCATATCTAAATAAGCAAAATGAGAATGACGAATGTAAGGATTTATTATTTTTATTTTTTTTATGGTTGAAGTACAAACTAATAACAATGACAAAGAAGGGCCAAAGAAAAGCATGGGTTTAGTTAATAGTCATGGTTTACTTGTGAAGACAATGGATCTAGTCTTCTCTGTAAGATTAGATTTTTATATTGTTTTTTGAAGTGCACCAAGTTAGTACAAGCTTTGATATGGTCATCTAAACTATTCTATAGGTCGACTCCACATCTGGTAACACACATGCTTTGGAGAGTGGTCCAAGAGATTATTATTATTAGGGGTGTGCAAAAATATCAGAATATCGATATATCTTATCGTTTAATATGATGATACAGTATCGATATTGTGGGCTACTGTATCGATATATCACTAAGAGTATTTTTACGTGTGTTTTACTAAATTATTATGCTACAGTGCCACAGTTTTGTTGCTTGTGGAGTAGAAGGAAACTCATTTATGCAACACATTTGACATTTTTACTGTTTTGATGATTAAAATGTTTGTGTTTCATATGAACTTTGCACAAAAAGTGGTTTAACATAGACTTCAGTATCACAGCCATGATTTAGACTTTATTTTTTACTGAACTGTATCGAATCGATTTGAAATATATCATATCGAATCGAAAGTTCACTGTATCGAGATATGTATCGTATTGTGGCCTGTGTATTGAGGTATGTATCGTATCGGCAACTTCTTAATGATACCCAGCCCTAATTATTATTATTATTATTTTTTTTATTCATTTGACCTCTCAGGTTGTCCATCCATCCATTCATTTTCTTCCGTTTCATCCGGGGCTGGGTCGCGGGGGCAGCAGTCTGAGCGGATACTCCCAGACTTCCCTCTCTCCACACACACACACACACACACACACACACACACACTTCCTCCAGCTCTTCCGGAGGGGACCCAAGGCATTCCCGGGCCAGCCAAGAGATAGTCCCTCCAGCATGTCCTGGGTCTTCCCCGGGGCCTCCTCTCAGTGGGACATACCTGGAACACCTCTCCAGGGAAGGGCCTGGGAGGAATCAGAACAGATGCCCGAGCCACCTCAGCTGCTCCTCTCGACGTGGAGGAGCAACGGCTCTACTCCGAGCTCCTCCCGTGTGACTGAGCTCCTCACCCTATCTCTAAGGGAGAGCCCAGCCACTCAAACTCACTTTGGCTGCTTGTGTTGTGATCTTGTGAGTCTTTCAGATTGTATTTGAATTCATCTGTGTAGAACAGTTTTTGAATGTTACCTCGGAATATTGATACTTTGCAGTGACAGGACTCTGGGGGTGTTCCACATGCATCACTAGCGACAAAGTTTTGACAGTTACTACGGAAACACTGCCAAAAAAAGTTTAGAGTCTGAAAATACAAGGAAAAATACAAAAAGGATTTAAACAACGCATTTTCATTAGCCTGTGATCTAGGGCTGGGTATCATTCAGAATTTGCGGATACGATACATACATAGGCCACGATATGATACATATCTCGATACAGTGAGCTTACGATACGATACAATTCAATACGATATATTTCAAATCAGTTCGATATGGTCCAATAAAAAATAATGTCTAAATCATGGCTGTGATACTAAAAGTCTTTGTTGAACCACTTCTTGTGCAAAGTGAATATGAAACACAAACATTTTAATCATCAAAACTGTGAAAATGTCAAATGTGTCGCATCAAAAAGTTTCCTTCCACTAAACAATCAACAAAACTGTAGCCGTAACAAAATAATTTAGTAAAATATACCAAAAAAAACCCTCTTGGTAATACATCGATACAGCAGCCCACAATATCGATACTGTATCATCACATTAAATGATACGATATATCGATATTTCAATATTTCTGCACACCCCTACTGTGATCAATACAAGCGTTTCTGTTTAGGTGTTTGATTTTCAACAAAACGATGAGAGTGACTAATTTAAAAACTGTGGGCTAATGCTTGTGACTGTAATTTTATTTGTGAGTCAGCTCTTTCTGGTCAAATTGTGTTAAAATAAAGCTCAGATTAAAGTCTAACGGAGCTTCTGACAGTAGTGCCTTCAGTTAGCATCACACCCCCAGGGATCAGCTGCAAAGAATCAATATCTGTACTGGAGCAAGACAGAATTTACTCAAGGTCTTTAATACAGGCACGCTGGAACGGGCACACGAAATGATGATCACACACAGACAAAACTTGATTACAGACAAAAATACGAGCTGCAATCAGCTGCTATTCAGGCACATAACCGCTGCCATAGCTTGAAACTGATGGGTACAATAGAGTCATATATAAATATCGTACGCAGGATGGGAATGTGTAAGTCTGAGTGTGGGATCACAGTGCAGGTTACCATGGTTACTGTAGTATTCCACATAACAGACAAATTAATGAAGAGCGTGCACATGTCCGCTGATCTGGGCTTTAATTTATCATGAATCTAAATATTCAGCATTTCTTTATGGGGGCCAGAGTTTTTTGTTTTTTTTTTTCTTAGCAAATATTTACAGTATTTTTGGACCATTTACTATTTCACTAAGACTAGGTTTAGGATTAGGGCTACATTTAGTTAATTTGGTTAAGTTTAGGGCTTTAGACCATAATTGTGGTTGGCTGCTCTTGTGGCTGACTGGCTGGCACAATGAGCAGCTTGTAAATGTTTTGAATTTTTCTGTTTTCTTTCCAACTAAGATGTGCAGCTTGTGTGGATCAAAGGCAGTAGTTAAGGAGTATTGGATTGAGGATTGCAGCTGTTTGTTTTTCCTGAATCCATGGTGACCCTGCTTGGAGATATCAACGCTAACCAGCTATCTCTGAGATGCTACAGACTCTTTACAACACAGGTGGCCAATTATTTTTTTCCATGGGGCCACATGAGAAACAGAACATATTGTGGAGGGCTGGACCAAAATGCTTAATGCAATTCTGCATAGTATTAATTGTATTTCTATATAAAAAGCAGTAAATAGCATTGTTTTGGCAAGCTGGTCAGACTGGTATGAGTTTATGTTATGACTGAACAATGAAAAAGTCCATCCATTCATCCATTTTCTTCCACTTATCTGGGGTCGGGTCACAGAGGCAACCGTCTAAGCAGGGACTCCCAGACTTCACCCCGGACACTTCCTCCAGCTCCTCCAGGGGGATCCTAAGGCATTCCCAGGCCAGCTGAGAGACATAGTCCCTCCAGCATGTCCTAGGTCTTCCGTGGGGCATGCCTCGCTCAGGCGCTCAGGAGGCATCCAGAACAACCAGCAACCAGAACAAATACCCGAGCCACCTCAGCTGCCTCTTGTCAACGTGGAGGAGCAGCGGCTCTGCTCCGAGCTCCTCCCGTGTGACTGAGCTCCTCACCCTATCTCTAAAGGCAAGCCCAGCCACTCTGCGGAGGAATCTCATTTTGCCCGCTTGTATCTTGTCCTTTCAGTCATTACCCAAAGCTCATGACCATAGGTGAGGGTAGGAACGTAGATTGACAAGAAAAAAACAAAAAAACAAAAAAGTGATTGCCTTACAAAAAATTGCATCACAAAACACCTCTAAAAAAGAGCAATGCAGCTTTAGTCCATGCATGAGGTAAAATTATAAAATAAAATATGTTTATTTTGTAATTGCAAATGAGCTTAAACTGGTTGGTCAGAGTCAACCAAAGGGCCGTATGTGGGAGCTGGACAGTGCCCAGGTCTGGTTTACAATAATACAACAGACTTTCTACACCAAATATAGCAGAAGACATTCTAGAGGAAACATTTCAAGACAATGACTGTCTCATCACTGACCAAACAACAGAGCAGAGAGAGAGGCTTAGAAGAGGCTTTCCTATTGTGAGTTCAGAATTCCCCTAGCTTTTATCCTGAAGACTTCTACTCTCCTCGAACTTCCCTGACATGGGATCTGAGGACTCGACCTGCTGAGCTGCACTGAGACTTTTGTTTGAGCATTTCTATTCTTATTGTATGTTACTGCTCAATGTGCTAAAATTGCACCTCAGAGACAAATAAAGTGTTTCGATTGATTGATTGATTGATAATGAAATGGTGAACATTCTTGGAGCTTTTAGTGGTATAGTTGCGTAGGCCATGGCATGATCTCAGGGGGTCTCCAGCCAAAGTACTGCTATACCACTAACAGCTATGTGTGGTTTAATAGAGGCACATTATCTGAAGCACGACACACACACACACACACACACACTCACACACTGCCTGATGGAAGTCTGTGATGTCTGACAGCAGATGACGTGGAACTCCATTCAACATTCTCATGCAACACAGCGCTAACAGAAATAGCACGCCGGCTTTGGGAATACACTTTTTATTCTACACAAAGCGAGAAGTTCAAATCATGCACTTAGTTAGAAAACAGAAAAGTAATTGGCTCTGAGGGACAGTGTTGTTGTGAAGCGAAAAATATAGAACAGCAGATATACTGGGTAATTGGGACTGTTGCCGTAGCAATGGCCAGCGCAAAATGAAATATTATTTGGATGGTCAAGAGCACTCAGGATGGTTAGTATAGTATTCCTGTCAACAGACAAATCATAAAATAAAATACTACTTTTAAAGGAACTGTTTGTAGTCTGCAATGACGCAAGGTATTCTCATTCTACGAAGCAAGGATTCAGGTCAAAGACAGTCCAGCCAAAAAATATCTGCTTTGAACCACCTGGCAACCAAATCAGAGACTCATCTGCTGTTCATTGGACTTTCCAAATGGATAGTTTTACAAAACACCAAATTATAACATTAACATTTTGGCCATCATGTCTTTTTTGTACATTTTTTGTGAGTTTTTTGTAATTATGAATACATAAACATTACAGTTGTTATCCGTAAAAGTTATATTTGATTTGAACATGTGTACCTCACATTTGGGACACAGATAGGTCATGTTGAAGGAATTTAAGTCTTGTATACAGTTCTTTTGATGTTCAGCAGTCGCCAATCCCAGTAGTTGTTATTAAAGGTGGCCTGTGTAACTTTTTTGTTGTCATTGCTGCCTGAAATTTGCCTGATTCATCAGCTGGTTTCACTTTGTGGAAACTGTCTGACTGTCTGGATTCGTTTGCACGACGGTAGGCATGTTCTTTTTTATTTAACCAATCGCTGCTTTTGGTCGTGACGTATGTAATGTAATCCTGTAGGAAGAAGGGCAGTAACGTCTTTCTCCTCGATAAAAGTCACCAAACATTCTCTTTGTTCTGGCTTTAAATTCTCGATCTCAGGAATTGTTGCCAACACAGAATGTATGTCTTCGTCTACATCCATCTCGACCACTTTGTTTACTGTTGTGCTGTTCCACAAAAGGGACCCAGACAGGCGCTTGAGTTTGACATCATGGCTTCACAGCTCTTCACTGATTGGCCGGAGCCCAGTGTACAACTTCCGGGGTTCTTGCAAACCATCTAGTGAATTCTGATTCCTGACCAAGCCCCTGAAGAGAAATGAAATTGAGCAGAGGCACTAGATGGTGCCAGCCTAGCTAAACTGGAATGTTCCAAAGTATGACATTAAACATGTTTACCTATTAAATTACAATTGGTTTTATAGCTCTAACTTAAAAAACAGGCATTCTGACTGTGAGCGAGGTTGCCTCTCCACAGATCTAACCTGTAACTTGGTTTGGTGTGAAGATAGAAAGGTTCAATACAAGAGTGTGAAACATTTCAGACAAAGTAATAACATCTCCATGGAGAATACAATGCACCTTTAAAGTGGTTGCAAGTGAAAAAAGTTGATCACTGTTGTAGGTCTTCAGAACCTACCAGATGAAACTTGCTGTAGGTGAGGTAGTTTCCTTCAGAAAAGACCACATAGAGCCTGAGTTTGGTACATTATTATTCATTATTTTAAAGAAAATGTTGTTTGTTTGTTGTGAGCAGGCACAACGCCCAGAGATGCATTAGCCTAAAAAATATACAGGGCCATAGAGCAAACCATTACTTGCATTGTGACTTCTGGAATACATTTATTGCACTAAAATGTCTGTAAATCTCCATTGGTTTTCTACTAGGCTAACTGCAGATTTGTTGTGATGACATTACACAATTCCAAACTCCTCAGCACATCTCACACACACATTAACCCTGCTGCCAGTGAGTTTGAGCTAGTTAGAATTAATGCAGCTAAACATATCTATTCTAAGTAACATTAATTTGATTGTTGTGTGGTAGTATGAATGAGCAGGTCATAGTAGTTTGTAATACCCACCATCAGAGGGCACCTGACCTCAAGACGTAAAAGCTTAAGACAGACTTTACACAGCCTCTGGCCTTTGTACTTCTGCACTCGGTCTGGCTGATTTGGCTTCACTCGGTGTCTCACAGGAGCAGAGACACTAGAGTAGAGAGCGATTGTTTATATAATTTAACATGAGTGATATTTCTCTGGTCCTGACCCATGTACCCTGTAGTGCCATGGGTCCCAGGAGCGCGTCATGGCACAATACCTGGTGTTCACTGTAGACTGGTGTCAGTGTTGGGGAGTAACAGATTACATGTACCAGAGTACAAATTATGAGTAACTGTATTCAGTTACAGTTACTGTTTCAGTGAGTGGTAATTGGATTACAGTTACTTTGTTGAAATAAATGGATTACATGGCGGGATTTTCCTGTTTTCATATTATTGTTATTTATTTATTTAATAAAAACAATAAAATTGGTAATTCAACTCATTGCTGGAAACTAAACCAATACCAAAACCAGGTCTAAACTAGATCTAAATCAGGACTAAAACCAGATCTAAACTAGAGCTAAACCAGGTCTAAACCAGGACTAAACCAGAACTAAAACCAGGTCTAAACTAGATCTAAACCAGGACTAAACCAGAACTAAAACCAGGTCTAAACTAGATCTAAACCAGGTCTAAACCAGGATTAAACCAGGACTAAAACCAGGTCTAAATTTGATCTAAACCAGGTCTAAACCAGATCTAAACCAGGTCTAAACTAGATCTGAACCAGGTCTAAAACCAGGTCTAAACTAGATCTAAACCAGGACTAAAACCAGGTCTAAACTAGGACTAAACCAGGACTAAAACAGGATTTTACCGGATTTTACAGGACTAAATCATGCTGCGCGGATGTGTCCTCCTCTTCTATCAATAATATTTTTAATACGGTTAAGTATCCGAGTCTTTGCTTCTCTACAGCAAATCAAGTAATCCAAAGTATTCAGATTACGTTACTCACTTTAAGTAATTTAAAGGATTACGTTACAAACTACATTTTGGGGTGTGTAATCTGTAATCTGTAGGGGAATACATTTTAAAAGTCACCTTCCCAACACTGACTGGTCTTCATTATGAAGTCAGTGTGATTGTGTGAGTGTAAGTGTATGTTTAATTGTAGAAAAGCGTCCTGCCCAGTGTGACTTTGATTAGACCAGAAGCTCCCTCTGCCTTGTCCCGGGTTGAATAAGCACAAATGAATGTACCGGTTATCAAGTGCTATCTCCATTCACCCACAAGAGCGGTGTTTGTTTTGGAGTCAGACACAAGGAAATGTGATTTGTTTGAACTGTAAATGTGAATAAATCAAAATGATGAATTTAATTTGTCACACCAAACGTAATAAATACAGTTTAATAACCTTAACTAAGACAAATGATAACAAACAAATTAAGACAAACAAATGGAACGCTGTGTCTCTTATTCTGTGCACTTACCTGTGTGGCTTGGTTGAGTGCTTCTAATATTGCTAAGGATAAAATTACCCCACTTAGTTTCAGTTGCTCAAAAATTACCTTGGAAGAACGTGCATTCTTGTTGTCTGCTGGCTCTCTTTTCCACAGATTTGACCTGTAACTAGGCCTGGTGGTGCCATCTGCTTTTCTTAATGGAAACACATATGTTTAATGCTATACTTTGGAACCTTCTTGGTAAAGCTGTAACATCTTCATGCAAGCAGGTGGTGTATTCAGAAAAGTCCAGCCTTAACTCTATTTTCACAGCATATTGCAGAAGCACAGTGGTTCACCTCTTCGACATCAATCACTTTTATTACACTTTCCCTCCAGATGTTTTTAGATTCTGTTGCATAGAACATGATAATGGAGAACTCAGGTCTGTAGACAACACGGCTCTCTCCGAACGCCATCTGGCCAAAGACAAGTCCACTGCCAAAACGTGTTTGTTGATCCAATATTTGTCTCATCAAAGGTTGTTCTTGTGAGTAAAGAGCCAGTGACAACAGTGACATTGTTTCTAAAATATTTGTCACTGCTTTGATAGACCAAACACGAAATTGCCAAATAATTACACCACAAAGTCCTATATTATGCAAAATTGAGTTGTGTGAGCTTTGAACCATGCTAGAATCTTGTTACCTCATCAAAAACAGACCTGGAGATGTGTTTTGTTTTGTTCACACATGTTTGAGTAATCCTTTATTTTCAGTCTGTTTACATTTCCAAAATGTTCAGTTCCATCTTGTGATGTCATGAAGCAGTAGTTTTCACGTTAACAGCTCCTTGTACCTTTTGTTCAGGGGTGATTGAATTTAAATCATCCAAATAATTCTAACGAAGGTTTCTTAAGTTTAAAAACACAGTGGAACACTTCCTGTATTGCCACATGACATCACAAGATGGAACAGAGTATTTTCAGTGTGAGAGAAGAATTTAACCTAAATATACAGGGTTTGTGTGTTAAACATGTGTGAATGAAACTAAACTCCAGGTATGTTTGTGATGAGGAAACAACATTATAACAGATTAGAACTTGCATAATTATTAATTACATTATTATTATTATTATTATTATTATTATTATTATTATATTATTGTGCCTCTTAAAAAAAAAAAGATTTCACATTAGCAGCATGTTTTTAGGTTTTTAGGACATGTTCATATAAGAGAGTTATATTCTTCTCATTCCTGCACAGTCGTTATGTTTTGTAAGTGTTGCATTGTGCGAATAAAATCTAATCTAACCTAAAAAAAAAAAAAAAAAAAAAAAGATGCATAATGGAAAGAATTTTATCAGAGTTCTGAATTGCAGAAGAAATCTCATTTGGTACTTTTCAGATTACTTTCTCATGAAAATGTAAAAAAGCTCCACAGTGTAACATTTCAGCCAATAAAAAGGACCAAAATTAAAACATGTTTTATTCTATTTATTGACTGAAATGTTACATAAGAAGCTACACAAGTACTTATGCATTTATGCATATGTATTCCCCAGCAGCACTGGGGGAAGGGGAATACAGAAGATGTGAGAATGAATTCCCCTCACAAGGGTTTAAAGGGCCCATATTACACTATTTTCTATGTTATAATGTTTCCTCATCAAAAACAGACCTGGAGATGTGTTTTGTTTCATTCACACATGTTTAACACACAAACTCTGAGTTCTTCTCTCAAACGGAAAACACCACCTTGTAATCTCATGTGGTAATACAGGAAGCTGTGTTTTTAAACTTCACTAAACCTTCAATAAAATCATTTTGGATAGTTTTAGCCCTGGAATTACCAATCTGTACTGAAGAAAAGGTAAAAGGTTGCTGTTAACTTACTTCATGACATCATAAGGTGAAAGAAAGCATTTTGAGTCTAGGACAGACTGCTAATAAAGGATTACTCAGACATGTGTGAATGAAACAAAACACAACTCTAGGACTGTTTTTGACAAGGTAACAGCAGGTATAACATGGCTTAAAGCTCACAAGAATCAGTTTAGCTCAGTATAGGACCTTGAAGAAATAACATGTCCCTGGAGAGAAGGAGGTGACAGACCCTCCTTCAGAAAGTTACTACAGTGACCTTTAAAATGTGTAAATGTTTAACTTGATTTATCTTCAGACCTTTTAGAAACACATGTTCTTACATCCCTAACATCTGTGTGTAGTTGGGATGCATTGATGTTTTTAGTAACATCAGTTCTGGGACAGCGGCACAGACAGTTGTATTTAGCGCTGTTAGATCTACTACAGAGAAGCTCATCAAAGTGTGGGAGGTCTGAGGAGCCAGAAACTGCAAACTTTTTATCAGAGACAGCAGCTGCTCAGGACTCTACAGGACACAGAGGACGGACTGAAGAGAGAGACGCTCCATCAGATATGTCCTATCTTCTATGAGAGATGGCCGTGGAGAGACATGCTCAACACTATATGACTGTATATCACTGTATCCTCTCTGCTGCGCTCATCCAAACACTGATGCAACACTGTCAACAGACCGGACACACTCAGAGGACTCAGAAGAAAGCACTGTATTAAATATTCTGTATTATTCTAAATAGATGTTTGCCCTTTATAATATGTTATCATTGTTTCCATGTCAAAATCATTCTTTGAAGTTAATCATCCAAGAGGGATCAGTATTCCAGGCATGTGAGAGTAAAAAGGCCCCTTCGTCCCAGTTTATAGTCCCATGGGTATGTTTTCATAGTTTCATTGCCTTCTTAATTCAGTAGCATTCTTTGTTGTCTTCTGTCCCAATGGTTTTTGCCGCGTCCCAGTCCATAATGTGGCTCTCTCTTTTACAATGATCAGAAATGGTGAACTTTATTGTCCCCATAGAGACATTTGTCCTTTACATTTGCCCCACCCTTCAATGCTGCTGAGACAGAGTCTATCACAAGCAGAGGGAGACCGCAGTGCAGCACCTACAGGGACCAGTCAGAAGTTCTTGGCTTTTCATCAATTATTAATTTACGTGACATTTTTGAGCAATAAAACATGTGTAATTGAACATATGCAAACTAGACAGAAGTTTCCATGCCATACTATGGAACGTCACAGGCTAAGAAAAAAACATCTCCATGGAAACTAGTTGGATTAGTTAAAATTAAGTAAAACAAATTAGTAGGGAGACATTTTCAAATGTGTGAATACTTAATTATTTAATGAATGTCTGACAGCCTTCCTCTGTATTCAAGTTTTTGTATATTTCAAAATGTCACATTAAAGACGCTGTATTTGACTTTTACTGTCTTAAAATATGAAAACCAGAAATACTGTATTTTTCGGACTATAAATTGCTCTGGAGTATAAATTGCACCAGCCAAAAAAAATGTGTAATGAAGAAGAAAAAAACACACCGCACCGGACTATAAGTCACACTTTTTGGAGGGGAAATAGATTTTGATGAAATCAGAGACCAGGAAACGACATTTCATCTTGAAAGTCAAGTTATAGCGAAAATAATAGAACAACAGTTTACATACAGTTTATAACATACGTTTACCAAACTCTCCATCTCACTCCAAATAACAATTGAATTCTTCATCCTCGGTGTCACTTCTGTGCGACCTCCAGAGGCAAACCATAGATCCATAAAATAAACGGAGCACCACTTCCTCTTCTGTGTAGCTGTCGTCAGACTCAGCATCAGTTCCAGTTAGAATTCCAGTTATTATTATTTCTGGTTGTCACTGAAGTCCAGGCTTTGTTGATCCATCCAGTGACTTTCAGGAATGTTGCATGGTGCACCCTCCCGGTTACCATGAAGCTGTGTTCTCCATCCCCGCTTTCCGCCAGTCCCTCACAAGTTTCTCGCTCACTCTTCCTTTCCTCTCCTTCAAACTTCCTTTCTGCTGCTCGATTACCGTTTTCGGCTGAATATGTCACTACTTGCAGCAGGACAATGGCTCTTTCTGCAGGAGACATGTGCATTAGAGCGAAGTGACAGTGGTACAGGAGTAACAGGAACAGTAGATACTGACACACAAGCCTAGAGCGCCCTCTCGCGGCTGTCAGTCTGAACATTTTAATACATACAAGTCACACAGTGTAAGTCACAGGGCCACCCAAAACATGAAAAAAATTGCGACTTACAGTCCGAAAAATACGGCAGGTGATTTTAAGTTTGCAGTGGTCCAAAGTCATTCCTCTCTTACCTTATGCATTTCAAACATCCTAATTATTCACCATGATGATTATAAGAGCACTTCAGACAATAAAAAGCTTTCTATTTCAATTTGATGCCGACAGTATACATTTGATTTATTTTGAGCAGATCTGTACTGGGGTATGACAAATTTTGCTCAAATTCATACATACAAAAATTGTGTACATATATAATATTTTTCAAAAGGTTTAAAAAGTTCCAGGCTGAATGAATTTGTGTAAATTATCTGAATGTGTACCTGTATACAGAATCACAACATCAGCCTGAAAAAGTGCTATTACCCACAATACCCCATGGGGATTCTTGGTCTTTTCTCACCTCACGAAAGAACATTTAACTCCTGTTCGAGAGTTACAAAGAGGCAAACATTGAGTAAATCCTGTAGCTGTTTTGTCCCCCTGAGGTTGGCTGGAGGTTAGAACGTTTCATCTGTACGAGTGGAAATGTCTTATATTGCACCAGCGCAGTGTCATTGGAGTTTTAAAGATTTTCTATTTACCAAGTGGCTGTGTGCGCTGGTAATGGCTGCATTTGCAATCTATTGGTTCATTTTCTCCAGAGGTTCTAATGAACACTCAGCACATTCTCATCCATTCAGCTAATAGTCGCTAATGCAAGCTACCTGCTATTAGCTGTAAGATGTCTGTGTGCATCAGCATTCGGATAACAGACAACACCAAAACACATTGACTTTATCGCGTTCGTGAGAAGAGCTGAATGACATAAGAAAAGCACCACCTTAGACCTATCTACCTGAAGAATGTCAGCGATGGTGGAGACGTGTTTGTAGTGTAGCAGAGTTTTCACACTGAACATTTCTCTGATCTGGCCAACATTTTAAAACTTATATCAGGTTATTCATCTTGTTTTCAGATTTATTATCTACTTACCATATTTTTTCGGACTATAAGTCGCTCTGAAGTATAAGTTGCACCAGCCAAAAAATATGTAATGGAGAAGAAAAAAACATACCATATTGTCCACACTATAGTGCGCTCTGGATTATAAAGCACACTGTTTTTAACCTTTTTTCGCAAATAAATCGCACCGGACTTTAACATTTTAAACACAACAGTTAGATGGGTCAGTTGGACCTTGTTTGTCGCATTCACGGTGACTCTCAACTTTGTTCAATTGTGATGCGTAGGGAGTTTGCTGTCTGGCACCGCTGGATTGTTGGTGCTGGACACCCGAGTGGATTAGTGAATAGGGCACTTTGGACTGCGGGGTGCGCAGTTGTTTTTTGATGGGGTTGGAGGCTTATGAGCGCACCATATGGTGCAGAAAATACCGTATATAAGTCGCACTGGACTATAAGTCGCACTTTTTGGAAGAAATGTATTATATAAAATCAAATTATAGTAATAACAATAGAAGAGAGAACAACAGGCTGTTAACGTCACATATGAACAGTTCTTCAGATAACTATAGCATAAACAACAGAACAAGTTTACCAAACTCTTCATCTCACTCCAAATCACTAAACCCATTCAATTCTTCATCCTCTGTGTCACTTCTGAGCAACTCCATGACCTTCAGAGGTAAATGTAGCACCACTTCCTCTTCTGTGTCACTGTCGTCAGACTCAGCATCATTTCTAGCCTTTCTGAATCCCGACAGGATGGTTTCAGTTGTCTTTATGTTTGTTTAAATTTTAAATTGTGATACAGAAGTAATGGTGCGATCGACTGACATGATACCAGACAGGACGAAGGCTCTTTCTATTTCTTCTGCAGCCGACATGCGCAGTAGAGTGCGAAGTAACAGTGGTACAATGGTACACAAGCCTAGAGTGCCCTCTCACGGCTGTTAGTGTGAAATTTTTACATAAATGTCGCACCAGAGTATGAGTTGCAGGACCACCCAAACCATGAAGAAAAGTGTGACTTATAGTCTGAAAAATACAGTACTAGCTCTGAGTCTGCTTCATTCTAGTCTAGTCATTCTAGAGGTAGTTTATTTTAAGATAACTTGTCAAGTAAAATGATCTTGCTGCATGGACAGATAATTTCACTACTTTTAAGTGATTTTCATTATAGATTTAAGTGTTTATGTCTTAAATATAGCTTTATAGCTTTATAGCTTGTCAAATCAGCAACGTATTAAGTTCAGATTACACCTGGGGTACTTGATTTTCAAACCATGAATGAGAGGATTTTTGCATTTTTGTTATTATTAAAATCCTTTGGAATAATACTGACAATACCACTCTGGCAATACCTGATCTTGTCTTATCTCGAAAGCCAGACACATCACCCTTCTTACTTAGTGTGAATGTGACATGCTGAGGTACTTTGTTGTCCCCTATGAAAATTTATCCTCTGTGTTTGACCTATTCTTCAGCCTCAGCCTCATCCGTATTGGCTCTTTGGTTGCTATGATACTCGCAGTGGGAATTCCAAAAATAGAACTCCAAATTCGCTCCTTTAACTTCAAGCGTCAATGAGCTTCATTTGACTGGAGCTGAACGCTTCTTTATACAGTCTACGGGAGTATGTTAGCTGGAGGCTTTGACCAATTGTGCATGTTTTGGGTAGCCAGGTTGGCGCTACCTAGTGCCTCTGCTCAATATTATTTATCTCCAGTGACTAGGTAAGGAATCAGAATACACAAGACTGTTTGCAAGAACCCCGGAAGTTGTAGACTGCACACCAGCCAATCAGCAAAGACCTGTGAAATGCCTGTCTGGGTCCCTTTTGTGGGGATGTTGAATGTGGGATTTGGTGCATTACATACATCATGACCAAATAGCAGCGACTGGTTAAATAAATAAAAATACTCGCCTGCCTTCAAGTGAACAAATTCTAATGCTGTGAGGTCAGACAGTTTCCATGAAGTGAAACCGGCTGATGAATCGGGGTATGTTTTTGTGTTGATGGGGAAAACCAGGAACCGTTTGCAGCAAGATGGACTCTTGTGATATTTGTGAGCTCACTCTGGCTGATTATGTCCTGGCCATTAAAAAAAAAACATCTTAACCTGTCATATTATGATGTTACCATTTTGGGAAAATGTACACATAGATAATACATAAAAAAAAAAATAAAATTACACATATGTGATAATATATATACAGAAATGTTTTGGTCATACATTTTTTTTTGTAATTCATAGTAATTCTTTCCCACCAGACATAACAGACACAAAAATTCAATGCATCACACATGATGTGGTTCAGATAGAGCTGCCTGTGATTACACACTTGGCCAGTAGGTGGTTTTGTTCACACATGAAGCTTTGAGAAATTAACCCTTTCTTGAAACCAGTTGGCTCAAGTGGTTCAATGCCTCATGAGGCTTCATCTCACCATCACTACAGTAACGTGACCTGTAAAGAAAATGAAATAAGTAAATGAAATAAGTGCATTTAATTTAAGTAATTGTGGTTGAAATTAATTGTACTTAAATTCTTGTGTTGTCTGCTTCAGATGTTCCGGCTAAAAGAGTCCCCAGAGAGACGGAGCACCTTGAGAAGGTTCCGGGGCAGGCAACCATTTTGTTAGGAGGAGGGGAGCACAGATATTTTAACCTTTTTTATTTAGTATTGTTAAATTCATAATAAAACACTGCTAAATGAATAAAAAGATATATTTTTGTATTTTGATGTAATTGAATATTTGGAGCACTGTTTTTGACAGCTAACTTTTTAAATATTGAATTGAAATGACCAGTAATTACCTGCACTTTGAGATGAGCTCACCCAATTAGAGGAGGTGGCCTATAAAAGGAGCCAGCCTCACTTTTGTCTAGAAGAAGCTGCCATGCCTGTTTTTAACTTTGTACTTTTTGTAAATATTTTTCTAGATTTTTTTGCTTGGTTATGGAATAAATGCACTTTGTGTCTGCACTACAAATCTACGGAAGCCGAGAGGGGTCACAACAAACGCAAACGCCGCAACAAATACAAATGCGACAACACAACAAAAAGCCACCACACACCATTAAAAGCCACAACAGAAATGACCGCGGGACTCTATTTTAATGCAAATGCTGCAACAAATACAAACGCCACAACACAAACGCAAACGGCGCAACACATTAAAAAGCCACAACGGAAGTGACCGCGGGACCCTATTTTCAGACGGACCGATCAAGCGGCAAGTGAAGAAGAAGAACTACAATGTGAAAAGTAAAGGAACGGAGAAGTTGGAAACGTAAGTAAAAGTAATTTTTTGTTTTATCATTATTTGTTTCACATTGTAGTTCTTCACTTGCCGCTTAATCGGTCCGTCGGAAAATAGAGTCCCGTGGTCACTTCCATTGTGGCTTTTTAATGTGTTATGGCTTTATAATGTGTTGCGGCATTTGCGTTTGTGTTGTGGCATTTGTATTTGTTGCCGCTTTTGCATTAAAATAGAGTCCCTCGGTCATTTCCGTTGTGGCTTTTATTGGTGTGTTGTGCCTTTTTTTGGTGTGTTGTGGCTTTTTTTGGTTTGTTGTGGCTTTTTGTTGCGGCGTTTGCGTTTGTTGTGACCCCTCTTGGCTTCCGTAGAAATCGGCTCAACTCGACTCGACACACTTCAATTTTAAATAGCCTCATCTGTTTAGCTCTTGACCTGACAATGCATGTTTTATATATTTCAAAAAATGACCAGTCTTAATAGAATCTCTGCCTCTAAATCAAAACTCCAAAATGCGTTATTACTGCCAACATGAAACATGAAAATGTACAGCATTCACACTGAGCCCTCATAGAATTTTTATTATTCTATATATTTTTTTCATTTTAATGTTTTATTTGATTTGCATCGTAACAAAGAGAATAAGTAAAAACCGCTGCGTGTTGAGAGACCGTATGGAGATGAGGGCGCTGCTCTGTGGGGCGCAGGTCTAATCACAGCCTTTGGGAACTGCCTTTTGCTAATGGACTAACTGTATTTAGCTCCGTGATGGGCCTCATTAAAAGCATTAGACAAGTTCTGTTTTATTATCACACGTTCATTATTCATTTCATTTGGCGAAGGCACACGGACGCAAAGCAGCACAAATCTCTGTACATCCCGGCACTAATGTTACGATGGGAAATAGAATGAGAGTAATTATTGTTAAACAAAGAATACAGCTTACATAAAGTAGCAGCAAGGGCTCAAAGCATTTAACCCAAGAAGTCACTTATTGCAATATTTTCCAGAATTGCCTAAAGCTTTTACTACCGATTACGAAAAAGGTCAGAGTAGAAAGAAGGAGGCCACGCTGACAACTGCTCAGATGGTTGTATATGTTAATTATATTACTTTAATAACGGTCCTATATTATGCAAAATTTACTCTTGTGAGCTTTAAGCCATGTTAGACTGTTACTTCATCGGGCTGCATTTTATTTCATTCACACATGTTGGAGTAACCCTATATTAATCTTTTTTTTTTTTTTATCCCCAAAGCCCAAAATGCTCTTTTCCACCTCATGTAGTGGTAGTTTTCAAGTTAACAGCTACATTTTATATTTTGTTCTGAAGAAATTGCCAATTCCAGGGCTGAAATGATCCAAATGATTCTAGTGAAGGTGTTAAGGAGTTTAAAAACACAGTTGAGCACTTCCTGTATTACCACATATATCACAAGGTGGAATAGAGAGTTTTCAGTAGTCTGGCCAGCCAAGCCACGTCTACACATGTCTTTCTGTGTGGAATTTGCACGTTCTGCTTGTGTCCAGGTGAGTTTCCTGTTGGTTCTCTGGTTTCCTAGCCAGGCTGGAGCTACCTAGTGCCTCCACTCAATTTAATTTCTCTCCAGCGACTAGGTCAGGAATCAGAATACACTAGACGGTTTGCATGAACCCTGGAAGTGCGAGTCCAGGCACCAGTCAGTTGGTGAAGAGCTGTACATTCTATGTTGGCAACAATTCCTGAGATCAAGGATTTAAAGCCGGAACAAAGAGAATGTTTGGCAAATTTTATCAAAGGGAAAGATGTTATTGCCCTTCTTCCTACAGGACATGGCAAAAGCTTAATATACCAGTTAGCCCTGTTGGAGGCGCATTACATACGTCAAGACCAAATAGCAGTGATTGGTTAAATGAAAAAGTACCCGCCTACCGTCGACTGAATAAATCCTAATGCTGTGAGGTCAGACAGTTTCCATGAAGTGAAACCAGCTGATGAGTCAAGGACAATTTATGGTCCAGCGTCAAATCGTCTGCATCACGATGCAGAGAGTCTGCGTCAATGTGAACCCCCTACGCAGAGCATCTGCGTTGACTGACATGCACCTTCAAAATTCAACTACACGTCGAAACAACGCAGACAACAGGGGAAGCAACGCAGAAAATAAGGGCTGTGATTGGTCCTGCATAGGGGGTTCATGTGCTCAATGTTCAATGCTCTCTGCGTTGTAATGTAGATGATTTGACACTGGACAGTAAATTGGCCATCAGGGAGTGTGATGTCACCCATAGCGTCAAATGACATTCACGAGGCTACAGTTTACAGGGGTGAAAGATCTGGTGAATACAAATATTTTAAGACTAAAATGATTAGGCTCACAGCAGCAGGTACACAGAGAAGGGTGAAATTTTTCAATGTAAAGTCAGTTGGAGTTGATTTTACATGCTCACTTAATATTTGGAAGACGGCGATTAGCAGGTGTCCATTTCTACAGTCTATGATCACTACACAATAGGTAAAATCTTCCGGCTATAGTCCTGACTAAGACTAGCTCAAGATGTGGAGATGGGTCAGTGAGCGCTGTACAGCAGTAGCTCACTGCTCCTGACAGGTTGCCCCAGAGGCACTGGCTGAAGGATGGGACAAAGTGAACTATTCCAGAGTTACAAAGAGACAAACATTGAGTAAATCCTGTTTTGTCCCCCTGAGGTTAGCTGGAGGTTAGAACATTTCATCTGTACGAGTGGAAATGTCTTATATTGCACCAGTGCAGTGTCAATGGAGCTTTAAAGATTTTTCTATTTACCAAGTGGCTGTGGCAAGCCTCATTCAAGATCTGGAGATGGGTCCCTGAGTGGTGTACAGCAGTAGTTCACTGCTCCTGACAGCTGACTGTGACTCCAGCGCCACTGGGAGAAGGATGGATCAAATGCAGAGAATCAATTTTCCTTACTTGGGATCAATGAAGAGTACCTTAAGTGTACCTGGGGGGCCTGAGACGCTTTGCAGGAGGCCCCATTGGGTGTTGACGCAACAAGGAAGAAAAAAATCAATAAAAATCAAGTATATTCAATCAAGATATTTGTGTATATTTCTTTATACTAGCATTAAGCCCACTTATACAATTAAGGAGAAAACATTCAATTTTCTTTTATATGTAGTGTCAAATATTAATAGAGGGTGCCAAGGGGGGCGTGGCACAGTGGGCTGCCTTAACCCATTGTTTCCCAAAAACCCCTCAGGTGGGTCAAGAATTTTTTTTAGGTCGTCTGATATGTGCCTGATACTGCGAGTTGCGCTCTCCTCCTACACCGCAGACTGGAACGCACTACAAAAACACAGACAGGTCCACCTATTTCATTAGTAATGTTGAAATGTTAAGTTTTGTATCATTTCTAATCTTTTTGTAATTATTTTATTGACTGTTTTGTTTCAATATTTCTGGTTCATTTAAATGCTGAAACTGCAAAGAAATGGGCTGCATTTAATGTCCAAACAGGCGACTTATGGATATGTTTTAGAGAGACACGATCACTCAGTCAACAATAAAATATCCTCATTAATGTTCAATAATGGTCAAATCCACCTTTATTTTTAAAATTTATGAATAATGTCTATTGATTTGGATCGTGAAGGTTTGTGACTTAAAATATGGGTCCCCAGAAAAAAAGTTTGGGAAACACTTTCTTAAAATAACCATGGGCCCTTGTCTTGCCTCAAGAGAAACACACGACTGCTTGTAAAGGGAAATAGCATTTTTTAAAATAATAAAATAATCTTTTTCAGTTTTGAGTTAATATATAAGATAATAATGTAGCGTAGTTACAGAAAAAGTATTGTCCAGGTGCCCTTTTGAGCCTTTTTATTGGATCTATTTTAAAATGCGAAATTATAATGAATGTTCTTGAATGAGGTAGGACTGAAATGTGAATTGGTGTGAACAGTGTTTCTGGTGATCGGACTGTTGTGGTGAAGAAGGAGTTGAGACAGAAAGGCAAAGCTTTTGATTTACTGCTCAATCTACATCCCTACTCACCTATGGTCATGAGCTTATTTAATGATCCTTTGTGTGAGGTAGGGTGAGAAAATCATTCACCCATGGGTGCTTGCAATGGAAGTTCAACCTTAGAACCAGACAAGCTGGAAGCATTTCTTATGTTTTGTGTCCTACTTAGATTTCTGAGCTCCTATTTTAGCTCCACAGCCCTCAAAACAGTATTATCCAGGCTGGCTCTCTCCGACCGGTCCTCTCCCCAGACCAGAGGAGCAGAGAGCCTGATTGCTTTGTGCCACTCAGCCCCTTCACATCAGCTCCACTCTGCTTCTCGTCTTCTGGTCCAGCCGGGCTCTGACCCATGGCCACACACTCCATGCACAGAGCACAGTCTGCCGCGCTTTAATTCCCCCCAATCTTCACACTCAATTTGGCCCTGAATGTCCCTGCCAATACAGCCCCGTGCTGGAATTACAAGTGCTAAATTATACAAATAAGGCTTCAATAGTGTGCCACAGACAAGAAGAGGAGAGGACAACATGTCCGACATTTGTGGCAGGCTAGACAAAAGGAAGCTGTTATTTGTGATGCGCTCATGAGCAAATGTTTTGTATTCTCACAACAGAAAAAATCATGCTTATTGGACATTTGATTTTCCTATACAGGGGCAGAGTAAAGAAAATGAGACTCGTGTATTGTGAGCCCGTGACGAGGAAGCATGAAAGAGAGCTCACCGCAGCACGACAGACAGTATAGAGCAGTCCATTTTCATATGCACATAAAAAGAATGCGATGAATGCATATGTCTGATTTGTTACTTTATACTACTGTGGTGGAGGAAAATATATATACTTTAACGCAAGAAAATCTTTGTGAGGAACAATGGTGGGCACATCACAGAGTACAACAAAAGCAGAGAAACAAAGATGTATTTAAAAAAACAAAATGAGATAAAAGATCAAAAAGGTAAGACACTAAAAATGTTTCTGATATGAAATAATCTTAACCCTGCACAGCAAGATGTGTCCCTGAGATATTTATGAGTTCAGAAACTTATGAGAATCCTGACACGCGTCCACTGGTGCGAGAGGACCTAAAAGGTGCTGGGCGACCAATCATGTTACAGGATTAAGATTTGCACGGAAGCTAAAACAAATATGGCGATACTAACAAAGTATTTCATTTATATTAATACAAACTATTTGTACATTTGTGGACAGGGAAGATGTCTGAGCTTTTCCCTCAACTGGATGTAACTAAAGTTTCAGCTTGTTCTGTTGTTGTGACGCTTTGGACAATCACATTCATAGTCGTCACGGTTTTGTGTGTTTCCTTATCATTTTCAGTGAGAGCCGCTCCAGACTGATAATGTGTACAACTTTATTCAGTGTGCTACACATACATACAGAGCAGATTTCCCCCATCAACCCAAAACATGCTACATAGGTCTCCATAAACGGTTGATAGTCATGGTCAGTTAAATACAATCAATTCAATCATTGTGTCCTTGGGCAAGACACTTCACCCACATTGCCAAGTGGTGTGTGTGTGAGTGATGGTGGTGGTTGGAGGGACCGATGGCGCCGAGTGGCATGGCAGCCGCGCCTCTGTCAGTGTGCCAAAGGGCAGCTGTGGCTACAATAGTAGCTTACCACCACCAGGGTATAGAGTGAATGAATAATGCTGAATAATGCTGTGTTAAGTGTCTTTGGGGGACAGAAAATGTCTGTGAAAGCGCTATATAAATAAAGACTTACTTACTAGATCATGCTTTTCCATTTTGTTCATTGTAAACTGTTCCACTGATGTCATGATGTCATTTTAAAAGGATAGTTCAGAATTTTGGACATAGGGCCTCATTTCCTAGTGAGCCAGAGTGCTGTACAGTAGACGTATGGAGACAGTTTTTTAAATATTCCATCCAGTTCCTGTATTTGCAGAGGTCACTGGTGCTAGGCTAGTGCATGTCAATGGCCATAGTTAGCGTGCCACTAAAAACAGTCTTACCCACTCCACAAAACACTCGAAGCAAATCTATTTTTATCAGACTGTCGATGTGATTGTCTGTGTTGATAGAATAATTTTAGAAGTAAAACCAACCTTGCATTTGAAGGATTTCTGTCTGAGCAGCAGCAGTGAGTTGTACTTCCTGGTGGACTGATATCACCTGGCACCTGTCTTACCGGGTTTGTAATAGTTTGTTTACCTGCAGTTGCCATAGCGACAAATAGAGCACATGAAGAAGCCTGTTCCAGATATGGCCACGTTCATATCATCAAAGCTAACTAGAGCTGAGTAAAATTCCGCTGCTGCTGAGAAAATAGTCCCTCAAAATGCAACGATTCATGTGATACAAGGCTAGTATTACTTATAAAATTATTCTGCCGACAAAGACATTCGCATGGACAGTCTGGTGTAATAATAGATTTGCTTTGGGTGTTTTGTGGAGTGGGTAAGACTGTTTTTAGTGGCAGGCTAACAGTGACCATTGACTTGTACTAGCCTAGCACCAGCGACCTCTGCAAATACAAGGACTGGATGGATTATTTCAAAAAGTGTCTCCACACGTCTACACCACTCTGGCTCACTAGGAAATGAGGTCCTATGTCCAAAATTCCGAACTGTCCCTTTAATCCACAGGCTCCTCTGTGATTAAAAATGACATGATTATAACATGATTATAACTATCAAGAAGACAAAAGAAATAATATGTTTTCTTTAAACCAGGACAAAAGAACATTTACTGTCGCTGTTTTCTGTTCCCTACATTATAACACATGAAATTCCAAGGATGTCCAATAGTTTGAATTGGCTGAATAAAAATGATTGGTTGAGTCACCCAGACCTTGGTGGCTGATGTGAGTGTTGCGTGTAGATATGGGCTGGTGTTGGAGGAGGGCTGTGAGCTGTAACTGTGGAGGCGAGATATGAGAGTCCCCAGGGAGAGGGCACGCTCCAGGGCACGCTGCAGGCCTCTGGGTGCTCTGGGTTCTCTGTGGGTCATACCAGTCAAATCTGTAGAGTTCAGAGTATTTATCTTGATTTCAGTTGTCTAGAATAGTTTTGATGTATTTACTAATTATTTGTGTCATATCATGTATTAAGGCTAGTTTCATCTCCAGTGTAAAGCTCTGTTAGGGTCAGTGCTGGTGTCCTGACTTCTGAGGAGATTATCAGGATTCTGATGCATCATGGGATTTGCTTGTTCAAATTAGTTCATTTTCATATACTACCCAGTTTTTGCCTCCAGTTGCCTCCATTCCACACTTTGCTTTGTCGACAGCGCTGCAAAAGGCGCTGGGCCTTTTCTCAATGATCTTCCTGATGAAGTCTCCTGAAATGGTTTTCACTTTACAGCTGTGCCTCAGCGTGGTCAAGAAATGCAAACAAGTTTTTTTTTTTTTTTTTTTTTTTACAAACAGTAGCAAACAAAAATAAGAAAAAAAAAATCTTATTTTTTCTATATGTTCATTCATAGTGTCTATGCCTTAAGTAAGAATATAGAATGTAAATAAATCATGACAAAAAGTGTGTCCAACTATTTGACTTTGTGTTTTAGGACAATATACATTTACCATTTCTTGTATAGAGATGATTGTACTAAACTGCTCTTTTAATACCTAGATGTACTCTTAATATTTATGGATCAACAGCATATGACCGATCACAGACTGAGCCTGTGACAAAAAACTGCACACTTACAAAAACATATTTCACCAGGTTAAAAATATTTCTTACTCGCTTCAATATATTTTTTCTTACTTCCAGTTAAATGTTGTGCCAGTCAGTGGTGCAGAGCCACAGCAGATCTCCATAATCTGTGTGACAAACACAGAGACAGACGGACAAACAGGCCGGGAACACAGCTCCCACAGGAGCTAGTGAATGTGTGTGGAGCTGCTTTCAAATACAGTGTGCAGCATGTCCAAGTGTGGGGCCAGAACCTCACAAAACACAAATACAGTGTGCAGCAGTGTGGGGCCAGAATCTCACAAAACACAAATACAGTGTGCTGCATGTCCAAGCGCGGGGCCAGAATACTTGTATAGACGATATTGTGTATGACTGTTCCCAAAGTCTGCTGCACTTCTGTGGGAGATTAACTGCACATAACACATGACATATTTAAATCACCATGTTGCCCTTGAAAATGCTATACTCACAGAAAACAATAAATTAACATGTTTCAGTTGTGTTATTGGCACTCTGAGTCCCCCTCCCCTTGTATCCTCTTTTTGTATATTTATGAAGAAATGGCAGTACTGGAAATGGGTTATGTAGGCTTGTGGGTGGAGCCTTGTACATGCTCACACTGCAAACAGAGAGGAGCAAAGGAGAAATTCAATACATGAATGCCGCATTTCGGACTTCCCGTCATCACGCAATGCATACTGGGAAGGATCCTCTGAAAAAGTGAGCATCAAACCACCATGTTTGATTTCCCAGTGGGATGCATCTATTGCCAAAGCCGATCTTTTCAAGTGTTTTGAACCATATCGCTTTTGTTTCTGGTTCTGATATTGTCATATTTGCGTTATGGGATTCGGACCTCAGAATTGTGTGGTTGTTGGATGTGCTAACAGTGGAAAACGGCTCGAGAAATGGGCTTCAGAAGTTTGCAAACTCCATAAGAGTAAAAGGGAGTCAGAGCTGTGTGACTGCAAACCTCCGATCAAACTGTTTCCCTTCTTAACGGAAATGAAAAATAATGAAAGGAGAAAGCGATGGCCAGTACTGATCCACAGGAAGGATGACTAAGGAAACCTTTGGCTGCCTAAGAAATCATTTGCAGTGAACATTTTATATGTGTAGCGCCAACAAAGCAAAGTCACGTTTGTTAAGCAAGAGGTACAGAAGACAAGCAGACTAAACTCTCACTTTCTTGTTCTTGTGACTTTACAGCAACATCACATCTTGGTCGCTTTGCCCTTGGATGGTGTTTCTTGGTGAACAGCTGGTGCCTTTCGCTTTGGTGTTGACTTTTTAAATTCGTAACCAAGGTTGAGCGAGGGATTGGGATTTTGCTTTGATGGAGCTCCACATACAAAATGTTCGCTGCAAACTTGGGATGATTTCTTAGGCAGTCAAAGGTTTCCTTTTTGGTCCTTCCTGTGGATCAATCCTGCCCATCGCTTTCACCTTTCACTATTTTTCAGTTCTGTAGGGAAGGGAAACAGTTTGAACGGAGGTTTGCAGTCACACAGATCTGATTCCCTTTTGCAGCTATGAAGTTCGCAAACTTCCGAAGCACATTTCTCGAACCGTTTTCCGCTGTTAGCACATTCAACAACCACACAATTATGATGTCTGAATCCCATAACAAAAATATGGCAATATCAGAACCAGAAACAAAAGTGATATGGTTTAAAAGACTTGAAAAGGTCGGCTTTGACAATAGATGTATCTCACTGGGAAATCAAACATGGTGGTTTGATGCTCACTTTTTCAGAGGATCCTTCCCAGTATGCATTGCCGATGAGCAGAAGTCCGAAATTCAGGATGCATGTTTTCAGTCAACTGGATAAAAGTTTTGTGATCAAATACGTCTCACATCTCACCCAAGTTGCTTCATTCGATCAAAAAAACGTGTGACCAGTTAACAGAATTGCATTTCTCTTTTGCTATGGATCCCACCTGAACAATGGATGGCATCTCAAACCTCTTTGGCATGGTTTTGAAGGAAGAACATTATAATATAGTAAAAAACCATGAAAGTAAATTTTGCATAATACCCCCTCTTCAAGTATTTTTCCGCACCCTATGATTTTCAGTTACAGAATGTGCAGTAGCAATGTGACGGTGCCCATACGTCTTAAGTGTCCGGATAGAGCATAATGCCCCCTCTAAACGCTTTTGGCTGTACACATTTGTTGCGTGTGTGCCTCTGTAAGCTTGTCTTTTGCAGTGGGCGTCTCTTTATTGAATGACAAAGAACACCAAATGGCAGTGTTGTCTCAAACTAAGCATCTCTTACTCTGGTGATAAACACTCTCCCCAAAAAGGACCAGAAAATGTGCTTGAAATCAGAGTTACACCTCCCTCCACAGTTTCTAGGGTCCTGTCCAATAAAAATAGAATACATGTAATGAAATGGAATGTCTGTTGAATTCAGATTATTCATTTGATTTAAACGTGAACTGTATTAATTTTACAATGAAGGCCTCTTGGTATGGGGTAATACCATCGCCATCTTGGTACAGGGGTTCCATGGGCTAAAGTGTCACTGAACATCATTTGACCAAAGGTTTTCATAATATCAGTGAGTGAACATGCTGGACTTTTGCGTGTAAACCAGGTCTAAGCCAGGACTGAACCAGGTCTAAACCCAGAACTGAACCAGTATTAAATCAGGACTGAACCTGGACTGAAACCAAGTCTGAACCAAAACTGAACCAGTACTAAACCAGGACTAAACTGAGACTAAACCAGGACTAAACCAGGACTGAACCAGGACTAAACTAGAACTGAACCCAGGACTGAACCAAGACTGAACCAGAACTGAACCAGGTCTAAAACCAGGTCTAAACCAGGACTATACCAGGACTGAACCGGGTCTAAACCGGGACTGAACCAGGTCTGAACCCAGGAATGAAGGAATGAACAAGCACTAAATCAGGATTAAACCAGGTCTAAACCAGGGCTAAACCAGAACTGAATCAGGACTAAACCAGGTCTGAACCAGAACTGAACCCAGAACTGAATCAGGACTAAACCAGGTCTGAACCAGGACTAAACCAGGACTGAACCAGAACTGAACCCAGGACTGAACCAGGACTAAACCAGGACTAATCTTGAACTTGTTTGACTCTGACCTGAAGTCTAGCTTGAGGCCCAGTCTGTTCCCCGGCCCAGACCCCAGGCCTCTCCCCGTGGCCAGGGTCGAGCTGCTCCCCACCCTGCCTCCTCCTCTACCCTCTACTGCAGCATCGAAGTGATTCCTAGGTATAAACCTTTTCTCTATCACTTTATTTACAGCTCGGTTGTAAATACACATCTGACATTTGAAACAAACCAAGAAAATAAAACTTGCCAATTTAAGATAGACTACTTTAATTATGTATATCCGCTGTACCAAGATAGTGGCTTTGTTAACACATCCAGTAGACCTATATCTATGGTTGCCATGGAGATGAAGTTGCGTTGCCTTGAATGTTTCACAGTATGGCACTAAACATTTCTGTGTAGCATTTATTTCTTTGTCTTTATTGCTCAAATATACCTTCTGATGTGACCTGTAACTTGTCAGTTGTCTTGTCAGTGGAGATATGTGTGTTGGTATATTTGTCACATTGGGACATTCAAAGCAAAGGACACAAGAGCTCATTCCCAAACCAGTCCTTCGTCCCTCTCCCTGTTCTCTGACACTACCCCTCTCCCCTCGCCCTACCCCCTCACAGCATCCTTGCTGTGATGTCGCCTTCGTAGCTCAACAGAGGTCTCTTTGTCACCTATAGCAACAACAGTTCCACATATTTCCTTTCACACCAGTGTCTTGAGACGTGTCCCTACATTGAAATATACTAGACTGGACTGAGATGTCCGTTGTTTTGTAGCTGTGGTCGGAGATATCTGTTTTGAATCCAGCTGATGGCCGATAAACTCTGCCATTGTTTTTAGGCTGATATGTAGGACCAATTTTGATTATTTTCCCTCAAAATCTGTAAATTATATTCACTCACAGCTTGCTATAAGAGAACTGTGTAGTCACAATTTTTGCAGTTAATCTCTTTGCACTTAAGTGTACAAATAAAGCTTCATGGGTGTTTTTAGGCCAGAACTAAATATGGACCTGTGTTGGAGATTTAAGGGAGACAGCTGACACTAAAAAGTGATCAATGGGCCTATGTCTAGGCAAATGTCTAAATAAACATGGAACTGAACTTACTGGTGCTTGTTGCATGTAGAGCTTGACTCACCATCATAACATCAGAACCAGGGGTGTAGTGAGTGTAGTACGCGGAGGTACGCCGTGCACCCACTTCTCCCGACATATATATATCATATATATATATATATATATATATATATATATATATATATATATATATATATATATATATATATATATATATATATATATATATATATATATATATATATATACACATACACACACACACACATATATATATATATATATATATACATATACACACACACACACACACACACACATATATATATATATATATATATATATATATATATATATATATATATATATATACATATGTGTGTGTGTGTATATGTATATATATATATATATATATATGTGTGTGTGTGTGTGTGTATATATATATATATATATATATATATATATATATATATATATATATATATATATATATATATATATATATATATATACATATGTGTGTGTGTGTAGGTATGTATATGTATATATATATATATATATTTAAAAAAAATTGTTTCTCACCTTCCAAGGTCCTCTACCAGAGGCCTGGGAGCTTGAGAGTTCTGCGCAGTATCTTTGCTGTTCCCAGTACTGCACTTTTCTGTACTGAGATGTCCATTGTTTTTCCCGGTATCTGTTGTAGCCACTCTTCCAGTTTGGGGGTTACAGCCCCGAGTGTCCGATCACCACAGGCACCACTGATGCCTTTACTTTCCAGGCTCTCTCCAGCTCTTCCTTGAGCCCCTGGTATTTCTCTAGTTTCTCATGTTCCTTTTTCCTGATATTACCATCGCTTGGTATTGCGATGTCCACCACCACGGCTCTGCTCTGTTTCTTATCCACCACCATTATGTCTGGTTGGTTCGCCATCACCATCCTGTCCCTCTGTATCTGGAAGTCCCACAGGATCTTGGCTCGGTCATTCTCCACAACCTTTCGAGGTGTTTCCCACCTTGATCCTGGGGTTTCCAGCCCGTACTCTGCACAGATGTTTCTGTACACTCTGCCTGCCACTTGGTTATGTCACTACATGTATGCTTTCCCTGCCAGCATCTTACACCCCGCAGTTATGTGCTGGACTGTCTCAGGAGCCTCTTTGCACAGTCTACACCGTGGGTCTTGTCTGGTGTGGTAGATCTGGGCTTCTATTGCTCGAGTGCCCAGGGCCTGCTCCTGAGCAGCCAGGATCAGTGCCTCTGTGCTGTGTGTGTGTGTACATATATATATATATATATCCAGTGACTAGGTCAGGAATAGGAATACACTAGACAGTTCGCAAAAACCCCAGAAGTGCGAGTTCAGGCACCAGCCAATCAGCGAAGAGCCATACATTCTGTGTTGACAATGATTCCCAAGATTGAGGATTTAAAGCCGGAACAAAGGGAAAGTTTGGTGAATTTTATCACGGGGAAAGACGTTATTGCCCTTCTTCGTATGGGATTTGGGAAAAGCAAATAAGCAAATAAACCAGTTAGCCCAGTTAGCAGCGCATTACATACGTCACGACCAAATAGCAGCGATTTGTTGAATAAAAAAAATACCAGCCTACTGCTGAGCAAACAAATCCTAATGCTGCGAGGTCAGACGGTTTCCACAAAATGAAACTGGCTAATGAATCAGGCTAGGGCACATGTCTTGTAGCCTATGATTTATGTTCTGTAGGTGATTATGAATGGAGTTTATGTTAATAATAACACATCAGTGACGTTACAAATCGTGTACCCCCACTTACAAAATCCCCACTACACCACTGATCAGAACTGTAATAAAATCTGGAAGGTGAACCCAAGATGGCATTGTATAGTTTTCAATGGTCTGTGCTCATCAGTGCACGGTCCCAAAAATAACTTTCTCTTAATATAAATCCATGGCCAACATCAAAACCTCCCTCGTGGTGAAGGGTGTTATCAGCCCCTCTCCCTCAGTGCTTGATCATTTCAGACAGCCTTCATTTCTGTGACCTCTGTATTTTTTATACAGAGGGACACGATTCCGTTCCCACACCTTCAAACTCGACCATGCAATCAGATTTGTTCAGAGACAAAGGAGCTCATTGGTCACACATCATTTTCAACAAAATCACGTCTCTCACCTCAGATTAACAGTTTAGCGCTTTGCTCATACAGAAACCCACGTTTTTCAGGCCCCAGTGATATATATATTTTTTTTCTTTTTTGGATTTTTTAACCTTCTGATTTAAAGCTATTTTAACTCTTTTTTTCAGTGTGGACCCAAAAACTTGAGTGTGTCCCAGAAGCAGCTGCCTCTCACAAACGCAGGAGCAGTGTGAGCTGAATAATTGAGGCCAAACATGTGCAGCGGTGGTGATAGGAGCCATTAAGTCATTTGTACAGGAACGTGTGCTGAAGTGAGTCAACAAGAGCTAAAGAGCACAACAACATTCAACAGAGGCCATTTGGGGGAAATAATGTTACAATATTGTTTTTGCTTGAATGAGTTTATTATTTCATGCATACATGTTGAAATGAGACTACAAGCTTATTAGGATTCAAGTGCTTCTGCTGTGCTAATTACACCTTTTCTTTGTTCGGAACTATACCTTGGGCAATGGAGCTGAAAACTTTATGAAGGTTCTTGTAACATCACAACATTGCAGAATCCAAATACTTTAAAGATGCATTGCTCAGTGTTTCGATGGTGATGGGCTCCACTGGTGTCCTCTTTCTCCTCAAGTCAATCACCAGTTTCTTGGTCTTGTCAATGTTAAGGAGCAGATGGTTGCCTGGGACCACTCCACAAAGTTTGCAATCAGTGTCCTGTACTCCAGCTCCTGTCCATCTCTGATACACCCAACCACTGCAGAGTCATCAGAGAAATTCTGCAGATGGCAAGACCCAGAGCTGTACTGGAAATCAGAGGTGTACAGAGTGAACAGCTGTCTTCTCACCTGGGCAGGTAACAAAGACACTGGGCTGAGCTTGTCTCTTTTAGTTTGTCTATCCCTTGAAAATACCAGATTTTGTGCCTCTGTTCTTCCAATGACATTAATTACATATTATAAATCAGATGTTATGTCCCGACAGCTACTCTCTAAGTTACTCTTACTAAAATAATGCTTTTCCCTAACAATTTTTAGTTTTAACCCCAGAGATACGCTGGTGTCAGTTGAAAGCATTACAAACCGTTTGATTAAAGGGCCCACATGAAGCCATTTTCTGATCTATGTTATAATGTTTCCTCATCAAAAACAGACCTGGAGTTGTGTTTTGTTTCATTCACACATGCAATAACACAACTGATTTAAAAAGTAAAACTGCTTTTTTTTTTTTTTTTGTAGGAGCCACCCATTACATAGGAAGAAAAGAAGAAGAAGAAGGCAGCTGAACTTAAAGCCAGTATTTTTGGCTCTAAATAAACAGTGATGAAACAAACTTGTGAAAAATCAGCCAAAGTAACTAACCACTCCTAAACTAAAGCTACAACTCCAAACTGGCAAAACTAAAATTTGTACAATATCAAAGAGACACAACTAACGAACGTCTTTGAGGGGCGAACTGAAACTGCCATCCACGCCCGGAGGGACAGGGCACAGCACTTTATTGGTCTGGAGGAACGGGACGCCACAGCACAAGGGGTGTCAGCCCACAGCATGGCCCACCAGTGCACACACATGCAAACAAACGGGAGCGCCAGGCGATGCGAGCCGTAACAGTTACACATAGAAACAGTACTATTAACACTTTTGCTAGGGATTTCTTTATATCAACCATAAAACAGTTGGTGATAGATAATTTAAAGTGTTTTTTCTTTTTGTTTTTTTGTAGGTGTTAGCACCCATTACAGAGGAAGAGAAGAAGAAGAAGGCAGCTGAACTTAAAGCCAGTATTTTTGGCTCTATTAGTGATGACACTTGGAGCAGCTCAGACTCACTGGACTCTCCAGTAAAACCAGGGCCCTCTAGATCACATGGGCCGTCTCCAAGAAAAAAACTTTTACTCTCCTCGGGGCAGCCCTTACTCCAGACAGGAGAGTCCTCTGCAGGTGCCAAAACAGACCGAAGAAATGGCGATGTCGTCTGACTATTCGACAGACGGTGATGAGGATGTGATGGCAGAACAAATTGAAGCCATGTTGGACGGCCGCATCAGTATGGACACTGGAAGTGAAATTCCACTAACATCTCCTGTGGATTTCCAGATGCCATCAGCATTGCAACATCAAATTGCTGAATACTACAGGGCTCAGAATTCAATTGAAAATTCTGTCACGGAAAACAACTCACAGTCACCAGTCTCTCTGGCGATACCAGGCCCATCTTCAAAAGTTGGACCTGCTCCAAGGAAAAAAGTTTATGCTCCTCGGAACAAGCGACCATACCCTAGACAAGTACCAAGAACAGCATTGCCTACAGCTAGTCACAGTGAGCAAACAACATCGATGGTCCACTCCAATCCTACAGAGAGAGTTGTCCTGTATAACATGGGGAACAGTCACCCAAACTGGAGCAGGTATCAGCAAGTGCCTGGACCATCAACCCAAATGGCAAATCCCCAAATGCCATGTGGAACTCTCACATTTTAATTCATTTATGGTCAATGGGACAAAACTGTTCCAGATAAGCGGACCAATAGCAGCGGCCAGTAATACAACCAAAGCACCAGTCAATCCTGTCAACAAGCCGTACATTAAGAAACCTCCTAATGCCTTCATGCTGTATAAGGCTGAGCAGAGGGAGAGTATTATGGAGGAATTTAATATAAGAAATTGGGCGGAGATGAACAACATCGCTGGGGCAAGATGGAAAATGCTCTCAGATGATGAACAAGTCCCATATTACGAGCAGGCAGAAGTGGCTAAGAGGGAACACCAGGCCAGGTTTCCAGACTGGGCTGCCAAAGATAACTTTGGGCAGAAGAAAAGGAAAGGCAAGGCAACAGCACCTGCAACTTACACCTAACCTGTAGCTCCAGTAGGTCCCGTTCAGCTTTCATTCCACCAGCCTGCTATGATGGTATCACCATGCTATTGTCTGACAGCCTCGCAACTACCTGGACATATCAATCCAACAGCAATTCTGGCAGCTCAAACTGTATACTACAACCCAGGAACAATGGTGAGGCCGACCAACCAGCCAACAGATATTAACCGCTCTGTCACCCTTGTCCATCCAGCAGCCTATGCTCAAGTAATGATTGTTTCATCGGCCAGTCAGCTAACCACAAACCCTGCAACGATGTTACCACCGAGCAACCAAGCAACACTACAGCAACCGACCCAGTGGCACCCACAACAACCAACCCAGCAGCACCCACACCTACCAACCCAACTGCATCCGCAGCAACTGACTTCGCAGCACCCACAAGAAGCGATTCTGCCAAACCCACAATAACCACTCCAGCTCCATCCACAACATCCAACCCAGCAGCACCCGCAACACCTGGTCCAGTAGCACCCACAGCAACCAACCCAGCAGCACCCACAACAACCACCCCAGCAGCACCCACAGTAACCAACTTAGCAGCACCCGCAACAACCGGCCCAGTGGCCCCCACAATAACCAAACCAAAAAAGAAATATTTGTGTGCCTTTGTTTAAACTGATGTGTTTCTAGACCCAGACCACTTATTAATAATAATAATAAATATAGCTGCAAGTGGCAATTATCAGCAATCGTGCCCCGCAATCACCGTGCCTCACAAACGCCATGCCCGCAAATGCCGCACCCCACAAAAAGCTGCGCCCCACACTAACCCTAATAACCCTAAACTTAAGTCAAACCCTAGTCGTAATCCTAACCATAGCCCCAACCCTAACCCTTAACCTCACCCCAACTCTTAACCTAACCCTGCTCAGGTCTAATTAAAGCCGCAAGCAGCATCGATTGGCCGGCACCCCACACATGCCGCGCCCCACAAATGCCATGCCCCACACTAACCTTAATATCAATAAACCCCAACCACAAGTCTAATCATTAGCCCAAACCCAAATTTTTGCACATGTTGAAAAAAAAAAAAAAAAATCCAAGATGACAGACTTCCAATTTGGTCACCCAGGCCAACACATCCTCCACCAGAAAATGTACATAGTGTACCTTTAAATATTTTTAAATGTCTTTTCACTCCTGCTATGCTGGCCAATTGTGAAAAATGTCCCATGTCATTAATGTATGTTTTTGTTGTTTTAGTTGTTAATAGAATTGAATTCCCAAATTTGGGACAAATCTGATAATGTTGACCTTTCATGTGTATGCTAGTGGGCACTATAGTGTTCGCTTTTCATATTCTTTATATTGTATTATAATCAGGCTGAGATCACGCATTAGTGATTCAAATTTCAGCATGATTGGACAAAGCCTGTGCAAACCAGAGTCAATCTTGACATTGAGAATTATCCACAATTGTGATTGAAATTTGCAGCTTCGCTGCACGTAAACAGTGATAGTTATCAACTTTAGACATCCTACTTCTCTAGATGATGTACGGTGATTTTCAGCCCTGTGGGTGAAGTGCCTTCAGAGGTTCAGATGCAATGTCACCGAAAATGTGGAGTCTGCAGTTAGACAGTTTGGGTGTGGGTTGCTGGGATACTGCTGTTCATGTTGGGGGTGACTGAGAGGATGAAGCTGCACGACGTCCTCTTGTATTCACCCATGTGCTCATAGCTGCCCATGCACTCATCTGAATAAACACAATAGACCCAAATTACAACAAGAGGGGAAATTTAGCAACCTTTTTGAGCTTTTTACCATATTATAACGTTATTATAACGTTATTCAGCGATCTCTTCTCTCCTGGACCCTATTCAAACCCTCTATTCAAACTTGATTTAAGATTCTGTATAATCCTCAGCCCACAAACCTCTGTCATCTATGTTCTCACAACTCTCCATAAATATTCAAAACCAAAACTGTGCATAGCAACTTCACAAACCTGATGCAATGTGCAGTAGTGTCATTAGTGGTATGCAAAGTGAAGGGGGAGTAAATTGGAATTGAACCCATAACTTGCTAGCCACCCAGATACCGTGCTATTATGTGTTAGCAGTTAAAACCTCATAGAAGTAAAATACCCTGTCTTTACACTTTTACAGTAATTAAAAAATAATAATTTACTATTTTGACTATTAACATCAAATTCCATGTAAAATGATGGCAATAAAATTTACAGACTTTCAGCACATTTTGAAGTAGATCAGAAAAACAGAATACGCCGCCTATTCATCAGTGTCATTATTGTTGCGACAGCAGCAGATTCAGAGTTGTTTGTTTAGAAGGTGGAGGAGGTCTTGCGTGAACGTGTCTTCTCTCGTCCTGACCAAGCTCCATGTGTCTACAGAGAAGACTCAAAGCAGCACTTCTGCCACACGGTTCTTTCTGTACCATCTGTTTACCACCAGCAACCAATCAGAAGCCAGTATTCAGCATTAGGCTCTGGAAAAGTTTGGCTTTAGTTTATGAAGCACTTTAAAAGTATAACACCTGCAATTTCACAACTTTGTTCTTAAATTTAAGTTGACACAAGCATAAATAAAATGCATTCTTGGTCGGCATGATAGTTTCCATTTGGTCTGATTAAGAGCACAGGGTGTTTAGAATAATTGAAACAGTAAAAACATGTTTTAGTGTAGGTCTGTTTATTGTTGATACCATGACCAACATTGAAATATTCACAAACTGATTACAATTCCTTTAGAATGTGACCAACTTTTATGTGCAGCCCTTTGAATAGAGCATTTCTACATCAACCTGGGATGACTCCCACTGAAAAAGATCAGAATCAATGATCGGAGCATTCAAAGACTTCACATTGATTGGTCAAAGCGTCACAACAGTGTAACCAGCTGAACAATCTTTAAACTTTACTTAAATCTAGAATCTAGAAAGAAACAATGCACAAATGCACAAAGCGCTTACCTTCTGCACATCGTTCAAACACCAAAGTTTGCATTTCCACTAAAATAGGCTGAAGTACATCTGTCGGTACCGCCATGTTTGTTGTGGTTTGCACTGGTTTCTGCCCAATCCACAATACTGCTCTGTGATTGGTCAGTCAGTGGTGGTGTGGGACCTATCAAATGCAATCAATTCAGCTGGAGCTGAACACGATTCTCTAGAGTTTGTGAACTGACAATAATGGCAAGAATAGATGTATGGAAACGTGCATTCAGAAAGCACAGCATATGTAAAACTACACCCTTTTTGGAGTGAAGATTGAAGACTCATTATTGTATCTTCACATTACTACTTGATTGCATTTTTTTTTTTTTTTTCTTTTTTTTTGTAATTCTCCTGTTGTTTTTAACATTGCAACACTGTCATTTCCCAATTGTCAGACAAATAAAGATGTATCTGATCTTTCCAGGGGCATGGGGCGACGAGCTGGGTGCCTCCATTGTAGCTTGGGAGCTTTAATTTTTTTTAATCAAGTTTTTTCTCTATAATGGTAATTTCTTTAAATTCTGCCTTCCATCAAACCTGGTGGATATTTAACACAACAGATAGTGAACAGTTGCAAATATAACTTCAGTGACAGTAACGTGGAACAATCTCTTGTTTTGTTGTATGAAAGTGGAGCGTTAATGAGCCTTCAGAGCCCCCTGAGTGCAGACTGAGTGTTTCTATAAAGGGCCAGGCAGCAGCAGGACTAAAGCTCCATCCCTGTGTGGAGTGTTTGCTCTGCAGGTCGTGTGATGAGCTCTCAAAACCTGTTCAAACCTGGCCACCTGGAGACACTTCTGAACCAAAGACTTCTTTTTCTCAAGCAAAGTTTAATATATCAACTTTACCAGGCAAGCTCCAAATGTTGATTTACTTCTCAGTGTTTTGAGTCACATTCTATTTATATTTGAGCAGAGAAATGGGTCAGCAATATACAAGAACATGCAGCTATTCAGTCAGTTCTGCCAATGGTACTGTGCTTTGCTGACGTGGTGTTTAAAGACGCTGTTAACTTAGAGGGGGTATTACGCTAAACCTTTTTTTTTTAGCTTTATCCCATGTTATAACATTGTTCCCTCATCAAAAACATGCCTGAAGAGGTATTAGATGTCATCCATGCATGTTTCAGTAATTTAGTAATCTCTCCTGGGCTCTATTCAAACACTCACAAGAAACACACAGAAACACAAGATTCTGTGCAATGTTCCGCCCACAAGCCTACATCACCCATGCTCCCACACAACAATTCTCCACAAATATACAAAAACAGGATACAAAACTTTGCACAACTTGACAAACCTGATGAGATGTGCAGCAGTTTCATTATCTGGATGCATGTTGCTTGTGTTGTGATCTGGTCTGAAGGGGGAGTGACTTAACATAGAGTAAAGGCAGGGGAGACTTAAATTTATAAAACAACACTAAGATGTTTTCAGTGAATATAGCACTGTCAAAACAACAACAAAAAAAAGTACAGGGTGCTCTAAATATGCTATGTGTTAGCAGTTAATACCCTGTAAAAGTAAATACCCCTTCTTTAAATTGGAACTAAACACATTATCCACTTTTTTCACTATTAAATTAGGTATATGGTGTTTGAATAGCATTATGTACGATTACAAGTTATTTTTTGGCAATCTAAATCTGCTGCTTTCTGGTTAAAAAGCCTAAATTTAAGTTTGTGCTACCTTCAGTGGCCTCTGTAGTTGGTAACATCACTAGAAACTGTCCTAACCCTGCATTCGACGATCTTCCGACTCCCACTTGGACCTTGGATTTGACGTCACGTCCGAGCTTGAAGCGTATTATTATGTTTCGCACGTCAGACCCGGAGAGTAGCGTGTAGCCTCACCACGACACCAACTACCACACCCATAGGCAGTGATATGGACGCGGTGAGGTATTGCAGTAATATGAGTGACTGAAACTGTCATTTAAACCACCAAAGAGTCCAAACACAATGAAAACACTTCATATTTACACGTCACAGTGGGCAGAGCCATCTTGGATTCTGACTTGGTCTACTTTTTCTGCCACCGAGTTCCGAGTTGCACCGTCCCAGGAAAAGGGGTGTGTCATTTGTGTCGCTAGGCAACTTCCTCGGAAAACCAATTGGGAAAGACAATCGAACGCAGGGTAATTGCAGACTGATATTTCTGATCATTAACATCTGTCTGCAGGGGCGGAGTTTGAAGTGTTGGACCAATCACAGCGTTCCTTATACCTCCAGACCCCACCCCCCTCCTCTCTCACTCTCTTCTTCAGTCCTCCAGGTGCTGCTCAGTTTAGCAGCTCTATTTGAAATGTGGTTGTGGACGGAGTTTAGACATTTAGTCCCATTTTAAAGGATAACATTAAACATTTAAATTACTTATTTTTGTTAACCTTAGTTATTTTCTGTTGACAAAAAGGTCATTGAAATTGATAATTTGTTTCATGTGAACAGGTCAAGCAACTGTAGAGATATTTAATAGCTGGAAAGGTTGTTTCACATGAACCCAACCCATAGACATGCAGTGAGCTTTGAGATTTCTGTAGCTAGTCCCTTTTTTTTTTTTTTTTTTTTTTTTTTTACTATAGCTGTTAGAATTCGCCCTCTAAAACTAAATGATGCATAATCAAGAGTGTTTTGGCCGGTATCAACCCACTGACCACATGTACGTGAGGTCAAATCCTTGTTCAAGTAATTACTGAGGTTGTAAACCAGGGCTGCCCAAACATTTCTCCTCCAAAATTAATGTGCAGTAGCAGGTCCTGGACCACAAACCTAATGACGGTAAATTTGTACAGCACTGGGCAGTGATGACTGTATTTTAAACATGCTTTATAAATAAACCTTGACCTTGACAGTTTGCACATAAAAATGTTGTTCTGAGTCTTTGGGAAATAAAATGGACTGGCCCCTCTTCCGTGAGGGAGTCAGCTCTATGTTCACACATCTGTAGGGTTGCAGGTTTATGGTTAAGGTTAGGACCAGGGTGACAGTAGGGGGGTTATGGATTTACTTTCAAAAATATATTTTAAATGTGAGAAAACAGGGCTGTGAATGTAGTTACACTGCCTTCGTGGCTGCCTCTTTGGTGCACAGCTTCTTCTTAAAATATCAGCACCCCCTCGCAGGCTAAATTAGATCCTCTGGAGAGCATGGTTTGACCCATGGGGCCACTTTGGGCTCTTCTGGTTTATTTTAATTACATAACAATTAGCATTTAAAACAGGCATCAGTGCTCAAAGCTACCTCATTTTAAGTTTAAATTTCTGATGTTGTATGATTGTGGTGGGCTCACAGTCACCACTCTACTTACACTTAACATGTTGTTGATGATGAGACCACAGAGAAGATATCATAAAAGCATGTAGGTCATTTTTGCTTGTGTAGTGTAATGTAACTTGTCTATTACACGGGCCTGGTGAGTTAACAGGTGAAGGACAGAAACAACGCCAAGTTTTAAAAATGTTTTTTTGATTAAGTGATTAAAAAAGGTGTCAGTGAAGTGACCTGTATAAAAAAATGAAATGCGTAAATGAAATAAGTGCATTTAATTTAAGTCACTGTGGTTAAAATTCATTTTACTTACCCTCTTGTGTTGTCTACCTTAGGTGTTCCAGCTAAAACAGTCTCCAGGCAGCTGGAGCATCTTAAGAAGGTTCCTGGGCGGTCAACCATTTTATTAGGAGAAGGAGTCAGGAGTGCACAGATTTGAACTCTTTTCTATTTAGTATTTTTAAATTCATAATTAAGCACTGATAAATGGATAAAGAGATGTATTTTTTGTACTTCATTGAATATTTGGACACTGTTTTGATAAATTTAATATTTAAATGAAATGACCTGTAATCACTAGAGATGTAACGATAACGTGATATTGTATCGTCAAAGTTCTCACAATGATATCGTGGACCATCACAGTATATCGAATTACAAGTCTCTTTGCTTAAATTAAGAGTTATGGTGCGGCAATACCTAAAAAAAGACAGAGGGAACAACATAGACCATGATCTTTTGCTCCATTTCAGTGTGGATGACATGAAGAAATAACAGTTCTAAGCACTTTTAACTCTTAGGATTAAGTCTTGTCAAGGCATTTTAAGAGGAAAAAGTCGCATATTAACAGTTTTGTTCGCAGCCTCCACAAAATACGACAACAAATATCGTAATGTGAGATGTATATCGTGAAAATATTGTACCGAGAGATTTGGATATTGTTACATCTCTAATCGTGAGACGTTATTGCTTAAATATCGTGATATCGTGAGACTTGGATATCGTTACACCCCTAGTAATTACCTATACTTTAAGATGAGCTCACCCAATTAGAGGAAGTGGCCTATAAAAGGAGCCCGCCTCACCTTTGTCGAGAGGAAGGTGCTGTGTGTGAGCGCAGGATTTGCCATGCCTGTTTTAAACTCTTGAAAATATTTTTCAATATTTTTGCTTGGTTACGGAATAAATGCACTTTGGGTCTGCACTACAAATCGGCTCAGCTCTGCTCTTATACCTCTAAGGTTGCTATCCGGGCTATTACATGTAGTGATGTGGGGTTTTTTTTTCGACCCTGGAGGCCACTTATAACAGCCGCAACTCTTTTGTAGAATGTAAAATGTCACCACTATGTACTATGTTCTTAATAGGCCAAATATAGTAGCCTATGTCTCTCATTATATCAGATTATGAATACTATTGACCTTCTGCCCTCTACTGGTGTGTTTGTATCTATTACTTTCTTACAGCTGACGTTCACAGATGCCTTGGATGCACACTGGCAGCGCCCCATCTCCCGTCCATATGCCTCAGGACCGCTTTAAGTCTATTACTCTAACCCCTCACCTCACCATCACGATAGTTAAACCCAGCCTGGAGCGGAGCCAGTAAACACACAGAACACACCACCACGTCCTGCCTGATCCTTGTGACTTCCTGATTAACCCGCTGCGCATGTGACCGGCAGTCCCCACGGATCCTCTCCTCTCCGCTCCATAAACCATCGCATTCCCCGGTCGCGCAGCTCTGGGCCTAATCCAGAGGAGACACAGCAGATAGGGTAAGCCTCCTCCGCGCACAGCTTTTAAGCCTTGGGTAACTCTGCTCAACAACTTTTCTTTTGATTTTTTTGGTGACCCACTTAAGTGAATGCTGTGACTCCACTGTACCTTGCTGGTGCAGTAAACAAGCAGCTGCTGTTTGTGGTGCACTGCTAGTTTCAGAAATATTGCAGGAAGATGGAATTTCAGGTGGAAGAGGTGGGTTTATTTTGTTATTAGGTTCTATGTAAAGTTAAAGTTAAAACATACCTGGGTCTTTCATGGTTGCTGAAAGATGTTGGTTAGATGACAGAAGATGACATAGCTGGAAGGAGAGGAGAGAGTGCTTTTGTTTATATATATATACTGTATATATTAATTGCTTGAGAGGGGGAGAGAGGCAATAGTAGCTGGCGGTGATTGGCTGATAGTAGCAGCAAGCACACTAGGAATCTGATCGTGACCTGATTTCTGGAGTTGCATGACATGTAAAGAGCAAACTCTGGTGTGATTTCTTTTTGATTATTCACAGAACCTTTATATGCGTTACCAATGAGCATGCAGCAAACAAGCAGAATACTCACAACTGAACCTGGGCTGCTGGTCTCTAAACCTAGACATGGAGAAGTTTGTCTCATTCTCAGTTTATGTACAGACTCATCTGAAAGCTCAGAACCTCCAGAATTCACCCCCTGCAGGGTTTCGATAACCTGATTCTCAATAAAATGATGTGTGTAGCCAACTTAAAGTGAAAACAATTTGAACTAATGATCAGAATCAGAATCAAGGTTGGATGAACAATGCCGGAATAAGACAAGAAATCAAACTTAACTCCAGTTGTAAAAAAAAAAAACACAGTTCTTGTACATCCACATATGCACAAAGCATTGCATCTGCATGATTTTCACAAAGAAGTCTGTATTTCTCCTAAAACTGAAGTACGTCTGCCAGCATTGCCATGTTTGTTTTGGTTTGTTCGGAGATGGCTTCCACCAAGACTACAGTACACAGTATTTTTCCCCACACCCTTTAGGCACACAGGTTCGCTGACTGAATATGACATGAGTCCTGAATATACTTTACATTGAATTTATTATCCATTGTAGCAAGGGGTTAAACACAAATCCTCGACCAGTCCACTGTGTCATGTGTTTCTGTTTACTTGGGATTACCAACATTGTAACAGTCAACCTCACGTCTTCCAGTAGCGTTTCCCACAAGACGAAGATTCCAGAGAGTGAGACCTTTCACCAAGGGAAGATGAGAACAGAGCAGGTACACAGAAAAATGGAGGCTTCCCGCCAGCAGGAGCCTAGATACAACAAGTTACATTTAACATACAGTGCACATACTTTTCATCATGGCACGCCACCCAGACACATCAAGGATTGCCCAACGCCAATCCACAGATGCTAAAAACACAACCCATGTTAGCCTCAGGTTAGGTGTTACTGAGCCAAGAAGACGATTTCCCACCTACCCCCATGATACCCGCACAACGACTGGGCTCTGCCAAAGTGTGCCATCAGAGGTCGGAGGAAGAGACTAGCATAATGCATAGCACCCTTCTTATAAACGGGTATCTGACCAATAAACCTGATACTATTACACTGGCAAGGCTTCTACCTGTGACACAACAATCCAGGGAAAAAAATGTGCCCTTTAAAACAATATGTAAAGGGTTGAAAGAAACCAGAATACTTAGACTTCCTAATGCCACTGTTACTCTAAAACTCAAACTATGAACTGTAACATGTGTTTAGAGTAAACAGAATTTGTTGGTGCATGTACACGCAATAATCACATTTAATTACTGGGTATTTGATTATTCCAGTGATCTAATTTGTGTGGTCATGTACATGTATAATCAGGTAACAGGATGAGATGACAGAGTAAGAAATATAACCTTCCTGGAAGAATACATTTCATACAACTGGCCTGTATCCAAACTAGATCATGTAGAGTATTGTGCTATAAGAACCTACGGTCCTCATTCTTGATTTTATTGCAATCTGCTGAATGGAAGCTTTACAGCCAAATGAAACTGATAACGGCCTCCTAAAATCGTTTATGGATCATATACTCTACACAGCTCTCTGGGTGGGTGGGTTCATTTGGACATGTGGGGCCTGTTCGGTACAAGGCCTGGTGCATAGCAGAACCTCAGTGTGTGTGTGTTCACAAACAGAGCCACTGATCCAAAGAGATACTTCCCATTTAAACTGAGGCCTATGAAATCCTTCCCACTTATTTCACACAGCACCATATTTATGGTTAATTATAAATACAGGCAGAGGTATGGAGTACTCAGTTACATTTATTTGAGTAATTTTCTAAAAGAAATTGTAATTCCCTTCAAATAAAATTCATTTCAACTTATATAGCAGATGTTATGTCATGACAGTGGACCACTATGTACTTCAACTTGGGTAATATCATTTTGAAGTAACACTACTCTTAAATGGTTAATACTGTACTGTATCTTTGGCAGTTTTACCCAGCTCTGAATGCAGGCTTGTATATGCGGAAATTGTGGGTGGGTTGTGAGTGGAAGCAGTGGTCTTTTTCTAGACTTGTTCTGGACACTGGAAATGATAGTGTCAGAGAATGGAAAACATGTTGTTATATCCAGTGTTTGTATTGGGATGGGTGAAGGTCCTGTGCCTGTGCATCTAGCAGATTTTAAACTGCTATAAAATGCATTGTACCTGTGTAGAATAGTCTTGGAATTTGTTTTACAATTTTCCACCAGTAAATTACATTATATTACAACACTGAGAAGTGCAATAAGATTCACTTTGTGAATGTTTGTCGTCCTTATTGGGGACATGTCAATCACAGGCGCTAATGAAGTTATCCTCTGTTGAGATCAAAGCTCCACTACAGATCAGCTAGTGACTCCACAGTCTCCTGAATACTGGGTAAAGATTAATGTTCATTTAAAGTAGACCTATTCTGCAAAATAGGCTTTTCAAAGCTTTTAACCATGTTATAGTTGTTTACCCTCACCTTTTACAGACCTGAGGTTGTATTTGGAGTGATTCATGCATGTCTGTGTAATCTTTAATCTCTTATTTTTCAAGACGCCATATTGATCAACCTCAATTTTCACCTCTCCCGGCATAAGTCCAGTGCTCTGTACCTACTTCATTCTTCAGTTTGATTTTCTTAATTGATGACGAGTAGGATTTGGCAGCAGTGCATAGTGGTTTTGGTATACCACACTAGCTGCTAGTTTAATATGCATCTATACATACATAGTGTAATATGCAGGTATACATCAGAGGTTATGGCAACGTCAGTTCCCATTGGGCACCACATTTTTTAACACAGAAGTCAGTGGAATATTTTCTTTTATTAAGTTGTTTTAGATGAATACTGAAGTTTAAAATGTGGAAATTATAATGCAATCATCCATCGGTGTCATAGATTCTAATTATACTAGTTTAGCACAGAAGCAGAATAGGCTGTCTTTAAGAATTGTCAGTCAGAAGATCATTCTTTTAATGAACTGGAGCAGTCTACAGTGATGCTGAAGACTTTTCAACATGTCAAGTCAGGAACATGTTTGAGTTTGAACCATTAGCCCCGCCCACTTAATTCTTTCTGCCATTCAGAAATTGCACCATGACACAGAAACAAAAGTTTGGGTCACATGCAGGTGTTTGTATATGATTCTCCAATCTCAGCCTAATTTAATTGTATTTTTGTTACTTGATAATGCATCATGACAGAGAATCAAGCATCTGGGATAGTCCAGTTGACAGAAATAAGTTTAGCAAATTTATAGCATAGTGTTGAGCAATTGCTTTCCCATGGTTCTTAGCCACCCTACCTGATTGGAAGAAAAAAGGTGGGTCAGCAGTTTCAGTATTAGTTATTATTAGAAAGTGAAAAAATTCTTGTCTAAATGTATTTCTTATTTAGCTCCTAAGGCTGAAGTTGCCATAGTAATAACCATTTACCTAAATTTTCCAGGTGTGTGGAAGTGACATCTGCTGTAAAGATTTATGTGAATATGATTGAGGCTCTTCCAGGAACACATATTACTGCATGTACTTATTCAGGCTGCAGTGGCTCCAACTTGTGCAGAGAAACAGGACACGCAAGATGACAGAAGGACAATGACTAAGACAGTGGTGTGATGGTTATTTCAGTGCAGTGACACTCTTTGTTCTCCATCTGTTGATATTGCTGGGTTTCAGATGACGTCACAACATGCTGTCGGTCAATGATATTTAAAGATGCATGATATTGTTTCTATGGATATGTCATTGCTCTGCCTGGAATGTTCAACAGTATGACATTAAGCAGCCTCACCTTACATTTCAATTACAGGAGGTTTTTCACTGCTCTCAGCAATCAGCATGTAGTTTTGCCTTGCCAGCAACTAGCAAGCTAATGTGAACTTCCTGATTTTCCTCTTGTGTGGATCCTTCTTATCAATAGTTCCTTAGAATCCTCAGAAAAAAGGTCGCACAGAACAGTATCCGAAATTCCTGTAGTTTTGCGTATTCATTGTTTGGACTCAATGTGAGTTAGGCTACGTTTATATGATGATGGTCTGAACAGAAGACTCGAAAGTGGTGTTGCGTCTTCACTTTTTATTCTGCGTTTAGATGAGCATTTTCAGGAGAAAATCCGCGTGCATACGATGACTCAAAAGTGTGTGGAATTCAATTGTGTATGTTTGTACTTACCTCTTTGGACATACGGAAGTTTTCACGCCACACATTTCATCAGCTACTCCTTTTACAAAGTTGTCCCACCTTCGACACATTCTCCAAGTCTCGTCCATATCTGTCTGACTCGCCTGAGACCAACTGGTGCATCCAGAATTTGACAGAGGTAATTGCAGATCCTTCTACGTTCACTAATAGTATCTCTGCAGATTCTGTCCATTTGTTGGGAGCCTCCTGTAAGTTTATTAGAGCTAGAAATGATCTGACATGTTTGTTTCTGTGTACTGTATCTATGTGACGTAAATGCGTATGTGACATGAGCAGAATGACCAGAGTTTTGCATCTTAGGCAGTGTAGACAGAAACGCTGCTTCTCCACTCTGGAGGGTGGTTTCAGATGTTTGTGTTTTTAAGCCCCAAAAATGCTGTCACCATCTAAACAAAAGGCACTTCCAATAAAATATGTTGTTGTTTTTACCCGCAAGTGTTCTCATGTAAACAGACCCTTGTCCATGTTCTTTTTGGAACACCTTTTAAAATTATTCAACATGGTGAGTTTTTAAGTGCTTTTCACAACTCTCAGAGACCAGTGCAGAGATTTTCTGTGACAGTAAACCTAACAACATCTATCATGCTAATTTTTGCACTTCCTGATTATTGGACAATAAAACACTTTACAATTAGATGCAGACAGAACACAGGGGATTTATTTTGACCTCAAGAGCTGCTAAAATAAAGACAAATTTTGCTCAAATACCTGAGAAAAAAAAATGATACAGGGTCTTTGGAGATGTTATTGCTTTGTCTGGAATGTTTCACAGTATGGTAACTTCGCAGAGACCAAACCAGAGTAAGTTACACTTCAGATTTGTGGAGAGGCAACACCGCTCACAGTCAAAATGCTTGTTTTTCAAGGTATATTTGAGCCATAAAACCACCTGTAACTGAATAAAAGTAAAGTAGAGCTGTTTAGTGTCATACTGTGGAACATTCCAGGCAGAGCAATGACATCTCTATAGAAACAAGCAGGTGACGGACCCCCAACTAAGCACTAACAGTGCATCTTTTAACTCACTCCCTTTGTTTCATACCTGTTCTGTAGTGTAGTGTGGGTCCTCTCTAGTTCTAATTCATTCTCAGACAAAAAGACAGCATGGAGCCATTTCCTCCACGTTTGTAATGAATGTGTGTCACTCTACTGTTCTTTTTCCAACACATTTAATAGCTTCCCATTTGAAATCTCTCCACCCAGATGTCTAGCTTGTACAGTTATGTTTGCATGGAAGCTTCTCACAGTGACAGATTTCATAACACCAGCTCCAGTAGGGTGTGGTGGGGGCTTGCATTTGTTGTGGTAAGTCTAATATGTTTTTATCTCAAATTTCACAGCCGTGCAAACAGTTCATTAAGGTGCATTGTGTAACTTTTTGGTTGGAGGTCCGTCACTTGCTTGTTTCTCTGGATAAGTCATTGCCCTGCTTTGAATGTTTCACATTATGACATTAAACAAATCTTCCTCTCTTATTTATTCAATTACAGGTGGTTTTATAGCTCAAACATACCTAGAAAGGTATTTTGACTGTGAGCGGGGTTGCCTCGCCACAGATCTGACTGTATAACTGTAACTTGGCTTGGTTTGGGCTGCATGGTGATATACAGATTTGATAAAAATGGAAAAATGCATAGCAGATGGCCGATGTCCAAAAGCTTTTTTTTTTTTTTTTTTTTTTAATTAACGTTTTGATAAAAAAGCCTTTCTTGCTTTGGACCACAGTATGCTACATGTATGTACTGTGGTTTTGGACATCGGCCATCTGAGTGTGCATTTTATCACTTTTATGTGGCTGTTCCTTGCATTTGCACCTCTACAGGAACACGGGTGTGTATTTTCGTTTCATTTGATATAAGGATTTAATACCATACAGTGAAGCATTCCAGACAAAGCAATAATGTCTCTATGGAGAAAAGCATTTGATGGACCCTCTGCCAGGAAAGTTACACAATGCACCTTTAACATAGCCTGATTCAGCAGCCGCTCAGCATTAGGATTTGTTCACTCGACGTTAGGTGGGTACTTTTTTATTTAACCAATTGATGCTACTTGGTCAAGACTTGTGTAATGCGCCGGAATGCTCAATGGTGTCCAAGTAATTGCCGGCTTCACAGCACTTCGCTGATTGGCTGGTGTGCGGTCTACAACATTCGGGGTTCTTGCAAACCGTCTAGTGTATTCCTATTCCTGACCTAGTCACTAGAGAGAAATGAAATTGAGTGGAGGCAATAGGTGACACCAGGCTGGCTACCTTTAACATACACTGGGACATACACTGGGAAAACTGGATATCTAGCCTAGTGTAATAATGAAAGTTTAATGGTCTGATAATCAGTTTTTCCTAACCCTTGTGTCCTTTTTACTGGTGCTGCTCCCCCAGCAGACCATAGCCAAATACAGGGTGCTGGCCACCACAGACTGGTGGAAGATCTCTGGTAACTTGCTGCAAACATTTAAACACCTGAGCTTTCTCAGGAAGTAGAGTCTACTCATGCCCTTCTTGTACACAGCAATACTGTTGTCCCTCCAGCCCAGCCTGTTGTTCACATGGACTCCAGAGTACTTGTAGCAGTCCACGATTTCCATGTCTTGGCCATGGATGATGAGACGGTAGAACTGCCTAAAATAGAACTCTTTACTTCCTCTAATTTTCAACACAAATTAAGAAGCAATTTGTGTAAAACTATCATTTAAACTCACAGCAGGTATTATCCCACCAAATTAAGTCAAAATTAGAGAATCATCAAAACCTGTCATACACACTTTATTGCTAAATTGCTAGATGCACATGAACATCTCTTAGGCTCCAAATTACATCTATTTGGTTCTTTGCTGTGCATGCAGACTGGGACAAGAGTGGTGTGACAAGTTGTGGGGCAAAGACCATTTGAGTTTTGTTACTGAGTGCACTTGGAGTTCCCTGTGCATGTAAGCGTAGTGAGTGTGGATGGTACAGAGCATGACGGAGCATTAGGTTTAGTCCAGTCCTGGGAGCAGGCAGCATGTTTCACACTCAACCAGAGCTTAAGGCGCCCAGCTTTTGGAAGGCAGCCATTTTAACATTGGACTTATCAGAGGAGCCTCCCTGAGCACGACCTCTGCACAGTCTGTTCACCATTCATATACACACAGCTATGCAGCCAGGCGTACACTATATGGACTATATAAGAATGCATTCATTAAATATGTACTTTTGCGTCATCTTTATCTTGATGCAGTGTAGACAATGGCTTTGAACATCGTCTGCGAGTGAAAATACAGTCTTTTTCAAATGTGTTAATAAACCAAAGCATTAATCCAAGGATTTTCCTTTGAGATGAATAAAAGCAAAGTTTATACACAATTCTGGATTTAAACAGATTTTTTTTTTTTCAGTCTCTGTAGTAAACTATATTCTGGAAAGGGTTTGTTATGTGCAGTTCAATCCTGTTATACAGCCATTTTTTTCCTCTTGATGTGTCACAGGGGTACTTTTTCATTGCACGTGATTATCATTATGTTAAAGTTCATTGTACGTAACTATCTAGCAAATATCCATAAAACCGAAGGGTGAAAAAACTATTCTGTGAAACTATCAAAAATTGACAACATAGATGTTTTGTTAATCTAAATTATTTATTTTTTTTTTTTTACTAATAATACCTGACTGGTCAACTGCTGTAGTGTTCATGCTCTGCTGTAGTGTAAATCCAAAAGAGTGTGCATAACTTGGGAACTGGAGGTCATCATGAGCTTGTGGTAGTAAACAAATTATACTTACTGCAAGGTGTGCCTGGTATGTACTTTGAGCAGGTTATTTTCAGATTGCACATGATTGCCCACTACGACAACTGGTTTCACATGGGTTCACGTGAGGGTTCATTAGATGCTCATCTAATGACCTGAAAACTGCTCCAGGCCACTGCAGTGTCTGTGAAAAATAGCACTTTGTTGAGGTCAGTGTGGAGTACAATGTGATGTCACATAGTACTTGAAATTGCAGTGGCCACTGGAGGCAACACACACACACACACACACACACACACCTTTTGATCAAAAGTGATTAGGGACAGTATACTATGCTATGTACATACTCGCAGCAAAATGTTGATTTAGTGTTTAGTTCCACTTTAAGGTTGGGGTTGCAGGGTGGCAAAAAGGTTAGCTCTCTCACCTCACAGTAAGACGGTCCTGGGTTCAATCCTGGGGCAATGTGCGGCCTTTCTGTGTGGAGTTTGCATGTTTCTGTGTAGGCTCTGGTTTTCCCTACTACTAAAGACATGTACAATAGGCTCAGGCCTCCATATCCCCTCCCTGCCCTGCACACGAACTGCCTTAACTTCATAATAACACAGAGAGACCACATATTGTGGAGATGATTTTACAATGGAGCTGCCTGTCTGTGCTTTGTGAATGGACAAACACACACACAAACACACAAACACACACTTTGATAATGGAGAAGAACAAATATGAAAGGCACACCGCGGAACAAAAAGATTTTTATTTTACAGAAGCAATTAGTTTGTTCAGGCAAGTGAGCCGCCACCAAAATGAGATATAACAGCTCCTGCAAATAAAATCATAGATAGAGCAGTGGAGATAATAGTGATCAGCACATGGAGAGACAAAAGCAGCAGCAGTACATCCCTGCAGACAGCCTGAGGCATGACGTCAGGAGAGCTCACTGGACACGTACTGCCACCTCCGTCTGAGCTCAGCTGTGATGTCTGTGGGACTGATAAATGACGATGGCACGTCCAGGTCCAACTGGCAGCTTCACAGCTCATTTCTAGCTTTGTTTATCATTAGTTTTACCTTTCAAATACAAATGTTTAAAGGTCCTATATTACGCCAAATTGACTTTTAGCCATGTTATAAAATTGTTACCTCATTATAAACATAGTTTTAAAGTTGTGTTTTGTTTCAAGCTTGTGTAATGTATTATTAGGCTGTCAACATCCCCAAAGCTCAAAACTCTGTTTCACCTTGTGATGTCATGATGGTGTTTTCCAGACAATTCCAGAGAAATCATCCAAATGAATCCAGTGAAAGTGTATGGAGTTTACAAACACAGTGGAGCACCTCCTGTATTACCAACACATCCTCACAAGGTGAACAACCTATTTTTTGTTAGAAAGAAGAACCCAAACTACATATGCAGGTTTTGTACATTAAATGTGTGAAGGAAATTACTTTAATTTAATTACTTTTAATTAATTAATTAGTTAATTAATAATAACATTTATAATTGCCTTTCAACACACCCAAAGCTCTTTACACTTCATTGTTCGTTCACTCCACACTCAGTGGTGGTAAGCTACTATTGTAGCCACAGCTGCCCTGGGGCAGGCTGACAGAAGCGAGGCTGCCAATATGCTCCATTGGCCCCTCCGACCACCACCATCACTCACTCTTTTATTACCTTTAATTACCTTAGTATATTTATAACCTTGCCTTTAGTCTTAATTTTAGCTCTATCGTGTTATATTACGTTAGCCCTATTAGCCCTGTTAGAGTCCAGGTTCAGACCTGGTGTTACTCACAAAGTCAAATCTTATATAGGTGCTGCCTGTGACAGTGCACAGATTACACTGTGCACACAATTATTAGGCAGGTTGTATTTATGAGGATTCATTTTATGAAAGAAAAAGTACAGTGCTCTCAGTCAAGTCAAAATGTTAATAAACCTCAAACCTTAATATTTAAGAAAGTCAAAGTAAAGTTTTGGCTTTTCTAGGTGTGCACAATTATTGGACAGTTATTAATATTATAATATAATTATGCAACTAAATGCTCAAAAACTTTCCATTCATGGAATCTGTCCTTTTCTTGATCTGTTGACAATCAACTTTTTGTGCAACAGAAACCACAGCCTCCCAGACACTGTTCTAGAGAAGTCGACTGTTTTCCTTTACCATAAATCTCCCTGTTTGAGAAGGGCCCACAAGTTCTCGATAGGCTTTAGGTCAGGTGAGGAACGGGGCCATGTCATTATTTTTTCAGCTTTAAAGCCTTTATTGACAGTCAGGAAGTGGAGTACTTCAGTGCAGTAGTACTGCATCTTGAAAGATGCAGTACTACTGCTTGAAGGAAGTGTCTTCTAAAACAGGCAGTAGGTTTTGGAGTTCATTTTGAGTCCATTTTCAACCCAAAAGGTCCAACAAGCTCATCTTTAACTAGAAAAGCACTCAGAGAGCGCAGACCTCCGCCAAGGACTACCCCCATGTTTTATATAAATTGCGATAAAATCAGTCTTCTGGATCAGATCCGGATCAGCCAAATTTCATGGGATTTGGTCAATAATTAACCGAGATATTGAGAAACAAAATTTTTGGCCCCATTTACCACAATGTTAACTAAAATTTCAAAGTGATCCAGAATCCAGGATTTCTTCCAGATCACCCCCAAAATGAAGTCAGTTCTTCCTTTTCACATTTCCAACAAATTTCATAAAAATCAGTCCATAACTTTTTGAGTTATGTTGCTAACAGACAAACAAACAAACAAACAAACACACAAACGGCGGCTAAAACATAACCTCCTTGGCTAGAGCTATTTCTTGGCCCAGTCTTGACGTTTCAGCTTATGTTTCTTGTTCAGTGGTGGTCAGTTTCAGCCTTCTTCATCTTGGCCATGTCTCTGAGCACTGAACAACTTGTACTTCTGGGCACTCCAGGTAGGTTGCAGTTCTGGAATATAACTGGAGGATCATGGGTTCCTGATAGTTTCATGTCTGATTCTTCTCAAATCTCTTGCAGTTAAGCTGCATCTTTTTTCTTTTTTTCTCAATGTTTCTCTTGTTTCTTGTGCTGACTGTTTCTAAAACAATGTTTGATGGTTCTGGGATCACACCCCAATATCTTTGCAATTTCAGGAATGGTCCATCCTCAAAGACTTTTTAGTATTTTAGACTTTTCATAGTCAGTTAAATCTCTTTTTTGGCCCGTTTGCCTGGGGAAAAGAAGGTGCCTAATCATTTTGCACACCTTGATATAGGGTGTTGATCTCCTTAGGCCACACCCTCCCTCATTAGACAAATACACATCACCAGCTATGATTAATTCCAATAAGAATTCATTTAGCTGTTCAGTCTAACAAGCCAACTTCATCCATGCCCCCACACGATAAGTCTCCATACAAATCATGATAAAAAAATTATAATAAAAAAAAAAACTATATACAACTTGGTGTAATGTGCAGTCGTTTCAAGATGCACGCTGACTGTTTTGTGATGTCACTCTGAAGGGTAAGTAAGTTAAGGCGGCCACATACTACCGAAGAATTTGCCTGATTTAGGCTGTGATTTGCTTCTCCCAGAGGTTTGGAAAGGCATGATCTGACTTTGTGTCTTTGTGTGCGATTTTGAAGCTGTTGAGTTCCTGGTCCTGTGTGTGGTGTCTGTGTGAGTCTGAGCTGCTCTGTCAGATCATAACAGTAAAACATCCCAATAACATCACAGCCAATCAAACAGAGCACCAGAGGCAGACAGAGTGACGGGCAGAGGTGCAAGATACAAACCCAAGAAAGAGCGAAAATAATGAGGTGACTTTATTGCTCACCTCTCGTGAAGCTGTAAACTGCAGCATTTTCATTCACATTATCCATAGAATTTGTCCTCCACAAATAATGACACCCAGTAGACAAAACCACGCTGTTAATCCAGTTCCACGCGTCTTTTACAAGTAAAAAGACGAGAATAGCCTACTTCCTCTCTTATGTCTGTTGAGATCTACACAGTGTGCAGATTGGGGTGAAGCTGCAGATTAGTGATAATGACTCGATTTCCTGCTTTATCGCCAGTCTTCTGTGCATTAAAAATCATGTATCTGACATACTGCACCATATTTCACAAATAACAATAACACAGTTTTGACTCACATCTGAACTAGAAGTGCACTGCTCTGATCTTTTAAACACTCGAGTCTCAAAGCGACTCATTTTACTCTAGACAGGAAACAGCTGATGCAACTGTGTACGACGTGGTACACAGACATGTATCCTGCTGCAGTATTTGGACTTGGAGATTTAAAATCTCATAAGACTCTCCTTGTGTCTGTTTGTTTATTTATTTATTTATTTGATTGGGGCAAAGCATGTTAGTGGACAGAAATGACACTCAAGGTTAATTTCCATCCGATGTCAGCCAAAGGGCTGGGCTCACAGGGGCCAACCAATCAAATATTGCACACTACATTCATTGCACAATTCAACATATTGCACAGTCTAGTCACTGCACAATTCCCATTATTTTAAGATAAGATAATCCTTTATTGTCTCCCATGGGAGAAATTGGTCTTGGGACAGGGGGTAACATGCTTTATCAAAAAACACAGGACAACACAACACAAAGCACCAAATAAACAAACACCATTAAACTGAATAAATATGAGACCAAGTATGACCACGAGTGATGCACCAGCAGGACCTTTAAATTATTCTTAACAGGCAAGCCCTTTACATTCTTGTATTCTGTTAATAATTGCACATTCCCTAAGCCTATGTGCAGTTTTGATTGCACATTCCCTAAGCTTTTTATAATTATTTTTTAACTGCACTATCTGAGTTTAGCAGATTAACAGCTAGTGGCACAAAAGAATGTTTGAATCTGTTCAGTTTACAGTTTGGGACCCTGTACCTTCTGCCTGACGGCATCAACTCTAACTGACTGTGAAGAACATGGGTTGGGTCATTGATCACCTTCCTGCCGAGCTTCCTAAGAGTCTCCTCAAAAATTTGCTGAAGTGAGCTAGGGGCCACACCCATCATTTTACCCGCTCTTTTAGTCAAGGTAAAAATCTGTGATTTACGTTTGACTGACAGGTTACCAAACCATGTTGACATGCCATAGCGTAAAACAGGCTCCATGCATGCTTTGTAAAACATCAGCATTACATTGGCCAAGTCAATTTGGCCCCACATTCAATACATATTTTGCCCATACACGCAAATATGTGTCCATAGAAGACCAATTCAAATTATGATGCAGCTATGCATGAGTACATGTTTGGTTTGACCATAACACATTTTTCATTTGAGCTTTGAAAGAGCTGTACATAAGGCATTCTCTCAGTCCGTCTGTAGGTTATGATCAGGTCAGTTCTGTGGTGTCGTGTGGTCCTTTTTAAATTGTTGCATGTTTAAAAATGGTTAAAGATTGAAAAATCCTGTAATGTGTGGTGCAGTGGGTGTATACCGGTGTCAGTTAATACCCCAATAGAAGTAAAATACCCCCTCTTTAATCTGACCCCAAAAAGACAACACTGAAGCTGATAAGAACAGCTTGTGTAACCCAGTCAAACTCGCAACATTTCATGACAGTAGTGCAGTTTAGTTTGACCTGTGAAATTTTCCTGGTCCAAATTTGTTTTTAGCACACAGATGGCAGGACTGAACAATGATGGCCATTTTGTTGTGTTATTTTTATCAGATAATTTGTTTCAAAAGCCAAAGCACAGGATCGTTAATGAAAATATCTGTTCCTAAAACATAATAAGCCTTGGAAATATGCACTGCATACTTTGAGTGGTGCATTATGGGGGAAATAAATGAAACAATGGATTAAGTTCAAAGTCAACAGGGCATGTAATCTGTTGTGTCCGAAAGCATTGCACCAAATGTGTGGCTAATCTGTGGCTAAAAATACCCGTCCACTCCCACTGTCCCCAATAAGAATGTTTATGAGTCAGTGTTATTCAGATCATGCACAGTTCATTCGATCATTTCAGTATTGATGGTAGATCAAGTTGTATGTACTTATACTTTAAAGGGCCCATATTACACTATTTTATGATCTCTTTTTCATCATCAAAACATACTTGGAGTTGTGATTTGTTTGATTCACACACATTTAACACACAAATCCTGCATATTTTCTTTAGATTTTTTCTTTGTGAAATCAGCTATGGGGTATTTCTTGTTGTAAAGCGCTTTGGTGCAACTTGTTATGCTTGTTTTAAACCATGCATCTATTAAAATAACTGTATAGGATACTGCTATGTAGCTGCCTCCAGTTGACGTAGTGGTCACTCACTGGTACTACAGCGAAAAAATTCTATGGGCTGAGAAAGGATTTTTCTCATAGAGCACAATGTAATCACAAACTGCTCGTGTTTGGCTGACAGGGACCTACAACTTTCAAAAATGTTGGATTTTGAGGCAATTTTTAACCTATTTTTAGATCATAAACTTTTTCTAAGATCAGAATCCTTCAGTTGTCACTTTATAATTGTTAGCTCTGGCTACGCTCTGTTCTGCTCTGCTCCAGCTCCTCTCGCTCTGATTGGTCAAAGCAATCATGTGATACACGAGCCCACGCTCCATGGCTACGTTCAGACTGCAGGGCTTAACGCACAATTCGGATTTTTTTGTGAAGTCCGATGTTTTTGCGAGATCGTTCACATTTCCAATTAAATGCGACTTGTATGTGATCTCCAGTGTGAACAGTAAATGGACCAAAAGTGTCCCGCATGTGCACTGGAGGACACGATGACGTCACCACAGTGAGCGTGCTCTGTGTTTACGGAAGTTGTCCAAACATGGACGCAGCATTGAGCACCTGGAGATTTTAAAGTTCCTCTCGTACCGGAGCCAGAACATGAACAACTTATTTGTTTTAAGGAGGAGACTGAGAAGGAGAAGGACGAGGTTTTTGGCCGTAGTGTTTCGTGGGGCAGCGGCAGCGACGTCCGTTGAAAGGAATGTGTAGATGTGGAGACGTAGCCAAGAGTGGTGAGTGGCGATGTGCTTCACTTCAGTGACACGGAGTTCATTAACAATTTTCGCCTACTTCAGCGCAGAATAGTGACGTTTGTGGCTTGTTGATAATGTGTAGGTCTGATGAATGCACTTTGGCCGTTCACACTGAAGTCGCATGTCAAAAGATCAGATATGTATTGGTTTTAGGACCACATATCCAAGTGTCCTGGGTCACATTTGAAAAAAATGGATCTGTGTCATTCAGACTGTCATTAAAAGATCAGATACAGGTCACACAGGGGCCAAAAAATCTGATTTGGTCACTTCAGGCTGCAGTCTGAACGTAGCCCAAGTGTGTGCTCGCGTGCACTTGCGTGTGCAAGAAAAGAGCACACTACTGCACATGCTCAAATGGCCCACAGCCACCAGGAGTACCTAGCCGGGCTAAAGGTGAATCTGGAGTCATGCGCCACTGAGCTCGGAACATTCACTTGAATGGGCGGCCATTTTGAGACCCCGAGGCTTGTTTGAAACGTGCTATATAAATTAAATAACTTGATTTGAGTTCTTCTCTCAAAGAGAAAATACTCCGTTCCACCTGATGTCATGTGGAAATACAGGAAGTGCTCCACAATGTTTTTAAACTCTATACACCTTCACTAGATTCATTTGGATAATTTCAGCCCAGGAAATGTCAATCTCTACTGAATTAAAGGTAAAAGGAGCTGTTAATTTAAAACTTAAAACTACCGCTTCATGACATCATAAGGTGGAACAAAGTATTCTGAGCCATGGAGATGTAGACAGACTAAAACATAAAACATTCATATCATGAATCATAGCATGGCTTAAACCTCACAAGAGAAAAAGCAGTGAGCCTTTGAGTTATGTTTGAGCAAAAACAACACCTGTAATTGAATAAAAGGATGATAAATTATACTGTTCTAGTATCACTATTCCATATCAGCAGCGTATCAGCACAGTTCTGTTACAAATATGTTCTGCAGGTGGATTTTCAGTGTTCATTTTTGCAAAGGTCCCTGAACTCCTTGTGCTGACTCACACCCACAGTTGTATCAGCGGCGCTGCCTTCATTATTTCCAGTCACTCATGTAAAAAGAAGCACTCTGCTCAGAACGTCCCTGTGTCCCTCTGACAATTACACAAGGAGGGTTTAAGTCATCACACAATCATTACGACACCAAAATATTGTCGCGTTCTCTGGAGTGGATCTGAGGTGCAGACTACTACGAGGATTTTTGCAATGAAACCAGGACTGAACTCATAATAAAATAAAATAAAATAAAAAACGCTATGAAAAAGCACTGTACGCAATTTTTACTATCTTAAATACGTCAACCACAGAACAAATTTATTTTAAGCTGTTAATGCTCAGTTCAACCTCCTACCTCACTTTCCTGACACATTCTGAACTCTTTGTAGTGGTCCAAAGTTATTCCACACTTACCTGATGCATTTCTTTGGCATCACGGTAAAATTAACAACTAATAGCATGCTAACACACACCTACATGCAGAGACTAGAGTGGTGTTTTTTCTGTCAGGTCCCTGCTAACAACTAACACACTTACAGGGCATGAGTGTTACATCGCTGTTACAGTGCTGACAGTGGACTTATTTTCACCCGATGAGCTGCTTTTTCATTATGTCTGCACTGGGGCAAAGCATTTTACTGCCATATAAAAAAATGGGTACAGCACTATTAAAGAAGACCTATAGTGCTTGTGTCTGCTGTACACTGTAGTTATAATGACACCCTTGGATCATTATGTTATAATATTTACATTTTAAATTGTAATATTGATCTAAAATTACTTCATAAAAGAAGCAAATCCGCTGACTTCGGAGTTAGAAAACTGTGGAGCCCAGTGGGTGCTGACGTCGCCGTAAACGTCATCGCAACAAAGCGCTGTGAAGCTGTCTGCACCTTCGATGGATTGCTGCACATCACTCTATCTTGCTGCAGATTTGTTTCCGTTTGTGCCAAAATGACAAGCCTGATTCATCAACCGGTTTCACTTCATAGAAACCATCTGACATCACAGTGTTAGAATTCATTCGCTCAACGGTAGGTGGGTACTTTTTTTTTCATTTAACCTGCTATTTGGTCATGATGTATATAATGCACCACTAACGGGACTAAGTGGTATATTAAGCTTTTCACAAATCCCGTAGGTAGAAGGACAATAACGTCTTTCCCTTTGATAAAATTCACCAAACATTCTCTTTGTTCCGGCTTTAAATCCTCGATTTCAGGAATTGCTGCCAACACAGAATATATGGCTCTTCACTGATTGGCTGGTGCCTGAACTCGCACTTCTGGGGTTTTTGCGAACTGTCTAGTGTATTTTGATTCCTGACCTAGTCCCTGGAGAGAAATTAAATTGAGCGGAGGCACTAAGTGGCATCTGACTGGCTACAAAATGACTATGGCTGCATTCAGACTGCAGCCTGAAGTGACCCAAATCTGATTTTTTTGGCTTCTATGTGACCTGTATCTGATCTTTTAATGACTGAACGACAGATCTGATTTTTTCAAATGCGACCCAGGACACTTGGGTATGTGGTCCTGAAACCGATACATATCCGATCTTTTGACATGCGGCTTCAGTGTGAACGGCCAAAGCGCATTCATTCGACCTACACATTATCAACAAGCCACAAACGTCACTATTCTGCGCTGAAGTAGGAGAAAATTGTTTATGAACTCCATGTCACTGAAGCGAAGCACATCACCACTCACCACTCTTGGCTACGTCTCCACATCCACACGTTCCTTTCAACGGACGTCACTGCCGCTGTCCCACAAAACACCATGGCTAAAACCCTCGTCCTTCTTCTTCTCAATCTCCTCTTTAAAACAAGTAAGTTGTTCATGTTCTGGCTCCGGTACAAGAGAAACTTTAAAATCTCCAGGTGCTCAATGCTCGCGTCCATGTTTGGACAACTTCCGTAAACACAGAGCACGCTCGCTGCGGTTGACGTCATCGTGTCCTCCAGTGTGCATGCAGGACACTTTCGGGCCATTTAACGTTCACACAGGGGATCACATACAAGTCAAATTTAATTGGAAATGTGAATGACCTCGCAAAAACATCGGATTTCAAAAAAAAAACGTAATTGAGCGTTAAGCCCTGCAGTCTGAACGTAGCCTATGTGAAGCTGCCAAATCCCACATGTATCTCTGATTAGGAAAATTAAATTGAAGAACAAAACAAAGGGGAAACACCTTTAACATGGTTGATTTTGCTTTAAGGCCTAAAGCGGAATCTAACCAGAAACAAGTCAGGAAAAGGTGGCGCAAAAAAACTTTGAATGAAGAATTAGGGTTTCATGAGAAATCAGGTTAGCAAGCTGTTAGCAAAACAGCAACAGCTTTCCCCCTAAATTTTCACCTTGAAAGAGTGTCTAAATCCATTACACCAGACCAGAAATTTGTGTCTAAACATGAGTTTCTTGACAGTTTGTGCATGTTTTTGGTGGCAATAACAAACAAAGTTGTACAGTTCTTGGCAAGATAGGTTTACGTGTTGTTGTCCCAGTGTCTGTTTGGGTATCAAATCATTCTCTGAAGTTAATGGAATTGGATAACAAATTAAATATTGCATAAAAACCTATATATCACAAAATTAAGAAAAGTGTGGTGTCTAAAAACTATTCAGGAAGTACAATTTTTAAAAAGTTACTTAAGGTTCTATACTTAAGGGGCCTAAATTACACTATTTTCTCATGTGTGTTATAATGCTGTTTCCTCATCAAAACATACCCAGAATTGTATTTTGTTTCATCCACACATACTGAGTTCTTCTTTCAAAACACTCTGCTCCACCTTTTGATGTCATGGTAATACAAGAAGTGCTCCACTGTGTTTTTAAACTCCACACACCTTCACTAGAATCATTTGGATCATTTCAGTTACGGAAACTCAAATTTCTACTAAACAAAAGGAAGCTGTTACCTTGAAACTACTGCTCCATGACATCACAAGGTGGAACAGAGCATTTTGAGGTTTGGAGATGTAGAAAGACTAATAATAAATGGTTACTCAAATGTGTGTGAATGAAACAAACATAACTCCAGGTCTGTTTTTGATGAGGTAACAACGTCAGTTCTCTCATTTGGGTGAGAGGTTCCTTCTTGTAAAGCTCTTTGAGTAGCATGAGTCATCAGCTGGTTTCACTTCGTAGAAACCGTCTGACCTCGCATTGTTAGAATTCATTTGCTCCATGGTAGGTGGGTACTTTATTCATTTAACCAATCGCCGCTATTTGGTCGTGACGTATGTAATGCGACGCTAATGGGGCTGCTGGTATATTAAGCTTTTCCCAAATCCCGTAGGAAGAAGGACAATAACGTCTTTCCCCTTAATAAAATTCACCAAACATTTGCTTTGTTCCAGCTTTAAATCCTCAATCTCGGGATTTGTTGCCAACACAGAATGTATGGCGCTGATTGGGATTCTTGCAAACCGTCTTGTGTATTCTGATTCCTGACCTTGTCGCTGGAGAGAAATGAAATTGAGTGGAGGCACTAGGTGGCGCCAGCCTGTCTATGTTTTGCCTGTCTATGCCTTGAAGATGGAAAAGCACTATATGTTAAAAAATAAATAAAAAGAAGTGTGTGTGACAACATTCTCACACAAGAACTTGACTTAACGCTCAAAGGAGTAAATAGGGCCTTTAATGTCACGAGTACTACTCATCTCTGTATATTACCAGCACCAAAGGATGTATAATGTTTGAAATGTTTTGCATTGATTATGATTGCATTATTATTTCTGCCACAGAGAGAACAGAAAATATAGAATACATGTAGTTATATGTTAGAACACTGGCCCACCTCTTTGAACAGCACTATGCCCCTATGCTCTCCCTCCCACTGATCCCCACAGCATATGAGGTATTATCAAACCTAATCACAATGATCCGACGTAGAACTGCTTGGCGGGCGGCCAGGCAACGCAGCGTGAGCAGCCGTTTGGGGCGACTAACAGCGCTCCCCCTGCTGGCTACAAACACTCCCTGACCGCTGAGAGCTAATTATCCCAGCCACAGCTACTCTGTTTCAGTTGTGTTCAAACAGGCTGGCGCGTCGTTCTGTGAAACCACAACCAAGCACAAAAGAAGTATATATATGACATGACTTTTGGTGTGTTCAGAACCCGTCCTTACTCATCATCTTGCTACCTGGGGCTGTTTTTATCCTGATTTGGTATTATTGAAGCTTCCTTAACTATTTGGCCTGGGGATGTCAATATAAAATGAGTGTGCAAAGAAAATACTATTTAAAGATTATCCACAATTACTGAGATCATGACATAACAATCAAAACACTGATTTGCTAATTTCCATTCATTTCCATTGTTGAGACATGGACTTAGGCTACGTTCAGCTTAATGCTCTGTTTGGATTTTTTTGTGAAATCCAATTTTTTTTTTTGCAAGATCGTTCATATTTCCAATTAAACACGACTTGTATGTGATCTCCAGTTTGGACTTTAAATGCACAAAAAGTGTCCTACATGTGCATTGGAGGCCACGACGACGCCACACTCAGCGAGCGTTCTCAGTGTTTACGGAAGTCACCTAAACATGGACGCTGGGGTTGAGCACCTGACGATTTTAAAGCTGATGTCTTGCTGGAGCCAGAACATGAAGGAGATTGAGAAGGAGAAGGACAAGGTTTTTGGCCATGGCGTTTTGTGTGGCAATGGCAGCAACGTTTGTAGAAAGGAACGTGTGGGTGCGGAGTGGGAGCAGGTCGAATGAATGCGACCTGACCATTCAGACTGAAGTCGCGTGTCAAAACATCAATTTTAGGACCACATATCCAAATGGCCTGGGTCGCATTAGAAAGATACCATCATTAAAAGATCAGATCCAGGTCGGATAGGGGCAAAAAAATCAGATTTGGGTCACTTCAGGCTGCAGTCTGAACATAGCTTTAGACTTAGACAAACTTTATTGATCCAAGGGAAATTATTTGGCATACATTAAAACAACAAAAAATGTAAATGGTGATATAGATTTTAAATAAGTAGCACAAATAGCAAGAGACTGGTGTCAAATAAGGCATAATTATATAAATGTACATGTACAAGTAAAAATAAAATATAGAAATATAGTTAGACAAAGTTTATTTTTGGAACACAGATGAAAGTTATTTGGCAGGTTCAGAAGGACATCACTGATCCACACTCTTCATTACATCTTGAGCCAGAACAGCTGTCCGATCAGATTTGTTTATTTCAGTGACGTGTGAAATGAAGGAGCTCATTGGTCACCCATCATTTACATCCAAGTCAAACTTCGCTTACTTCAGATTTACAGAACATAGTGCTTTGCTTATTAATTCTGCAGACATCCACAATGTTTTTCAGTCCCCTGTAAGCAACCATTTGAAGAGTTCATTTGCAAAAAACTGATGAATGCCATTTGAAAAAGTCATCAGCCAATTTTACTGTTTTACTGTTACCAAAATATTATTCTGTGATATTTTTAGTTCTTACGATTACATTATTTTATGTGTTTCTATTTTGGACATGCACCTTGGCTTTGGTGTTTTTCATTTCAAGGGGAAAAAAGATGACGAGACTGGTAGTTTTCCTGCTGCAGTGGACTTGTGGTGGAGGAGGGCTGCAGCTGAAATTACATGAATGGTACGAAAAAGTAAGAAATACAGTGGAGGTAGAAGTAAACACATTGCAGAGGCACATTCATTGATTGTACATTCACTAGGACCTCTCCCTCAACAACTTTTTTTGTTTGTTTTTTTGTTTTTTTTTGCCTCCTTATGGAATATGTTAGCTTACTCACTGAGTATGTTTACATTACAAATAAGAATCTGTGAAGAACAATGATCAGATAACCCAATAATCTGATATGATTTTTGGTGTGTGTTTACAGCACAAGATCAAGAAATCTGATCATCAAACACACCCACACACACACAAGCAATGGATTGTTATGGTAACCTTTCTATTCGAAATACATTTTTCGGTTTTAAGCATTTTTGAGATATTTATATGACAATTCAATAATATGAAATATGAAAGATGTTTTCAGTGAAAGCAACTGGCTAATACTGCTAATACTGCTAACTATATATATATATATATATATATATATATATATATATATATATATATATATATATATATATATATATATATATATATATATATACAGTGTTGGGAAGGTTACTTTTAAAATGTAATCCCCTACAGATTACAGATTACACACCCCAAAATGTAATTTGTAACGTAATCCATTCAATTACTTAAAGTGAGTAACGTAATCTGATTACTTTGGATTACTTGATATTGTCATGTTTTTTTAAACGACATGAATGCAGCAACCACATCCTGAAAATTCTTGTTTGTTGTCTTCAAATTGTCTGAGCCCAAGTCTCCATGAATAAGCAACTGTTTACTGTAGAGAAACAAAGACCACGATATCTTAACATAAGAGGTTTTGTCTGTTAAAAGACAGTAACAAGATAAGACTTTCCTTCACCAGATTAAAAAATATTATTGATAGAGAAATGATATGAGATCACCTTAAATTATGTCAACCTACTGTTAGGTGTGATGTTGTTTAGACCTGGTTTAGTCCTGGTTTAGTCCTGATTTTTAGACCTGGTTTAGACCAGGTCTAGACCAGGTCTTTAGTTCTGGTTTAGTCGTGGTTTAGTCCTAGTTTAAACCTGGTTCAGTCCTGCTTTAGTCCTGGTTTAGTCCTGGGTTAGTCCTGGTTTTAGTCCTGGTGTTAGTTCTGGTTTAGAGGCGCACAGGAGGAAGCGCGGTTTACGCAAGAAAACACAGTCCACACGCGGCGCATGAGACGGCGGTGTCCGCGCTGTAACTACGGAAGGAGACGTGGTCCGCGGGTTCTCAGGTTGATGACGATGATGAAGGTGTTTGTGTGTGTTTGTGTGTGTGTGTCCCCTCGTGTGGCAGGTCACTATAGGACAGTAGTGCAGATATTACAAGTCTATGCAGGTTGTTTTCACCAGTGCCAGTAGCTCCGGTTTCACATTTAAGTTGTAGGCGATTTTATATATATATATATTTTTTATATATATATCTCACATCGGGAGAAGAATTTCCAAGACACAAATGCGTTTTACCAATGCACTGCTGCTTCCACTGTGTGACTGACACCGCCAACTTTAATATGACGTTTCCATCGCTCTTATTGCGCACGTTCTGTTTGGGCTTCAGGCAATGAGTGAAATTACCGAAATAAAAAAATAAATAAATGGGAGCACAAAATGTGAAAACAGGAAAATACCGCCTTGTAATCCACTTATTTCAGCAAAGTAACTGTAATCCATTTACCACTCATTGAAACAGTAACTGTAACGGAATACAGTTACTCATAACTTGTACTCTGATTACGTAACGGCGGTACATGTAATCCGTTACTCCCCAACACTGTATATATATATATATATATATATATATAAACATGTAACTAGAATATAACACCATCTAATAACATGTAACTAGAGTATAACACCCTCTAATAACATGTAACTATAGTATAACACCCTGTAACAAAATGCAACTAGAATATAACACCCTGTAACAACATGTAACCAGAGTATAACAGCCTGTAACAACATGTAACCAGAGTATAACAGTCTGTAACAACATGTAACTACAGTATAACACCCTGTAACAATGTGTAACTAGAATATAACACCCTGTAACAATGTGTAACTAGAATATAACACCGTCTAATAACATGTAACTATAATATAACACCGTCTAATAACATGTAACTAGAGTATAACATCCTGTAACAACATGTACCCAGAGTATAACATCCTGTAACAACATGTACCCAGAGTATAAAAGCCTGTAACTACGTGTAACTAGAGTATAACACCCTGTAACAACATGTAACTAGAGTATAACACCCTGTAACAACATGTAACTATAGTATAGCACCCTGTAACAACATGTAACCAGAGTATAACACCCTCTAATAGCATGTAACTAGAGTATAACACCCTGTAACAACATGTAACCAGAGTATAACACCCTCTTATAGCATGTAACTAGAGTATAACACCATGTAACGACATGCAACTAGAGTATAACACCCTGTAACAACATGTAACCAGAGTATAACACCCTGTAACAAGATGTAACTAGAGTATAACACCCTGTAACGACATGTAACTAGAGTATAACACCCTGTAACAACATGTAACCAGAGTATAACACCCTCTAATAGCATGTAACTAGAGTATAACACCGTGTAACATCTTGTAACTAGAGTATAACACCCTGTAACAAAATGTAACCAGAGTATAACACCTTCTAATAGCATGTAACTAGAGTATAACACCATGTAACAACATGTAACCAGAGTATAACACCCTGTAACAACATGTAACTAGAGTATAACACCCTGTAACAACATGTAACTAGAGTATAACACCCTGTAACAACATGTAACCAGAGTATAACAGTCTGTAATAACATGTAACCCTGTGAAACACTTGTAGTAACATTTAACCCAAATGTAACACTGTCTAACAATTGATACTAACAAAGTTTTATGGGGAGTCAATACTGAGTCATTGAAAAAGTTGCTTTTATCTGAGGTTTTGAAGTGCTTCCATAACTTTAGTCAATATCGTAACCTTAAAGGTTGTATAGAGGATTTTCCAAGGAACAAGAAATCCAGCGACTGTTTGTCCTTTTTGAAATGTTGCGCATGCGTGAAACCCCCCCCTACAGCTCTGTAACAACATGTAACTAGAGTATAACACCCTGTAACAACATGTAACCAGAGTATAACACTCTCTAATAGCATGTAACTAGAGTATAACACCCTGTAACATCATGTAACTAGAGTATAACACCCTGTAACAAAATGTAACCAGAGTATAACACCCTCTAATAGAATGTAACTAGAGTATAACACCATGTAACAACATGTAACCAGAGTATAACACCCTGTAACAACATGTAACTAGAGTATAACACCCTGTAACAACATGTAACTAGAGTATAACACCCTGTAACAACATGTAACCAGAGTATAACAGTCTGTAATAATGTGTAACCAGAATATAGCATCCTGTAATAACATGTAACCCTGTGAAACACTTGTAGTAACATTTAACCCAAATGTAACACTGTCTAACAATTGATACTAACAAAGGGTTATGGGGAGTCAATACTGAGTCATTGAAAAAGTTGCTTTTATCTGAGGTTTTGAAGTGCTTTCATAACTTTAGTCAATATCGTAACCTTAAAGGTTGTATAGAGGATTTTCCAAGGAACGAGAAATCCAGCGACTGTTTGTCCTTTTTGAAATGTTGCGCATGCGTGAAACCACCCCCCCTCCCCTACAGCTCTGTAACAACATGTAACTAGAGTATAACACCCTGTAACAACATGTAACCAGAGTATAACACTCTCTAATAGCATGTAACTAGAGTATAACACCCTGTAACATCATGTAACTAGAGTATAACACCCTGTAACAAAATGTAACCAGAGTATAACACCTTCTAATAGCATGTAACTAGAGTATAACACCATGTAACAACATGTAACCAGAGTATAACACCCTGTAACAACATGTAACTAGAGTATAACACCCTGTAACAACATGTAACTAGAGTATAACACCCTGTAACAACATGTAACCAGAGTATAACAGTCTGTAATAACGTGTAACCAGAATATAGCATCCTGTAATAACATGTAACCCTGTGAAACACTTGTAGTAACATTTAACCCAAATGTAACACTGTCTAACAATTGATACTAACAAAGGGTTATGGGGAGTCAATACTGAGTCATTGAAAAAGTTGCTTTTATCTGAGGTTTTGAAGTGCTTCCATAACTTTAGTCAATATCGTAACCTTAAAGGTTGTATAGAGGATTTTCCAAGGAATGAGAAATCCAGCGACTGTTTGTCCTTTTTGAAATGTTGCGCATGCGTGAAACCACCCCCCCTCCCCTACAGCTCCCTACGTAGAAACGCCTCCTCCCGCCTCCTCACTACGCCAGAAACAGGTTTGTTTACAGCCGGTGCACTGCACATGACTTGTAAACAACTAACTACAGTGTTGGTTAGGCAAGGTGGAGAAGTGAGGAGCGGGGGGAGGGGGTGCGCGGACTTTTCGTGCGCGGACAAGAAGTGAGGAGCAGGGAGAAGAGCGGAGCGGGGAGCGAGGAGAGGAGAGAAGAGAGAGGAGAGGGGAGCGGTGCGCGGAGATTCCGTGCCCGGAGAAGTGAGGAACAGGGGGGAAGAGCGGATCGGGCAGCGGGGAGAGGAGCAGGAAAGGGGTGCAGAGAAGGGTGCGCGGAGATTCCATGCAAATGAACTAGCTACAACAAGCAGCAGCAAGCGGACTCTTTCTTTGCCTTGAAAATTACATTTTCAGACATATGATATCGCTTTCGTGTCCTGAAAAACGTTTGACTAGCTCTTGGAAATAAAGTACGTTTTCATAATAAGCAGAAGTGACCTGTCCAGGAGTAATTTGGCGACCGTGTGTCAGTCTTTAGACCGTGCGTCTGCTTCAGTCGCGCCATCGCTGGAATTAATCTACAAGAATCACCTTAGCTTGGCTTCGTTGCTTTTCCCCTTGTCTTCTTCTTTCAGCGACCTCAAAAACGGACTTTCTTTTGCGGCTAACTGCTCCTGGATTCTTGTCTGCCATTGCAACAAACTTTGTGCTAACTGCGAGGAAGATATAGGTAAAAAAAAAACATTAAGAACTGTTGCGTTGGTGGAGTAAACAGCGTCTGTGCGTCTTGCGTCTGTGGACTGCATGACAGGCGTACGTAAACCACGTAACGGCAGCGCGCAGGCAAATCAGTTACGCTAGAAACGTAGGGAGTTTGATTGACAGCCTATCAACTAACAGATAACGAGGCAGTGTCGTTATCTATTGGCAAATGTTTAGCTGGCCCCACCACGTCCAGAGTTGATGAATTTTTATTCTCTTTTTTTTGGTCATCATAATTACAAGGCTACTGCACCTCTATAATGCTATCATTGACAATTTGAAACAAAAAAATCCTCCATACAAGCTTTAATGTCATGTCTGTCTCAAAGCAAGATGTACATGCAAAAATAAAGTACTCTGGTTAATTTCAACCAATTTAACAGGAAGTGTCTGAGGACCAAGAAAAAAATGTCCTGAGAGGTGCAGTGTGTTCAAGTGGTCAGCCCTAAATTAGAATGTTCAGACTGGAGGGGAGTACAGGCTGTTACAAAATTAATTATCGTCAGCTCTTTTTAATTACATATAAAAATCAATAGATTGTTTTTAATGAGGTATGGGTGTAATGAGTTACGAAAAACATTTGTTATGCTTTCTTGCACACGTTTTTCCAGGGACACCAGCTCTGCAACACTCGTATCTGCAAGTGCGACTCCTGCGCCAGAGTTGGGTGCTTTTTTCACCTCATTACAACTCAAGGTGTTGTCCTCACATGACCCCCCTCTGCACAGCTCCACACTCTCTGCGCACTCTGTCTCTGTGTGTAATTTATTTTTGAGCCCAGCGGTGAACACCTTCTGGAAACACAGATAGGGACAAATTATTGACATCGGTCCAGCACCAGATGTCTCTATTGTCCCAAAAGATTTGTCTCACCAGTGTATAGTGTTCAGCGTAACAACCGCCACCCACTTCATCAGATGTAAACTATAGGATACAGTTAGGGTGTCAAAAGTGTGGAAAATCAGATATGAGTCGATACTTACACATATCAGAATTAGATATTCATTTGAGCAGGTATCACAAAAAAAATCAGCTTACAAAATGTAGCTTTTGACCATATCGAAACATCCATGGACCACAATGGAACCACATGGTAATATAAAAGAAAGTGCTTTTATGTAATGTTGGAAATCACATTCTATTATCCAAAAAAACGGCCCATTTTACGCTATTTTCTGATCTGTTATTTGTTTCCTCATCACAAACAGACCTGGAGTTGTGTTTTGTTTCATTCACACATGTTTAACACACAATCCTTGCATATTCATGTTGACTCTGTTGCACCTTGTGATGTCATATCGTAATACAGGAAGTGCACCACTGTGTTTATAAACTTTGTATATGTATGGAGTTTAAAAACACAGTGGCACATAAGACCATACAGGAGGACATGTATGTATTTACCTTGTTGAGATGTGAGCTGTTTTATATGAGAGCTTGTTTCTTCCTGAAGGCGTGGTCAAAAATCTGATCTTTATCTGATTTCTGGAGTTATCAGATTATTGAAATGTCATGTCAACAGTTACATCTGATCAGAACAATGTGATTTCTTGCAGCTTTTGGCAAGGACAGTCAGTGTGGGGAAGGTTACTTTTAAAATGTATAACCCTACAGATTACAGATTACATACCCAAAAATGTAGTTTGTAACGTAATCCATTAAATTACTTAAAGTGAGTAACGTAATCTGAATACTTTGGATTACTTAATTTGCTGTAGAGAAGCAAAGACTGGGATATCTTCAAATAAGATGTTTTGTCCGCTAAAAGACAATAAAAAAGCCCATTCTTTATTAAAAATATTATTGATAGAAGAGGACGAGACACGGTCCACCGCATACCACCTGGATTTAGTCCTGGTTTAGTTTTAGTCCTAGTTTTAGTCCTGGTTTTAGTCCTGGTTTAGTCCTGTTTTAGTGGTTTAGTCCTGGTTTAGTCCTGGTTTAGTCCTGGTTTAGTCCTGGTTTAGTCCTGGTTTACTCCTGGTTTAGTCCTGATTTAGTCCTGGTTCAGTCCTGGTTTAGTCCTGGTTTTAGTCCTGGTTTAGTCCTGGTTTAGTCCTGGTTTAGTCCTGGTTTTAGTCCTGGTTTAGTCCTGGTTTTAGTCCTGGTTTAGTCCTCTGTAAGCCAATTACCTCTCATTAAAACAGTAACTGTAACCGAATACAGTTACTCATAATTTGTACTCTGATTACATAACTCCGGTACATGTAATCCGACAGTTATGCAAAAGGGGCAAACTAATGTGGCAAAGATGAAAAAGAAAGAAGAAATGCTGAAGAGTTATTTTAAAATCCATTGTGCATTGTCTTCAGTTACTCTAAAATTCACGGACACCAGGTGTTTTCATGATCACATTTCTGTAGTGCATGTAAAACACTATCATGATACTAACATTTCAAACTCAATTCCTAATACTGAGAAACTCTTTCAATACTCTATACTCATTACAATACCACAATGATGATCATTTTTTAGAAATATAATGACATTTTCATAAACAAAATAATAGCACTCTTTCTATTTTAGCATCATAGCCTATTCATTCTTATCAAAATCAAACTAAAACTGCTGAGGAAAGCTGAAGTTAGTATTGATTCTTGCTGAAATAAGTATCTGATACTTTTCAGCACTTTTGACACATACCAAAAAGTCCAAAAGTGACAAGTAAATGCTAGCTCCAATCAAAAGTTTAAATTCAATAACGGAATTCTTTTCAGTCCCTGTATTTGTCAGAAAACGTCCATCAAACAGCACAGAATGACTCAACATGAATGACATCTGAGCAGACCCAAACCAAAAAAGAAATATTTGACTAAAAAATGCTGTTTCTTTCAAACTCTAAACCCACACTCAAATCTGAATATGCTCTGTACCAACGATGCTGCCACAAGTCTGAGTGTCCACAGCCCTCTGAGGAAACAGCACAGGCTCAGGGGAGAGAGGGGGAATGTAAACAGACGTGGGCAGAGGAGCCAAACATTGTACTCGAGTACACTTATAGTACACATCTCTCTCTCTCTCTCTCTCTCTCTCTGTTTCTCTCTCTATCTGTCTTTATCTCTCTCTCTTCCCCTCCCTCTTCTCTCTTTCACTCTTTCTCTCTCCACCACTCTCTCTGTCGGTCTATCTCTGTCTCTTTCTCTCTGTGTGTCACTGTCTGTCTGTCTCTCTCGTTGTCTCTCTCGCTGTCTGTCTCTCTCTCTGTCTCGCTCTTTCTGTCTCTCCCCCCTCCCTCTTCTATTGTTCAGTCTCTATCTCTGTCTCTCTCTCCCTCTGTGTCTCTTTCTCTGTCTCGCTCTCTCTGTGTCTCTCTCTGTCTGTCTCTGTCTCACTCTGTTTCTCTCTCTCGGTTTCTGTCTTGCTCTGTCTGTCTCTCTCTCTAGTTCACTCTCCCTCTGTCTCTCTCTCTCTCTCTCTCTCTCTCTCATCTCTCTGTCTCTCCATCTCTCTCTGTCTCTCTTTCTGTCTCTCTGCCTCTCTCTCTCTGTTTGTCTCTTTCTCTGCCTCTTTCTCTCACTGTCTCTCCTCTGTCTCTCTCTGTCTCTCCTCTGTCTCTCTCTGTCTCTCTCTCTCTCTGTCTCTCTCTCTCTGTCTCTCTCTGTCTCTATTTCTCTCTGTCTCTCCTCTGTCTCTCTCTGTCTCTCTCTATTTGTTTCTCTGTCTCTGTCTCTCACTGTCTTTCTCTCTCTGTCTCTCTCTCTCTGTCTTTCTGTCTCTGTCTCTGTCTCTCTGAGTATGTGGATGGCCTGGCTCTGTGTGTTTTAAAATATTCATTCCAGAGTCTGTCTTCCCACCTCGCGTCTGTCTTTTCCTCTTACAGCACTTGTTGCTAGGCAACAGTTCTGCCTGTATTATCATTTTAATTATTGCTTTAAAATCATGTTCAGTGGTGAGTGGACAAACACACAGCACGCTCTGTGATAGGACACACACTATGTTTCTGTTCTGCTCCTCTGTGACCTGTTGATCTGCTCTTTTAATTGGCCACAAATCTGCATCCAGAGGCTATATGTACATGGCAACATTTAAGGGAGGGAAAAAACAAGAATTCATGTTTTTTTTTTTCTTTTTTTTTTTTTTTTCTTATTTAGCTTGGTTCACAGTTCTTATGTTTGCTTTTGAAGTCCCTATATTACAGTATTTTCTGATCTATGCCTGGAGTTGTGTTTATTTCAGTCACACATGTTTAACACAAAAATCTGGCAAATTTAGGCTGAGTTCTTCTCTCAAACGGAAAACTGTTCCACCTTGTGATGTCACATGGTAATACAGGAAGTGCTGCACTGTGTTTTTAAACCCCACACATCTTCACTAGAATCATTTGGATGATTTCAGCCCTGGAAATGCCAATCTCAACTGAACCAAGGTCAAATGTAGCTGTTAATTGCAAAACTACCACTGCATGACATCACAAGGTGGAACAGAGCATTTCGAGCTTTGGAGATCTGACAGACTAATAATAAAGGATTACTCAAACATGTGTGAATGAACTCCAGGTATGTTTTTGAGGAGGTAACAACATTCTAACATGAGAATCAGAGTCAGTTTTGCATAACACACTGCAGGATTTTTTTTATATCTAATTTCAAATCTGATTTATTCAAGTTTTAACTCCAAAAAAATAGGCAAAATTAGAATACTAAATAAGACTGGCTGCTTAAAATGCCTCATTTTTATATGAAAATATTACCAGATGAAAACCTTGTAATATATTGTTTTCTTACATTTAACTACAGGTGTTAAGATCCACTTTTATTCTTTAGCTTTTTAACACCACATGAGTTCTGAGGTCCTCCTGTGTGTTTTATTTCATTTTTACTTACTTATTTTTATTCATTCTCTCATTTTAGCTATTTTTATCTGAATTTTAATGCTTTTTATGAATTTTCAAATTTATGATTTACTGTCTTTTACTGTCTTCATTCATTTGTTCAGCACTTTGGAAACCATGTTCATAAAATGCAAAATAAAATGGGTTGGATTTAAACTTTCTTCCCATTTCTTTACACTTTGTTTGTATTTGCAGTTTTAGTTTAAGAGATCTTTAAAATACTGCATCTCACACTTCACCACAACTGATTGCATCCACCGCCCAAGAAATAATAATAATTTATGTGATGTGACATGTGCCAGTGACAAAAACCCACAATTCTGTCTTGTGGATGGTCAAAAGTCCTTAAAATGGCGTCCGCAACAGAAAAACTGAAAAAGTGGGTGGGGCTAAAAGTTTGAAAATCAGGTATCCTTTCAGTTGACAGTCCAGACACAGGCCTTCTCTTAACCACATCTGTACAGAGTAAGCTCCGAGCCAGTCCAGAAACAGAGTAGAATACATCATCTTAACTGCAGCCTCGTCATCTGAATTACCTTTAAAACATGATGCATTTTGTCCTTGCAGGCGACCGTACTGTGAAGACATATTGACTGCCGTGATTGGTGGAGACTCTTACACATGTCTTGACCAATCGCTGGACAGTTTACCGAAGTGACAGCCCTCCATTCCTCAGGTCCCCACAAGGCAGAGTGTAGATCTATAATTCATAAGAGTTATACGGAAGCGGAGAATGGCTCAGGGGGCGGCAGTGGCGATGTAGTAGTCCAGGCGTTACCAGAGATGTGGGGCTGCCAGAACGCCTAAGCATGCAGAGAACATGGGGAGAACAGGAGGAGAACTGGAGGAGAGGAGCCAAACAGCCTGTCAGCCCACCAAAACATCACCGAAACACCTGTTCAGAGAGACAGGTGTGGACTCGAGCCAGCTCTGAGACTGTGGAGGGGCTGGAGACATGTGGAGAACAGATAATCCATCAGAGGAGCACCGCAGATGTGGTTCTAATCCATCAGAAGACTGTAGACATGGATTGCCAGGTATTAAAGCTGGGATCTTCAAACTGTGAAAGAAAAATCTGAGGCAAGATGAGGTGATGACGATGGGTATTACACCCAGAAACTATAACTAGTAATGGTTACAAATACAACTCTTTAACTTAAAATAAGAAAAAGGTTTGTTGTCACATGAATGACATTTTGTCTCCATATTCAGTGTGCATTAGTCCATTTTCACATATGCCAGTGGTTTCTACTAAAAGCATTGTGGCTTCCAGTCACGAGCACATACAGATAATGTCCACTGAGTATGAATGTACATTTGGGAGAGAAGCAGTTAAGAGCCTCCAGAAGAAAAGGGGGACATTTAAAGATAGATACAAAAATGAGAAAAATGAAATCATATTTGAAGGAGCAGTGCAAGAAACACAAATGTCCAAATCCTTTCATATTGTCACCATAAAGATTTTGTCACTTGTAAATGGTTTTCATGTTGTCTTCACACTGTCACTAGTATGACTGATGTAAAAGAGCATTAGTTCTGAGAGCGATGCTTGGGCCAATGTAAACTCAACAGTCTCATTCTGAGGCAGTAAACGGCCTGAAACAGAGGCCCTGGAACAGCTCCTCTCACACTCAGGCCAGCGTGGTGTGAATGAACTTGGGCTGAAGTACACTGTCCACCGCACATATGTATATTTGTGTGAATGAGATCTACAAAACTGCTGTTTGACAGGTTCATCTGGTGAGGCATTTTGGATTAACATGTTTGAAACAACTGTGGGAAAAAGAACCAAAACACAGTGTTCCACTATAACACAGGACCCAAGTGGGAGTGTAAGTATGTGGTCTGAAAATGAACCCTAAGCCTGACCTAAACCCAATACTAAGCACTTAATTTTTATATTTGTATTATCTCTAACTGTCTAATAATACATTCATCTATGCCTGCCTGTCTGTTTATAATTTGACTCTTGATAATTGTAATGAGTTCCAATGATGTTGACTGCTTAATCACATGTTCACAGCTGTTAGCGTTAGCCACAGTCCACCCCATGATGGATGATCTCATAAGGAGCGTATTAATTACACCTGATATGAGCACATCTGCTGCTCTACATGCACAAACACACATGCATATCGAAAAGTGTTTCATTGTCAACCATATATTTATCAGAAGAACAAGCTCACAGACATTTTTCTTGTGAAATGAGAAATGGACAATATTTGGATGTCCTGTCTCTCGGGTTGGAACATGTTGTAACCAGTTTGCAAAAAAATTGGGGTGATTTTAGATGCACAGACTGTTATACTCACCTGTGATTGAGAAGACACACTTTTTCAATACCAAAAGGTGAGTCTGGTCATCAGTGCAAACTTGTTTTCAGATGGGTGTGATTGACACGTGGATTAGCAATATCAGGGGACACGTCAGGGGACACGTCTGTATCAAAATAAATGTGGCTGCTTTCAAGGAAAAAAATAAAGGGAAAAATAAATTACAGGGGACTGAAAAACATCTTTGGATTTCTGCAGAATCAATGAAGCGAAGCCCAAAACTCTGTCAATCTGAGGTGAGAGAAATGTCTTTTATTGATCATAGAGCTCCTTTTCTCTCATGTATTAATGAAAAAAAATCTGATTACACGATCCAGATCATCAAGACAAATATCATTTTCAGCAAAAAAAAATATTCATATCAAATCCTTTTTAAAAAGTATTACATTTTCTATACATTTTCTATTGTGTTAAAATTTTACCTTAGTGTTCACCACTCAGCAGCTTTCTCCCCAGGTTGTTCAAATGTGTCCCAGAAATGATGAGTAAATCCTGGGTCCCTGCAGACAAACAGAGCAGAGCAACATGGAACCACAGAGGAGCTTTTCACACCATCATTTGTTCAGCGTGGCCCCATCAGATTCTGTGTCTGCCAATTTGTCTGACAGCCTTTAAAAGTCCGTCTGAAGACTGCATGAGCTTCTGTTGTCATGGGAATAAAGCAGATTCTAGTACAGAGGGGCAAACAACAGCCGTCCTGGTGGCTGTTTGGATGGTGAAGCAAGCCTTAATGGGAGACAGGAGAGAAGGCGGCTCTATTTGTTTTTGTTTTGATGAAAAGGCTGGGCGTGACTCCGTATGGAATGAGAACAAAAAAGGAAAAAAACAAAACAAAACTGTAGCCAAGGTAGTCCTGACCAAGCCAAGCTCAAGATCTGGAGTTGGCTCAAATGCAGAGAACTAATTTTGATAGACATTAAAGAATACCTGTCTTATTTTAGGATTATGTTTCTTAAATATGCCCACTGTGAACTGTTTTACAGTCAGAGAATCAAGGAAGTGCACTGTTAGAAAGGGGTTTACAAAGACTACAGGCAAAATAAAATAGTTGTTTGCATGATATTTCCAAGAAAATTCCAATAATTTGTACTGAGTTAGAGCTGTTGGTAAGAATAATCATATTACCAAAACCTAGCCCAAAGTGAAGTGACATTATCAGAACATAACCCGAAGTGGAGTGACATTACCAGAATATAACCCAAAAGTGGAGTGACATTACCAGAACATAACTCAAAGTGGAGTGGCATTACCAGAACATTACCCTATAACCCAAAATAGAGTGACATGTGCCATTTAATTACAGTTTAACAGTGTTTAGTTTCTACCTTTTTTTTTTGAAATGTGTTGTGTCTGTGCTGTAGTATAAAGTGACTAACACATCACAAAAGTAAGACATCAGAGAAACGCTTTTCCACCTGTCACCAGACATTCAAAGCATTTTACAACAAGAAACCACTCACCCAGTCACACACACATTCACACACAACTGTACACAGACATTGGGGGCGAGTTGGGTTAAGTGTCTTGCCCAAGGACACAATGGCAGCATTTTTCTGTGGGAGCTGGAATCACACCGCCAACTTGTGGGTCAGTGGATCTGATGTTTATGTCGAGAGTGGGAACCGGCAACCTTCAGATCAGTGGACAAACACTCTTACCAACCGAGCTACTGTCGTAAATCAGATTTTGGTTAAATATTTTTTCATTTAATAAAAATAAAGTCTGCATTTTGTAATAATGTGGCTTATTACATGTGGAGGCATGCAGGAAACTATGAATAAATTCTGTTTTATTGCATAACATGTAATAACCATTTACAACTGTACATGATTATATTGTTGACTATTATTCGGCTGCAAAATGCTGCAGTATTACACCATATGGTTATATGAACATTATGTTTTATTTTACACTTCTGTTCAAGAACCCTCCTGCAATACAAACATATATTTCAGCAGAGTTTGTTGCAAAGTGCTGATCAGAGAAAGCACTAATACATTTTCTGATCTATGTTATAATGTTGTTTCATTGTCACAAACATTTTCAGAGTTGTGTTTTGTTTCATTCACACATGTTCTTCTCTCAAACAGAAAACACCTTGTGATGTCATGTGGTAATACAGGAAGTGCTCCACTGCATTACCACATGAAATTTCAGCCCTGGAATTGCCCATCTCTACTGAACAAAGTTAAAGGTAGCTATTTATTACTTATTTTGGTGGATGGTATAGTCAGCCCCAGCACCAGACACTTCTTCTAAAGGGGGCTGATGAGGTGCCAAGTCTTCTATGGCGGTGATCACATAAGCTAAGTACTAGTACGACCGACCCGAAGAAATGGGTTCAAATGTTGGGTCCCGACTCAAACTCGTGCACATTAAAACTAACTGCAGCTGGCCGTTGTATCCGAGGAGTCAAACCTTGTGAATGGACGGTTGTGTTTCTCACTTTGCTTTAGTATTTACACTCAAGTACACTATTTAGGACCTGTATGAAACGGCCTACACACTCTCAGGATAGTGCCCATATAAGCTTTAGGAGAGTTGAGGACTAAAGCGCCTGCATCATAGTGCGAGCTTTGTTTTCGTACAGTGTAGGCATGAATGATTCGTGACTTGTCTCATTCATGCTTGAGTATCATTTGTGTGTTTCAGTGCATAACTATAAAACTGTATTCATAACATGTCTGCTCCGTGCGCACAGGACACCATCTGCATTTTTCTTGTCTCTCTCCTCTCTCTCTGTTTTCATTTGGCTTTAATTGCATCAGGACTAAAGTTATCCTCTTCATGCAGGTAACACATGTCAATACAAAAGTCCTCTGCCCTGTTGTTCATCAGAGTTACAGAATATACTTGAGGTAAAACTTATGAATTACTTCTTCTCATTGCGTTATCCAACCCGCCCAAACCTTCGTGTCGAACCTGAGCATCAATGCAACGTACCCTGCATTCTGAATGAACACAACAGTTACTACAGGCTCTAACTATACCGCTGTGTCCACCGTCCACAAACTCTGACAAAAGTTAGACTTGGAAAGAGAGGCAGAAGCCAAGCGCAGTGCCAGCGACACAGGGGAAAAACACAACGGAGATGCCAGTCCACATGTCTCTGCACTTTCAATACTTCTCATTCTTTTGAAGAGCGTATAGGCTATAATTTATGAACTATTTGAAATTCCTTGATTTATTGTAGATTAGTTATCAAAACAAGACTATCTATGTAGCTACCATTTAAACATTTTTTTGCACATGAATGAAAGAGGCAAAAATCTTTGGGGGAGCTATGGATGTGCTTTGGCCATTCTAGGGGAAGCTAGTTATCATTTGATTTTTTAAAAAAATTTTATTTGGATCCTCATTAGCTGATGTCCGTGACACCAGCTACTCTTCCTGGGGTCCACAAATAACACACAACAACAACTAAGACACTTACAAACAAAACAGTTATACAAAGATTAAAATCATTAACAAATACTTTCTAATAGAATTAATTACTGCTTACTTGTTGCGAAGGGCTAAACAACAACAACTTCACTACTTTTTTAAACCTTAATTTGTTATTAACTGCTATAATCTGAAGAGGAAGCGAGTTCCACTCAACAATGGCTCTGTACATCACTGTACATTGACCCGATTTTGTTCTAGTTCGTGGGAACAGTGAAGAGAACCTCTAGCAGCATGTCTGGTAGGGTAGGCATGTGTGCTGAACATTATTTGACTGTATAAACACTGAGGAAGCTTTGACACCATTATGTTCCTCATAAAAACAAGTAGTGAGGCCTTCAGCCTCTCTTCAACCTTTAACCAATGGAGACTGGCATGCATATTGTTTACATTTGATCGTAGTGTAGCCCTTAGGGCAAGTAGCTTTGTTCTGAACTAGTTGAAGTATTCCAAGCTCCTTTTTAGCTGCACTTGACCAAATCATTGAGCAGTAATCCAAGTGTGATAACACCAGAGTTTGCAGAACTCGTTTCATTAAAGGTGGTGTTAAGAATGTGGAACATCTCTTAATAACAGATATGTTCCTTCCCATTTTTCCAACCAGGGAGTCAACATGCCTGGTCCGGGATAGTTTACTGTCTAGTGTAACACCAAGAAGCTTGGTTTCCTCCACTTGCTCAACAGTTGCATTGCCCAGCTTCAGGTTCAGTTGAGGTTTCATTTTCAAAGAGTGATTTGTACCAAATACAATGCACTTAGTCTTTGATGTATTTAAGACTAGCTTGTTAGTAGTAACCCAGTCTAGCACTGTCTACACCTCTTGATTTAGTTGTACAGTCATTTCAGAGGCCGTGGGTGCATGTACATAGATTGTTGTATCATCTGCGTACATGGATACAGAGGCTTTCTTCAATGCTAGTGGTAGATCATCATGTGTTCCATCAGTGGCAGTTTGTGAAAAAGTTAAGAAAAGTACAAAAATACAAAAAGTAGCAGTGAGCCCTCAAACAGAATACCTATATACACACAAAGAAGACTTTTCTAGCAGTTTTTAGTTTTAGATTTTAAATGATTCGTCTAATCATATTATAATCATTGTGAAACTTAGACAGCTTTTGGCCATTGTAACTTTGTAGTTGCTAGGTAACTTGTGTCATATTTGCTGCTCCTGTCCAACCAGGAAATAAAATTATTATAATCTTCGCCAAAATTAAAAACCTAGAAGGGAAAATAAAAAAATCTAGGCAGGATTGAAGTAATTCATTGTTCGTGAGACAGGAAAGTCATTGCTAATGTCACTGAATAGATACAAAGGTTTAGTTCCAATAGTTTTTTTTTTTTTTTTTTTTCTGTTATGTATGATCATTTGAATGTTTTTACTAAATCATGTAATTAGATTTTTTTTGTATATCTACATTACAACAAAACCCTAACTGAGAGTTGAGGAGTTAGTAAGAGTGTTCAATGTAACCTTAGTAATAAGCATACTCTAGAAACTGCTTATCCTTGGGTTTCAGAGTGATGAAAAATTAGCCCCATAACCATAGCAATTAACATTTCTGAAACTAAATATTATAGCTTTTGAGTGATGTGTAAGTAGACTATATAGAGAAATGGACTAAGGGAGCATGACTTCATCCATAGCGTTCGGCTCCAGTCAAAACAAGCTCACAGAGACTAGAAGTTATGGAATGAATTTGGGGCTATTTATATTTATTTACATATACAGTCTTCAAAATGGCAAATATAACATGGAAACTAAAACTACCACAATACACTGAACTGGTTGACAAAAATGCATTATCTTATTAAAGAAAAACTATATATATATTTATAAAATATAAGTCCATGATGTAACTTTTTTGCTTGCAGCATCCAACACCTGCTTGTCTCCAGGGAGATTTACTTTTTTCCCCTAACTTTTCACCTTTCTAAATTTTCAATAACAACTCTCATTATTGTAGCTTGATTCATCAGCCGGTTTCACTTTGTAGAAACCGTCCTGACCTTGCAGCATTAGGATTTGTTCGCTAGACAATAGGTAGGTACTTTTAATCATTTAATCAATTGCTGCTATTTGGTCGTGATGTATGCAATGCGCCGCAAACGGGGCTAACTGGTATATTAAGCTTTTCCCTAAATCCCGTAGGAAGAAGGGCAATAACATCTTTCCCTTTGATAAAATTCACCAAACATTCTCTTTGTTCTGGCTTTAAATCCTCGATCTCAGGAATCGTTGACAACACAGAATATATGACTCTTTGCTGATTGGCTGGTCCGAACATGCACTTCCAGGGTTTTTGCAAACCGTCTATTGTATTCTGATTCTTGACCTAGTCACTGAAGAGAAATGAAAGTGAGTGGAAGCACTAAGTGGTGCCAGCCTGGCTATATATTTACATATGCAGTCTTCAAACTGGCAAATATAACAAAGAAACTGAAACCCACTATGAAAACTTTGTATCGCAATACACTGAACTGGTTGACAAAAATGCATTATCTTAAATAATAAATAAATAAAGGACCACAATGTAACTTTTCTGCTTGTGGTGTCCAAGACCTCCTTGGAGGAAACGGAGCATATCACCTTCTTGTTTCCATGGTGATGCACTCAGTGCCGTACTGTGGAACATTCCAAAGCAATTACATCTCCACAAGTAGGAAAAATACATGGTGCTCCTTAAAAAAAAAAAAAAATCCTACACATTAAAGGGACAGTCTGGAATTTTGGACATAGGACTCATGTCCTAGTGAGCCAGAGTGTTGGAGACGTGTGGAGACACTTTTTAAAATATTCCATCCAGTCCTTGTATTTGCAGAGGTCACAGGTGCTAAGCTAGTGTATGTCAATGGTCATAGTTATTCTGCCACTAAAAACAGTCTTACCCACTCCACAAAACACCTGAAGCAAATCTATTATTACACCAGACTGTTGATGTGAATGTCTGTGTCAATAGAATAATTTTAGAAGTAAAACCAACCTTGCATTTGAAGGATTTCTGTCTGAGCAGCAGCAGTGAGTTGTACTTCCTAATAGAAAGCTTGGCAGAGGCAGACTGATATCATGTAGCACCTACTTTAAGGACAAAGTAAAATTCTGCTGTTGCTGAGAAAATAGTCCTTCAACATGCGACGATTCATGCGATGCAAGGTTAGTTTTATTTCAAACATTATTCTATCAACACAGACATTTACATGGACAGTCTGGTGTAATAATAGATTTGCTCTATTTATTCAATCCAAGCTCCTAAAATTCCTGACCTTGTCAAATATTATACACTGGTAATTTTATTTAGAGCCTTCAACAATCTTCAAAAAATTAGAGAAAGAATCCATCATTTTAGAGGGCATGGAAATTTCAAATTGCCCAATGTCCAAACTACCCGCAAAGGTTTTTGTGTATTTATATGTCGTGTAAAACTCTGGAACAGTCTAGATACACATCTCAAGCAATGCCAAAATATCCATGAATTCAAGTTGTTATATAAACATATGGTCTGGTCACAGTATAGAGAGTGGGTCTTAATATTAGAACAGTACTTCCTTCTGTAGCGCTGGTTTATGCTGTGACTCTTTGTCCGCACTTGTAAATAGTTCATATAGTTTAATGTAAAATGTCTGAAAATTTTTTAAAGAAAGCGCTTTGTGTTAGATTAAAAGAGGGGGATTAAATAAGTTTTCGTCTTACTCCTTTTTGGGCAAATTTTTTATTTGTTGTTGTTGTTGTTGTTATTTCTGCTATGATTTTATTAATGTTCCATTGTAAAAGAATGTACATTTCTTACCAAAATAAATACATAAATCAACAATAAATCAATCAAAACCCGGCATTATTATTGGTCTTTCTTTATCTCTATGAAGCTGTAGTTTTCAAGCTTTTTTCAAACCTTTTTGTTCAGTAGAGATTGCTAATTCCAGAGCTGAAATCATCCAAATAATTCTAGTGAAGGTGTTTGGAATTTAAAAACATTTTCTGCATTCCCACGTGACATCACAAGGTGGAACAGTGTTTTCTATTTAAGAGGAGAACTCAGCCTAAATATGCAGGGTTTGTGTGTTAAACATGGAAGAAAACACAACTATACACATGTTTTTAATGAGGAATAATATAGATCAGAAAGTAGCATATGGGATTTTAAGAGTACATAATCAAACGGAGTGAGAGCAATTTAAATGGCTCTTTACACCTCTCCCTTTGTGCGCTAAAATAACTTCAACATAATTTGCAACCACTAGTGCCGCTCCTGGTGCTGTGAATGTGAAATGTTAAACTGTGCTCTATAAGGAAAGAATGGTTGAGCGGGTCTTAAAGCTGTGTTATCACTGATATCAATGAGACGACTCCACAATGATCATTATCCTCCCACTCACCTCTCTTCTCAGGGCCGTACTCCGCAGCCTTCCCCAGCCACAATCGCACAGGTACGCTGAGCCACACTGCCTCCAATCTGATTCATCGTTCTATAAAAGTACTAATACCGGTGGTTTCAATAAGAGCTTTAAAAGACTGTCCAAAATCATGGTACTTGAAGCTGTACTATGTAACTTTTCTACGATGGCTCCAGTTTTGCAATTGTAATCTATTTATCTATCAATTTTAGTATGTTTGTCTTGGAAAAATCTTGTGTGTTTTTTATATATTTAATATTTATTGTGATTTTAGTCAAGCGTGATGAATGAATTTAACTATTTGTTGATGAAGCAAACCATTCTGCACTGGAGCACTGTAACACTTTATTTTGTAATTTTGTTTTCATACGTGTTTATCGATGATGATGTGGATGAATGAAATGTGAAATGTGGGACCAGACTCTCAAATCAGCGAAAGAAATTTACCTACAGTTACGAATACAGCAACCTAACCTAACCAGTTTGTTTCCATGGAGATGTTTTTGTTAATCTCTTTGATAGCTGCTTTTCCAGAAATTATCTACAGTGTCGCTTTAAATGTATTTATCTTGTATTAATAATAATAATAATAATAATAATAATAATAATAATAATAATCATCATCATCATCATCATCATCAAAAAACTATAGGTCTATGATGAGGGATCTATGTTATATTGTTGTTTCCTCATCGAACCTGGAGTTGTGTTTTGTTTCTTTCACACATATTCACTTCTCTCACATCGAAAACACTCTGTTCCACCTTGTGATGTCATGAGGTAATACAGGAAGTGCTCCACTGTGTTTTTAAACTCCAGACACCTTCGCTAGAATTATTTAGATAATTTCATCCCTGGAATTTCTATTTTCTACTGGACTAAAAGGTAAAAGGAGCTGTTAACTTGAAAACTGTAGTGCTTCATGACATCACAAGGTGGAACATGGCATTTTGAGTTTTAGAGATGTAGAAGGACTAATAATAAAAGGTTACTCAAACATGTGTAAATGAAACAAAACACAACTCTGGGTATGTTTTTGAGGAGGTAACACATTATAACATGGCTTAAAGCTCACAAGAGTCAATGTTGTGTAATATAGAAGCTTTAAGTGGAACTAAACACTAAATCGACTTTACTTCTAAACTGAACATGATGTTTAAATAGTGCTGTCTACCCTGAGCCCTTTTTGACATTTTTTGTGGAAACTAGGTTAATCTCTAGCTTTCAGGTCAAAAACACTGAGTGTGCTGCCTCCATGGGCCAATGCAATTTCAAGTATTATGTGACATTACATACGTCTGCCCTAATTAGCCACAATCACTGGGGCTGGGGTACGCTGGCTTCCTCGTGGTTCTATAAAAGGACTAATACAGTAAGGCCTTTAAAAGACTGCCTGTGAAGTGGTAATCATAATACTTCAAGTAGCTCTAGTAACTGTTCTGCTGTGTGGAGTGTTCCCATGGAGATTAAATAATACTTTTTAGATGTTATTCACAGTATGGCATTAAACTTAGCTAACTTTCAAAAACACACATAAGATAAAGAGTTGCCTCTTTACAGATTGGACCTGTAATTTGAGCTTTAAAGACAATCAGGTGGCAGATCAAAGTTACATAGTGCTTCTTTAAGAATATTTTGATTGTGACCATGGAACACACACACACCATGTAAAGGCAAGATAGGAAAGGTGTCTTGCACAAGGAGACAAGAGTATTCACTGGCACACCAAAGATCAGGTTTAGTTTAAATTCAATGAGTAAATGACGACAAGTGCAAAAGCACAGCTCTACAGAACAGAGCAGGAGCAGGAGCATGTGTCGACACTGGCCAAGCAATGTCGACACAGCAGCGGCCCACACACTGGGCATAAAGACACTACTCTGGCCTAATTATATTAGAGTTGATTCTAAGTGCAGGGTGCCCTCCCCTGCTCCTGTTGGATCTATGTGCAGGGTGCTGTCCTGTGCTCCTGCTGGACTTAAGTGCAGGGTGCCTTCCTCTGCTTTAGGGTGCTCTCCTCTGCTCGTGTTGCTCCTGAGTGCAGGGTGCCCTCCTCTACTCTTGGGTGCCCACTTCTGCTCCTGTTGCTCCTAAGTGCAGGGTGCCCTCCTCTACTCTTGGGTGCCCTCCTTTGCTCCTGTTGCTTCCTGAGTGCAGGGTGCTCTTCTCTGCTCCTCGCCGGCTGGGCGCTTGTTCGTGGTCTGCTGACTCTCTCGGATGACTGGAGAGACTAACGCCTGTAGGTGGCAACCATTCCTCATCGTGCCTGAGCGCGCGCACCAGCGTCCGCACGCGCAGACACGTGCACAGAGCAACTCACTTTAATGCTATTGATCCCTTATAATTAACGAGGACGGCTGATTGAACGGGCAGATGGACAGCGGGGCGAAGTGGGCAAAAGTGCTCCCCGGATGATACTACGCACACGAGAGCACGCCTACACGCGCGCGCACGAACACAAGAGCAGACGCGCGCACTCGCGCAGGACTGTGCGAGGAGACTTTGATTTGCTCGCTATTTAAGTCATGGACTGCGGAGCGCGGGGAAACCATTAAGAGCCGGTGGCCAAAAGAAGGAAAGGGAAAAAAGAGGCGCAAAAGCAGCACTGCTGCCTCCGGACACCGCGCGGACACTGTCAGAGCGGAATTATTCCTCAACAGCTTATGTAATCGATAGAGGACCGCTTTGGGGGAACTAGCAGCCCGCGGAGTGTGAGTTGGACATGCACGGTGCGTTTGGAGCAGCCCACGGCAGCAGCGCGGTTTGGTCCTGACGCGACGCGGTGGCCGCTGCGGCGATGTCTTGCGTTTGACGCCTCGCTCTCTCTTTTCCACGCCACGTTTGGACCCCTACCCACGGACACGCACGGATTTCTGTTCCATTTTTGGGGTCTGACGCCTCCTCGGTTCCGTTCGTTGGTTTGAGTGGGCCTATGCTGACTTGATCTCCTGGAGAACTCCTTTGGACGCCTTTCCATTTTTTTCATACGGATTTCGTGTCACGTCTTGGCGTCGTCGGTGCTTTTTCACTGAGGCTATTTGGGCTAATTGTGTTCGGAGCATCCCTGACTGGTGCTGCGCGGAGGAGAGAGAGCGGAAAGCGGAGAGGGGGGGTTGGGGAGGCGAGCACTGCAGCAGCCTCCGAGCCCCGCACATGGAGATTTGGGCTCGGGTCTCACCGCAGAGCTAGCTTCTGAACAGGCTGCCCTTTTTTCCTCTCACCAGTGGACACATTCGACAAAATGCGTAAGTACCCCGCAACATTTAGTCAGGTTTAACCCGTTGTGCGGCCGAGGGCTGCACTGTTCTATTTGAAAAGCTGTGATTCGCGCCCACTTCGGTCCGCCCCGCTCACACTCGCACACAGAGCTGGCACGTCCGAGGATCGGCTTTTACGCACAGATGGTGACAAATATACAGACAGCGGAGGTGAGTGCGTGCCGCCCGCCACAAACTGTAGCCTCTGGTCCGCTGCATGCGTGCCGGAGCGGTAGAGCCTGTTGCCAGTCAGCGCCACGGAAAGGCCTACGTCATACGGTCATTCAAATTCCGCTCAGGTACCGCGCAGCGTTTGCAGTAGAAGCAGCAGCAGCGAGCGAAGAACGCGGTGGAGGAGCGGAGGGCCAGGTGGGCAGGGGCCGTATGTGGGGGCTGGTGAGTGGGTCGGTGGATATATAGGCCACGGTCAGCGCTTCGGGTCGGGTTCGGTTGACACGGTGTTCGGGAGCAGGTTACATTCTTGAGCGTTGGACCGTGTGTCTGCAACTAGTGCGTCTCGGAGAGGAGAGAGAGACAGAGGAGAGGGTCTGGAAGCAACAAGCCTGCACTGGGGCTCCATACAAAGTAGATGCATGATATCTGTTTAACTTAAAAGCGCACTGTGTTACTTTTCTGGTACGTGGTCCGGATTCTGCTTGAAGCTTCCTTCTGTTGCTTGTATAGAATGTTCCACAGTATGCCATAAAACATATTCGTATTTCAGTGCTCGTTTTTGTTGCTCAAAAATATATTTATCTCTCTACAGATCTAACTTGGTCTCCAGATGGATATGTTTAATGCCATACTGTGGAGCATTCCAGCATAGCAGTGGCAAAATGGCACGATCCCGGCTCTGATATTGTGGTAGTGTCCATGGGCAAGACGTTTCCTGAACCTTTCCTGAGTGATTGGTGGTGGCTGGAGAGGCCATTGGCAAAAACTGGCAGCTAAAAATGGCAAATCTTCTCCGGATGTTGAGAAAGAACATTGTTGTCTTATATCGAAGAAGTTTGAAATGCATGAAATGTGATCATATCTGGATGGCTTCGAGGTAGAACAGTGAGTATGGTCAGAAGGTTGCTGAGGCCTAGAGAAGACCAAAGAGGAGATGGATGGATGGATGTAGTGGAAGAGGGCAGAATAGATGGTGTGACAAAGGAGGAGAGGGTTGGGAGCAGATGATTTACTCCTCAGATCACCTCAGATGGAACTCCTCCTCCAAGAAGTTTGAAATGCACACGATCATATTTGGATGGCTTCGAGGTATGACAGTGATACGGTTAGAAGGTTGCCGAGGCCTAGAGAAGACTAAAGAGGAGAAGGATGGATGTAGTGAAAGAAGACAGGAATGTGAGAGACACGGAGAGGGTTGGAAGCAGATGATTTACTCCTCAGATCACCTCAGATGGAACTCCTCCTCCAAGAAGTTTGAAATGCACGCGATCATGTTTGGATGGCTTCGAGGTAGAACAGTGAATAGTTAAAAGGTTGATGAGGCCTAGAGAAGACCAAATAGATGTATGGATGTAGAGGAAGAGAGCAGGAATAAATGGTGTGAGAGAGAAGAAGGTTGGGAGCAGATGATTTACTCCTCAGATCACCTCAGATGGAACTCCTTCTCCAAGAAGTTTGAAATGCACGCGATCATATTTGGATGGCTTCGAGGTAGAACAGTGATTAGTTAGAACGTTGCTGAGGCCTAGAGAAGACCAAAGAGGAGATGGATGGATGTAGTGGAAGAGGGCAGGAATAGATGTTGTGAGAAGGAAGGAGATGGTTTGGAGCAGATGATTCAGTGTTGTTAGATGGAACCATAAAAAGAATGTAAGAAAGAAGAAAAGTCTAAAATTGTGTGTTGAAAGTGATGAAGCTTTAGGAGTTCATCAGAGCTCCCATATTACACAAAACTGACTGTTGTGAGTGTCAAGAGATGTTATAATGTTCTTACCTTGTCAAAACATAATTGGAATTGTGTGATTTTTTTATGTTTTTCCACAAATGTTTGAGCAATCCAGCATTATTACTCTGTCTACATCTCCACTTTATGATGTCATGAAGCGGTAGTTTTCAAGTTAGCAGCCTTTTTTTTTACTTTTAGTTCAGTAAACATTGATAATTCCAGGTCTGAAATGTTGCTGGTTCAGTTCCAATTCAGAACCCGCGCCATGCTGTGTGTACTGCTGTTGTGTCCTTGAGCAAAACACATAAATGCACAAAGCATTCGTGGGTAAATGAGGTCACGGTTGGTAGGTGGAATTGCTGGAGCAGATTCTGGAGCTGAGTGTTTGTAGGGATGCACCAATATGATACTCGTGTTGAATATTGGCACAGATACTGAAAAATTAATTACATCGGATATTGGTTCTGTGATATCGGTTGAGTCGATCCTGGTTGGGTCTTTAAATAGATGTATTAAGACTATTTACAGGCTGATTTTGGACTAAATAAGTGTAAATAAGAGCAATTTTATGTGCCTACACTGGTATTGATTAATATTGGGTATAAGCAGATTCTTCAAATCAAAGTATCGATATCGGAAGTGAAAAACTGGATCGGTGCATCCCTAATTGGCAGCCTTGCCTCCATCGTAGCACAGGGCAGATGTGGCAGATGAGTGAAAGATAAAATTACTAATTACCATTTATATTTTAATTCATAATTAATAAAAAAAAAAAAAGCAAAAACAGGATAAACACTATTTGAGCGATAGATACAAAATCAATATTTGCAAGACAACTGGCACATCAGACACAAGGAGATGGGTGGGAGTGGGTGGTGGGGGGTTGCAGTACTTTATATTTAGAGTAATTATAAATGTAAAATATTACTAGTATACATGTAAAATAAATGGGACTGGTAAACATAATCAGCATTAGAAATCTCTACATGCACATCCACATCCATGTTCGGGGCGTTTTTAGAATAATTTTTATGAGTATGATTTACTGTTAAATTAAAGCATCATTTTATATATTTCATTTCATATTTCATTCTTGTACACATTGAAATTCTATCATTTGTCAGTTTTAATAAGTTTAAACTGTGCAAAAAAGGTGAGAACTGAGAGAAACTGAGAATGGATTATTCAATTTGTTTTTCTTTTTTTCTTACAGAAATGATAGAAAATATTTTCACATACCACACAGTCCTATAGATGCAATACATTCTAATAACCTCATACTTGTAACTGTACACATGATTGAGACATACATACTGTACATACAACACAGACCATCTAAAAAAAATCATGAAAAAGATCAATATTCCCCCATTCCCAGATTTAGACTTAGACAAACTCTACTGATCCACAAGGGAAATTATTTGGACACAGTAGCTCACACACTGCAATATATTAAAATAACAAAGAGCGAAAATATAAATGGTAATAATAAATTCTAAATAAGTAGTAAAATTAGCAGGAGACTGGTGTCCAAAGTCAAACCCATATACACAGTCTCATGACATGCAGAGTTAAGCCTTCAAGCCCCCATTTCCCCAAACTCTGATGTTCACGGCCCACAGACAATGAAAATGAGTAATTACTTAAGCTTAATTTATTCCTTTTCACTCAGTGTGGGAGAAGATCTGTGATGCGATATGATGAAATAGTTATAACAAATGCAAATGAGCTGACTAAAATGTAGTAAATGGAGTAGAATCATAGCAGTAAATAAAATGTGGAAGACATAAAACTGGGTAGCATTTATTCTTGCAAAAAATACTTAAAAGTGCACTATGTAACATTTCGGTTGAGAATTTCCATGCTTGTTTCCATGGATATGTCATTTCTCTGCCTGGAATGTTCCACAGTATGAAATTAAACAGCTCTAAGTCACTTTTTTTTTAAATTACAGATGGTTTTATAGCTCAAAAATACCAAGAAAAACAAGCATTCTGATTCTGTGAGTGGGTTTGTCTCTCCACATATCTGACCTGTAACTTGGTTTGGTTTGGTCTCCATAAAGATAGAAAGATTTAATACCTTACCGTGAAATATTCCAGACAAAGCAATAACATCTCCACGGAAAGAAACATTTGACAGACCCTCCACTGAAAAAGTTACACAATACACATTTAACTTTTAATTGAAATGTCACGTCAGAATGATAGAGACATCTCTGAAACTCCACCAGTATCCCACAGTATTCACACAGTAACCCGTGAAGGAAGTACTCCAGCCCAAAGCAACTCTTAATCAGAGCGCCAGGCTGCTGCTGTACTTATTTAATCACAAAGTTTTAATCAAAATGAATGAAAAGAGGTTCCAGGCGAGACAAGATGGTTCTCAGAGTTAGGTTTCAGTCTGAGTGTGTTGCTATGTGTCAATGATAACAGGTCTGAAGGAGCTGTATATTTCACCCATGGATATGTTCATGACCTCAAAATCCTTCTGCTATACTTGGTAAGCTATTGTTAAAGGCGTATGATGTAACTTTTTGGTTGGGGGTCCGTCACCTGCTTGTTTTTATGGATATGTCGTTCTAGCTTGATTCATCAGTCGGTTTCACTTCGTGGAAACTGTCTGACCTCACAGCATTAGGATTCGTTCGCGCGACGGTAGGCTGGTACTTTTTTTAAATTTAACCAATCTCTGCGATTTGTTTGTAATGTATGTAATGCGCCAAATTCCATAAGAAGAAGGGCAATAACGTCTTTCCCCTTGATAAAATTCACCAAACATTCTCCTTGTTCCGGCTTTAAATCCTCGATCTCGGGAATCGTTGCCAACAGGGAATATATGTCTTCATCTACATCCATCTCGACCGTTTTGTTTACTGTTGTGCTGTACCACAAAAGGGACCCAGACAGGCGCGACGAGTTTGATGTCATGGCTTCACAGCTCTTCACTGATTGTCCTGGTGTGTGTTCTAGTGTATTCCGATTCCTGACCTAGTCGCTGGAGAGAAATGAAATTGAGCAGAGGCATTAGGTGGTGCCAGCCTGGCTAATGTAATTCCACAGTATGGCACTAAAAAAGCTCTACTTTACATTTATTCAATTACAGAAAATACAGCACATAGAAAAACAGGCATTGTGACTGTGAGCGGGATTGCCTCTCCACAGATCTGAGCTGTAACTTGATCTAGTTTTGCGTGATGATGGACCTCCACCAGAAAAGCTACACAATGAGGCTTTAATAAATCTGTTACTTAGATAATCAATGCATTTTTTGTCTTAGTTTACTCTCCAGACCGTGCTGCATCTGTAGGTGAAGCAAACAAACAAAACATGCAACAAAACAGCAAACTTGGTTGATATTAAAAATCTGAAAATGTCTTTATTTATTTTAAAATTATGCTAATAGGCTAATAGTATTTTTATTTTATTATTATTTTTTATTATTAATTTATTAATTTAATTTTTGGTTCTACTTTTTTTAATTTGAACTGTCCCTGGTAAATTAACAAAATATAGAACAGTAATGATTAAGAAAGTAACAATATCGAAATCTCTCAATACGTTATTTTCACGATTTGCATCTTACGGTACTATATTTATTGCAATATTTCGTGTAGGCTAACAAAAGTGTTAATATGCTGCTTTTCAGTCATAATGCAAACAATTAAGATGTAATGATTTAATTGTGTAGATTCAACTGAAACAGCAAAGGATCATGATATATGTAGTTCTCTTTGTTTTTTTTAGCTGTTTGCTGCACCATAATAATACATTTAAGCAGAGAAACTTGCAGTTATATATATTATGATAGCAAATTATATTATTGTGAGACTTCTGACGTTACGGTATCACAGTATTCCTATTACTGTTATTGTTACATCTCTAGTAATGATTGTACAATACGTTATAGAAACAAGTGACTTTCTATCCCTTCACAGAGTCTAGTTTGGCCCTCTTATGACCCCTGTGGGACCCCCGAGAATGCCCCATGTTGGTAATGACTGCTGTATAGGGCCAGTAATTCATCTCACCGCTTGTTTTAAAGCCCTCAGGAGTGGTTCTTCTAGACCTGTAGCCGGAGGTGTACAGGAGCTGTCCACCCCAGTGTGGTGCTGAATCTGCCCTATTCTAAGGAGGAGCCAGTTACACTTAGTCTGTGTAAGACTGTAAAACATTTTCTCTAAGCCTGTCATGAGAACAAATTTTGAAATGTGACGTAGTGCTCAAAGGGCCCATTACACTATTCTCTGATCTATGTTTTAATGTTGTTTTCTCCTCACAAACCTTCCTGGAGTTGTGTTTTGTTTCATTCAGACATGTTTAACACACAAATCCTACTTATTTAAGATGACTTCTGTTCTACTTTGTGATTTCATGTTATAAATGAAGTGCTCCACCATGTTTTTAAACTCCATACACCTTCACTAGAATCATTTGGATAGTTTCAGACCTGGAATTACCAACATACTAACAAACAAAAGGTAAAAAGGTTGCTGTTAAATTAAAAACGACCACTTCATGACATCACAAGGTCGAACTGAACATTTTGAGCTTTGGAAACGTACACAGACTCAAACAGGATTACTCAAACATGTGGGAATGAAACAAAACACAATGACCTTTAAGTAAATATAGACGATAAACATAAAAAAAAAAAAAAGCGCTGCAAAAAATAAATGAGAGAATGCAGCAGTTAATTAGTATCTATGAGTCATACCAGTTTATAATTCAGCCCTCTACAGCTCAAATCTTATCATAATACAGAAAAATAAAAAAAATGTCCTGTAAGTACAAAGTAAAAATACCAATGATAATTACCGATCGCCAAAAAATGGTTCCATCTGTCATGTATTGAACAATAAGTCAATATAGTTATTATCGTGACAGTCTCGTTCCCCACCCCCACACCTTTATAACTACAGCTTTTTCTCAACTGAAACTCACTTGTAGGATTCCACAACTGGTTTGTCTCGATGGAGATGTTAATGCTTTGGTTTAGTCCACAGTATGGCATTAAATGAATCTATCTTGTGTTATTTATTGCTCAGAAATATCTTAAAAACATTCATTCTTACTGTGAGCGTGGATGCCGTCTCCGCAAATCTAACCTGTAATTCGGCCTGCGCATTTCCATGGAGCTTTGTAAGTTTATGGCAATACTGTGGAACATTCTTGGCACATCTCCATGGAGACAAGCAGGTGACAGACCCTCCACCGGACAAGTACATGGTGCTCCTTTCAGGGTATCAGTGAATAGAATAAAGGATCTTCCTGTTTCTGGACACATATGACTTTATAAGTAATCTAACTTACATTTACTTATTTACTTGATTCATTTTGTTTTGAGTAGTTTTCAAAGGTCATAGTCATATATTTCGCAGTACTAAAAGTGATTTCACCATTTGTGTTCCTTTCACCGATCCTTCACATACTGTAGTTTTTCTCATTTTTGCGTATTTATTTTTTTGTCCTTCCAATTACAAGTACATTAACTTCGAATTATAAATCATGTGACGTCCAGGCTGACACTTAAAATTACTCTTACTTAAATAGTTGCTACCCTAATACTTTTTAGCCTTAGACCACTACTTTGTTACTACATGAGTACTACTAATTATATTTTTTGGCTACCACCTTCAAATACCAATATCTAACATGCTCACCCTCTTGTGCTTATTTAAAGGTGCATTGCGAAACTTTTCTGGTGGATGGTCTGTCACCTGCTGGAATAGAAATATGGATATTTCCTTGCTCTGCTTTGAAAGTCCCACAGTATAACATTACATTCTACCTTACATTTAAGCCCCATCCACACTAGTATGTATTTGAGTCGTTTTCATTGCGGATGCAGTGTTCGTCCACACTAATCCGATTGAAAATGGCTCCAGAGACGGAACGATTTGGTGCCCACGAGTATGGATCTGAAAAAGCTGATACGCTGATGTAGGTCTATGCGCTGTGAAGTAATTCACCACCAAAACACTAAGAGGCTAGAATATATATCCATTCATATACACGGTCTATGCGTATGACGTGCAGACGTATAATCTCTGAAAAGTTTAACATGAACCATCTCCAACGCGATAGAAGCACAGAACAGACTCACCATCAGCAGAACACCCCTCTGTCACAGAAAGAACACATATAATCCATTGAATCGTGTCCTTTAGTCCGACAGAAGATTAACCGCATCAGTGCACAACAACAAGCTGTTTTTTGAGTACTTCATGCAAATTAGCCACATGGTTTTAAGGTTTACAACATGTCTGGATGCAAATTCGCGTTTCCGATACTGTGATTCGTTTCATTGTAAACATAGCCTTATTCAATTGCTGGGTTTCAGTTGACACTACAACATTCTATAGGCCAATAATATTTAATACACATGGCGGGCAAGTAAAATGCATATTGCTAAAATTCTGATTTGTTTTTTAAGTGAAATTTATGACTTAACCTTTTGTATATTTCTTGGCATAGCACAATGTAATCAATAGGGAAATCTGGCTCTTGCCCCCGATCTGGGAGTATAGCATCATCACATTCTAGAATCTGAAAAACACCAATTACAGATGGTTTTATAGCTTGAAAAAAAAAAAAGAAAAGAAAAAAGAAAAACAGGCATTCTGACTGTGAGTGAGTTCACCTCTCCACGGATATGGCCTGTAACTTGGTCTGGTTTGGTCTCCATGAAGATAGAAAGGTTTAATTTAATACCTCACCGTTGTGAAACATTCCAGACAAAGCAAAAAGCATCTGACAAATCCTCCACCAAAAAAATTACACAATGCAGCTTTAATCGCCTCCATCGACGTTACCCCAACTTGTAGCGCTAAAATGCTAACTTGCTAACATGCTAACACGCTGAAACGTTCCTTGCGGACTCTCCGGGGTTGCACGAGTTGAGGCAGATTGTGCTCACACAGTGGTAAAATCTATTAGCATGAGCAGGTTTAGCACACAGCAGTTAGCGCGCCGCAGCAGTGCTAATGGCTCAGAGCTGGGGGGAGGACGGGGAGGAGCACACCTGTCTCACATTATCACACTCCCCCTCTTTTCCAAACCACGGAAACACACACGACTACCAACGGGACACTTTCTACATTCCAGTTGCAGGTGCGCGGTGTATGATTTCTGGTGGACGGTCCGTCATCTGCTTGTCTTCATCAAGATGTTCCACAGTATGGCCTTAAAGACAAATATGTGACACTACCTGGTCAAGTTACAGGTCAGATCTGTGGAGAGGGAGCACACTCATACTACAAATGGTAAATGGTCACATCTATATATAGCACATTTCCACCTTCAAGGCACTCGAAACGCTTTACACCAAGGAACTACTCACACATTTACACACACATTCACACACCAGTGTACACACTTCTCAGAAATTGTAAATTTTAAGTCAGGGTGAAGCTGCAGATTAGTGATAGTGACTCTACTTCCTGTGTACTTTATTACCAATCTTCTGTGCATTAAAAATTATGTATCTGAAGTACTGCATCACATTTCACAAATAATAATAACACAGTTTTGACTTGTATCTAAATTAGAAGTGCAAAGCTCTGATCTTTTGAACACTTTAGAGTCTCAAAGCGAGTGGTTTTACTGTAGACAGGAAACAGCAGATGCGATCGCACTCACAGCCTTATAACCTGTGGTCTGCAGACATATCCTGCTGCAGTCTTTGCGATCAGAGATTTAAAATCTCAGAAGATTCTCCTTGTATCTGTGGCGTACGCTTTTTGTTGCACGTTTAGAAATCACTTAAGACTGAAAAATCCTGTATCGTGTAAGGCGGAAGTAGAAGCTTGTGCTCCTATAAACACGTGATACAAATCAAATCATGCACATCTTGTTATTCTAATGGAAGTTGGCCCTTTTGTGTTATGTTTGTGCTCATTATCTCCCCGTGAATACTGTAGTGCTCCAATCACTCGTTAATGCTTTTGTCCAGTCATAACTGTCATGTGCTTATAAATTTGTAAATGTCAGAAGTATCGAAAAGCAGACACTAATCAATTCTACAACTGGTATTGGACTATATACTCATTTTAACAAATACAGACACTAAAAATGTCACAGTCACAGGACAAAAATGAACCTTTACTGAATAGTCTTAGAATGATCTTGTAACAGAAGTATAAGAGCACATAGTATAGACTAGTATACGCCAATGGAACCTACCTGGACCATTGAAGGATTACACAGATATAAGACCAGCTGGAAATATAAAGAAAAGTATGAAGATTTAATGTTGAAAATCACATTTAGTTGTCTTAAAGAGTGTTTTTTTTTTTTTTTTCATCATGGTATCAGAATCAGTATTGTGTACGGAGGCTATTCTTTACTATCAAAATCGAGTTTATTATGGTCCATTATGGTCCATTTTGGTCACAGATGGGCACGAAACTGGATCACCATGAATTAGGAAAGTGTGAGTGCTCTAAAATTGTGAATTTAAAAAAAAAAATCTCCATTGTTCTATTTGTATATCAGCACCAATATATATTGTTCAACTTACTGTATGTATTACAGGCCTATATGGGGAGTGTAAAATCGCAAACTGAAATTGCAGTTTGAGATGGCACAATTATCAAATCATGAAGGCTACGATTTCAGTTAATAGAAAGTCCTCTGCAAAGAACTAAATATTCAACATTTATTGCAAATCTGTCTCAGTGAAAAAAATCCAATTCAAAGACTGCAGTTGCCTTGTTTTTTCCTCGAGCCTGCATTATTATAAATGTTGTGTGGAAGCTTCTCGGTGTAGTTTGTGCCCTGGATTCCTCTGCTCTGACAGTGGAGTGGGTCTGTAGTTGAATTCCTCAGAGGGACAGAAGAACAGGCTGGAGGAGCTGTGTTCTGCCCCCTCAGCTTTTCTCTGCTTATGTCACCATTCACACGATCTCATTAGACTTTAGGAACATCTCCAGGCTACTGTTTGTGTATGCAGGTGTTTTCTTGTTTGTATCATCTTTTTCTACCTCTGCACTGCAATTTTGCTCATTGTAAACAGGATTATTGATTAAAAAAAAAAAAAAAGTCGTATTATATTAAAGAGGATGTATCTGTGGGGTATTAATACATGCATCCTGAATTTCAACTTTGATGGCACTCCACATAAAAAATGTTCACTGCAAACTGCAAACAGCCAGTGGTTACATTTTTCATCCTTCCTGTGTATCAATACTGCCCATCGCCTTCGCCTTTTGTTATTTTTCTAATCCATTGGGAAGGGAAACAGTTTGAACGGAGGTTTGCAGTCACACAGATCAGATTCCCTTTTGCAATTATGGAGTTCACAAACTTCTGAAGCCCATTCCTCGAGCCGTTTTCCGCTGTTAGAACATCCAACAACCACACAATTACAATGTCCGAATCCCATAACTCAAATATGACAATATCAGATCCTTAAACAAAAGTTATATGGTTCAAAAGACTTGAAAAGATCAGCTTTGACAATAGACACATCCCACTGGGAAATCAAACATGGTGGTTTGATGCTCACTTTTTTGAAGGATCCTTCCCGTTATGCATTGAGTGATGACCGGAAGTCTGAAATTTGGGATGCATGTATTGCTAACACATAACATATCTAGGATTTTGTGTTACCTTTTATTATTTTGAAAACGCTATATCAACTGGAAACTTGTTTAAAAAGGTTTGTCTTTCACTCTGTGAATCTCCTCTCCCCATGCTCCCTGCTCTAAGTCACTCCCCATTCAGAGCGCTATCACAACACAATCTGCGTGAATTTCATGTAAATTAATGAAACTATCGCATATCGCATTCGGTTTGTGAAATTGTGGTGCATTGTTTTGTATGCTGCTTTTGTATATTTATGGAGAAATGTTGCGTGGGAGTTTGCACGCTGAGCATTGAACAAAATCTTACAGCTAACAGTAAGGAGGGTTTGAATAGGGCTAAAGAGAGATTACTAAATTACTCAAACATGCATGGATGATGTCTAAAACCTCTTCGGGCATGTTTTCGATGAGGGAATGTTATAACATGGTAGAAAGCTCCAAAAGGTCGATGTTGCATAATACCCTGTGTTTAATGACAGAAACGTTTCTATTGAGGTCTGGTTCAAACCTGGGGTATTGATTTTTGCCTGCCCTCTAACCCTACATCACCCTGAGGTCCACACACACAATATCATTATGTTTACATGCACACAGAACATCAAGTGTGCTAAACAAACACATTCAAGGCATCAGGCATCTACAAGTAAGTCAAAGAATCAAATGTACGTGCGAACTGGGAGCTACGAGACTCTGCATTGAGCTATTTAGTATTAGCAGTGAAACTTTGCAGATATAATGGAGGAGAAGAACGCTATCATAATGTTATAATGCTGTTTCCTCAACAAAAACATACCTAAAGTTGTGTTTGGTTTCATCCACACATGTTTAATACACAAACCCTGCATATTTAGGCAGAACAGAAAATACTCCATTCCACCTTGTGATGTCATGTGCAGTGCTGGGAAGGTGACTTTTAAAATGTATTCCCCTACAGATTACAAATTACATACACCACAATGTAGTTTGTAACGTAATCCATTAAATTACTTAAATACTTAATCTGAATACTTTGGATTACATGATTTTCTGTAGAGTAGCAAAGACTTGGATATTGTCACATAAGATGTTTTGTCTGCATAAAGACAATAAAAAGTCCAGTCTTTCCTTAACCATATTAAAAATATTATTGATAGAAGAGGAGGAGACACAGTCCGCGCAGCATGGTTTAGTTAAATCCTGTTTTAGTCCTGTTTAGTCTCGGTTTAGATCTAGTGTAGACCTGGTTTAGATCTAGTTTAGACCTGGTTTTAGTCCTGGTTTAGATCTGGTTTAGACCTAGTTTTAGTCCTGGTTTAGATCTGGTTTAGACCTGGTTTTAGTCCTGGTTTAGATCTGGTTTAGACCTGGTTTTAGCACTGGTTTAGATCTAGTTTATACCTGGTTTTAGTCCTGGTTTAGATCTGTTTTAGACCTGGTTTTAGCCCTGGTTTAGATCTAGTTTATACCTGGTTTAGACCTGGTTTAGATCTAGTTTAGACCTGGTTTTAGCCCCAGTTTAGATCTAGTTTATGACTGGTTTAGATCTAGTTTAGACCTGGTCTTAGCCCCAGTTTAAATCTAGTTTAGACCTGGTTTAGTCCTGGTTTAGACCTGGTTTTAGTCCTGGTTTAGACCTGGGTTCAGTGCTGGTTCAATTCTGATTTAGTCCTAGTTTAGACTTGGTTTTAGTCCTGGTTTAGTGGTCTTGTGGTATATCGAAAGTGATCCACTATGTTTTTTAAACTCCATACACCTTCATTAGAATAATTTCTGCCCTGGAATTGCCGATCTCTACTGAATTTAAGGTAAAAACAACAGCTGTTAACCTGAAAACTACCACTACATGACATCACAAGGAGCAAAGGAGCATTTTCAGCTTTGGAGATGTATAGACTAATAATAAAATTAGTCAAAAATGTGTGAATGAACCAAACCTTTAACCTTATTTGTGGCAGACATAGTTACGCAACATCTCTTTTACATTGAGCATTTGATTTCCAGACATACTAATACATTACTAATTTATTTCCTCACATCAGCACAAATAAACTCATTAAAGCTTCAATAGTTTCAGCATTCCAGCTTTTTTCTGGTTGATGTTACACTACTGCATGTTATAACTTTGCTTGGGTTAGCGTTACCAGGAATGTTCCAAAGCATGACATTAAACTTCAAATATTTACTCAATTACATGTGTTTGTATTGCTTGAAAAACATACATTCATACTTTAGGTCGGGCTTGCCTCACCACAGATCTTACGAAGTGACTTGGCCTGGTGGCATTGCCTGCTTGTCTCCATGGAGATAGAAAAGTTGAATGCCAGACTGTGGAACATTCACTTCAAGTTTATTTATATAGCACATTTAATCAACTTCAGCTGACCAAAGTACTTCACATAAAAGTCAACAAAAACAACAGAAACAGTTACAGCATTCATTATATTTAGGGAAAGCAATATTACTCATCAGGAGACAAGCAGTTGGATGACATTCTACTAGAAAAGTTACGCAATGCACCTTTAACTTAGAGTGCCGAAACAAAACAGCACGTGCAGTTGAACACCTCGCCCTGTCTCCTCCTAATGTAAATCGGCCTGTGCATTTTGAAAAAGAGGTTTAAATTAGATTAGGCTAGTTAACCAGTTAAATGGTTAACTATGGAAGTGATAGAGATGTAACAATAACCTAAATATTGTCATATCGTATCGTCAATTTCTTACAATAATATCATGAACCATCACAATATATTGAATTGCAAGTCTCTTTGCTTAAATTAAAACTTATGGTGCAGCAATAACTAAAAAAAAAAAAAAAAAAAGAGGGAACTACATAGACCATGATCCTTTGCCTTTCAGTGCAGACTACAAGAAGAAATAACTATTCTAAGCACTTTTAAGTCTTAGTTCTTTGGATTAAGTCTTGTCATATTCACAGTTTTATCCACAAAATATCGCAAAAAATATCATACCGTGAGATGTATATCGTGAAAATATTGTACTGAGAGATTTGGAAAGTGTTACCTCGTGAGCCTCCCCACCATATCGTGACCTTTTCCCACGATATTGCAATAAATATCGTACTGTGAGGTTCATACCGTGACGATATCGTATCGTGAGACTTTGATATTGTTATCCCATTTTCTGCCTCTCAGTAAGGAAGTTGTGGGTTAGACTCCCTCTGTTACTGTGGCAGAGTGGTTATTAGAGATAAATTGATATATCAGTTGGCCGATATATCAGGCTGTTATTTGGATCGGTTATCGGCTTTAAGTATTCAGCGCAGGCCAGTGTTTTGTTTCGGTCGATCTGCTGCCTAAAAAAATACACACAAAGCTGTATTTGAACATTTAGTGCAAAGAAATAACCGCACAAAACATAATTACACAGTTCTACTATAGTGAGTTTGTAGATGAGTTTGTAGTAAATTTAATAAAAGAATTTCGGCGCAAAAAATAATCGGCAAAGCTTATCGGCAATCAGTTCCATCGAATTCTGAACAGTCAGTATCAGTCGTGAAAAAAAAAATGAAAAAAAAGACACGTATCGATCGATCTCTAGCGCTTATCCTGCTTCTTTTCTCTAAGTAAGGAGGTTGTGGGTTAGACTCCCCGCGTGTTACTGTGGCAGAGTGGTTATCCCATCTCTAACCTCTCACTTCCTGACAAACTCCAGCTGGCTTTGATGAGTGAGCCTTTGACACAATTCGATTCATTTCGGGTTGAAATCTCGACAGCCTAAATGCGTGATACATGTTATTTATCAGAATAAGCTCAATCACCGGCTGATGATGGACGCCGCGTCAGAAGAGAAAAATACGCTGTCAATCAAACGCCCCAAAAATATGAATTGGAACATTTTCTCAGAATCACTGTTTCGACTGACAGATGTTTGGCTCAGCTCATGTCGGGTGGATGAAAAACACCAGATGACATACTTTCTACATTTTTTGTCTTGCAGTGGACCTTAAATGACATATTGTACTTATATTCTGTATAGTTTTATTGAACAACAGCCGGGGATCATTATGTTATTTTGTATATTTTAAATTGAAATATGTATCTCTTCTCTCAAACAGAAAACACTCTGTTCCACCTTGTGATGATATGAGGTAATACAGAAAGTGCTCCACTGTGGTTTTAAACTCCACACACCACTGCACATATTCCCCAGAATCATTTGGATGATTTCAGGCCTGGAATTGAAAATCTCTACTGAACAAAAGGTAAAAAGGTAGCTGCTAACTATACTGCTTCATGACATCACAAGGTTAAACAGAGCATTTTGAACTTTGAAGATTTAGCCAGACAAATAATAAAGGGTTACTCAAACTAGGGCTGCTCGATTATGGATATATACGATTATCATATATTACAATCACGATTATTTCTTTTGTTACACGATGCATTTATTCTGCAGTTCTCTCTCTCAAAAAAAAACAACCCAAAAACACTTTGTTATTGATAATTTACACAAAATTTTCAAGTTGAAAATAAATATAGGTTCCAAACATGTACCTTAGGGCAGTTTTGCAATGTATAAAACAAACACACAGAAAATAATAAAATATACTTTGAACATGAAATAAGGCATAGAAAAACCTAAACTATATATCCAGCTGTTCTACAATCTCTATATTTAAAAAATAAAATAGATATACTTATTTATATAAATAAATAAATAAATAAATAAATAAACTGTTAAGTTTTAATCGTTTCAACTCGATTATATGAGTTTGTAAGTTGTTTGACACACAAATCGAAATTGCGATCAGCCTTTAATTAATCTCACAGTTTTAACTGAAACATGTGTGAATGAAACAAAGTACAACTCAGGGTATGCTTTTGACATGGGTTACAGCTCACAAGAGTCAATTTTGTATAATATAGATGGATTACTTTTTTATGAACACAGCGGACGAGGACGCAGCCTGAGTTTAGAAAGCACCGCTGTCTGTGCAGTTACCATGAAGTTGCAACACTAGCCAGCGCTTTTGTCAGCACTAAAACAGTTTATTAGCCTGATTCATCAGCCGGTTTCACTTCATAGAAAACGTCTGACCTCACGGCATTTGGTCGTGACATATGTAATGCACCGCTAACGGGGCTAACTGGTATATTAAGCTTTTCCCAAATCTCGTAGGAAGAAGGGCAATAACGTCTTTCCCCTTGATAAAATTCACCAAACATTCTCTTTGTTACAGCTTTAAATCCTTGATCTCGGGAACTGTAGCCAACACAGTGGCTCTTCACTGATTGGCTGTATTGCACTTCCAGGTTTTTGCGAACCGTCTAGTGTATTCAGCTTCCTGACCTAGGCACTAGGTGGCACCAACCTGGCTAACAGTGTTTCGCTGTGTGATGAAATAAGTTATGATGCTAAATGAACATTAGTGAGTGGAATATGTCTTAATAACCCGTGTGCGTTAAATGAAGTGGGTGCATAAATGACGAGAAGAAACATCTCAAACTTCAGTAGCCGGATATCCACTCATACTTGATCGATAAAACTAGCCCCGCTGCCAAGAGAGTCTGAAATCTACTGAAATCTGACAAGACACTGACACGATACCAGGCAGGACAGCGGATCTTTCTGCAGGAGACATGCACAGTAGAGTGTGAAGTGACATAGTCTGATAATCTCTCTATAGCACCTTTAAGAAACTAAAACAAAGTAAGTAGAGCTATGGCTGTGTGCTGGTTACGAGGGAAAAGGAAGCTAAAAGTTAACTCTAAAAAGTCAATTTTGCATAATAGGTCCGCATTACAGAAAATATATTGTGCTTTTATGCTAAATATAGTACCCCCATGGATCATTATTTATATTGCGTACGTTTTAAATCACAAAATTGATCTCAAACAATTAATAAAAGACATATGCCCGCTGACTTCCTTTGATTTACGCCTGCCCCTTTGCAATACATCCTCTTAAACATCATCACAACAAAGTGCTGCGTCAGACCTTTAGCCCGGCCAGCCAAAACCACAAGCTTTTACAATACTTCACAAAGACGTTTACAAAGACGTGTGGCTCTGGAACTGTATATGCTGTCTCCTCGATTTCAGATAAGCATTATTGACACGCGAATTAAAGGTGCATTGTGTAACTTTTATGGTTGAGGGTGCGTCAAATGCTTTTCGCCATGGAGATGTAATTGCTTCACAGTCTGTTGTATTATGTGTTTATCTTCGTGGACGCTGAACTAGGCCAAGCTCACGGTCAGGATGTCTGTTTTTGAAGGCATTTTTGAGTAATAAAACCGCCTGTAATTGAATAAATGTAAAGTAGAGCTGTTTAATGTCTTACTGTGGAACATTCCAGGCAGAGGAATGATATATGCATAGAAACACGCAGGTAATGAACCCCCAATCAAAAAGTTACATAGTGCAATTGGTCATTGATGAAACAGTGCAACAGTGTGGTTTTCTGCAGAATCAATAACAAAACAATAAACTATTAAGTATAAGGTTCTGAATGAATATCTGAGAAAAGATGTCTTGTCCATTTGAGAGACACATAACTATTAACTACATAGATGTTTTTGGAGTTTGAATATTTGACACACTCGGTCTGGTTCCAGAGCAGAACGTAGAAGGTAAGGCAGAGTCACAGATTTGTCTTTTTTTTATTAGTGCCACCTTGTGATATCATGTGGTAATACAGGAAGTGCTCCACTGTGTTTTTAAACTCCACACACCTTCACTAGAATCATACGGATGATTTCAGGTCTGGAACTGCCGATCTCTACTGAACTAAATGTTAAACTACTGCTTCATGACATCACGAGGTGGAATAGAACATTTTGAGTTTTGGAGATGTAGACAAACTAATAATAAAGTTTTACTTACACGTGTGAATGCAACAAAACACAACTCCGGGTCTGTTTTTGAGGATTGAACAGTATTCTACAATGGTTAATCTTGCTGGAGTAGTGAGCATGTATGGGGGTTAGATAAAACATGACTTTTTGGACCAGTGGTGTCTGAGTAAAAATGACTCAAACATTGATGAATTAGTCTAAAGAGCTATGAGAGGGTAAATGAGAAGGGAAACCAATTAGAACATGGTTAAAAGCTCTTAAAAGCACATTTTACATAATGTGCTTCTTTTAATGCGCACTAATGATTACCTCCCACTCTTGGTTACTCATTCAGAGTAGATGACAAAAATACATTAGCAATGTGAGTAATTTTACCTCCTGATTGAGAAATATGACATAATACTAGTTTTAGACCTACATCATCTTTAGCCTATTTTAAACCTATTTTTCTTCAAGTGTGGAGTGAATGAACAATGAACTGCAAAGCACTTTGGGCATCTTGAAAGGCGCTATGTAAATGCAATAATTAATTAATTAATTTCCTTTTCTTATACCTTTTTCTCAAACTGACACTGGCATAAAACTAACCATGTGATATTGCTGTCCTCTCACCAAGTCATATCACATTCACATTTATTTTAGTAAAATATGCTCTGTTTGCATTTTGCCCCAATTGTTGCGTCACAGATAAAACAAAATCTGGATGTCTTTTGTACTTTTTAAGCCCATAAACCATTAAATCTGTTTTCCAAATTTGGAGGTAGGTAAATGTAACGCCCGGTGTACACTGACTGCATGTGCGGTGTGGTTTGGGACATTAATATCGATTTCACCCAGCCACACTGACCTCTGCCTTCTGTCACACTGACCTCTGACCTTTGCCTCATGCCTCAATGTGGTGTGGGTGCAGGTGGGGCAAGGGCTTGCAGCAAGAACCGTCTCTGACATCAAGCTGACAAAATCACACGTGTAAAAAGCAGAAATCATATGCACAGAACTGACACATCTGGTGTATTTTCAAAATAAAATATCCCTGCACACTTCTGGTACTTCACAAATGTACTTAACTATTACAGCCATGCTGCTATTGTTTATCTTTAAGGTTTTTTATACATGCTAATCTATCACATGAACTCCTGACTAGAGCATGAATCCCTGCGAACAGCACATTTTCCACACTCTTGTTCAAGATCATTCTTAAACTATTCAGGAAAGGTTAATTTCTGTCCTGAGAATGTGATTATTTTTAGCCTAGATACCTCCTCATTAGTTTCATTACTAGTTTGTGTATTATCTGATTTTCAATACATCTGACAACCCTAGTCCTAGCTCTGTGTTTGAAAAAAGACAATCACTATCATTATCATTCCCAGACGCATACCCGCTCCAATCTAACACAGATATTAAACACCATGGCTAATCGCCCGCCTGTGCCCGCCTGACGCCTTTTTCAAATTTATCTCCTATAGCTCCTCACATTAACCCAGTCTTTATCAGCTGCCAGTTCATCCGGCCTGTCTTTGATGAGGGGATCATAGAGCTGTATAGATGTGAACTCACAAGGAACCACTGGCCGTGTAAGAATCAAAGCCCCCGGTCCGGTCGGTTATACACAGCGGCCACATTGGCCTGCCCATCTCCTGATTGGGTTAATTGCCGGAGATGAAAAGATGTTCCTGGAGCAGAGTCAGACAGAGCTGTGGAGAGTCGATTCCGATCCCAGACCATGGCAAGGTTCTAGTTTAATACTAGTTTAAGTATCAGTTAGTATGTGATTTTTGATACTTTGACAACCCTACTTGCAATTACTTCATACAATGTTTAATAATTTGAATTAACATGTAACCCAACACTCCATACAGCATATAAATACAGTCTTACTACTGTTCAAAAGTGTACAACAGGTTGCTTTACCTCAGTGGTTTGAAAAGATATTTGTAATATGCTTGCCATGGAATATGACAAGAAAGCTGTAGTAGTTATGCTTGGAAGAAGGCACAATTTAAAAAAATTAGGTGGAAAAAAAAAATTGAATAAAAAATATAATGAAAAACACAAATAGCCAAAGGCCTGTTTGAAAGTCTTTTGCATGATTTGAAGGTAGAATGTTTTGTTTAGCCTGCAATAATCCTGATAATCCCAACAAAACACTTTTCTAAATGTTCAGAACCTGCAATATATCCATCCATCTATTTTCTTCCGCTTATCTGGGGCCGGGTCGCAGGGGCAGCAGTCTAAGCAGGGATTCTCAGACTTCCTTCACCCCGGACACTATTTCCAGCTCCTCCGGGAGGACCCCAAGGTGTTTCCAGGCGAAGTCGAAAGACATAATACTTCCAAATTGAGAACTTTGACTTTTGGCTCAGCTCCCTCTTCACCACAACTGTCCGTTACAGTAACTACATCACTGCAGTTGCTGCACCGATCCTCCTGTCAATCTCACGCTGCATCCTCCCCTCACTCATGAACAAGACCTCGAGATATTTGAACTCCTCCACTTGAGGAAGGGACTCTCCACCCACCTTGAGAGAGCAAGCCACCTTTTTTCCGGTCAAGAACCATAGTCTTGGATTTGGAGGAGCTGATCTTCATCCCAGCTGCTTCACACTCGGCTGCAAACCGCAAACTGCCCCAGTGCACATTGCAGGCTCTGGTTTGATGAAGCCAACAGGACAACATCATCTGCAAACAGCAGAGATGAGATCCTGTGGTCCCCAAACCTGACCCCCTCTGGCCCCTGGCTACGCCTAGAAATTCTGTCCATAAATACAATGAACAGAAATAAATAAATAGTAAAAAATAAAGACTGTGGTACTTAGTATCTGTTATTACTTTTCTACAGCTTATCTTATAGTATTACAAAATGCCCTCCAAAAATGTACACACTAATTCTCAGGAAGATATCCCCAAGGCTTTGGCCCCAAAACACTGTTGAAACATTGTTGGACCTACTAACATTTGAAACTCTAACTTGATACTAAGAAATTTGCTCAATACTTGATACTGATTACAATACCTCAATGAAGAAGATAAAAATGCTCACTTTTTACTAACAGAATGTCATTTTCATACAAATTAATAGCACTTTATTTATTTTACTTTATTTATAGATTCGTTCTGACAAAACTCAAAATTATACTAAAACTGTTCAGGAAAGCTCAGATTTTCTCCTGTTATTGAGATTTTTTGCAATATTAAAAGAGCATCTAGTTTCAGTAATCGCTGTAGTATGGATTAGCTTCGATATTTTGGATACTGTGGTGTAGCGTCAAGAGATAAATGGTTAAAGACACTAAAAACATTCCATTAGAGTTTGTTTCTATAGCAATGATCAACAGTAAAATCACATATTCTTCTTGACATCCTCACCCACCTCTCTCCATTGTTCCTTCCCATGTAGACACAGGGCTTTTGTCTTCTATGTGCTCCATATGCGGCACTGTGACTGGTGCTTACAGGCTGCCTCCATGGCCCCATTTCATATTCATACGCCAAATGGTGCATGCTGTAATATTCATGGGCAAATTAGATGTTGAAAACAGCAGTGTGTCTGAGGAAGTCCCCAGCCCCAGAGCCAGACCATACATTCAGGCTTCTTCATTCAAGGGTTAGAGCGAACGCCCACCCAGAAGGTCAGTGGTTTGATCGCAGCTGTAACCCGTGAAAACTAGGGGCAGTATTAATATATAAACAATAATATACACTACCAGTCAAAAGTTTAAGAATGCGACACTTTTTCTACCTTTTTGACTTTTTATTGTTGACCAAAACATATTCTAAACTTTTGATTCATGAAAGTGTCCACCTTTGGCAGATATAACAGCTGAACACACTCGTGGCTCGTTCTTTTTACAATAGAAATCAAAAATTCTTGAGAAAGTTCTTCCCAAATCTGTTGCAGAAGTTCCCATAAATGTGTGGCACTTGTAGGTTGCTTGGTTTTCACTCTTCTGTCCAGTTCATCCCAAACCAGCTCGATGGGGTTTAAGTCTTGGAGACTGTGCTGGACACTCCATGTTTTGAAGCTCACCATCTTGTTCTTCTTTCTTGAGGTAGTTTTGGCAGAGCTTGGACTTGTGTTTTGTATTGTTTTCCTTTTTGTCTTTTTTTTTTTTTAACCTCTGGCTGTTCAGTACTTACCTTTGTACCATTTCAAGCTCTTCATTGGACTTGCACGACTTGATCTGCAATAAATAACTGGAAAATTAGGATATTCTAAAATCTTCTGCCCAGTAGGGTATACTTGGATTGTCAAACATATCGAAGATCAACTAATCAACACTTGTATCGAAATTAGATCCTCATTTGAGCAGGTACTGACTCAAAAAAAAGTCACATTCTCAGGACAGAAATGAACCTTTCCATAGCTTTAAAATGATTTTAAGCTGTATCAGAACATAGACTAGTATACACCCACCTACACCATCACCATACACCTGGAGGACTGAAGGATTGCTCAAATAGAAGACCACAAGGTAATATAAAAGAAAATACTATGATTGAATGTTGAAAATGACACCCTATCGACTAAATGAAGAGTGTTTGTTATTACCATTGTGGGATCAGAATCAGTATTGAGTATTGAGTGTATTCTTTGGTCTTGAAATCAAGTTTGAAATGTTAGTATCACTAATAAACAAATGATACAAATACATGGTTGTTGTTCAGCTGTATGTTTTGTACTATTGCCAAAATCAATATCTAACTTCCAGATCCTGTTTTTAAAGTTCACTAATTTAAATCAAATTTATGTTGCTTGATGAAACAAAAGTAAGTGTTTAACGGTTGTGGCCCACTATATTTTTGGTGCGATTTGTTTGGTGTAGATGTACGAATTGTACACATCAGAACGCTGTATTTCTTCCACACTTCTACACATGGTTATGCTTTTTAACAGGGCTCTGGTGTTACTCAAGTGTGGCATTTTTTATACTTCTTCCATTAGATTTTTTTCCTTGCTGGTGTCAGTCCTCTTGCCCACAGTCAATAACCTTTGTCGCACTCTTATTTGACATTGTCCAGTCTCCAGTGGCTGTGTTAGTTTGGCTGAATCACACTCTGTTCTTGTGTTTCTGGTCCAAAAATCAAAGTCTGGCTCTAGTCCAGGACTCCAGAGTGTGAGGTGGTGAGGAGGGCAGCACTGGCGGCAGGGGTGGCAGGGTGTCCCGGGACTGACAGGGGGTACAGGACATAACCTTATGGATCTGGTCTGTACCTGTGGGAATGTACTAAAGAAATCATGAAAAAGAAAATTTCATAAAACGGTTGCTTCAGATTTTCGTTTTTGTCCTTTGGTGTTTAAAGGTGCACTGCGCAACTTTTATGGTGGATAGTCTGCTACCGTCTTATCTCCGTGGAGATTATTGCTTTGCCTGGGATGTTCCATGGTATGACATTAGACATTTCCTTCTAGCATTTATTCATTAGTGTTGTCTCTTTTGCTCAAAAACTCTGAACTATAATCCAGGGCCTGTTTACACGCTTGCGGGTAAAAACAACAAAAAACATTTTATCGGAAGTGCCTTTCTTTTAGACAGCTTAAAAACGCAAAAATCTGAAACCACCCTCCAGAGTGGCCAAAATGCAAAACTCTGGTCAGATCTGCTTACATACGCGTTTATGTCACATATATACAGCACACAGAAACAAACATGTTGGATCATTTCCATGCGACAGACCTTCAAGCTGCTCTGGCCGCTCTAATAAACTTACAAGAGGCATCTCAACAAATGTACAGAATATGCAGAGATACTATTAGAGAACAGAGAAGGATCTGCAATCACCTCTGTCAAATTCTGGACGCACCAGTTCATGGCAAGCGAGCCAGACGGCAATGGACAAGACCTCGAGAACCAGTCGATGGTGGGACAACTTGGTGGAAGGAGTAGCTGATGAAAATGTGTGGCGTGAAATCATTTGTGTGTCCAAAGATGCCCTTGTTACAATACTGTACTTAAGTACAGTACTTAAATACTGAGCCACAAAACATACCGTAAAAAGCTAAAATGTATTGTATGGTAAGTCGTTATAGCAATGAGAGAAAGAGGTGCAAACTCAGCTGCCATTATGAGTACAAAGGTGGTTAGAACTAACAAAAGGCTTGTCTACAAAAGTCTGGTGTTATCAAGGCAAAATGAAAATGTTTGTATTGTTGTTACCAGAGGGATGCTGTCTAAACTGAGGACTTTACCAAAATGTGTCATTGTGCTTGTGTTAAATTATGTATTTATAGACTTGATTGCTGCTGTTTAAAATATATCATATGTAAGCCTGCTGTGATAATGACTTTATGACCGCACAATGACAAATGGAACAATTTGTTTTCAAGGTCAATGTTTATGGTGAATACTCTTTTTACTGAGCATCTTTTGTTCTTTTAATGTAGAGGGGTGAACAAATAACTTCTGTGACTCATTATACAGAGAAAACAACCACTAGGTGTAAGTGTTTCATTTTTAACAATACTGGACATGACGTTTTGACAAAATAATTTTGTTTTAGGATTGTTGTGTCAGTGGCATAAATTAAATCCAATGTAATTGTTTATATGTGTCTATATTTACTTTAGCAATATGTTATATTTTTAAAAATGTCTTATTGTGACAGGCCTGACAATATGCATTCTTATCCTAACAGGCTTCAGTTTGAAGCTACTAAACATATATATATATATATATATATATATATATATATATATATATATATATATATATATATATATATATATATATATATATATACACACTTTTTTTTTTCCCTGGAAACTCCACAGTGATCACCCTCAGTATTATTCATACAGCACGGTCAAGACAGAACAAACATGATCCAATCACATTTGTTTATCTCACTGATGCATGTGAAACAAAGGAGCTCATTGGTCACGCATCATTTTGAGCCAAATGACATTTCTTTCACCTCAGATTTACCAAGCTTAGTGCTTTGCTTATTGATTCTGCAGAACTGCACCATTTTTCAGTCACCTGTGGTATATATACTTTTTTCTTTTATTTTCCTTGAAAGCAGCCATATTTGTTTTGATACCAGAGGACAATGCATGTCCCTGACTGGATAATCCACCTGTCATTCTCAATTTGGGGAGATTCAGAGGTGACCAGGCTCATATTTTTGTAAAGTATCCATTCTGGATCCCGAGCAGATGTTTTACGACAAATGTATACATAGTACTGAAGTATAAAACACATAATCCTAGTTTTGAAGTAAAAGTTAAAAATAAAAAATAACATATCGTGGAACATTCGAGCTGTGTGAAAGCACACATGCTATATAAAAACTCACAAACAGTAGAATAATCAGAGCGTGTGCTCAGGGTTAGGCTAATGACCTCTGATTGTATTTAACCATCACACAGTGGGGCCACATGCACATTCCGGATTACCACTGCTCAATTTGCCTAATGCACTCTGTCCCTCGTCTGAGCACCAGCCTGGTTTAAACTGGGAAGGTGTGCTGGAGAAACAGGACATACCAGCATGCATCACAACATCACAGGACATCCCATAATACTGTATTTTTCTACTGTGAGCAGTTATGATTGTAACATCCTGTTCAGACAACTGTCAGAATAATCAAAATGTGTATTTTATAAGAGCGTTATTCTATTTTATTTTCATTGTTACAATGATCTATCCGGGGGCCCCGGATACAACTTAACATGTTCAAATTAAATTTACCATATACTGTTAACAACTGTAATGCCTATTTACCTAATTACAAAAACATTGGACATGATGTTCCATTTATTAATGTTAGAACTTGGTGCTTTGTTTCTCAAGGTGATTATCCAATAGGAAAGAAGAATGAGCCTCACATGAGTCTCTCATTTGTGTTGAATGTTTTATTGTTGAAATCCAGTTGGTGTAAACCTAAAATGCCTCTCTCTGATCTGAATGGTCACTACCTAAACCCCAGCCCCTGCAGCCAATCATGAATCAGTGAGTTACAGGCTATACATATTAAAAAAAAACAAAAAAAAAAAAACTTCAAGTGCATAGGCTACTTATAGTTTAACTTTAAACTTCTGATAACTATTAATTCTGCTGGATGGCTGAACAACTACCAAAAAATAAATAAAAAAATCCTCTGCACAATAGCACACACAACAGTGACTATAGGAGCGTGGGTGTTTATGGAAGTAGCATTTGGTGCACCTCACTAATGGAGTCATGGACATTTTAGATCTGAAAGAGGCACTGGAATAAATCCTATTAGAAGTACTCAGCACATATTGTCTGTATTACAGCAGTAAATGTGCACTGCTTGTGTCCAGTATTAGCCTATGTTCAAACAGCTTTCCACACACTCAACCAGTAGCAGGGGCTGAGTGCTGCTATGTCCACGCACTTATCCACGTATGAGCTGAGTGCACTGCAGTCTGTCTGTCAGCGTGTAATCTTCCTGCATCTTCCAGGACATTGAACACAACACAAGTCAATGACAGGATCAATGGGATTGATCGAAAAAGAAAAAATTGCAGTCTCGGCAGGTGGAAGAAGGGCCAGGAAAATATGACATCAGAGAGAGATTTATTTCTGAGAAAATCATCACAATTACCAGAGTCACAAAAGAGCCACACAAGAGAATAATGCACACTCCTTTCATTGCACAGTTCCCATGATTGCTCACTCTAGTCAATGGACAAGTCAGCATTAAACAATCAGGAGCCATGCTGTATGCTCTTCTAGTTATAGAACACCCCGCTAAGTGGTGAATTAGCTAATCAGAGACACATACAGTCCGTCTGTATAAAACGTACGAAATAAAAACTAAAGAAAAAAATATATATCACAGGAGACTGAAAAACAACACGGATTTCTGCAGAATCAGTGAGCAAAGCACTAAACTCAGTTAATCTGAGGTGTGATTTTATTACAGATAACAGGTGACCAATGAGTTCCTTCCTTCTACATCACTGACACTGGTCGACAAAATGGTGTCTTGAAAATAAGTGATTAAAAATTACTCAAGCATGAACTTCAAGAGGGCAAACATTAGAAGAGGGAAACAATTATAACATGGCAAAGAAAAATTCAATTCTGTCAACTGGACAATAGTTTTTTGAATGAAACATCTTCAATCAAAAATTGTTGTCCAGTTGACAGAATTGAATTTTTCTTTACAATGGACCCTACCTGGACAAATGAGGGATTACACAAACAATTATAACATGGTTAAAAGCTCTAAAAAGTCGATGTTGCAATATAGGCCTGCTTTAAAATCATGTTCCCCTGTGCTCTTGTGCAGAGGTCTTCATCAGGACTTGAACATGGGGCTGTGAGCACCTCAGACCTCGCTCCTCTACGAGACTGAAGAGCCACACCATGAGCAAGAGAAAGGTAATGTCCACTAAAACAACCATAATGTCTCACTGCATTCAAACAAGAACAGATTTAAACAGAGAAATGAGTGAGGTGGATGGTAGCTTTTGAATGTATAAACTGTATTCACCTTATTCCGTGCACGCCGCCATCATCATTTGGGTTGCATCATTTTGTATGGAGCCGCTGATCTTGACAGCAAATAAGTTCAATACAGACTACAAAGCTTTTTTAAACAACCCCAGAGAATCAGTGCAGTGTTGACTTGTAAAACTGAGCTTTTTACACAAATGAAACTACATTATGTCATATTTTAGCTGCAAAACTTTTCTCAAATTCTCTTTGAAATGAATGCAATCCCCTTTTAACCAGAAGTGCCACCACAAGAAAGCACAGTTTAGGAGCATTTAGAGACAAAAGTGAGCGGGGATAAATAATGTGCATAGAGATGTCACTGATGTAAAAAGGGAGAGAATGGTTCATTTGTTAAGGAAAATATCTCCTCCATGGTGTAGACACTGTTGGTGGTGAAGAGGAGGAGATGGAGAGGCTGAGGTGACTGATGGTTGATGGGACAGAAAGATATTACAATAAAATCCTGCCTTTTAACTGATACATTTTTGGGTATTTTTTGTATTACATATTACTGATTGTATTACTAATGTCAAAACTGGTATCAAAACTAGATATCAAACCAGTAGATAGCAAACTAGTATCAAACTAGACTCATTTGAGCAGGTATTGATACTGACAAAGTCACATTCACAGGACAGAAATTAACTTTTCCTACAGAGGATTTTCAGTCAACATGAAATCCCAGTCTTTTTCAAACATACAAACACTTTTAGCGAGAAACTGGTCCACCCAAAGGATAAAAGACCGAGCCACAAACAAAGCAATGTGGTCCACTCCATTCAGTGTAGAGTGGACTGTTGTGAGCTTTACACTGGAGAAACAAAACCATGACTTCATAAGAGGCCGTATATCTACATCCTAAAGCCACTAACCACTCCTTTGAGGATAGTGAGGTACAGATTTTAGCCAGAGGAAAGAAATGGTTTGAGAGGAGAGTTAAAGAGACTATTTTTTGTTTGGAAAGACAATCCATTCTCAGACATCATCTCTCACCTATTTACAGCTCCACCCTCAGGCCTAAATCAAAACAAAGAGAAAATAGTGATAGCCTGTTCATGCTCAGAGGTGTGAAAGCACCCATCAGGGGCCTGAATGATTATGCTAATATGACGCAGGCACAGGCCCCACTTAGTGCAGTTCAATAGACCAAGCACACAGAAACTGTAAACAAGTAGATTAGTAGTAGTAGTAGTTTCAGTGTAGTTAGCTCCACCAGCGTCTGACCAGAACTGAAGAAGCAGTTTGGATATTTGACCAAAAAACATGAATTTCTCCTTTGCTTTCTTGAATAGCTTTAGAACAGGGGTCTCGAACCTGTAGCTTGGGAGCTACCAGTAGCTCTCCACCCCCTTTCAAGTAGCTCACCAAAGGATTTCTGAATTATACATATTGTGCTGAATGGCTGAAATTTGATGAACTACCATTGTAAATGTATAATTTTGATGCCTAACTTTGTTAGGATGACCAGACGTCTCTATTTACCCAGGACAGTCCCAGTTTTGAGCCTGTGTCCCTTGACCCAGCAGATTTATCCAAAACCAGCGATTTGTCTGTTAGGATAAGAATGCATATTGTCAGTGATTTGCCAACAGTAAAGAGAGGCATACATTGTTATTTGTTTAGATAAAATACAAAAATCTGCTTAAAAATGACCAAAACACGAAGAAAATGTGGCTATACTGACTCACATGTTACTCATGAATGGTCTCTGCATAACACTTTTCCTTAATCACGCACTTGTTTCACAATTTTATTACTACCAACCACCAGATCCCTGCTTTAGAATGATCTTGAGCTGTATCAGAACAAGTATAAGAGCACATAGACTACTGGAACCTCCCTGGACCACGAGGGATCACACAGATATAAGACCACATGGTAATATAAAAGAAAGTACTATGATGTAATGTTTAAAATCATGTTCTATTGTCTAAAGAACTGACTGTGGTATCAGAATCAGTATTGAGTCTATTCCTCAGTATCAAAATCGAGTTTAGTATCATGACAACACTATATATAAAACATTTCTGTAGTATGATTTATTTTCCACTTTACAACTTTATCTTTCATCTCATTTGTTGCCTGTATACAAGTACCTCTGTGTACCAATTACCACAAACACTGTGTTTTATGAGGCAGGTGGTTGATGGAGGAAACGAGCAAGTCCACTCAGGTTGCATTAGGAAGATGGTAGTTTCCATAACAACAGGTCGCTGCTGTGCCCACATTTATTGACTTATGATATAATACATGTATATCTTGTTCTCTTATTGTGCAGTGGTATAGGCATACACAGATCAGGCTTTCAGGATAAAAAGACTTACTGTACAATAGAAGTGTATCTTTGTATGCTCAGAACAGGATTTGTTATGCTTTTGTCCGTGCATATGAAGAAAATGATGAAAATGAACATTGTTTAATTTAATGGTCATATATTACGCAAACTTGAGTCTTTCAGCTTTCAGCCATTTTAGAATGTTGTTACCTCATCAAAAACATATCTATTGCATGTTGAGTAATCCTTTATTGTTAGTCCATCTACATCTCCAAAAACTCAAAATGCTCAGTTCCACCTTTTGATATCATGAAGTGGCAGTCTTCATGTTAACAGCTACGTTTAACCCTTTGTTCAGCAGAGATGGGCAATTCCAGGTATGAAATTATCAAATGATTCTAGTGAAGGTGCATGGAGTTTAAAAACACAGTGGGACACTTCCTGTATCACCACTTGACATCACAGGGTAGAACAGTGTGAGTGGTTTCCATATGTGTTAAACATGTGTGAATGAAGCAAAACATTTTAACACAGACCAGAAAATAAAGTGATACAGGCCCTAAGAAAGGTCTGAAAACCAATGACGTGTGGGGGAGAGGAAAAATTTGGTTGACTATTTGGAGCACTGGTGTCTTAAATGCAGAAAAATAAAGATTACTCAGACATGTAGAAATCATTCTAAATTCAATTCTGAGTGAGTTAATGATGAGGGGGAAACAGTATAACATGGTTAAGGGCTCTTAAAAGTCAATTTTGCATAATATGTCCCGTTTAAAAGAGATGTCTGAGTAGCTCGATTTGTAATTGTATTGAATAAATAGCACAGTGGCGTAATAGTTGCTTCAACCTCATATCAAGGTTATAGGTTTAATTAAATCCTTTCTGTTGGGAATTTGCATGTTCTCCTTCTGTCTGGGTGGGTTTCTGTCCAGTTTCCCCCATCAACCCATAACATGTACTATGGATCAAAACAGCTTAGGTACTCCTGACCATAGACTGTATAAAAAAGTGGATTGAGGGCCTGTTTACATGAAAACGCTCGGGGGTAAAAACGACAAAATATTTTATCGGAAGTGCCTTTCGTTTAAACGGTGACAGTATTTTGGGGGCTTAAAAACGCTAAAATTTGAAACCACCCTCCAGAGTGGAAAAGTTGAATATGCTCCGCCATAGCGTTTCTGTCTACACTGCCCAAGATGCAAAACTCTGGTCAGATCTGCTCATGTAGCGTACGTGTTTACGTCACATACATCACCACCTAGCTTCACCGCCTAGCTGCCTGGCATGCATACTCAATCGAATTACACACACTTCACCGTAGGCACGCAGATGTCCTCCCGAAAACGCTCATCTAAACGCGGAAAAAAAAGTGAAGATGCTACACCACTTTTTCATCTTCTGTTCAAACCGTCATCACATAAACGTAGCATGAGGGTGACATCAGCCATAGCGTCAGTCAAATGAAGCTCACCAAGGCTTGAAATTATAGGGGCGAATTTGGAGATGAGTTCCATATTTGGGATTCTGAACCTGAGTATCATAGCAATCAGAAAGCCAATCCAAATAGCTGAATAAAAACTCTAGGATCATATAGAGCGGGTTTGTGGTGGCTTACGCATTATAATTCCCAAAACAGCTGCTCACCTGACTGTTATGCCTCCCGCGTTGGTGTGGAGTGTTCAGAGAAGAATCCAAAAACAAACTCTGATAATGTAGTATTATTTATTACAAAAACAGAGTAAAAAAGCCTAATTACAGACAAACGTCCGGGTGAGCTCTGGCCAATATGAGACACACCCCAAAAGCAGATATCTTCAGATCTTATAGTTTCAATAAGCCATCCCCTTTCGCAACTCGACCCCAGGTTGTCCAAGATTTAAGCTTTCCAGATGTGACCTGTTGTTCATCCAAATGTGACCTATTTGTTTATCTTAGGTCTCGGAATGTGAACCTCCCGCACTTTCTCTTCCATACCTTGAGACCCCATAGGGGACCATGAAGCTCACAGGCCCAAAAAAGGGAACATCAGACACCACAGGTTAATACGGACATTTTAAAAAACAAAGCTAGCGGTTTAATTATGTCCAGTCTATACAGTCTATGGTCCTGACTAATCCTAACTGAAAATCTCGGTCCCCTCTACCTTAATGCAGTGATGTATGAGAAGCTCTGAGACTGAAGAATAACTCCACTGGATGAAAGCCAATGCCAGACTCAGCACTGTTGTCCAATCAGACACACTGTTAGACCAGAACCACATGGAACCATCTGTCACTATCACAGACAGCTGTTAGTCTGTCATAGTTCCACATCAAAGTAAGAGAAGCAACTAACTACTTTAAACTAAAACAAGTTCATCGTCCATGGTTCAAAATCAGGCTGGGCTATTAAAGAATCCATATTACGCTTCATTTACATATTTTTAACTCTCAAACTGAAAACACTTGTGATGTCAACTCCACACAGCTTCACTAGAGTTATTTTGATAATTTAAACCTTAGCATTGCAAATTTCTTCTTACCTTGAAAACTACCACTCCCTGACATCACAAGGTGGAACAGAGCATTTTGAGCCTTGGAGATGTAGAGAGACTAATAACAAAGGATTACTCAAACATGTGTGAATGAACTAAAACACAACTCTAGGTATGTTTTTGAGGAGATAACAACATTATAACATGGCTTAAAGCTCATAACAGCCAATTCTGTGTAATATAGGAAATCATGTCATAACCCGGACTAACAAACTAGGACTACACCAGGAGAAAAGATGTCCCTCAGTATTTCCACACTGTTGCAGAAATGTAGGCTGCATCCAGAGGAGCCTTAGCCACTGCAGCTCTAATGTACACATGTCCCTGACCTGAATACTCCTCAGCTCTGTCCCTATCCACATGCAGCCTTGAACATAATCATTATAAGACTTGTACACAACTTATGCCTTTATGAACTATAACTATAGACCATGAACTGCTCTTGGCTAATAGGGAGCAATATGTACAAGTGAACAATTTTAATTGTGAAAAAACAACATATGACACATGAGGCCCCACAAGGCACTGTCCTTGGCCCAAAAGTGTTTATAATGTACATGCATGATATGTGTGAGGTCCTAAAAATATGCACTGTAGTTTATTTGCTGATAAAAAGTACCCGCCTACCGTCGAGCGAATGAATCCTAATGCTGTGAGGTCAGATGGTTTCCACAAAGTGAAGCCGGCTGATGAATCATGCCAAATATAGTCTCTACTGATCTGGGCAAACTTTAGAGCAGCTGTTGGACATAGTTGAAAAAAGAACTTGCATCACTAAAGAAGTGGTTTGATCACAACAAATTATAAATGAATCTCAATAAAACTATATAAATAATCTTTGGTAATAGGAAAATTGAAAATGTAACTGAAATAAAAATTACTCAGATAGAAATAGAGAGGGTAAGTAATACATCGTTTGGGGGTATTAACATAGGCAAAAAGCTCAATTGGAAAAAGACAAAAATATCTAAAATGACTGGTATGTGTAAAGTCAAAACAACGGTGAAAAGTCAAAACAACAGTGAATCAAAGCCCACTCTGTTATATCATTCTTCAATTTGACCAGATTTCATTTATGTTGTAGAGATTTGGGGGAAAAATTTCAAAATAACTTTTCAACATTTATTACCTTCCATAACCTTCTTTATACTGCAGAAAAAAAAAACATAAGAATCGTTAACTGTGCCAGATGTATGCCCCAAACAAACTCATTGTTTATTCAGTTAAATAACTTAAAGTTACAGGACATAGTTGACCTAAACACAGCTGCTATTATGTATAAGGTTCATAATCACATGCTCCCTGTCAGAGAGACTCATTATAATCTAAGAGGAACTCAGAGTATATAAAAAAAAAAAAATAAGGGCAGCACTAATATCAAAGGTAGATCTATATGGATTAGAGGAGTAGATCTATAGAACAGTCTGGATAACAGGTTAAAAGTATTGACATCAATAAAGGCACTGAAAAAAACAAGAAAACAAATAAACTAATAATAATAATAATAATAATAATAATAATAATAATAATAATAATAATAATAATAATAATAATAATAATAATAATTCTGTTGGCAGATGCAGAGCCCTAGAATGATTTATACACAGATTTTTACCACATAGAGAGAAACAGGAAGATAATAATGTAGATTATTGTAGGCGTAGGAATTGGATTAGAGTATGCTCAAAAGAACCACTGTACTAACTCAAAAGTACTATTATGTATTTATTATTTTTCTCATTGCTATCCAAGTTTTTGCTTGTTATTTGCTGAGAGCTGTATTTTTGGCATCATCATTTGTAAACGGGGCGAGGTATTCATAAGTGATTTCACTTGAGCCTAAACCCCTTCGGTCATAGTTATGTGAAACGTTTGTCACAGTCTATTAAGTACATGACTAAAGAAAGTAAACTACTACTTCTTAAAGGTCCTATATTGCACAAAAGTGACAGAACTGAGCTTGAAGCCATGCTAGAATGTTGTTACAGTTCAGTGCTTCCTGTATTATCACATGAAACAGAGTGTTTTCTGTTTGAGAGAAGAACTCAGCCTAACGTGTGAATGAAAGAAAACAAAACTCCAGGTATGTTTCTGGTGAGGAAACAACATTATAACCTAGGTCAGAAAATAGCGTAATATGGATCCTGTAAAATCTGACATTATTAGCAAATGATTCTTTGAATAATATCAGGGGTGTAACGATACAATATTGTCATGGTATAAACCTCATTGTAGGATATTTATTGCGATACCATGGGAAAGCTCACTATAGTACGATATTATACATAATAACAAGACTGACATTATAAAATGCTTTGACCAGTCATTTGGTAGAACATTTATTGTCATTAGGGTATCCCCAGGTTTGACTACCCCAAATTTAAGACTTTTTAAGAGCTTTTTAAAACCACTTAAATGAAAATTAACACCAACATCGCACCCATTATGCAGGAGAAAAACACCAGATCCAATTCTAATAATGACCAACCATATCTAGAATCTAAGAGCCACTGTGGATTAAACTGACTCTTCCCCATGATCCATCCAACGTCTTCGTCCACTCTACTGATTGTTTACTCAGTGCCAGAAACCAAAATATTGTACTCCAAATTAAATGTCCATTTATGTTACGTGATTTCACGTTGTTTGTTGTTGTTTTTTTTTTCCTCTCTTCATTTAACATTGCACTGTAGCCCAGTTGAGTATACAAAAAAATAGGCTAATGAAACTTAAGATCTTAGTGAAAAAAATAAGACTTGAACTATATAATTTAAGACTTTTTAAGGCCTTAATTTAGGAACATGAAATTTAAGACCTTTTTAAGGCTTTTAAGACCACACAGCTACCCTGGTCATATTCTAGGGATGTAACGATATCCGAATCTCACAGTACGATATTATCACAATATGCATCTCATTTATTGTGTTATTTGGAAGATGCCAATAATTAAAGATGGGACACGTTTCTGCTTTTAAAATACCTTGAAAGATTTCGGTGTGAATTATTTCCGTCATAATCTCAAGATTCAAGTAAAAAAACATATCTCTTCATGTTGTCTGCACTGAACCACGCATTTAAGTAAAATGTATAATTCGTTATATTGTGACAGCCCACGATATTATTGTGAGACTTCTGACGATACGATATCACGGTATTTCAGTTATTGTTACATCCCTAAATAATGTAGTTACCAGAGCAATAAAAATAATCCCATACATTTGTCATCCAATTTACTGCAATCTGTAAAAAATGGTAACAAAAAAACAATAGTATAATAAAAAAGTTTTTATTTCAAAACTTCACCTGTCTGGCTCAGTCTCAGTTTCGTGTATAGACAAAAGGGATACTAGATGCACTTCTTCCATGGACAATAGTCTGGTTTCTTTGCCAAGTTATTTTCACTACGCAGCTAACGGATGGTGGTGCTAGCAGCTTTTGTTTTAGTCTTACTTCAGATAAAGTCCTTGTAACTTCTACTGTCTCATTTTTCACAAAGGAACTGAATTTGGACTTATTTTCTACTTAAAAGTTTCTCAGATATTCTGCCAGAGATAACAAGACTATACATTATAATTACAAGCAAATTAATTTAAGATGCACTGCTTAACATTTCAGGTGGAGGGTCTGCCATTTACTTATCTCCATGGTGATGTTATTGCTTTGGCCGGGATATTCCACAGTATTGCATTAAACACATCTACCTCGTATCTATTCGGTTACAAGTGTTTTTATTTCTTATAACTACAGCAAAAACATTTATTATTACTGTGAGTAGGTCTTCTTCTACACAGATCTGTTACACTGTGTGATGTCATGTGGTAATACAGGAAGTGCTCCACTGTGTTTTTAAACTCCATACACCTTCACTAGAATCATTATTCAAAGTTTACAAAAGTCTACAAGTGACAATGATTTAGGTGGTCTTATTTTTGTGTCTGTCCTTTGGAAACACCAGAACTTACTGTTTTGTCCTCACTAATTTGTACTTCTACTTGAGTAATAATATTTTGAAGTAACATTAGGGTTCCCACTCTTTTTCACTGACAAATTTTCTAAACTTTTCTATGACTTTTTCATGACCTAATGTGAATTTTCTATGACTTTACGGCACCTACATGTGTAGAATTGATCATACTTTTAGGGCTAAATATGAAATGTTAACTCTTTTCACTCACCTTATGGTTTGGTCTTATAGTTTTTAACATTCAAAATACTGTCAGTGCACTGATTGTTGTCTCTTTTAAACAAAAGGCGCATATGTGTGGAAATAATTGTAATAGTCTAATGAGAACTTAACAGAGTTGCGTGAAAGAGATACTAAAATTCCATGACTTTTCCAAAACTTTAATTGAATTTACAAATTTCCATGACTGTTTCAGGATTTCCATGACCGTGGGAACCCTGTATTACTCTTGCTTAGTTCATTATTACCTCTGCTGCAAATAGCTTTATAGTTATTGTGTGTTAAACTGCCCATATCACGCTATTTTTAGGAATGTAACAATAACCGAAATATCGTGATATCGTATCGTCATAGTTCTCACAATAATATCATGAACCATTACAATATATGGAATTGCAAGTCTCTTTGCTTAAATTTAAAGTTATGGTGCAGCAATAGCTAAAAAAGACAAAGGTAACTACATAGACCATGATCCTTTGCTTCATTTCAGTGCAGACTACATGAAGAAATAAAAGTTCTAAGCACTTTTAAGTCTTAGTTCTTTGGATTAAGTCTTGTCAAGGTGCATATTAACAGTTTTCTTAGCCACCACAAAATATCGTAATAAACATGAATATGAAAATATCATACCGAGAGATTTGGATATTGTTACATTCCTAATCGTGAGCCTCCCCTCCATATCATGAGTTTTCCCACGATATCACAATAAGTATCGTACCGTGAGGTTCATACCGTGACGATATCGTATGATGAGACTTGGATATTGTTACACCCTTACTTTTTTTTAATATCTGTTAGAATGCTGTTTCCTCAACATGGAGTTGTGTTTTGTTTCATACATTTACAGTTTAACACACAAAACCTGCATATTTAGGCTGAGTTCTTCTCGGAAATGGAAAACGCTCTGAAAACACAATGATGCAGGATTACTCAAACGTGTGAATAAAACAAAAGGCAAATCTGGGTATGTTTTTGAGGAGGTAACAACATTATAACATATGTAAGCTCACAAGACACAATGTTTCGTGTTGTGTTGCGCAATATAGGCCCTTTAAAAACCGACACAGGACAAAATAATCGTGAAGTCTGTTATTGTAGTCCAAATCACCTGGATGACTGACAATCTCCTGTAATATTCCCTCTCCGCGCTATAACGTTGTAAACCGTTGTAGCTTAAATACCTCCTATTGTCTGCAGCTCGCTGCGCTATAAACAGGCTGTTTTGTGTTTATATAGGTCACGCCGCACATTAGCATCTCCCCCTGTTCCGCTGTCATCACCTCGCCGGCGCATTCCCACAGTTAGCCCGTACACCGTTAGCCCGCGGCGTACTGCTCAAACGCCGCGAAAAAGCCCGTCATCATAACTCTTTACGGTCTGGAGCGCCGCCTGCTTTTAATTAGCATCCACGCCGAATTAGCTAATGAATTATGAACGCTTCCACACGCTAAGTGCTCCGACTGCTAATGCACTCCTCCGTTCTCCGGGGCCGGCGTGCTAGCATCCTGCCCGCAGACGCCACGCACTGATACAGACGCTATTTGATTAGTCAGTGTGGAAGTATTAGTGATGGGGTTAGGGGAGAGAGAAAGAGACAGGCCAAGGCAGGGGAAAGGGGAGATTACGGAGGCGCTTTGTAAAGAAAGAAAATACGATCTGGGCGCTGCTGCGAACATGGACGACGGTGCAAATATCAGAACGCTACTGGATTCGATGTCGACTTGTAGTTAGCTCTCGCATTCCATGATCCAGGATTTATTTCAGGGGTGGCCAATTATTTTTTTCCACGGGGCCACAAGAGAAACAGAAAATATTGTAGAGAGCTGAGCCAAAGTGCTTAACTCAATGCTGCATAATATAGAGTGACCAGATTTTCAAAACTAAAAACTGGGGACACCGGGACAGTTTGGGGTGATTGGTAATAATAAAATTGTGAAATGAGTAATGAGTAATTAAGAAAAATTGTTTTGCACTCGACTCATTCATGATTTATTCACAACTAACTGTACTGTAAGTCAGTATAGTCACATTTTGTTTGTGTTTTTGTCATTTTTAAGCAGCTTTTCTGTATTTTACATAAACAAGTGACTATGTGTGGCTCTCTTTACTGTTGGCAGGGATCAGATTTGTCAAATCCTGGAACATTTCTTGTATAAAACTGGGGCAAATCAATGGTTTTAGATCAGTTTGCTGGGACAGGGGACACGGCTCAAAACTGGGACTGTCAAAATAGGAATGTCTGGTCACCCTAGCGTAAAACTCATTGTATTTCTTTATATAAATAAAAAAAGCAGTAAATAGCATTGTTTTGACAAGCTCATCAGACTGGTAAGAGTTTATGTTATGCCTAAGCAATGAAAAAGTGAGGCTGCTTTACAAAAAATGTCATTAAAAACACCTCCAAAATAAAAGCAATGCAGCTTTAGTCCATGCATGAAGTAAAATTATAAAATATGTTTATTTTGTAATTCCAAATTTGTTTATGCGGCCCGGTCCGAGTCAACCAAAGGGCTGTATGTGGCCTGGGAGATGGACAATGCCCAGGTCTGTTTTATATGATCAGTGTGTGTGTCATTGTACCCTTGAGCAAAACACTTAAAGGGAGACAGTACAAGCAAAACTCCTTTTTTGGTCAGTGTGGCCTCGTAGAACTCATGTGGAGACAAACAAAACATGTTTTAATATTTAATATTTAATCTAATAAGCTTGCATCCATAGTTATATGGGGCATTTTAGCTTCAAATTACATTTTCTCCCATAAGCATCAGCCCTTAAAGCAGCACCTACACACAAAATCTTTACAGTCATGAACAAGATTTTGACAAAACAGAGCAATTTGTTGATGTCTAAGATCAGGTCTGATTTAAGCTTCAACTAAAAAAAAATTAGGCGAGATTTTATTAATTCAAATACAAAATAAGATATAAAAAAAATATATATATATATATATATATATATATATATATATATATATATATATACACACACACACACACACACATATATATATATATATATATATATATATATATATATATATATATATGACAAAAAGAAGCAAGCATGACTTTTTCATGTTTTTATTTTGAATGTCTCAGAAGTGGTCCATTTTGGAAGTTTTTTTCACTAAAAATGCCTTATTTTTTTATGAAAACAGGATGGAAAACTTGTAGTACATTTTTGATGGAGTACTGGAAATTGCAGAGGCCACTTAAGGCAGCACACATTTAGATTTAGGCATTTTTGAACAGAAAGCTGCAGATGTACTCATGTTTGCACAAGCGCTGCCAAAAGTGATGAGGAACAGTCGATATATCTACTGCTATTAAAACACCATATAGACTGTTTAAAGGCAGGGGAAAAAAGTTGATTTAGTGTTTAGTTCCACTTTAAGTTTGGCTTTAATAAGTGAATAGACCTTGTTAGATCTACAGATGAATGCTCAGATTTTTGCCCAATATGACAGACAATTTTTGGGGGGAGAATCATCATCATATCTACAAGTATGTGCCAAAGTAAGATAATCTGGGGTATCAATTCGCCCGGGTTGGTTAGCTGTAAGATTCTGTCCTGATGCTCAGCCCACAATCCTACGTCATCAATGCTCCCACATGACAATTCTTCATAAATAAAACATGTTACAAAACTATACACTACAACTTCACAAACCTGATGTGATGTGCAGTAGTTTCATTAATGGGTATTATATATATACAAGTTAACATGATGATCTAGTGATGATCTTAGCCAAAGTAACAAAAACATTTTTTTTTTTCTGTTTTTTTTTTCAGGGCAGTATTAAAGGTGCACTGTGTAACTTTTGGTTGGAGATCTGTCACCTGCTTACATTGGTGTAGTGGGGATTATTATTTATTTATTTATTTTTATTTTTTTAAGTGGGGGTACACGATTCATGATTGAACAAGGAGGACTAAACCAGGACTGAACCAGGATTAAACCAGGTCTAAACCAGAACTTAAACAGGACTGAACCAGGAAAAACTAGGACTTAAACAGGACTGAACTATGACTAAAACAGGTCTAAAACAGGATTTGAACAGGACTGAACCAGGGCTGAAACAGGATTAAACCAGGTCTAAACCAGGACTGAACCAGGACTACATCAGGACTACACTAGGTCTAAACCTGGACTTAAACAGGACTGAACCAGGATCAAACGAGGACTGAACCACGACTAAACGAGGAATGAACCAGGACTAAAACAGGATTAAACCAAGTCTAAACAAGGCCTAAATCAGGCCTAAACCAGGACTAATTTTGGACTTGAGAGAGAGAGAACGCCGAGCCTGTGGAGCAGGGTGTCCGCAAAGCGAGATCGGGTGACGGCTGCGCTGCGCTCAGTGGTGCACAAAGCGCTGCGCTACTCTTTTCACCTGCTGTCAGCCAACAGCCAACCTCTGGGCCCGTCCAATCACTAAGTCCTCATTTAGTTCTGGTTTAGTCCTGATTTTGTCCTGGTTTAGTCCTATTTTAGTCCTGTTTTAGTTCAGTCCTGGCTCAGTCCTGGACTCTCATGTGGCAGGTCACATGACAGTCCATGATGCAGATATCATGGGCCTATGCAGTTTGTTTTCTGCAATTTGTTTTGCCAGTAGCTCCGATTTGACATTTAAGTTGTAGCTATTTTATATTTGTTATTTTTGTATAGCTCACGTCGGAAGAAGTGGATGGACCTCCGCATACCACGCCCACTACACCCCTGCCTGCTTGCTTCTATGGATATATCATTGCTCTGTTTGTAAGGTTCCATAGTATGACATTAAACAGCTCCACCTTACATTTATTCAATTACAAGTATTTTGGGCTCACAAATACTTAGGAAAAAAAAAAAGGCATTCTGACTGTGAGTGGCGTCGCCTCACCACAGATCTGCCCTGTAACTTGGTCAGCTTTGGTCACCATGAAGATAAAAAGGTTTAATACCATACCGTGAAACATTCCAGACAAAGTAATAGCATCTCCACGGAGGAAAGTATTTGACGCAGTGGGGCTTTAACTGACTTTATACAACTAAATACAGCCTAGTTTGTTTTAGCTGTCTCTTCATTGCTTTTTTTTTTTTTTTTAATATATTATTATTCATGAATTCACCAAGATGCCAAAAAATCTTCTCTCCAAATGCTCAGTGCCAATTTAATATTTTTTACTCCAACGTTAAATCCAGCACTGCAAAGATCATAGCGGGGAGAAAGACCGCAAACGTCCGCCAAGATACACATGTGTTTTTGTATGCATAGTTAACATGCCCGCAGACTACTTTGCATGAAATGTCCATAAGCATCATGTTTATGTTTTGTCTATGAAGGCTGTGGCTAGTGCTATATTCATGAGCTCATATTTCCATAACTCCAAGTGAGGGAAGCGAGTTTAGCCCGTGGGCACAAACACCCCCGGGCTAATGCTAAATGCTAATGCTCCATATTCGCATTACATTGGACACGTCTGCAGCCCCGTCCGCACAGGCATTTAAGGATCAAACGCATAAACTGGGATGCGAAAGTGCTGTTTCTGATGGAAAACTGTGCCGAGTATCTGTGCGCATGCATAACAATAACATTTCCTACCAATCTCCAAGCATAACCAGTGTAAAAGTGCACTGTGTAACTTTTTCGGTGGAAGGTCCGTCAAACGCTTTTTCTGGAATGTTTCACAGTATGGTATTAAAACTTTCTATATTCATGGAGACCAAACCAGGCCAGGTTACAGGTCAGATCTGTGAAAAAGCAACCCCGCTCAAAGTCAGAACGGATGTTATAAAACCACCTGTAATTGAATAAATGGGTAACATTTTATAATAACTACACCTTACTTAGCCTTAATAAAGCATGAACAAAGACTTAATTAATAATGAACAAAGATTTAATTAATAATGATTCATGCTTAGTAAATGCTTAATAAAGCATAATTTGTCTTCACTTTAGAAAAGCTCTCAAAAAGATTTAACTAACAGATAACAGCTGCCTGAATGATCATTGCATTGTATTATTAGTAAATCATTCTCTCATAGCTTACTAATGATTAATAAATGCTCAAATGGTTAGTCCATGAGTAATTAAGTATGAAATAATTATGAGTAACTATTTACAGCACAGGCAAATTAAGTGCAAGTGCTAATTATGGTAGTAATTATGTAGTTACTAAGAATCATTATTAATTAAGTCTTTGTTCATTATTAATTAAGCTTTTGTTCATGCTTTATTAAGGCTAAATAAGGTGTAGTTATTATAAAGTGTTACCAATAAATGTCAAGGCAGAGCTGTTTAATGTCACACTGTGGAACATTCCAGACAGAGCAGTGACACATCCATAGAAACAAGCAGGCAACGGACCCCCAACCAGAAAGTTACATAGACATAATTTCTAGCTTTCTACCATGTTATAACATTTGCCACTTTTACACAAGAGCTTTAATTACGGATAAAAATTATTTAATTCTGAATAAAAATGAATTCCGCTTTAAAAAGACCATGTAAACACATAATGATTATTCAGAAGTAAACTTAATACCAAAGTAAGTGGGTGGTTTATTTTGATTTTCAAGCCAAATTAATTTATTCCTCAGTTATGTAAATGTTTATTCTTCTTAATAATAATTCCAATTGTTCAGTGCATGCTCGTTGGGTCGCCCTTCTAACATGACCTAGATGATCCAGCTCCAACCAGTCCTGGTTTCGGACTTTCATCCACGTCTCTTTAGATTTGTGAGTGGGCTGCGGGAGTGGGCTGAGGTAGAGCAGCCGTCGACTCAGTTTGTCTTCTTCCTCTCTTCTCCGACACTCTTCCCTTCTCCTCCTCAGCTGACAGACGTAAAGCGTGATGAGAAAATTCTCCGGCTGCTGCGTAATTCTCATCGGAATGACTGCGAAAAACGTTTGGATCATGTTTGTGTCCGTGGTGTAACGACAAACCGATAAAAAAGCCGGTAGCAGCTGAAGTGTGTGTTTTTTACCAGTCGATGTAAATACATTTGTGTCCTTGACCAATCAGAACCCTTCCCGACCCCTAGACATTCAGTGGAATTAAATAAAGGCGATTTAATGTGTTTTCCATGTAAACCTCAATTCTGAATGAATTAGTATTTCCATGTAAACTCGAAGGACAATATTTTCATTCTGAAGTATTTAATTCAGAACAATTAATTCGGAATTAAGAAACATAATGGAAACGTGCCCATTGTTCCCTCATCAAAAACATACCTGAAGAAGTTTTAAATGTCTTCCATGCATTTTTCAGTAATTTAGCAATCTCTACTGAGCCCTGTTTGAGCCCTTCTTTTAGTTAGCAGTGAGATTTTGTGCAATGCTCCGCCCACAAGTCACCCATGCTCCCACACGACAGTTCTCCATAAATATACAAAAGCATGAAACAAAACTGTACACAACAACTTGGCAAGCCTGATGCGATGTGCAATAGTTTAATTAACTGGAAACACACTGGATTGTGTTGTGATAGCGCTCTGAAGGGGGGTGACTTAGCGTGGAGAGCAAAGGGAAAGGAGACTGGGAGTGTCAAAAGCAAAAGTGAAACTTATAGAACATGTTAATATGTTGTTTTCGACAAATACAGCATTTTCAAAACAATAAAAGGTAACATGATGATCTAAATATGTTATGCGTAATTAGTTAATAACCCCTTTTTAAGTATAAGTAATAAGTACTGACACACATTAAACTAAATATACCACCTGAATGTGTTCACAATTGGCCCTTATGTGTCCCATTTTCCCAGCGTTAGTGAAGTTGGAAGAGAAGTGTGTTTTTAAACTCCATACGCTTTCATTAGAATCATCTGGGTGATTTCAGACCTGGAATTGCCAATCTCTACTGTAGCTGTTAACTTGAAAACTACCACTTCATGACTTTATAAGGTGGAAGAGAGCAAGTACAATATCTTCATTCTCACATTATTGCCATATTGTGACATTATTAGATTACATATCCATAAAATGAATCTGTTTTATGACATGCATAAACACTAAATCAAAACTGGGATTAAACTAGGACTAAACCTGAGTCAAAACCAGATCTTCAGACCAAGTCTACATGAGGACTAAACTGGAGGACCAATCCAGGGCATGTCCTTGAATTACTAAACCTCTGCTGATAGCATTCAAACCCACCCTCATCACAAACAAAAATCCATCTTCAGATTTGATTGAATACTGCAGAAGGAAGTATGTCCGTCTTTGTCTGTGGTTTTTGCACTGGTAATGCTCCTTATCATGAGAACAGAAAACAACATATTGAAGGAAAATAGACGTTTTTTGTGGATTAAGGGAGTGTGCTATCACCCATAACGAGGTCCATTTTAAGAATAGATATTTATTAATGGGCAAAATAGCAAAATAAAAACTCCAGGATCATGTAGAGCGGTTAATATGAACATTTTAAGACCAAAATGAATAGGTTCACAGCAGCAGGTACACAGAGAGGGACGATAATATTTCACTGTTAGTCAGCGGGAGCCAGGGTCAGAAGGAGCTGGAAGAGCCTGTATGTTCACTTCCTATTTAGAACAAGGTGGCTAGCGGGTTAGCTATGTCAATTTACAGAAATAGTCTATGGATCACATAGAATAGTGCACGCCCATGGACCATATAAGGCCCCATGGTAATATAAAATAAATACTATGATTTATTGTTGTTAGTCTCATTATGCTATATATATACAGTATATAGTTCTTCTATTTTCTTCTTCTTTTTTTTATTTATTTTCTAGTTATCCTTGAATCTCATGCAGAAAACACCTCGTAGCAGGATACAGAAGACTAGAGCCATCTAACAAGTGTAAAGTGCAGATGACAGGCTGAGTGTAGCATGGCCCCGAGCCAGAGCAGGGCGCAGTGGACAGAGGTGATGGAAAAGAGAGGAAAACATGAACCACACAACAGCCCCAGGACAGACGGCCTGCTGCAGGCTACTCCCACCACACATCCACAAGAGAGCAGGAAGACCAGACCAGTCCCATCACACATCCACGAGGGAACAGGAGGAGCAGGCTAGCATCCACCACCACCACATGTGAGGAGTAGAAGGAGCAGGTTAACCCCCACAACACATCCATAAGCAGTGCTGGGAAGGTTACTTTTAAAATGTATTCCCCTGCAGATTACAGATTACATACCCCAAAATGTAGTTGTAACGTAATCCATTAAATTACTTTAGGTGAGTAACGTAAACTGAATACTTTAGATTACTTGATATTGTCATGCTTTTTAAAACTACATGGATGTAGCAACCACATCCTGCAAATTCTTGTTTGTTCTCTTTAAATTGGCTGTTGAGCCCAAGTCTCCATGAACAGGTTTACTGAGTAGCAAAGACTAGAATCTTAACATAAGATGTTTTGTCTGCTTAAAGACAATAAAAAGCCCAATCTTTCCTTAACCTTATTAAAAATATTATTGATAGAGAAATGCTTTCTATTTAAGATCACTGCTGCCTGAAATTATGTTCACCCTACTGTTAGGTGTCATACTGTTTAGACCTGGTTTAGTCCTGGTTTAGACCTGGTTTAGTCCTGGTTTTAGTCCTGGTTTAGTCCTGGTTTTAGTCCTGGTTTAGTCCTAGTTTTATTTCTGGTTTAGTCCTGGTTTAGCCCAAAATGTGAAAATAGGAAAATACTGCCATGTAATCCATTTATTTCAACAAAGTAACTGGAATCCAATTACCACTCATGGAAGCAGTAACTGTAACTGAATGCAGTTACTCATAACTTGTACTCAGATTACATAATGCAGGTACATATAATCTGTTAGTCCCCAACACTGTCTATAAGGAATCCATTTAAGGCCTAATCTGGCCCTAAATGACACGCAAACAGAATACTGAGTAGTTATTTTCTAATACATTAAAAAACTATTTGTAGAGAGGTTGAGTCGACTGCACGCAGCCCTGACTTCTGCTGACGGCTTCTAAATGCTCTGTTCGCAAGACGTACATTTGTCATGGTCACCTCCTACATCATAAACGGAAAGAGCATCTGAGTGAAGGCACGGGCAGACAGTATGCAGCAGCCGCCGGGTTTGGAGTACCAGCAATGTGCGGTCAGGGGAGGCAGGCGAGGCACTGCCACAACCAAGCTCTCCACTACATTATGGAGTTTATCTCGCTACGTTAAGTTGCTTGTCTTTAGTGCAGACGCTCCGGGTCCAAGACCTCGATTTGTCAGGTACATTTTTATTTTGGTCTTTCTTCAGTTTTGTGTGTTAACAAAATAATTTATTAAAACTTAAAAAGTAAAGAAAAGCAACTTAGAACGCATCAACAATTCTGAGACTACACCCACCCCAAATTTCAACCAACACTGTCCCGAATTTGTTGGAGAGCTTAATTTGATCTTTGGTGACTGTTATGTCTTTTAAATACACTGTAGAATACATGAAAGCATATTGAATTTGCCTTTTTTCTGTGTTTTGGGCATAAATCACACACTCTCAAGCAGCTATTTGAGTGCCACATTTCTCATTTATTCTTACACGACTAGTTGGCTGAAATACTTCCTGCGTGTTTGGGCTCTGGGCAAACTCTTGATAGCTGTCATATAAATTGCATTATATGAATCATATTTTCTACTTTTCCATATTAAACCTATTTCCTACATTATTAGTCCACAGCAGGATTGTTTCCAGGGCATATCTGTGTGGAGTTTGCTTGTTCCCCCTGTGTCCTTCTGGTTCTCTGTTTCCTCAGTTAAACCAAGAACATGCACAGTAATCTGCACTAGAAGTATCTATGCCAAGTATTGATTTATTAATATTGACAATACTGAACTAATTTGGGTGGTTATACAGTTATTCAAATATCAGTACTATATATGTAATGTGTATATTTCATTTTTGGACATGTAGGGAAAATGAATGTATTGTTTGGGCCAGACATCTTGACCATCTGCATATTGGACTGATCCATCTATGTCAGGAACATTATTTGCTATTTAGACTAGTTGAACCTTACTTTTAAACATTTATATAGTTTCGAGCAGACTTGGGCATTGTACAACATACGGCCCTTTGGTTGACTCCAACAGCTCCTTTAAGATAATTTGGAATTACAAAATAAACATATTTTATCATTTTACTTTATGGACTAAAGCTAGCCAGGCTGGCGCCACCTAGTGCCTCCACACAATTTCATTTCTCTCTAGTGACTAGGTCAGGAATCGGGACTACACATGGCGGTTTGCAAGAACCCCAGAAGTTGTAGACCATGCACTGGCCAATCAGTAAAGAGCTGTGAAGCCATGACATGAAACTCAAGTTCCTGTCTGGGTCCCTTTTGTGGTACAACACAACAGTAAACAAAGCGGTCAAGATGGATGTAGACGAAGCCATACATTCTGTGTTGGCAATGATTCCCAAGATCAAGGATTTAAAGCTGGAACAAAGAGAATGTTTGTTGAATTTTCAAGGGAAATTACATTACATACGTCACGACTAAATAGCAGCAATTGGTTAAATAAAAAAGTATCTGCCTACTGTCAAGCGAACGAATCCTAATGCTGTGAGGTCAGATGGTTTCCACAAAGTGAAACTGGCTGATGAATCAGGCTAGACTAAAGGTGCATTTTATTTTATTTTTTTTTACATTTTTTGTGAGACAACCTCACTTTTTCATTGCTTAGTCATAACCTACACTCTTACCAGTCTTACCAGCTCGTCGAAACAATGCTATTTACTCTTTATATATGTGTGTGTGTGTGTGTGTGTGTGTGTGTGTGTGTGTGTATATATATATATATATATATATATATATATATATATATATATATATATATATATAGATAGATAGATAGATAGATAGATAGATAGATATTTGTGTGTATATTGCCAACCCCTGGTTTAGGCTAATACTATTTTGATTTATATTTCAACAATGTAAAATAACAAAGCTGAAGTAGATCTAATATATTTATTTAAATACCTTCTCCCAGATGGTTAGACAAGCACTGAGTATTGTTTACAAAGCAGAGTAATGGGATCAATTAAAAATAGTGTGGTGTCATCCATAGTCACATTTTTATACAGCACTTTTCCACCTTCAAGACACTCAAAGCACTTTACATCACGAAACCTCTCACCCCTTCACACACACACATTCATACAACAGTGTATGCAAACACTTGGGCATGATGGGTTAAGTCCCTAAAAAATCACAATCCCAACCTGTGGGTCAGTGTATTAACTGCTCTAACAATGTGGATTTAAACTGCCAACCTTTGTGTCAGTGGAGAAACACTTTGCCAACTGAACCACTGTTGCCTCATCATAACCCAGAGGTACAGTTAAAGGTTGGGTCAAATGCAGATGACACATTTTCAAAATGAGAGCCCACATAATAGACCTTTTTCACAACGGTTGGAAGTGCCGCGGTGTAGGGTAAACGTCGCTTACGTTAATGCTTTTCTATGACAAAATCTCTGTGGAAATGTCTCGCATATTTTCCACCAGCTTCATAAATCTGCCCCATTCACCAAATCTTCATCCAACAAGATCCACAAAGGACATAGTCTGTCCATGAAGAATTTATCCACAACTGAGCAAAACTAACATTATGGTCATGAATTAAACATAAGTAATAAGTCATTTATTAATAAGTAACTTGTTAACTCAGACTGATTCTAGAATTAAAATTAAAAATCAATTCCATGACGTAGACATTAGCATAGATAGACAGATTTGTGCCGTTTAAATGCTACAGATGTTCACAGATTACATATCAAGCATTTAAACTGCACAAATCTCTGTCTATGTCAATATCTACATCATTTTTTTATTTTAATTCTAGAATCACTCTGAATTAACAAGCTACTTATGTTTTATTCATGACCATAACGTTAGTTTTGCTCAGGAGTAGTTCACTAATGTTAGTCGTTGTTCGCCGTTACGTTTTCATCTTTCTTGCCTTGATTAGTTGTGGATAAATTCTTCATGAACATATGTACTTTGTGGATCTTGTTGGATGAACATTTGGTGATTGTGCAGATTTATGAATCTGGTGGAAAATACACAAGACATTTCCACAGATATTTTGCCAGAGAAAAGCATTAACGTGAGTGGCTTTTACCCTACATCGCAGCATTTCGGGCCATTATGAAAAAGGTCTATAGTGTAAATGTAATTTTCTGTTATGTCGCCACAAACCACCTCTTTAAGAATTATAATCCCACTGTTGTGCATGTACGTTACCTGCAGCGTACAAAAAAGAACACACCAGGACAATAGAAGGACACAGTGAGTGAGAATGAGCCTGAGGAGAGTGGAGTGTTCTGGCACCACATCAGCCTGTAACAGCGCATTAGCAGCCAGCTGAGGCTCTCCCCACCAACAGACCACTGACAAGACGGACTAGCTACTGTAATGTGTCAACGTGTAGCTCCCATCTATCACCACACATCGGCCAGGGAGAGGGAAGCGAGGAGAGAGATAGGAAGGAAGATCCAAGGACAGAACCAGGAGGAGGAGGCAGAGGATCAGGGAGAGAACTGGAGAAAAGGAACTAAAACCAGAACCAAAAACAGAGGGAAGAAACCAAGGAGATCAATCAGGGAGACGGACAAGGGAGTGGACCAAGGAGTCAACCAGGGAGAGGGCCAGAGAAAGAACCAAGAGGAGAACCTGGAGAGATTGAACCAAGAAGAGGGCCGGGAATAGGCAGCTCTGGAACACACAATCCAACACTTTCGCCAACACCAGCCGAATCAGCAGCTTGCAAAGTTCAGAGTGCTGCAGAGCCTTAGTGTTCTCAACAGTCTGACAGCACCACAAACAATCCACAGCTAAAATATTCCAACAGCCAAGCACAAAACACACTGCCAGGCCTGAAAGTGCAAAAAGATCAGGACAAAATGTGGTTGCAGTCCATCCTTCATTGAAGAAATAAGGCAACAGATGATTAACTGTGAAAAACAACTCAATCGTTAAAGGTGCATTGTGGAACTTTTCTCATGGAAGGTCTGTCATCTGATTTATTTCTTTGGATATGTTATTGCTTTGTCTGAAATGTTCCACAGAAGCATTAAACTTTTCTATCTTGCATCTATTCAGTTGTAGGTGTTTATATTGCTTAATCAAGAGCAGGGTCACCTCTCCACAGATGTGATGTGTAACTTAGCTCCATGGAGATATTTAATGCAACACTGTGGAGCATTCTGGACAAAACAACAACATATCCACGGATAAGAAGGTAACGGACCCTCCACCAGAAAAGTTGCACAAAGCACCTTTACAGTGCTATATTCTTAGGCTGTCTGCATCCCCAAAGCTCAAAATCCACTAGCTCACCTTATGATGTCATTTAGTGGTTGTTTTAAAGTTACCAGGTATTTGCTTTTTAGCCTCATCTGAGCTAACCTGACTCACTCCAGATTGATATATGTATCACTCTGAATTGAGTTTGACACATTATCCATCTGGAAGAATGAATAATGTTTAGAAAAAAAAAAAGGATGGACTTGAGCTGATTGAGCAAACCACCTGTACAACCCTTATTCTGACTTACCGCCACTCCGACAGACCCCCGCCCCAACATTCCGTCATTCTGCCGCCATTCCGACACCTTTTATGTGGCTATTCTGAGAACTTACTCATAGCCTGGAGCGTCACCTTTTTTTGCTTTGTATATGCCATGAAAATATTGTCCAGAAGAGCGCCGCCGCAGCTTAATATTTACCTTGTGTGTTGGAATGGTGGAATGTTGGAAAAAAAAAAAAAAGCTGAAGTGCTGCAACTCTGACAAAGGAAAAAAAAAAGACGACATTGACGTTTAATTGTCAGAGTGGTGGCATTTCCATTTTTTTGGCAGCATGTAACCACCACCCCAAAGTGCCCGCCCACCATAGTCACGGTAAACCTGTCAAAATGACATATCCAACTTGTGCTAGGTCAAACCAAAACAAGTGTCATGCTGGAGAGGGAAGATGTCCATAAACCAATTTAGCCATTTTTGCAATCTAAATCTGCATTAAGAGCATTAAGTCACCATCACCGTCCACCAGCGCCACCATGTTTGTTTTGGTTCATCATGTTGCCTGAAACCCATCCCCCTGTGCATAGAAGCCCTGTGATTGGGTTGAATTTAAACCATACAGCGGGAACACCTCAAGATGGATTCTCGTGAGTCGTGAGAATCCATCTTGCTGCGCATGGTTTCAACTGAGCTGCTTTACTCTTAAAGGGCCTACAGTATGTTATGCAATCTTCTGAGCTATGTTCTAATGTTGTTCCCTCATCACAAACAGACCTAGAGTTGTGTTTTGTTTCATTCACACGTTTTACACACAAAACCTACACATTTAAGATGAGTTCTTCTCTCAAACTGAAAACGCTCCTCTCCACCTTGTGATGCCATGTGGTAATACAGTAAGTGCTCCATTTCTAACTCTCTGCAGGTCAAATTTAAATTTTGAGCCCTGAAGTACACTATTCATAGCCTGATTCATCAAATGTCTGACCTCGCAGTGTTAGGATTCGTGCGCTTGACAATAGTCAGGTATGTTTTTATTTAACCAGTTGCTGCTATTTGGGTGTGCCAATGGGGCTAACTGGTATGTTAAGCTTTTCCCAAATCCCATAGGAAGAAGGGCAATAACTTTTTTCCCCTTGATAAAATTTACCAAATATTCTCTTTGTTCCGGCTTTAAATCCTCGATCTTGGGAATCGTTGATGACACAAAATATATGGCTCCTCGCTGATTGGCTAGTGCTCGAACTCGCACTTCCAGGGTTTTTGCGAACTGTCTAATAAATTCCCATTCCTGACCTCGTCGCTTGAAAGAAATTAAATTGAGTGGAGGCACTAGGTAGCGCCACCCTGGCTACACTGTTCCTGCTTCCATGTATTGAATGATAAGTCAATATGGTAGCTATTGTGACAGGCCTATAGTTCAGTGTGTAGATTTACAGAGCATATGTAAACTGTATCACAACTTTCAGTCCAGTTTCCAATGTCTTGCTAAGTCTGGCACTTTTCACCACTCCCCCAATTTCCTGACGTGCTGTCAACGGTGAAATAAACATAAGCAGAGAAATTTAGGAAAACAATGAGAAAAATAATAATCTGTGAGGCTTTGAGAGACAGGGATAATTGCTGGTTTGCGTCGGTTGAACTTGAGGTTGATACGTATGTGAGCAATGGTGGAACGTAATGAAGTCAAAGTATTAAAGTACTGTAAGCAAACATGTTTATCAGTACTTTACTTGAGAACATTTTTGCTTTTACTTTACATCTGAGAGCCTCTATCTATCCTTTTTACTCCAGTACATTTTTGTAAAGTAAAAGTTTTTTTTTTTTATTCTTGTCTGAGACCTGCTGAAAAGGCAGAGGGTTTATTTTTAACATGTTTATAATTTGAGCAAACAAAAATATCCAAATAAAAACAGCAAGGGAAAAAAGTATTCAGTTGTTTCTTCATCAAAATTCAGAACAAATTTTTATCAAAAAAAAAAAAGCTTTACTGTATCTCAGAATCTGCCGCAAAACACTTTTTCTTTTCACTTTTTAAGCACATTTTTAAACGGGTATTTTAATACTTTTAGTAGATTTTTTTCATGTGATACTTAAAATTTGTTGAGTTGATTTTTTTTGCTGTAGTATCTGTATTTTTACTTAAAGGTACACTGTGTAACATTTTGATTGGGGATCCGTCATTTACTTGTTTCTGTGGATATGCCATTGCTCTGACTGGAATGTTCCACAGTATGACATTAAACAGTTCTGCCTTTCATTTATTAAATTATAGGTGGTTTTATAGCTCTAAAATACTTAGAAAAACATACATTCTGCCTGGGTCACCTCTCCACAGATCTGACCTTTAACTTGGCCTGGTTTAGGCTTCATGAAGGTTTAATGTCATACTGAGAAACATTCCAGGCAACGCTATAATATCTCTATTGAGAAAAGCATTTGATGGACCTTCCACCAGAAAAATTGCACCACAATGCATCTTTAAGTTGATCTTTTTCATGTGGTAGTTTTACTTTTACTTACTTTACTTTATATAGTTTTTTGCTCCAGTACTTTTACTTAAGTAACAAAATTGGGTACTTCTTCCTCCACTGTGTATGAGTGTGTGGTATGAGATGTAGAAACTTGCCTGTCTGCTGTGGAGGAGTGTCAGTAAATATAGCCCGTGTATCCATCTTTAGACACTCTCTGGAGAAATGAGGTGTCCAGTGGAGGCCCTGCAAAGTCAGCTGATGAACAGAGTGAAGTGAGGTCAGCTGTGTGTCCAGGACTTCAACAACAGTTTATATTTAAAGGCACGGATTTTTAAAAAAAAAGGTTACTAAGGGTGAAGTTTTTGTCCAGTGTGAAAATTATTTATGAAGCAGCATGTTTTTTCTCTACTTCCCGTGAGTCCAAAAATATCCATGGGTTTCGGAAATATGAGAAAATTTGTGCAATTTAACAATAGAAAACAAATTATTTTATCTTTGGAATAAGAAAAAAATACTCAAAATGTTGCATAGACCAGACACTCCCTTGGTATCAAAAGAAAAATGGCAGCAGAGGTAAATCAGAGGTTAAAGAAGTTATAGATTTTGTTCTGAAAAATACAAACATATTGATACTTTGCAGTGACATCACTCTGGGGGTGTTCCACATGTATGCAGTGGAATGTTCAGCATCTGAAAAAGTATATGTATAAAATGAATTTAATCAACACATTTTCAGGACCTTGTGGTCAATACAGGTTAATTAGTTGATCCATGGATGTATCAACAAAAATTACATTTTGAAATATAGTAAATAAATGTCTCACAATAGTACCACGGATCGCTACAATACAGTGAACTACATACGCTACTTTTGGAATGTGACAGCTCTCCATTAAAAACTCGTCAAGGTAAAAAGAAATAATATTGCATTGAAAAAAAAAAAAGCTAAATTCCATAAACATAACCTCAGATAAGTTACACGTGTTCAAATCAGGGCTGGACTGGCAGAAGAAATCACTCTGGACCAGCCCTGGATACAGTCACAATTTTGTTTATGATCATTAAGCTAAGCTGGCTCATTTAAAATGTGTGTAAAATTTGGTGGTATTATTGGTATAAATTGGTATTTGTTACACAAACCCTAATGCTTTTGGCTGTTTGTAATAAGCCATATTATGAACTGTAATTAAATGCTGTTGGTAATGAATTTATAAAAATAAATGCTATATAAACTAAGTCTTGCTGTGGGACCCAGATTGTTTGCGTCTCAGAGCAGCAGAGACAGCAGTGGTCTGCAGGGGCCCCTAAAATCCATACAGAAGGCAGTAGTCTAAACTCCACAGTCTTCAGTCTTCACTCACTTGTGTCAGGACATCTGAACTAATCTTTTATGTCACATAAGAAATATGCTGCATGGTAAACACTTCAATCACACTGTATGAAAATTTGCTTCTTTTTGTCCAATGAGCTAAAAATAACCAGACCTACGTGAATAGTAAAGAGTCTATCGATGTGAAAGATCGACTGGCATGAAGATTGAGTTGTGTAGGATGTCTTTCAGCTTGAAATCCTCAGTGTTCACAAAATGCTTTAATTTCAACATGGCGTGTGTGGGGGGCTCAGATTAGAGTTTATACAGCCAGTGAGCGCTGAATAAGAGCAGGTCACTGCAGTGGTACATCTCACCTCGGCCCACCGGGAAAACTCACAGTGCTCCAGATGGCCGGTCCAGCCCTGGTTCAAAATCAAATATGGAGGTCTCTGAAAAAATGGAGGTGTAATGACTTTGACCAACCCTCAAATCAGCTCATGCCTTTACACCTCTGTTCTGAGAAAGCTCTGGGCACAGAAACTCCTTACTTTATAATGGATTAATTTAGTTGCCTTGTAAGTTCTTTGTGTCCAGTTTCTCTTTTAACTATGGACCGAATAATATTTGTGTCGGAAATAAAGAATAAATAAATAATTAAATATAACCTACTGATAAACTAATGGTCGTAATTCTGATTTATTCTTAGTTTGACATTTGGCACGATGACCAAGTTGTTAGTTATAATTTGGTGTTTTGGTTCTTGGATAATTATCCAATCAGAAAGCAGAAAGAACTTCACATGAGTCAACTGGCTTGGCATTTCTAATACTGAAATTCTTTAGATTTAAACCTAAAATGCCTCTCTCGAATCTGACTGGTCAATTCAGCCAATCACTGTGTTTTTTTAAACTCTATACACCTTCACTTAACCTGACTCATCAGCAGTTTGACCTCACAGAATTAGGATTTGTTTGCTCGATGATAGGTGGGTACTTTTTTTTATTTAACCAATCACTGCTATTTGGTTGTGACATATGTAATGCGCTAAATCCCTTAGGAAGAAGGGCAATAACGTCTTTCCCCTTGATAAAATTCACCAAACATTCTCTTTGTTGCAGCTTTAAATCCTCAATCTCGGGAATCATTACCAACACAGAATGTATGGCTTCGTCTACATCCATCTCGACTGCTTTGTTTACTGATGTGCTGTACCACAAAAGGGACCCAGACAGGTGCTTGAGTTTGGGTTCTTCCTGGGTTCTTGCAAATCGTCTAGTGCAGGGGTGTCTAAACTTTTTTCATCAAGGGCCACATATCTAAACACAGACGAAGCAGTGGGCCGATCGAGGGCCGTAGACTGGTGTTCATTACAGTGAATAATTGAAATGTGTGCATGTTTAACGCATTAGAATGAGCAATCACATTTTATTCATGCTAAGATACTTAAATATTGGCTTTATCAAGGAAGATTTTCAAAAACTTGCAATAATAAGTTAATTTTTAATTGATGCAAGGTAATTTGGGCCAATTCTCCTGGACATCTGAGGGCCAAGAAAAATTCGTCTGAGAGCCGTATTTGGCCCATGGGCCATAGTTTGGACATGCCTGGTCTTGTGAATTCTGATTCCTAACCTAGTTGCTGGAGAGAAATGAAATTAAGCAAATTCACTAGGTGGTGCCAGCCTGGATAACATTCACTAGAATAATTTAGATAATTTCATCCCTGGAATTGTCAAACACTACTAAACTAAAGGTCAAAATTAGCTATTATCCTGAAAATTAGCACTACAAGATATGAAAAGGTGGAACAGAGCATTCTGAGCTTCAGAGAGGTAGACAGACTAATAATAAAGGATTACGCAAACGTGTGAATGAAACAAAGCACAACTCCAGGTCTGTTTTTGATAAGGTAACACCAGTCTATGGCTTAATACATTTTGCACAATACTGGACCTTAAATCTACATTTCATTATCAAAAATGTAGGAACATCAAAGAGAAACGATGGCTCCATACCCTTCATCACATTTGTTTGTCATCTGGTTTTGATCTGTTGTTTCCGCTGCAGTTTTGATTGCGTTCAGGCAGCTGTGTTTATGCTTTTGCAGGTGACATTCTCATTGTTGTAACACTGTTGGCAATGTTTTTATTTTCCTTTACGACTGTTTCATTTCACATCTAAGGCTGTGAATCTTTGAACTTTTTTTTTTTTCTTTAATTTTGATTAACATAAGCCCCCCAAAAAGTTGAAAGCTGACATGAAACAAACTGAAAACCGAATTATGACTTTTACTTTCGGCCTCTGATCCTCTTTGAAGGACAGCGAGCGGCATGGATCTTTACAGAACTTGACTGGCACTTGAATAATTGCATTTCCTCCGCTTTGATTCGGGAGGGACTTTAAGATGGCCGCCCGCTGTGCCCCATGAAGCCACAGCTGACTTATCAAGGCAGATTAACCCAGAGAAGAAAGAAGAAGATAGCACAACAACATGCAAGTCTCCTATTCCATTCACGCAGATGAAAAATAGGGTTATTTCTGAACTTTCCATAATTCCCCGGCTCTCTGCTCATCGGGAGGTACATAATTATAGTCATCTGCTTTGAGTGTGTTCTAAATTGCGGCAGAAGACTGGACCTTGAATTGTATCAAACGCATTTTGAAGTCGTACCGTTTGTCATCACAACACAGAACATTGGTTGGAAGGATCTATGAATTTTTATTTTTTTTCCATTTTTCATGTCCCCATTGGCACTACAATACTAGATTTTAAGATGCTAGGATGACGTAAATGATGACTTTTATTCCAATTAGCTCTGTGCACCGCAGCACTGTGTCTCAAAGTTAACAGTCACTTTTTAAAAATGTGTAAACATAAAATAAACATCCTTTTAAATTTTAAATTAATTAATTAAAGATGTGACTATCAGATTGTTTTGTTTGGTAAAATATAGTTTGTGATGTTTTAATTATTTTTATGTGTAATATATGGGTTTCCACTCTTTTTCACTGACAAAATTTCAAAACTTTTCCATGACTTTTTCATGACCTAAAGTGAAATTTCCTTGACTTTAGAGCACCCTACAGCAGAGTCCTGAACCGGGTCAGGTATTTGCAAATAGTTGCTGTAAAGGGCGGGTTTTAACATTCTGGAATTTTATGGGTGGGTATCAGGGTGGGTATGAGGGCGGGTAGTGAATACACACAGGAGGGTCAGGTGAAGAGTCAGGGTCAAAGGAATGACGAACGGGAGAAAAATACTTGACGCGCATCGAGGGCATCTGTTGCCCTGGAAACAAGTGCCATTTTCTGATCTTTTCCTGGAAAGATGGCAGGCCAGGCTGAGAGAGTGACTTTAGTGTATTTATTACATAAAACCATCAGCAGAGGCTTAGTCCTGGTTTAGACCTGGTTAAGTGCTAGTTTAGTTCTGGTTTAGACCTGGTTTAGTCCTGGTCCAGTCCTGGTCCAGTCCTGGTCCAGTCCTGGTCCAGTCCTGGTCCAGTCCTGGTCCAGCCCTGGTCCAGTCCTGGTCCAGTCCTGGTCCAGTCCTGGCGATGGGCTCTGCGGTTTGCTAAGTGTATATATTTATAATCTTCTAATGACAAAGGCGTAGGTTCATTCTTGGTTTAATCCTGGTTTAGTCCTGGACTACTGGGCTGTCGGACTAATGGGCTGACCCCGATTTTTCTCAGGCTCTGGCGGGTAACAGGAGGAATGTTAACGGGTCCGGGCGGGTGAAGATTTAACTTTGATATAATCACAGGTTAATGGGTGGGCGTGGTGCTGTACTGCTGCTGTTCTGCAGGCAGGTCTGGATACACAATTGAACAGGAAGATCTGACCTGTAACTTGGTTACTTTCCATAACTGGAACTATAATCAGAAGAACCAGAGGAGAGAAAAGGGAGAAAGCTGAGGAACTGGATCAGAGAGGGAGGAGGAGTGGGGCAGACTGCAGATATAGAGAAAAGAAGACACTGGACTTTTAACCAAATTGTGCAGACTTGAGTCAAAACTTGTGAAACTCAGACTCACTGTGGGCCTGCCCTACACTCCATTACAAGGCAGATCTGTGGAGAGTCACCCCTATTCAAAGAAGGAATTATTGTATTTTTGAGCAACAGAAACACCCATAATTAATAAATGAGAGATGGATATACTTAATGTCATACCATGGAACCTGCCAGGCAAAGCAATAACATCTCCATGGAGACAAGCAGGTAATGGACCATCCACAAGAAAATTTGCATAGTGCACCTTTAAAATCTAAAACCATCTGTGATTCACTTAACATGTCCCCCCTGGAAACGGGTTGAGAGTTGCTAAGCCTTTGCGATGATCTGAGCATGTCATGTCCGCAGTGCTGCTGTGCCCTTGAGCCCGGCATCCCTGCTGACTGAGGACTCCAGAGACGGGCGTGTGAAGACGACCTCTCACTCTGACCTGCCCGTGGGGACACAGCCTCTGCAGGGATCAATGGGCACATCACAGGCACTTATCGCTGCATTCAAGTCGCTTCAGCAGTTTGGGACGAGAGGCTACAGAGCACGCTAATCCTCCAGAGATATGCTAATGTGTTCTGTATGTCCCCTAAGTCACCAGCACGCTCTCGTTATTATACAGATCTAATATTAGCTTTAAAGCATGACCCGTTTGCCATTCCAGTCAATTAAAACCACAATTCAAGGTCCTATATTACGCAAAACTGACACTTGTGAGATTCTAGCCATGTTATAATGTTGTTACCTCATTAAAACCACTCCTGAAGTTGTGTTTTGTTGCATTCACACATGTTTGGTTTAACAGTGCAGTATTAAGGTTATTCACACCGGGCGCGGCACGCACAGATTGCGTGAGCGATTGCCATGTTAACTGCAAGTAGAGGTGCGGTGACGCGCAACAATAGCACTGCAGCACATGTCATGCGGGAGGCGTGAAATATTTTCAGTGTTTCAGGTGAATCGAGAGGTGCAAACGGGCGCTGATGCATGGACTACAGTTGTGAACAATGAGCAGGCGTTTAGCGCAATAGAAGCACACAGTGATCAGTGTGACTGGTGACTGGTCTCTCCCAGTACACAATCAAGATTACACCAGTGGCACATTTGCATGTAAACTTATCCTATACACAGTAAAAATATCCACTAGTATCCCCTACAGCAGTGTGTGCGCTCGTCAAAGTGTGGATGTTCACTGCGATGAGGCAACAGCAGCAGCCTGGCTGGTGGGGCGCTCCGAGCGTCCAGCCTACACCAAAGCCCCTCTCTCCTGCAGCGAGCTGGGCAGGGCGATCCATGGTCCCGCTGAGCCATAAGCAGTGAGACTTTTCCCGCAGCTTCAGTAAACCAACACCATCTGACTGTTCCATGTAAAAATAAGGGTAAACAAGACCACAGACCGGAGAGCATCCACGTTCCAACACGATCTCATGCCCAGACCTTTTCATCTATGTTCGGCTTTAGGCCAGGTGATGTGTGGTGAGGTTTACAGCTGGTGAGGCAAAGTGCAGTAGGTTCAGAAATGTTGATGTGCACTAAATAGCTTTTCTTTGCACACACACAGAAATCACGTTAAATAATACTTAAAAACATTGACTTTTAATAAAATGTTTCTTTTAGACACAAAAAGGGAAGAAAGAACTAAATAAAATGTAAGTAAAAGATCGATGATTTCGGGGATTCAGTCAGACACTTTTCCCTTTAAGATGTAGGAGGCGACCAGGGCAAATGTGCACCTTAAGAACAGAGCATCTAATCCACATGTCTGAAGCGGCTTCAAGTGAATGTTTCATCAGCACATTGGCCACAGGAGGCACGATTTGACGCTTTGTATGTGTACGCGACTTTAGTATGTCTGTATCCCCAAAGCTCAAAATGCTTTCTTTCACCTCGTTATGTCATGAAGCGGTAGTTTGCAAGTTAACAGCTATTTTCTACCTTTTGTTTGTAGAGATTGGCAATTCCAGAGCTTCACTGAAAAAAAAGTAGCTGTTGAAAACTACCGCTTCATGACATCATAAAGTTGAACAGAGAATTTTGAGCGGACTAATTATGCAGTGGTACTCAAACATGTGTGAATGAAACAACACCCAACTCCGAGTATGTTTTTGATGAGGTAACAACATGATAACATGACTTAGGCCCCATCCACACTAGTATGTATTTGAGTCATTTTTGTTGCAGTGTTCTTCCACACTTATCCGATGGAAAACAGCTCCAGAGACGGAACGATCTGGTGCCTCCAGCTTCCACAAATTCATCTGAGTTCGGATCTGATCCAGCACTGTGTGGACACCTGAAAATGCTGATACGCTGACGTAGGTCTATGCGCCAGGAAGTAATTCACCCCCAAAATGCCAACAGGCTAGAATACATGTCCATTAAGTTAAGTTTTGTTTCTGTAAAATGTAAACAAATATGCTCAAAGCTGCGTGGATAGGAAGGCTTGCGGACACAGAAACGATGTGTCTGGACGCAAATCGTTTCCGATACTGTGATACGGTGATTCGTTTCAGTGTTAGTAACCCTAACCTTAAAGTTCACGAGAGTCAACTTTTCATAATATAGGACCTTTAATTTGACTGATTACACAGGAGGTACTCTCTCAGCACATAATGAGTTGTGCTAGAGAAAATACCAGCACCATAACATAAAAAAAATGAAATGAATAGAGAGCCCCTTTAAAGCTCCTTTGTGAGTCGGACTTCAGAAAACTAGCCACATCGCATTTCTGCATGTCCTGTGGAGCCATAAGACTAATCATTAAGAGTGCCGGGACAGAAATAGCCCTCTTTTGTCTGAAGAGGTGGAATAATGAATTGGTTTAAATCCTGCTACCTGCTGTGCACACCTCCCTGTCATACTCTTCACAATCAAGGACTAACTCTATAGTGCACATATGGGCCCTTCGTCTCCGCTGTCGCTGTGGGGGTCCAAGGGTTTATGCTTCTGTCATGTGTACTTACCGGTGTATAAATAGAAAGTGCTCAAATGATGTCGAACTACAGCTGGCATAGAGTGACGTTTGCTAACTGTAAATCAATGCTGTATGGAGCATTTGAGCTGGCTAATTACACAAAATTGACTCTTGTGAGCTTTAAGTCGTGTTAGAATGTTGTTACATCATCAAAAACACACCCAGAGTTGTGTTTTGTTTCATTCACACATTTGAGTAACCCTTTATTATTAATCTGTCTACATCTCCAAAGCTCAAAATGCTCTGTTCCACATTTTATTTTGTATTTATTTATGTTTATTAAGGACATCACAATTGCATTAGACAAACCAGTTGCATTGCTTTGAGTGTTTTAGCAAAAGTACTAGTTTTCAACACCTGTTCATGGGGGAAAAAAATGTAATCTAAACTACATGCATAAAAACAGATAAGTCACGTACAGAAAATATATACAGTACATTTTCAATGGATGCATTTTTGATTGGAAACATACAATAATTTTAATTTACACTTAAATTTGTTGTTGTTGGTATCCAATTTTAAATCATTTGGTAAACAGTCCCACAGTCTGGCCCCTTTAGCAGAGAAAGAGACTGACCAAGAGTTTGTCCTGTACATTGGGACAACACAAATTCACACCAGTAGCTCCTCTTGTGTTAGCTCTGTGTGTACATTTTATGGTCCTGACAAATTCTGAATACAGTGGTGCATAACAGTTAAGACGTTTAAAAATAATTTTAAATGATTAAAATTGTGAAAATTTTCAAAGTGAAATAGGCTATGTTTTTTTTTTTTATTTTGCAGTGGTGTCAGTGTCTGGGCTTTTTGTCAAGGACCTTCAGGGTCAGTTTGTAAAATGCACAGAGCGGTTTCAGTGTGGTTGAGGAGGCCTGCGACCATGAGGTGATACAATAAGATCGATGCGAGAATTGCATTCATGAATAGTTTTTAAGTTTGAAGCATTAGATCTTTACGTATGAACCAAAAGCAAATAAGACTAGTTTTAATCTTCTTTTATGACTGATAAATTTGAAATTTTATTCATGTATTGGTAGTTTACCGCTGCTTTTTGCCTTTTGTTCAGAAGAGATTAGCCATCTGAAGGTTGAAATTATCCGAATCATTTTAGTGAAGGTGTATGCAATTTAAAAACACAGTGGAGCACCTACTGTATTACCACATTACATCACAAAGTGGAACAGTGTTTTCTGCTTGAGAGAAGAACACAGCATAAATATATAGGGTTTGTGTGTTAAACACGTTGTTGTTTTTTTTTCTTTTTTTGAAGATACACAGTCCCCAACCCAATTATATTGATAAGCTGATTTAGTCATACTTAGAAATCACAGGTATTTTGATTCTCAAGGCAATTATCTAATCAGAAAGCTCAGTGAACCTCATCTGTGGGTTGCCAGTTCTTGTGACTATTAATCTAAAATGCCTCTCTCTGAACTGAATGGTCACTAAACCCCAGCACCTGCAGGCTTTATGAATCAGTGCTAATGCAGCCTCTGCAGCTCAGTGAGGGGATTCTGGAGGTTCTGAGCATTCACAGAAGACATTACAGGGCCTGTCCATATACAGAGAATGAGAAAATCGTGTACAATGTGTCCTCTGAGCAGCATCTCATTGTGTCTCCTCTGGGCTCCGCACTCAGAGCATAAAAGATTCATGCAGCTGCAGGTCACAGTGTTAACAGCAGAGACAGAACTGCTCCATCCAACCACACTGCCCCCGCTTCACACAAGCTGCACTGCCACCACTCGGGCTGCACTGTATATCGCTAAAGTATTGATAGCACTATATTGATGGACACATTGCACACTAAGGCTGTAATCAACTAAAAAAATGTTGCCAATCGATTAAAAAGGGGGGTATGGCAAAAGCTGTCAGCTATTATGTACAGTATTTCTCTGCATATGACAAAAACTGCATTCACAAGACTACAACTGCACAGGAGTACTGGAAAATTGTGTATTTATTGAATAAAAAGCAGATTATGCTCATGGTTCACTCCTGAATCTTCAGCTAACTCACTCCATAACTTCCCCTTTCTGATCTTTTCTGTTGTCCAGACATATTGTAAATAAAAGAATTAGTCAACTAATACAAATGTTGGTTGACTAAGAAACCGCCGGTCGATTAATCGAACAAATGACTAAGGACTTACAGCACTACAACACACTCATGATATTAGCCTGATCTTTAAAAAAAAAAAAAAAAAAGGCTTAGTATTTAGTAACTTGAAGCATGTAATTGCTTTTAATTTACTTCTATTTATTTTATTTTATTTTATTTTTTTTACTGTGAGTGGGCTCGCCTCACCATAGACCTGACATGTACCTTGGCCGTATGGTGTCACCTGCCGCCGCTGAAGAGATAAATAAGTGTAATGCCATACTGTGGAATATTCAAGGCAATATTCTCCACAGAGAGAGGCTGGTGACGGACCCTTTATCAGAAACGTTACACAGTGCACCTTTAACTGAAATTATTGATAAGTATCAGAATAATAAATGTTAAAAACAATATGTGTATCTCAGAAATGTCCAATATCATGCAGCCCAAACCTCAACCACGCTGCCCCAGCCACATAGGATCTGCACTTCCACAGCTACAGGACATGGTTCTCAGGGACAAACTCTGATTTATGAACCTGGAAAGTCAGGCTTGCTTCTTTGTGGCTAGAAAAATGAGAAAAATGAATACATACTTCTCCAGTACTTCAAGGGTGCAGGTTTGCATAGGGATGGTGGGAACATGTCACAACCAATATTTGGGGAAGACAAAATAGTCTCTACCAACATTTGCCATTTTATTTTAATAAACAAGCAGCCCGACTCTACTGACAATATTCCATGGAAAAATGTTTGGACATGACCTCACAAATATCTCATCACCAACAAGCAAAGGGAAATCTGCTACAAACTTCTACATCACTGTTATCCACTAAAGAATCTTAGAAGGGCAATGGACATAAACTACATTTTGCAAAGTGAAAAATGAAGCCACCTCTTACTTATTTTGGACCTGCCCAGACTCTGTGTGTTTTTGAAAAGAATTCATAAAACATAAAGTCCCCACCAAAGCTGAGACCAAACCTATGCCCTTGCAATACTTTATGAAGATGTGAGTCAGTGAATCTCCCAGAGTTCAGATGACCATGATTGGCATTTGAACTGGTGAATCAAAACAAATATGTCAAAGGGGACTGAAGAAATATTACCAATTTCCTAAACTTTCAATCCGGAAAATTAGAGTTTGTTTTAAATGATAAATGACCAGTTGTAGCTCAGTTTGTATAGTGCTCATACTCTGATCCCAAGGTTGTCTGGTTCAAATCCTGCTCTCAACATGAACGTTTCCACTTCCGCGCCCCCACTGTCTGTGTACACTGGTGTGTGAATGGGTGAGTGGTTCCTTGATGTAAAGTGCTTTGAGTGCCTTGAAGGTGGAAAAGCGCTGTATGAACTTTACCATATATAGTGAGCTCTTTTGTTTCACGCCAGCAGATGTGATTGCAGGTAGTTTATGATCTGAAGTGTGACATGTGGAGTGGTGGTGCCTGCTAAATGGATATCAGGTGCTGCTTTTCCTCTGTCCATCACCTGTAATGGAATGTTGACATGAGTTCGACATCGAGGTCAGATCTCTATGGTAGAATTTGTTATTTAAAGGGCCCATAATATGCCGTTTTTTGATCTATAATGTTGTTTCCTCAGCACAAACAGACCTGGAGTTGTGTTTCGTTTCATTCACTCATGTTTAAAACACAAACTCTGCATAATTAGGATGTGATGTCATGTGGAAATACAGGAAGTGCACCGCTGTTTTTTTTTTTTTTTTTTCCCATACACCTGGAATTGCCAATCTTTACTGAACTAAGGTTCCGTCCACACTAGTATGTATTCGAGTCGTTTTCGTTGTGGACGCAGTGTTCGTCCACACTAATCCGACTGAAAACTGCTCCAGAGGCAGAACGATCTGGTGCCGCCAACTCCTACGAATTCATCTGATCCATCATTGCGTGGACACCTGAAAATGCTGATACACTTATATAGGTCTATGTGCCGCGAAGTAATTCATCACCATAACTCTAAGAGGCTAGAATATATGTCCATTCATATATACGGTCTGTTTTTTGAGCACTCAGTTCATGCAAATTAGCCATGCGGTTTTAAGTTTTGTTTCTGTAAAATGTAAACAAATATGCTTAAAGCTGTGTGGATAGGGAAGGCTTGCGGACACAGAAACGACGTGTCTGGACGCAGATTGTTTCGGTGATACGGTGATTCGTTTTAGTGTAAACGTAGCCTAAAGGCAGCTGTTAACTTGAAAACGACAACTTTACGACATCACATTCTAACATTACAGCTCACAAGAGTCCATTTTGCGTAATATAGGACCTTTAATAGTCAGTTTGCAGATGTGTTGTCCTTGTTAGTTAAATGACAACTGGTTTGCTGGTACCAATTATCATTTTTACACTTCCGCGCAGCCACTATAACGCACATTCAGAAATACAATAAATAACACTGTCACTGTGTCCTTGGTCAAGATGCGTCACGCCTTACCACTTAGTCACTGAGGCGAGAGTGAGTAATAGAATAAAGCAGGAGGCACATCTAAAGTGCTGCTTTCTAAGACCTATAAGAATAGCTATGAAACCACTAAAGTCATGTTTTTGTTGTTGCATGGAATGGACCACTGTATGGTTTTACATTTATCTCCAAAAAGAAAAATTTATAGGTTAGATCTGTTGATAGGCAGGTTTTCCAAAGTATGTCTGTGCAATAAAATCAGCCATAATTAAGTAAATGCTAAATGAACATCTAAATTTTTCCTTCACCCAAGCTTCAGGTAAACCAGGACTAAACCACGACTAGAACAGGGCAACCAAATCTACATAAGGCTTAATTAGGCCCAAACCAGGAAAAATGTGAACACACTCTAAACAAAAATACTGAAAATAGGTCAGATTTGCAATAGGCTTGTGTGTGGGGGCATGTTGACGAAGCAGGCCTTTACAGAACATGTGAGTGCGTCGGTGGTGGCAGGAGTCACAGACAAAGGCAGTCGGGCGCGTTGAACCATCTGTCGTCCGGTTCTGTCTCTGTGGTGAGAGAAACCCTCCTCAGAGAGATGCCCTGGCCCGGGTGCTCAGCTTAGACCCTCTGTCAGTCTGCTCCACCAGGCCAAACCGAGGTCGCCAGATTGTGTGCGAAAAATCAGCAATAGGATTAATGGAAAGAAGGCTTGTACCAACATTAGTTATTATCGCTGTGTTTTGGGTGACATTACAACATTCTATTGGTCAGTAATATTTAAAGCTGACCTGTTATTCAAAAACAGCTTATATATGATAGAGTGAACTTGTTCCAGTATTCAAGACATTATTGCTCTGATCAATCCCTGTTTACATCGTCATCGGCATATGCCCTCTGCTCTCTAATTACTTCTTATATTCAATTTTCTTAATCTGTGACATGTGTAAGATCATGTTACATAGTGATGTTATTACAAATGAGAGAAAATCTTCTTCTTGCTGGTGTAATTTGCAGCTATCCATCACAGATGCTGACAGCTGTGATGTCAACTGTAACATCAGCTTCCATTGGTCAACATGGCATGGAAGTCATTGGTGTTATTTATGTATTTATTTATTTTGTCATTTTAGATCAACATGGCAACTTAAAATGTCCCAAATGATAACTTAAGGATTCGCGCGTGTCATAGATTTGAACTAAACAGCAGACACAAGCAAAATTTGTCTTCTGTAATACAAATAGGGGAAGTAAAAATTAATTCATTGATAGCTCTAATGTGATGTCATCAACATTGTTTGGATTGTTAAAGTTAACTGGTGGTACTGCTCTGTCTGAAACTCCGTTGCTTAAATTAGATTTTGACTTGATCTTTGTTTAAAGGCAATCTGACCATAAAGAACTTAAATGAAACAACAACAGCTGTACAGTTAAACAAGTGTCCTTCAAGTTAACATTAGCCACCTGTTTTAATGATAACTTGTCACTAATTCACTAATAAATGCCTTTTGGTAAATTTTATTATATTATTAATAATATTATATTCCATGGCAAATGTCATGTATCAATAGGGAAAAAGACACTCATGGTTATAAGAAGAAAAAAAAACAAAAAACAAACAGTTTTCCAGGACTAACATGGTCTAAACCTAAACTAATGCAAATTTCCAGGACTAAACCAGGACTAACTAGGTCTAAACTAATGCAAATTTTAAGATCTTTTCCAGGACAAAACCAGGACTAACTAGGTCTAAACTAACACAAATCTTAATAGCTTTTCCAGGACTAAACCAAGACTAATACAGTCTAAACCTAAACTACTAAACTAATGCAAATCTCAAGATCTTTTCCAGGACTAAACCAGGATTAACTAGGTCTAAACTAACACAAATCTTAAGCTCTTTTCCAGGACTAAACCAGGGCTCATAATGGACTTGTATCATCACAAATAAAGTCTAAAGCTGGACTTGTCAAATATACTGAACAACACCAGGACTAAAACCTGGACCAAAATAGAGATTCTTATCTATCTGATATTCCAGCATGATGTTTACAGCCCTGCCAACAAGTGTTTTAGCGCAGTCACAGTTTGGCTCACTGTGGGACAGTCAGCATCAGTGTGTCTGTGTGGAGAATACCAATGACACAGCAGCAGCTCAGCATTCTTGATCACATTTCATCATCTGCAATAAGAATGTAACAATATGCAAATCTCACAGTTCATTTCACAGTACAATATCTGCCCCAAGGGGGCGCTAATGGTCACACATCTTCTCACTTTTTCTCATATTCATATTCCAAAACAAAGTGAAAAGGGACTGCTTCTGAAATCAATCCTGTTTATTTTGTTATAACACCTTTTATATCATACAGTATGTTTTCAAATTAAATGAATTGCTTACATATTTTGTTGTATGAGATCCATTTGGAAACAACTACCTACGACAGACAGTTGTATCATGGTAGTAAGAAAATATAATATATTTAAGAGTTATTAAATTTTAATAAAGAAACAAGGAGGGAACAGCTAACAGTTTGAAACATGCTCCTCACTTATGACTTGTATGCTTATGTCACAAACCAGGAAGATGTTTGGAAACATGTGATGACAACTTCCGGTGTAGTTCACAGAGCTCGCCAACCGTGATCAAACCCACTGAAGTAAATGTATATGTAAAACTGCAGACTGTGCTGTTTGGAATCATCTTGAATTTGGCCCCTCATCTCTTCTAATCGCATGTACCCAGTGCTCTCGGAGTGAAAACTGGTTGGAATGTTTGGAATTGTTAATTAGCCAAACATAATGGAACACTACAATCACATGTAGATGAAGAAAACTGGGCCATTTTCTCATTTTCCTAGATTTTGTCAGACTTGCTACAGCAAACAGAACCTGCTGTAAGTTGTAATCGCATCTTTCCAAACATTTTCCTGGTTTGTGACGTAAGGTGAACAGATCGTTATGTGTGTTGTTATCTGTGTAATTATTATTATGCATCTAGAGTGACATGACAGCTCTACATGTGTAATGCACTCACTACACAAAATGCACATTCATGAAGAGATACTAACAACAGCAGTGCACTGGTCAGACAGGCGTACTTATAATAATACAGCCTGGCACGTCACAAATGTCCTCTTAAGCCGAGCGTGTGATTTTTGGCCTTTTTGGAGCAGATTTTTCACTTGTGCAACTGTTTTTGGGATCAGACCAAGTTTTGGCTTAATCGTGTGTCATGCTTTGTGTAGTAAACATGGGGTAATGAGAAGCAATTAATACCTCAAAACCAGCTCCCGATCGGCAGTCGTAGATTGCAAGAATATCAAACCTGTTTGAAATCTAGTCGCCTCTCATGAGGGTTTCGCACTGTTGAAGTCGTTTGTATAGTGTGAGAACATGAATTGTGAGCTGTGAAATTTTAAACCCTGAGTGAAATTATCAAAAATATTGTATGGTGTAAGTCCAGCATTATTCACAGACCTGCATGCCCAAACTCACCTCTCACAGATGCAAAACTACACCTTTTTTGAAGAAGCATCTTGTATTTCCCTGAAGAAGAGAAAGCCGCATGTCCACACATGTGTAGCAGTGCTGCTGTTGCTCTGATGCTGTAGGTCCTTCATAAACACACAGACGAAATCAGCAGGCAGATCAACACAAGTTAATAGGACGATCAGAACCGCGGTTGTTGTAATTTACTCAGTGACCAGAAGAGTGTAGTAAAGGACATTGTGAGTACAACCATGTTTCAAACAGACGGTGAAGTGAAAATTAGATTATTTGGAGATAATTTGAAACTATTTAATTATACTTTTGACGCTCAATGATTTTAGAATTGATTGGGCAAACACTGCTTGCCTTGATTGCCCTGACCGCAACACAATAGGAATTCCATAACTTTACTGGTGGAGGATTCACCATGAAGATGTTATCATTTTGTCTGTTCACTTTGTGTGGCTTTAAATGTATTCATCTTGCATTTACTCAGTAACATGGGTTTTTAGGGGTTTTTAAACTTGCATTCTTAGTGTAAGTGGACTCACCTCCCCACAGATCTGACATGTAACTTGCCCAGTGGTGTCACCTGCTGTCTCTGTAGAGATAAATAAGTGTAACACCATATTGTTGAACACTCCAGGCAACATCTCCTTAGAAAGTAGCAGGTTTTGGACTCTCTACCAGAAAAGTTACACGTGCACCCTTAAATATCTATCTGGAGACAGGAGGAACTAACTGGGAGGAGTTGAAAATGAGTGACTCCATCCTCAGACACAACCAGAACATAGAACATCAGATAATTGTTATAGGTACTGGATGATTCATGGCTCATGACCTTTGACGCAAAATATGACTCAGTTCACACTGTAGCATAGTTCAGTACAATCTGTGTATCATTTGTTCATTAATTTTTCAAAATAAAACCAAAAATAAGACAATGAAATAACAATTTTCTTCATTATTTGTCTCCAAAACCAAAATGAAAAAACGGACAATGGATAATGTTTTCGTTTCGGTCCCAGTCCTGTTCTCAGTGCTGGTCTGGTCCCGGTTTTAGTAATGGTCTCAGTCCAGGTCTGGGTCCAATCTCAGTCCTGGTCTCAGTTCTGGTCTCAGTTCTGGTCTCAGTTCTGGTCTGGTCCCTCTCTCAGTCCCAGTCTGGTCCCAGTCTTGTCCTCGTCTCAGTCCCGGTCTCAGTCCTGATTTCAGTTCTGGTCTGGTCCTTGTCTGATCCTGGTCTCAGTATTAGTCTCAGTCCCGATTTCAGTCCCAGTCTCAGTCCATTTCTGGTCCCAGTCTGGTCCTGGTCTCAGTCGTGATCACCCAACAGTCTACGCGAGTGCAAAAATGAATTGTTATCCGTTTTTTCATTTCGGTTTTGGAGACAAATAATGAAGAAAACAGTTGTTGTTGTTTTTTGTTTTTTTTCATTTTCTTATTTTTGGTTTTATTTTGAAAAACAAATGAACGAATGATACAAGTATTCAGCACTTTTATAATAATAACAGAACCCCTTGCTTTCCTTACAGTAGTTAGTTAGTTTACTTCTCCCCTCAGAAAAAAATATAAGTCAGTCAGCTCAAAATATTCGTCCCACCTTGTGATGTCCAAGAAATCAGAAAAGTGATCCTCTATGTCTTTAAAGTCTGCCTACTTCACCAGACTCATTTTAATCACAGACAGTAAGCGAGGAGACTTCACGCAAGACTGAATTTAAAGAGTTCTAATTGTTTCCCCTTCTCATTTCCTCTTCTCTTGGAACTGTATTTAGAGGGATTCATGCATGTTTGAGTCATCAAAGTCCTCTTCTTCTGCATTCAAGACGCCATAGCTCTAAAAATACAAACACCCACTGCTCTATACTTACTTTGTTCTCTCTTTTTTTGTCCTAAACTGTGATACACGTAGGATTGTGAAGTTGTGAAGCCATTTTGTCAGAGAAAACCATCATATAGCTTGTTTTACTTTTTTCACTGCAGTGTTTTAGATAAGTTTAGTTTACTCAGTTTTGTTAATTTTGTTCAACTTTTATATTCAAAGCTTTGCACGGACTCGCTCTTCCCCTATTGAAGCACTTTATAAAACCAAAAACTGTGAGTGGGAGGGCATCAGGAGCACAGATGCCCCACATTTAGATGGACTATCAAAGGGACTAATTATGGGAACAATCTGTGACTGACAATAAGAGAAATTCCATCTCTGTCTATGTTCAAACTGCACCTTAAAGTGCGAATAAAAGAGAACCAAGTCTGGCCTTTTACTGTTCAGTGTTTTGTCTCTGCGTAACTGTTTTTGTATTTGTTGCGTCACTTGCCTAAGGACAACTAGACTTTTTTGTATAATCTGGCATATTTACAGCGTAATTACAGACATTCATTAATATGCATTGTCCCTATCAAATAAATAAAATAAGTGTGACTGTAGAGTATGGTGCGGCAAAGTAGCTCCTTTGGTGCAGTGCTCATCTTCTGATCCAAAAGTCGGCGGTTCAAATCTTGCTCTTGACATAAACAGCTTTGGTACAGCCGCTGACCCATAGGTTTGCAATTCCGGCTCCCACAGATGAACGCTGTTGTTGTGTCCTTGGACAAGACACTTAACCCCACTAGAGTGTGAATGCGTCTGACCGGGTGAATGGTTCCTTATGTAAAAGCTTTTTGAGTGCCTTAAAGGTAGAAAGGCGCTATATAGATGTGAACATTCATTCTTTAAAGTAAAGTCCTTAAAGGTGCGTGCACTGTGTAACTTTTCTGTTGGAGGGGCCATCAAAGTGCCTCCGCTCAATTTCATTTCTTTTCAGCGACTAGGTCAGGAATCAGAATACACTAGACAGTTTGCAAGAACCCTGGAAGTGCGAGTTTGGGCACCAGTAAATCAGTGAGGGGCCAGACATTCTGTGTTGGCATTGATTCCAGAGATTGAGAATTTAAAGCCAGAACAAAGAGAATGTTTGGTGAATTTTATCAAGGGGAAAGACATTATTGCCCTTCTTCCTAGGAGATTTGGGAAAAGATTAATATACCAGTTAGCCCCATTAGATTACATACCTCACGACCAAATAACAGCGATTGGTTAAATTAAAAAAGTACCCACCTACCATCAAGTGAACAAATCCTAATGCTGCAAGGTCAGACGGTTTCCACAAATTGAAACTGGCTGATAAATCAGGCTAATCAAATCTCCACGGGGATGTTATTGCTTTGTCTGGACTTCACAGTATGACATTAAAGCTTTCTATCTTCATGGAGACCAAACCAGACCAAGTTACAGGTCAGATCTGTGGAGAGGCAAACCCACTCACAGTCAGAATGATCTTTTCCTAAGTGCTTTTGAGCAGTAAAACTATCTGTAATTGAATAAGTGTAAGATAGACCTGTTTAATGTCATATCATATATCCATAGAAACGACCTTTAAGCCTTCTGGTGAGGTTTTGTATCCACAGAAAACCAGAAATTACTCTTAAACATACATTATTTTTAAATGTTAATTTATATCAATGTGCCTAACAGTAAGCCTGAATAAGGCAAAAGATAGAACCTTTAAATATTGAATTTCATTTTGACCTTTGCTTAACCAGGACAGTCCCAGTGCAGGTGTGGGGGTCTTTCACAGCAGAGCCCTGGCCCCTAAGGAGACCCTACTGTGTGGTAGTGTAAGAGAACAATGTCACTGTGCACAGAAACCTGAGAGGAGAGGGTAACCGTGAACAGTCTTGAAATACCATGTGTGCTGAATAGAACATGAGAGGACTTTTCTTTTATAATGTATTTCACAGCATGTTTCAGCCGGTATGGGTAAGTATGTCTTGTGATGGTGAAGAGGTTGGGTAGAGCCAAAAAGACACACTGAAGTAAGACTATGAAAATAAAGACACTCAATAAGTACAAAGTAGTAGTTTAAAGGTCCTTGTGAGCTTTAAGTCATGTTAAAATGTTATAACCTCGTCAAAAACATATCCAGAGTTGTGTTTTTTTTCATTCACACATTGGAGTAACTCTTTATTATTAGTTTGTCTCCATGGCCAAACCTCAAAATGCTCTGTTCTACCTTGTGATGTCATGAAGTACAAATTTTCAGGTTAACAGCTACATTATACTAGCCAGGCTGGCATCACCTTGTGCCTCTGCTCAATTTCATTTCTCTCTAGCAGCTAGGTCGGGAATCAAAATACACTAGACGGTTCGCAAAAACCCCAGAAGTGCGAGTTCGGGCACCAACCAATCAGCAAAGAGTCATACATTCAGTGTTCTGAACGATTCCCGAGATCGAGGATTTAAAGCCGGAACAAAGAGAATGTTTGGTGAATTTCATCAAGTGGAAAGACATTATTGCCTTTGTTCCTACAGGATTTGGGAAAAGCTTAATATACCAGTTAGCCCCGTTAGCGGCGCATTACATACGTCACAACCAAATAGCAGTGATTGGTTAAATGATAAAAAGTACCTGCCTACCATCAAGCGAACAAATTCTAACACTGTGAAGTCAGGCGGTTTCTACGAAGAGAAATCGGCTTATGAATCAGCTAACATATTACCTTTTGTTCAGTAGAAATTGGCAATTCTAGGGCTGAAATTATCCAAATGATTCTAATGAAGGTGTATGGAGTTTCAAAACATAGTGGAGCGCTTCATGTATTACCACATGACATCGCAATGTGGAACAGAGTGTTTTCTGTTTGAGAGAAGAATTCAGCCTAAATATGCTGAATTTGTGCATTAAACGTGAATGAAACAAAGGTCCATATCTTGTGAGCAGCAGTAGACAAAGTGCAGCGTAAAGATGTGTTCAGAACATATGACCTGTCACATAGCATGCACACCGCAGGCGCACACATAAAGCGAGCATGCATAGGGGACATTGAAAAGATGCTTTTACAGAATGGTCTTTTGTGCACGAGGACTTCATCTCCTTTTATATTGAAAATCTATAGGTCAAGCTCGCAACACTCCCTATTGTATAATTTGCTGATTATAGAAAGAGTGACAAGTCCTCGTTGATTGTATAACACTAATAAAAACTCTCAACCATGCCCCTGGTCTCTGGGCCTACTGTATACTCCATTATGACATTATAACGTAGATCAGAAAGAAATTAAGAGCAAAAAGGTGATAAAAGGAAATAAGACTAAGAGGAGCAGGGCAAGAAACACAAATGCGCAGATCATTTCATACAGTCACATCATAAAGCTTTTGTCATTTGTAGATTTACTCACAGTGGACTACTCAGAAGAGGAACCACAAGTATTACTACTGTACTGTTACATTGGCAAATATATTACACAAGCAGGAGTAAAAGTATACTGTCTATACTATACTATACTATACTTGAATAATAATGATAATAATAATTTTCAGTGTTTTAAAAGTCATTTCAGTAAATAGTAAATACCGTGGGACTGTAATGCCTTGTAATGATTTTCAGTTATGGGATATTTCAGTAACATGGGATGTGTTTTCTACATATCCCATGTTATTTTTTTCTCTTATGAGGTGGATTACCAAAAAAACTCCATCTATCTGCTCCGGTTTGGCCCTTCCATCAGATTTTAGAACCCTTTGTGGCCCACGAGTCAAAAAGTTTGCCCACCCCTGTTCTAAAACCTCTTAGTGTGCAGTGGTGGATCAAGTATTCAATTTTGTTACTCACATAAAATTACAAAGAAGATTACTCATGTAAAAGTATCCCATGAAAAAGATCTACTTAGGTAAAACTATTAAAGCACCTGTTTACTTTTACTTTAAGAGTAAAAAGTAAACAGAACAAATAAAGCATCAAGAAACAGCAAAAAAAAGTTACACAGTGCACCTTTAAGTACTGTACTTTTACTTGTGTACTTTGTTACATTCCACCACTGCGAGTCTATGCTGATCCCATACATCAACTTTCCCAGGCTCAGATGGACTGCTGTTAATCACACTTGATCGATCATTAAAAGCAGGAAGTTCATTTTCAAAATGTGTTTCTTACAGCTTTCTAAACACCCAAGCTTATGTGTGTGACAGCCTGAGCGGTGCCAAATCTAGGTAATATAATCCAAAACCACCCATCGAGATTGGGCAAAGGAACACTGAGCTCGTGAAATAAGTACAGGATTTCCTGGAGCTAAGAAAATGAGAACGCAAAAATCTTCCCAGAGAAAACTGCCTCGAGTAATTGGCAACAAATGATTTTATTTGCAGTATGATAGTATATTAAAGAGGTGATATTACACTTCTGTGGGGTATTATTAACTGGTAACACATAACATATTTAGATCACCATGATACCTTTTATTGCTTTGAAAATGCTATAGTTCCCAAAAAAAACAACATATTAACATTTTTAATAAGTTTCACTCCCCCTTCAGAGCACTATGATAACACAGTCAGCGTGTATTCTGCTAACGAAACTACAGCTCATCGTATCATATTGTGAAGTTGTAGTGTATTGTTTTGTATCCTGCCTTTGTATATTTATAGATAATTGCCATGTGGGAGCAAGGGTGACGCAGGCTTATGGACAGAGCATTGGACAGAATCATAATGAGGGTTTGAATCTCTAAATTACTCAAACATGCATGGAGAACATCTAAAAGCTCTACATGTATGTTTTTCATGAAGGGACAACATTGTAAGATGGTAGAAAATAGAGGTCTGCACAGGACTGAATTTCCCGCCCACACCCACACTGTGCAGTCCCGCTCCCGCTCGTTCCCATAAAGAACTGTAATTTTCAGTCCCGCTCCCGCCCGCGTCTGCGATATTTTGTCCCGCTCCCGCCCACAAGTCCCTCAAGATGGAGATGTTCGCTTTCTTAAGCTCTCTCAAACACAGAGAAATGGAAAGGAATTGTTTAAAATGTGCACGAGATTAGAGCACATACACAAATTTATGTATTAAAACTGCTTAAAATGTTTTTATTAAGGCCAAAAAAAATATCCAGCACAAATTATGTATGATAGGCATACATTCATCGTTTGTATTTTACTTTACACCCATATTCAGTTTGTAAGACTGCAGTTTATCATCCCATCTGCACGTCCCGCATTGTGCAGTCCCGCCCGTGCCCACAATGAGCTTTCAAAATGTGTCCCTTGCCGCACTATTTTATATCTATGTTATCTAGTAGAAAACTCCAAAAGGTCAGTTTTGATTGTGTAATTGTGTTTGCTCAGGTTGTCTCCTGTAGTGACATTAACACTGTTTCAACTCTCCATGTTGAAATCAGGGTCATTTCCGTTCTGAAAGCTACAATTTATAAGTAATTTGTCTGATTTGGCAAAGTTGTATTCTCACATATCACCACTTGAGGCTGTCTGTGTTACTGCTGTGTGATAGTGTGCCAGCTTTGGCCTGACAGAAGAAGAGCAGACAGCATGGGTGAGTCTGAAGCAAAGGACAGGTGAGAGGAGGGAGAACTGGTTTCACAAAAAAAAAAAAAAAAAAAAAAAAAAAAAACACCCCTGGTATCTTTAAAGGTGTGTTATGTAACTTTTCTGGTGGAGGATACGCCATCTGCAGCATCAGATGTTATTTGTTTCCCTGGAATGTTAGTTGTTGCATGCTTGTCTTGCAAACATTTCCTTGAAAAACATGCAGTCTCACACTGAATGGGCCTGCCTCTCCACAGAGTCAACTTGTAACTTTCCATAGTGATGCCACCTGACTGTTTCCATGGAGATATGAAAGGTAATTTAAGCGCAAACATCTCCAAGGCAAGGCAAGTTTATTTGTATAGCACAATTTGTGCACAAAGTAATTCAAAGTGCTTTGCAGAATAAGAAATACATTAAAATCACCACGAAAACAAATCAAAACACAAATAATCATCGTAAAATTTAAGATTAAACTAAAAAAGAGAGAGAGACATTAATTACATAAATGAGAGAGAAGAGTGCGGAATGAAAACCTCTCTCTCCAAACAGACAGGCAGGTGACGTACCAACCAAAAATGTTACACAGTGCATCTTTAAACGTCTTCTAAGTGCAGTATCAGTCTGCTGCCATGGTTACTATTCCTCTTAGCTGTCTAGATTTAGCTTTTTAAATTTGTTTTTTGCCTAGTTGGTTCTTGCAATGCGTGCAGAGTCCAAGATTACTATTACTATTACAATTCTTAAGTATATTTCATAATGTAATTTCAGTGCACCCCGCTCCTGTCGCCCCTGCCTGTGTAGACCCTGTGTGCTCTCCCTACAGTGAGCTAGCACAAGGCCCTCTTCTTAGCGCCGCTGTCATGCTCGCAGCGCTCGGAGCCAGACACGCACAGAATACTAAGAGTGCCCTCGAATGCAGCGCTGCCCGGACCACGTCTTAATCCCCCCCACAGCAGCACAGGCAGCGGCGGCGGCAGACAGGCCTGGCACGGCGCGCTCAAGAACACACCTCGGCATCCGTATTTAGGCCATCCAATTTTCATAATGGCTCCATCAGGTGATACGTGAGCAGTGATCCTCTCCAAGTGCGTTCTAACCTGAGCGGGTACTGTCTGGCTAAAGTGGATTTACGGTGAAGCAGGGCGTGTGTGTGTGTGTGTGTATGTGTGCGTATGTGTGTGTTCACTAAAGCTTGTGTTTATCCGATTTAATTAAAGTGATTTTACTCACTGGTTTCAGCTTCCTGTTTAGATGACATTTAAGGACATTTGAGATTAGACCGTTGAAGAAAAATACAGTTTGCAGTTAGAGTTAACATTTTATAATATAATCTTACACTGTCACGATACTAAAAACTTCAATCTGGATTTCGATACTAAGGTATAGACTTGATACTCCGATTCTTTCTTTGGATAATAGAATGCCATTTCAACACAATTTTCAACATTAAACCATTATACTTTCTTTTTTCATATATATATTTCTATGTGCCCTTGGAGACAGGTTAATGGTCAGATCTATGGAGAAGCAAGCCTGCACACGGTACAAATTCATGTTTTCTTAAGGTATTTTTGAGCTATAAAACACCTGTAATTGAACAAATACTAGTACTTTCTTTTCTATTACCATGTGGTTTTATATCTGTGTAATCTGTGATAAATTATCCAAAGTAATCACAATTATATACAAATATAGACATTTCCTAGGTTAAAAACAGTCATTTCATTATATACAACTTACTGGTAATGTCCTACATAACCTACTGTATTGAGATGTGGGGTCATACATATAAGACTAATACAAATCCAATCTTTACTTTGCAAAAAAAGGTGATAAAAGCATCACATTAACAGCTTATAATGAACCAACCAATGTGTGATTTATAAACCTTCAAACTCTGAAATTTTACGATTTAGTCGACCTTTACACTTTAAAAATCAAGTTAAAAGTAAACAACAATCTCTTGTCATAATCATTACAGAATATTTTCTAAATCCGAAATAGCCAATATGAGCTTAGAGGTACGGCCATGTTTATGAAAAAGAAAATCAGAACAAACATTATGAAATTTTGCATATCTGTTAAAGGCATGGAGCTCTGGAACAACTGTACAGATGATTTAACATTGTGCACCACTCTCTTTCATTTTATAAAGAAGTTTAAATGTTTAACTCTGAGCAGATACATGCATTATGAGACTTAGTTTGCGCTATAGTACTTTGTTGTACTGTTACTGATTTGTTTGTTTCCTCTTACTGTATTTATGAAGATGAACTGGTGTCAAGATGATGCTCTGACAAAGGAACAAAGCGTAGGCACAATAAGCTCAAGCTTTAGTCAACACCTTCTCAGTCTGTGTATGTTAAATATGACTGTCTGTGGAATAATGTCAGAATATAGCTGTGACCCAAATAAATAAATCAGTCAAGCTCTCAGTGGCCAAAGATGTTCATTTTGTCTTCTTATATACTTGAACTTCTTGGGTTCTTTTTAAAGACAATACAGTAAAGTGTATTTACCTTGTTGACATGTTTCGGCTGCTAGCTGCAAGTCATCTTCAGAACACCAAAATGCGAATGCGAAAAGGAAACATCAGGGAGACTCACCAGAAAACAAAAAAAAAGATAAAGCAGAACAGGAAAACCTAAAATCCGCCATATCAGAGCACTGTAAAAGGAACAGCCACATTCTGGATTGGGACGGGAAAACAACAAGTTCAAACGCTGGATCAAGGAGGCCATTGAAATCAGGCCATTGAAATCAGGAAACGAGGCACGGACAGCATTAATTGTGATGACGGCGCGTTCCTCCTTTCACACACCTGGGACGCCCTCCTCCAGAGAACACCGGGCGACAGGAGGCGTGGTCAGTCTGAGCGACCTGCCAGGTCCATCAGGCAGGTCCACGCCTACAGGAAGTAACAACAGCTGATATACGACACGTCACCACCAACACCGGTGACGGTTCTGAAGATGGCTTGCAGCTAGCAGCCGAAACATGTCAACAAGGTAAACACACTTTACTGTATTTTCTTTAAAAAGAACCCAGAAGTTAAAACAATCTCTCAGTGGTCCAGGTAGGTTCCATAGTGGTCCATGGATGTATACTAGTCTATGTGCTCTTATACTTGTTCTGATACAGCTCAAGATTATTCTAAAGCTGTTCAAGAAAGGTACATTTCTGTCCTGTTTTGATCCTTTTAGTATTGATTAGTATCTGCTTTTCAACACTTTTGACACCCATAGATTAGACTTTTCAAAAGAAAAGAAAAAGAAACACACTTTGAGTTGGTGTTAACCTTTTGTTGTGATTGCTCATGTAACCTTTTAGTCACGTTAGAATCCTCTTCTCAAAAACATATCTGGAGCTGTGTTTTGTTTCATTCACGCGTTTGAGTAACTCTGTATTATTACTTATATTAATTAATAAAAGTAATATCTAGGTAAATTAAAATGACTTAAATTAAGAAAACCTGACTTTATTTGAGTAGATTCAACTAAATTAAATTATCAAAAAGTGGAATAAGTGTGTTTGTTTTTTGTTTTTATTTTAAGTGCAAAGAGTTGTTGTTTTTCTTATATTAAGTGTAGCAAGATGTATTTCCATATTTAAAGTACAAAAAGTCGTGTTCCATTGGCATATAATTTTAGTTGTCAAATGAAATTTACTGAAATCATGATTAAATTGTCTTAATTCAATTCATCTTAACTTGGCTGGATTTTAGTTTTTGCAGTGCATTAAGTGATATTTTTCAAGTTAACAGCTACCTTTTATCTTTAGTTCAGTAGAAACTTGCAATTCCAGGACTGAAATTGTCCAAATGATTCTAGTGAAGGTGTTTGGAGTTTAAAAACATAGTGGAGCACCTGTATTAGCACATGACAACACAACAGGACAGAGTGTTTTCTGTTTGAGAGAAAACTTAGCCTAAATAAGCAGGGTTTGTGCCTTAAACATGTGCAAATTAAACAAAACACAACACAGATCAGAAAATTGCGTAAATAGTTGTCCTTTAAGTAATTGTCCTGTACTGGTTGAGTGAACAGTGTGTTGTTCTTTTGTGTCCGTGAGCCTGGCTTTGTCTGCCAGTGGTTAAACTCGTCATAAACACTGTGGTAATGGAGGACACTAAAGTGATGGCTGTATTTCCATTAGAATCTATTTCTGAAAGTAATACTACTCTGATGAGAAGGCATTCCCAAGAGCACTGATTTGTCATTAATGAGGGGCCATTATGCAACATCATTTTTTAAGCTTTCTACCATGTTATGATATTGTTACCTCATTAAAAACTTGCCTGAAGAGGTAGATTTCACTAGTTTAGTAACATCCTCACGGTTAGCTCTAGGATTCTGCGTCATCCAAGCTTCCAACTAACAATTCTCTATAAATATACAAAAACATGATCCAAAACTGTAACAACTTAACAAACCTGATGCGATGTGCAGTAGTTGCATTGGTGGTATGTACGGAAGGGTGAGTGATTTAGTGCGGAGAGCAAAGGGAGGGTAGACTTATAGCGGATCATTCCCTGTTTTCACCACTACCGACATATTCAAATAAATGTTCCTAGTCAATGATTTTGCAGTGTTGCACAGTCATTTTGGTACAAAAATAAAAAAATAAAAAAATCTGCTAAGTGCCCACAACTACACGGCTTTTTGCTTCTAGCATTGGGCACCGCAGTTTTCTAACGTGGAACTCAGCTGACTTGCTCCTTTACTTAAGTCATTTCACAGTTAATTAAGAAAACATTTCACACACCCTGTCCCCACTCGACAGAACCACTACCAAACGTGAACAAATTGCACCCTCGCCTTGAGTAGCCTACATACGAGAGCAGACATTTTAGTTGCGTCTCCAAAGCAACTCCCAGGACAATCACAGCGTGTGTCTGTCCATATTCAGCGCTGCGCTCATCTGCATCATGAGGAGGTTTGCTCCTGTGTGTTGTCTTTAAAAATGTTAAAGTTCCAGGCACTTGTGTCCTCCTGCGTGACAGAAACCACGTCTAATGCTGCAGCAGTACCAGCTCCTCTGCTGTTTGGTACACCACCTTATATGATGATAATAGAGCTCACTGGTTTACTGAAGCAGCATTCACAAAGCGAGATGATTGTTGGCAATATTTGGCACGTTTTTGCTGAAAAAACTCAAGTGGCTTATCAGCTTGATTGGGGTGTAATGTCTTTAAGCAACGCTATAATTTATTTGGCTTCATGCTGTCCGCCACCAACAGTTTTAGACACAGTAAACACAGCGGTCTTTCCTCATTTCCCACTGTAGTCACAGTGAAGCCGAGCACTACATACACTTTACATACAGTTTGTTCTCAGCACTTCATATCTCCTGCTCTGTGCTGTGTGTGTGCATAGCCAGGCTGGTGCCACCTAGTGCCTCCACTCAATTTCATTTCTCTCCAGCGACTAGGTCAGGATTCAAAATACACTAGACAGTTTGCAAGAACCCCGGAAGATGTAAACTGCATGCCGGCCAATCAGCAAAGAGCTGTGGAGCTGTGACTGGATCCTTTTTGTGGTACAACACAACAGTAATCAAAGCGGTCAAGATGGATGTAGACGAAGCCAGACATTCTGTGTTGGCAACAATTCCTAAAATCAAGGATTTAAAGCTGGAACAAAGAGAATGTTTAGTGAATCTTATCAAGGGGAAAGACACTATTGCCCTTCTTCCTACAGAATTTGGGAAAAGCTTAATATAGCAATTAACCCTGTTAGTGGTGCATTACATATACATTACATATACACTACAATAGCAGCGATTGGGTAAATAAAAAAGTACCCGCCTACCATCGAGCAAACGAACCCTAATGCTGCAAGGTCAGATGGTTTCCACGAAGTAAAACGGGCTGATGAATCAGACTAGTGTGCGTGTTCGCTAGGTGCAAAAAAACCCAACACTACAGCACTAATACTCCCTACGCACACTCTGACATTGAGAGCGTCACTGCCAACTACTGTAGTGGATGTACAATTACACTTCATTCTAGTACGGCAAACAAAAGCATGTTCCCCGAGGTCACACGCGCCCCCCACCCCCCACTCCCTGGCATGGCATTGCACGGACGGATATTATGATTTACAATGTGCAAATTCTGACATTATGATCCATGTATGTCATAGATTATAAGTATATAGCAGACACAAGCACAGTAAAAGTAACAGCAAGAGAAAACATAACCACTGGACATTCCGGTTGTTCCTTTTACCGTGCCCGCTCCTGTACCCGTGCACTCTCCTCCTCCACACACGCAGTATAAACTCACATAAGCCGCGCTCACACAAACTCATCATGCTCCCTAGATGTGGAAAGGCGGAGGTGTGAGACAGGAGCTGGAGCCAGGGGCAGAGCAGCGATGGTGGGAGTGTCATTGTGCAGCTGCCAGGGCTCATGTGTCTGTGGATGGGAAACATGGAAAGCATGACTAGAACAGTAATTCTCTCACAATAACAGCAAACTACAATAGTGCTTTTCTAAGTGCAATTTAAAGTGCATAATCTCTATCATTTCCTTCACAGTCCATATTATATCCGCATCATATTCTGTATATAAATGACATAGCTAACCCGCCAACCGCCACGCTCCAAACAAGAAGTGAGCATGGGTGTGCTTCTGGCTCAGTCAAATTGTCATTTTCAAGATTTTTTCTTATTAACCTGCTGTACATGATTCTGGTGTTTTTATTTTGCTATTTTGTTTGTAAATCAAGATATGAACATTATTAAATGACAAATCAGGTGCCTTTTTTCCCCACGGTCACTCCCACCTGCGTTAGCAACAGGTTTGATTGACAGCATTGCTAAGGGACCCTGCTAAACCAGTGTTGCAGGATTGGACAAAAAAAAAATATATATATATATATATATATATATATATATATATATATATATATATATATATATATAATTTTGCTCCTTTTAAAGGTGCACTATGTAACTTTTCGATTGAGAGTCTGTCACCATTTTGTTTCTATAGATAAGTCATTGTGCTGCTTCAAATGTTCCACAGTATGACATTAAACAGATGTCCATTACACTTATTCACTTACATGTGGTTTTAGAGCTACATAGAAAAATAGGTATTCTGACTGACCAGTAACCTGGACTGTTTTGGTCTTCATGATGATAGAAAGTTTTAATACCATACTGTGAAACATTTAAGAAAAGTTACACAACTCACCTCTCACTAAATTGTTATCCTTTTGGTCATCCGTAGTTTGCAAAAGTTTGGAGACTCCATGCCACCATCCTCCATACATTAGTAGGGACAGAGACTGTTGGTTCTGCTGAGAACCCCACTCCTGCACAGACAGACAAAAGGAGCCACCTTAAAACAGCTGGATTTTTATCTGAACAAACTCAGATGTCCACTGAGTGACCCTGGGGGTTCAAAGACCAACACATCGCTTCAGTGAGATTAACGCTAAAATTACAAACAACATCCCTGTTTAGCGGAACAATGATAAATCACACTCCTCAGTTAATATTGTTATCAGCCAGACACTGTGGCACCCTAAGGAAAACTGGGATGCCATCCGCTACAAACCATGGATGGGTTTAAAAAAAAAAGTGACTATACTGAGGCACAGGTTAGTCATGAATGGGCAGAGTGCAGAACCATTTTCCTTAATTACGCACTCATTTCACAATGTTATTATTACCAGCCGCCCCAAACTGGGGGTGTCCCAGTTTTTAATTTTGAAAATCTGGTCACCCTAGGCCTATCTCATCAAGGTGAGTCCATGGTAAACCTTGGTAAAGCCAGTAGGTGATTCTTGTGTAATTTGGAGTTACTGTGTAACTTAGAGTAACTGTGGTAAGAGGTTTCAACTTTTGGCTATAAACAGAACAATAGCAGAATGAACTCCTCCAAATCCAAGGATCCAGATTTGCATAAAGTTACGCCTGCCCTGGCCGCGTAGAAAACCACAGTGTAAGCATTCACCTCCCTCTAGTCATCATCTCTTGCTCTCGTCTCTGTTTTTTGCTACATAAACTTTGGCCACCGTGGGCCGTCCCTAACTCTGGAGATGCACCCCTCCCCTCTCGCCTCTTTAGGGACGTGAAGAAAGCATGCTGATGATGCTCAAGTCAAAAGCGTAACCTTAACTCATTTTCCATGGATCCAAAATATTTAACCACTGCATTTTTCTTTTTATTCAGACTTTGTCAAGTTTTATTTTTTGTTTAAGACAGCGCAAGTAAGCATTTCAAGAAGTGGAACCTCAAAGTGGAAAAACTCACGTGTATATGGCCAGTCTGATTAACGTGCTCTAAGTACCCTAATCGGGTACCCTAACCAGGTACTTTTCCCTTTCAGTAGTACGGGAAGAACGATATAACTCTGCACAGCTAGGTGCCACATGGTCCAAGAATCCAATGAGCTTTTTATTTTGGGACAAGATTCCAAACCACCATTTGCACTGTAGTAGTGCACTGTAGAATATAGTGTTGATTGCATTGAGATATGTACAGTACATGAGGTAGTAGTAGTAGTAGTAGTAGTAGTAGTAGTAGTAGTAGTAGTAGTAGTAGTAGTAGTAGTAGTAGTTGTTGTTGTTGTTGTTGTTCTTGTAATTTAATAGAAACATTGCACAATCATTGTAATCTGTAGTTGTAGTAGTACTAGTGGTGGTAGTAGAAGTAGTAGTAGGAGTAACAGTAATAGTAGTAGTAGCAGTTATTTGACAAGGATAATACATTAAATATATTGCATGGCTACAAGCAAATTTTCATCCACAGGGATAGGGACATCATGCAATAAATGTAGTCTTTAGTTGTACTAGTGGTGGTAGTAGTAACAGTTATAGTACTACTCGTGGTGGTAGTAGTAGTATTACTAATAGTAGTAGTAATAGGAGAAGTAGTAGTAGTACAGTAGTGGTTGTTTTCGTGACAGTGAGTTTGTTGTACCCAGTGCCACTCTCGTCACTGACAGAACATTCTCACATCCACCCACCTCCTCAGATCTCACCCCTTTGCAGATCACCAGGCTGCACTCAGACTCATGACTTAACTCCACTTGGTTGTATCAGAAGTGATTAAAACACACATAGTTGGACACGAGCAAATGCAATCAAGACGTAGTCAACCAATGTATTACCTTTTAATCGTAAAAGCCAGTATTACTCATTATACGACATCATAAAGGACCCACATCACGCTATTTTCTAATCTATGTTATAATGTTTCCTCATCACAAACACACCTGGAGTTGTGTTTCATACTCCATACCCTTTGGTTAGAATCATTTGGATAATTTCAGCTCTGGAAATGCAAATCTCTGCTCAACTAAGGGTAAAAGGGAGCTGTTTACTTGAAAAGAACATTTTGATGGAGTGATAACAAAGGATTACTCTAACATGTGTGAATGAAATGAAACAAAACAGGTATGTTTTTGAAGAGGTAATAACATTCTCGCATGGTTTAAAGCTCACAAGAGTCGATTTTGTGTAATACATGACCTTTAAGTCTGCTGATGTCTTTTGCCTACTATTATCAGTGAAGTATATTCCTTACGTTTTATCATACCCCCTGTTCCCGCACTACCAGTTTATTTTTGAAATCAGACCAGAGCACGGAGGAACTATTGACTTCTTTTTCACCTTTAGCAAAACAGAAGGTCAAGGTTGCTAGGCGAAGATTCATTCAGCAGCATATTTTAAAGCAACCTCCCTTTTGAATTTGTACATCTATTCAGTATTTTTATCACAGTACCATGTCCTCTATGAACATCATGTTCTTCAGTCAATGTGGTATAATAGTAGTAGTAATAATGATATGAACTGAAGCGTAATTAACTTTGAAAAGTATCATTATTTCTCTTCAGTGGTGGATGGTAACAAAGTCCAAATAGTAAAGTACTGTCCTGTAAGTAGAATTTTTAGTTATCTGTACTAACTTAAAGGTACGCTGAGTTACTTTTCTGGTGGAGGGTCTGCCACCTGCTTGTGTCCATGGAAATATTTTTGTTTTGCCTTGATTATTCGCAGTATAGAAATAAACTCGGTAATCACAATGGAGGCAGGTTAATGGTTAATGGTCGAATCTATGGAGAAGCATGCCTGCACGTGGTAAGAATTCATGTTTTCTCGAGGTATTTTTGAACTATAAAACACCTTTAATTGAACAAATCCAAGGCAGATATGTTTAATGGTTTAATAACTTACTGTGGAACATTCCAGGCAAGGAAATAACATCTCCATGGAGACAAACAAGTAGCGAACCCACCACCTTTAGAAGTTTAACAGTGCACTTTTGAGTACATTTTACAGTGGATACTTTTTTTCTGTTACTTCACTACATTTGAAAGCATGTATCTGTACTTTCAACTTCGTTACATTTTTGAACAGGACTGAAAAGTAAAAAGGAGAATTTGAGGGGTTATTTTTACCATGTTGGTGGTAACATACTTTATTATTATTAATATTATTTTTTATCAATACATAACTATATATATTACATATTACAGTTACATTTAACTTTAACTTAACAAATTAACAACACATTATCAAAGTCTGTGTGAAATATTTTTCCTTTTTACTTTAATACTTTTATTTTACCGCAGGGGTCACCAAAGTTTTTTCTCTGGGGGCCACATTATCGCTCCTGACTGTGATGGGGCCGTGGTCAGGTCAGCCGTATAACAGAATTGTATAACCCTGACGACGCAGATTATATATTTTTTTGAAAACCGCCACACTTTCTTTACATATCAGACAAACTGCACGCTCCTTACACTAACAAAAAAAAAAATCGGTCATCTACTGTTCTTTGACTGAAACTCAGCACTTTGTCAACTTTTCGTACTTTAACACTCGCCATTTTGCTGTCTTTAACTGCACTACAGAACTCTGTGTGTGCGTTGATCTCAAACTTGTCAGGTGATGAAAATTCGGTTGCAAATGTAAATACAACATATAATCATCTAAATATAAATACAAAGTTTAATGGCCCCTGCTTTACCCTTTATCTGTACTTTTACTTAAGTAACACAACCAAGTACTCTATCCACCACTGTTTTTCTGGTTGTTTCCTTACCAAGTTCTTTCATCTAGGTTTTCTACCTGTATACATTGGGTTTCCACATGTACATTTAGAAAAGTGGTATGTTGGCAATATCATTATTTAGAGTACTCTCATCATATTCTTTTTGAACCAAATGGATGTCTGCAGAACACTCTTACCTCTCCTGCTTTGTCCTCCTACCCATCCCGATACCTGATACTAATACTAATACGCCCTCTCCTTTCTTCTTTTGCAGAGATCACCATCATCAGATGAACTATGAATGCTGAACAAGATGATCTCCACCCTCGCGCGCCAGACAATGAGAGGTGGTAGGCAGAAGGGGGCGCTGTCGGACCCCCTGTTCGTGGTGCTCTTGGCTCTTCAGATCCTGGTGGTGGCCGGACTCGTGCGTGCTCAGACCTGCCCCTCCGTGTGTTCCTGCAGCAACCAGTTCAGCAAAGTCATCTGTACGCGGCGAGGTTTGCGAGACGTCCCGGATGGCATCTCTACCAACACGCGCTACCTGAACCTGCAAGACAACCTCATCCAGGTCATCAAGGTGGACAGTTTCAAACACCTGCGCCATCTGGAGATCCTACAGCTCAGCAAGAACCATATCCGCAGCATCGAAATCGGAGCATTCAATGGATTGGCCAGTCTCAATACTTTGGAGCTTTTTGATAATCGCCTCACGACAATCCCCAATGGAGCGTTTGAGTACTTGTCCAAGCTGAAGGAACTATGGCTGAGGAACAACCCCATCGAAAGTATACCTTCCTATGCCTTTAACAGGGTCCCGTCGTTGCGGAGGCTAGACCTGGGTGAGCTGAAACGTCTCTCGTACATTTCCGATGGCGCGTTCAAAGACTTGTCCAACCTGCGCTACTTGAACCTGGGAATGTGCAACCTCAAGGAGATTCCAAATATACTCCCGCTGGTCCGGCTGGAGGAGCTGGAAATGTCTGGGAACCAGCTTACCATTGTAAAACCCAGTTCCTTTACTGGGCTGGTCAACCTGCAGAAGCTGTGGATGATGCACGCACAGGTCCAAACTATTGAGAGGAACTCCTTCGATGATCTGCAGTCCCTTGTGGAGCTCAACTTGGCCCACAATAATCTCACATTTTTACCCCACGATCTCTTCACGCCACTGCACCGTCTTGAGCGCGTTCACCTGCATCACAACCCCTGGAACTGTAACTGTGACATTCTTTGGCTTAGTTGGTGGCTCAGAGAAGCGGTGCCGGCTAATACTAGCTGTTGCGCTCGGTGCAACACTCCTTCGGTCTTCAAGGGCCGCTACATCGGGGAACTCGACCACAGCTACTTCCAGTGTGATGTGCCAGTTATTCTGGAGCCACCCACGGATCTAAATGTAACGGAAGGAATGGGCGCAGAGCTTAAATGTCGTACAAATTCTTTAACGGCGATTTCGTGGCTCACTCCTAATGGATCGCTGGTAACGCACGGTGCTTACAAAGTTCGCCTGTCGGTTCTCAACGATGGAACGCTGAATTTTACAAGCGTTACCATGCAAGACACGGGGACATATACCTGCATGGTGAGCAATACCGCGGGGAATATCTCTGCCTCAGCTGTCCTCAATGTCAGTTCGGTGGACAACAGCGGAGTCACCTACTTTACAACCGTCACTGTGGAAACCATTGAGACCATTGGCGATGAAAGCCATACCCCTCTGCCTCCTTTTGGCTGGGTGTCCTCCTCCACCACCAAAGGCACCCCCGTCTCCACCCGAACCACGGAACGGACTTACACCATACCGGTACTGGACGTGGACAGCGAGGGAACCTTCACCGGATTGGATGAGGTGATGAAGACTACCAAGATTATCATCGGGTGTTTTGTGGCTATTACGCTAATGGCCGCCGTGTTGCTGGTGATATTTTACAAGATGAGGAAGCAGCACAACCAGCAGGACCCCGATGGACCGGCCTCGTCCATGGAGGTGATCACGGTGGAGGAGGAGCTAGCGGGGGTGGCGGCCATGGAGCGGCACCTGAGCCTGCCCCCGCTGGATCATTACAACCACTACAACACCTACAAGAGTTCGTACCACCACGCGCCCATGCTCAGTACCTTGCACAGCTCGGTAACGCAGGAACCTTTACTCATCCAGGCCTGCTCCAAAGACAATGTCCAGGAGACCCAGATCTGAGCAGGGATGGGCCTAAAAATGCGCACACGACACACACTTTTGGAATACACTACATTCAACATTTTAACGTAAAACAGATCCAAATGACAGTAAAGTGATGTCGACATGGACAATAATTCAGAGGTTGGGAAAGGGACGTTCAATGATACTTTAACAATGTCTTTCTAAAACAAAGATTATTTATTAAAAGTATGTCTAGTGGCTAAATGAAGACAATTTTGTGATAGCTTTTTAGCTTGTTTGATTTCTCTTTCTGTGTAAAACTGCACAAGGGAAAGAATGGTTGACTAAGGCATTGAGGTAGAATGTACGAACGCCATGGCCGTGAATTCAAAATGCTGCTATGAGTCATTCTTAGCTTTTCCCTTTGATAAATTTAGTTGTACTCCAGTCTATTTCACTTTTAATGATTCGAAAGTCATGTTTTTGGTTGATCAAAATGGACAAATTCAAGCACTTTTTAATTGAACATAGCTCCCACATCTTAAGGTTTTTACATTCTATGATTTTACCAAGAGTACCATTGTCCTGACAATATGATTTATGTTCCATTGACCACTAGAGTGAAATAACAAGGTGCACTGAGGATTATTTTATTTATTTATTTTCTTTCTTTCTTTCTTTCTTTCTTTTAGCATTAGGTTTGAAATGGTCGGAAAATTTTGTCAGTACATTTATTTAGTTATTTCATTATTGGTTCTGTTAATATAAGATTATTATTTTCTATTTCTCAAATTTGTATGCTGTTTGCTGTAGAAATATCCAACAATATGTGAACAATAGATATAAGTACCGAAAAGGGTGATTACATTAGACAGCCTCCGTCTCTCTACAGCATTCTTCATAATGCACTTGACTCCTTCTGTGACATACCAGCTGAGGTTAGTCATCATTCCATTAATAAATTATGCTTGCCCTAATTACTTCTGCATCTAGAAACCACATTATACGGAGAAAATATTCAAGTCTGATGCTTTGTGAATGCATCTAGGGTAAAGGTCCTATATTACGCAAAATTGACTCTTGAGAGCTTTTAGCAGAGTTAGAATGCTCTTACAGCCGTTAAAACATATCTGGAGCGGGGTTTTGTTTCATTCACACATGAGTAACCCTTTATTATTAGTCTGTCTACATCTCTAAAGCTCAAAATGCTCTTTAGTTTAGTAGAAATTGGCAATTCCAGGGTTGAAATCATCTAAATTAGGGGTGCCCAATACGTCCATCTCGATCTATCAGTCGATCGCCAAGGTAGTGTGGGTAGATCGCAGTGTCATAGTACTCGGCTTCGACTCGATCGCGTTTGGACTCGGTCTTGTCTCTCACTCGAGGTCTGACGCTCAACAAGTGCGATCATATTTCATTGCATTTGCTGCTGTCAGCAATAAACTTGTACCGGTGTGCAGGACCTGGTCATTTTATAAGTAGCTCGCGTGCTGAAAAACTGTGGGCACCCTTGATCTAGTAATCTGATGATTCTAGTGAAGGTGTGTAAAGTTTATGAGAACAGTGAAGCACTTCCGGTATCACCACATGACATCATAGGGTGGAACAGAGTGTTTGAGAGAAGAACTCAGCCTAAATATGCTGGGTTTCTGTATTAAATGAAAACAAAGATCAGAAAGTAGCGTAAAATGGGCCCTTTAAATATTTCTGGGTTGTTTGCCATTGATCGAAGACCAGTTGGGCATCAGACTTTTATGAGACCGGTTGGCCAACACCCAAAATGCCATTATTCCATTAGACATTACAGACTTTACTTAACATAGCAATATTGTCTATAAATTCTAGCCCCAGTGTCTACATTTTATCTCCGATGTATATTTTATGAATTTGGTAGTTCAATTGTCGAACTTTCATCTATTTGTGTATTTATTTGGATTGAGTTATTGCAGTTAGTGTCTTTCTTGCAGAATTGTGGTTCTTAAAGGTTCATTGTGTAACTTTTCTGGTGGAGGGTCCATCAGATACTTAAATTTTCTTCATGGGGATGTTATTGCTTTGTCTGGAATGTTTCACGGTATGGTATTAAACCTTTCTATCTACATGGAGAGCAAACCAGACCAAGTTACAGGTCAGATCTGTGGATAGGCAACCCTGCTCAGAGTCAGAATGCCCGATTTTCTTGGTATTTTTGAGCAGTAAAACCACCTGTAATTGAATAAATGTAAGGCAGAGCTGTTTAACGTCATACTGTGGAACATTCCAGGTAACAGACCCCCAAACAAAAAGTTAAAACCGTTTTAATTGCAAGTCAGCAGATGGACAGGTATGGGCGATGGGTGAAAACAGGAATTTTCTGAGCACTCAAGCCTCAAATTCAGAGCAATGTCGAGTTACTCAGACATGCATGAATCAACTGAAATACAATTCTGAGGATGTTAATGATGAGGGAACATCATTACAAGATGGTTTAAGTCAATTTGACATAGTACGCCCCTTTAATAATAACTAACAACACACTGGGTTTATCTAGCACATTCAGAGACACCCAAAGTATGTTAAAGTAGGTTTGTCAAAAGTATACTAAAAGTAATATCAAAACTAGACACTCATTTGAACAGGTATCAATAGTAAAAACCTGGACCACTGAGGGATTACACACTGTATTTATTATTACAGTGTAGTATTTGTTCAGTTACAGGTATTTTATAGTTCAAAAATACCTTAAGAAAACATGAATTTGTACCATGTGCAGGCTTGCTTCTCCATAGATCTGACCATTAACCTGCCTTCATAGTGATTACCGAGTTTATTTCCATACTGTGATATAACAAAGGCGAAAGAGTGCACCCTTATCGTTGAAAATCATATTCTATTGTGTAAAGATTTTTGGTTTTTTGTATTATATTTATCATCATGGTATCAGAATTATATTAGCATTGAGTATTAAGTCTACTTTTTTTTTAAGTCCTGGTAACTAACTGACAAAAACACGACTGCCAATCTGCTCCAATGGCTCCTCCGATCAGCACCATGTCCCTTCTCTGGCTTAATGCTTCAGCTTTGGACAGCAGAACATTGGTCACAGATTTGAGTGGGACCATACGGGTGCCTTGTGTAGCTGCCCTCTTTAACCTGGTAATGGTGTGTGTCCGTTCAGTGTAGCGTTACCTCCCGACACCCAGGGGTCAGCCTCGCCCCGCCGCTGATCTGACCATCTGTTCGGTTAGACGAGGAATAATCTGCTTTGTTATGTCCGACAATCATTTCAGGGAATATAGTTAGGGAATGTTGCGTTTTGCAGTCTTGTTATTTATGAAATCTACAAAGGAATTCACTCAATACTCGATACTGATTAGGATACGACAACAAAGATATAAAATGCTTCTTTTTTAGTGTTAGAATGTGATTTTCATACACAAAATAATAGTACTTTCTTAAAGGTGCATTGTGTTTTTCTGGTGTAGGGTCTGTCAAATGCTTTTCTTCATGAAGATGTTATTGCTTTGTCTGGAATGTTTCAAAGTATGGTATTCAACCTTTCTATCTTCATGACCAAACCAGATAGTTACAAGTCAGATCTGTGAACAGGCAACACTGCTCACAGTCAAAATGTCTGTTTTTCTAGGTATTCTTGAGCTATAAACTCCCTTTAATTGAATAAATGAAGGTAGAGCTGTTTAATAAAAGAAAGTAGCACACAGAGCAATGACATATCCATAGAAACAAGCAGGTGATCGACCCCCAACCAAAAATCTGCATAGTGCGTCTTTAATCTTAGCACGAAGTCTTATATATCTGATCTAGTAAAGATCAAAATCATACTATATCTGTTCAGAAAAGCTCAAATGTTGTCCTGTTAATGTGATTTTTACAGTATCAATGTTTGCGCAAATGAGTTTCCACTTCCAATTATAGTTTTAGTACCAATTACTATCTGATTTCTTAATTCTAATGAATAGATGTGTAAATATAGTTAACTAATTCCACCAAATCTTCAAACTGTAACAGTCTTATTCCTTCTCAAAGTAGGCTCTTTGAATGAGAAGAAATTCTAAATTAGAATGGTTTTGTCAACAGCTTGATCATTTTCCTCAATTGCTTTTTGATTAGTTTCTGTCTGTGAAAATATTTGTTCATGAGAATTATGACCAAGTATTACTGAACACTCCAAATCATAGTTAGAGTTTATGTAGCCTTTGTGGTGTCTTGTCTCCGGGGAAATGTTGTTTGGCTGGAAAGTTCAACATTCTGTGGCATTAAAACAACAGCTTTTACATTTTAAGTGCCCATATTGCGCTACTTTCTGGTCTATGTTATCATGTTGTTGTTGTTTTTTGAGTTGAGTTTGTTTCATTCACATGTTTAACTCACAAACCCTGCATCTTTAGGCTGAGTTCTTCTCTCAAACAGAAAACATTCAGTTCCACTTTGTTATGTCATGTGGTAATACAGGAAGTTTTTTTTAAACTCCATACACCATACACATGTCATGTGGAGGTAGTTTTCAAGTTAACAGCTAACTTTTATGTTTTGTTCAGTGGAAATGAGCAGTTCCAGGGCTGAAATCATCCAAATGATTCTAAGGAAAATGCAGGATTTGTGTGTTAAACATGTGTGAAAAAAACAAAAACAAAACACAACTCCAGGTATAATTGTGATGAGGAAACAACATTATAACATAGATAAGATCAGAAAAATTGTGTAATATGGGCACTTTAACAATTGAAAAGACACAATGATATCTTTTAAATGTCCTTAAAATGGCACCTACAAAACTAGAAGCAAAAATGCACGAATACTATTACCATCCTAGTCATTTAGAAGTTCCACATGCACAGGACTATAACTGTAGCACATTTTCTTATTTTGGTCCAGGAAAACTCCGGGAACTTTGATCACAGCGCCTCACCACTGTACTGTTTCGTTTAGGGCTTCAAAGAGCGGAGCGTATGGGGAGGTGGGCCGCTCATAACACTCTTCAAATACAGCGCGATGGCAGATATGAAAGGAGAGGAGTGAAAAACAGATAAGGAAGATGGAGGAAAAACTAGCCGCGGGCCTGTCACCATGGCAACAGTGACCTTGTGTAGAAAAGTGGCGCCGTAGATGCCTTTCTGCTACAAACCCGCGGCGACGGACAAAACACGGTTAATAATGATGAGCTAGGATGAAAACGTAGTGTGTGGAAATGAAGTGGAAACAAAAATCTTGAAATAGAAGAACTTAGAAACTGAGAAAATGTGAAATTATAGGTTTTCAGTCAGGGTTTGGTCAGTTATGTACAGCCATTATTCTTCAGTCAGTAATGTTGGATTTGTTTTAATATAATTGTCCCGTATTCACCAAAACCAATTACCTATGTAAATAATGCGGTAATAATCATAACATGGCATTACCAGTGTGTTTATGTCACTAACTGCCGTAGGGTCCCTGTACCATTTGTTCTTTTGAAATTTAATTAAGAACGAAAAACAAAACAATGGGAAAACTGTTATTTCATTATTTCCATTCCAACAGCTTTCAATCTCTATTTTGAATATTTATTTTATCGTCATTGTGCTTATTTCAATTTGATATTTTATTCTTTCTGGTGTACAGTTACAGAAGTTCTGCTGCTGGAAGGACTTACCTGAAAAATTGTTGCAATTTTGTGAACAAACATGTCGACGCATTTACTTTCGCGTCTCGGAAAGTCATTGTTGAACGAGAAACAGGAAGCAGCAATAAACTCTCTTTTGTTGAGTTGACACTGGATTCACACGTGGCGCACTAAGCAGCAAATAAACCAGAGAGAATAAAATAGCAAAACTGAAATAGGCAGCGAGACGTTAAATAAACTTTAAATTAAATATTGTAAATAGAGGTCGAAATCTGTTTTATTGTTTGACACTAAAACGGAATAATTAAATAACAAACCGTTTTCTCATTTTATTGTTTTTCGTTCTTAATTGAAATTCAAAAGAACAAATGGTAAACGGACTGCGTAGCTTATGTTATTATGTTATTTTTTTCAGATCATAGGTTTGTTTTCATGCCTGACAGTTTCGACTGCTCACTAGCGGTCTTCCTCAGAGTGGTCAAAACTATCAGGTATGAAAACAAACCTATGGTCTGAATAAAGAACCTAATAACATAAATTATCGGAAGACCAAATGACCCTCGTTGGACTATGGACTGCGTAGCTTCTTTCCTTATATAACCATAGATCCATGATTATGACCCTGGTAGCTTTTTTTTTTATTTTTTTATTAAAGACAACAGAATATAACATAAAAAAAATACAACAATCAACATTTAACAATAATCAGCATAAAACAAAAGACAAAAACATAAAGCAACACCCACAACAAATACAAAACAACAACAAAAGCCCCCATTTCCCCCTGACCACACACACTCACACAAATTTGGCTAAAATAAACAAAAGTAATCTGGTAGTGGAACATAAACACAGTGCTAGGGCCCCTTACATTGACACATTGTGGCCAATTCATGACTCTGGTAGCTTTAAATGATGGCAGTTTCTGTTTAACCTGAGATGTGAAAAAAATTATAAATAGTTGTAAACGTGTTTATTGTTTTCCATCAGCTGATGACTTCGTGACATCATACAGTGACATCAGCTCTATACAGCTCAACTGGTTGTAAGAATTTTAGAAAATCTATAGTGAAATAGTTGGATAATGGAGCAGTGACCGGTGCATACTCATTCTGCCAGTGTCCTTAGGCCACATTGCGTCGTGTGAATGTGGTGTGTAAGCGTGAGTTTGTGTTAGTGATTATTGTAGTTGGAGGAAATGACGGTGCAGATTATCAGCCTATCAGTTGACCCAGGGCAGCTGTGGCTACCGGCGTTGCTTCATTTATGAGGGTTGAGATAGGGGGTAGGTAAAAACTAAAATTTTTTAAGTGCTCAAGCGAAATATGTAGGAATCAAAATAGGCTACAACTCAAGAGTACTGCTAATGATGAGAGAACTACATTATAACAAGTCGAAAAGCTCTTAAAAGTGGATTTTGCATAATGCGTCTCATTTAATGAATAATACAGTGTAGTGCTCTCACAGACAGGGTGTCAGGCCTGTGAAGTGTAGATGACAGGTTTTCACATTTTTCTGATGATGACTTCCTCTGAAGGGATAGTGGCCTGTTTGTGAATATTTATCAGCGTTTGACATCAGTCTCAGATAATGGGAAAAAGTCAGCAAAAAAGTGAATAAAAACAGGAAGATCAATACACTAAATACCAGGATGTAAAATTCTAAAATAGTCAAACTAGGGTCATTCTTCTGATATTAATCTAAGTGGCTGGGCTAGATTGTAGAGTTCAGAGTCAGTCCCCTGTATTTGTTGGTGAGCTGTTAGCATCAGCCCATAAAAACATGACTGATCCAGAGGGTGGAGGGTGTAAGAGAGACGAAAGACTAGCCAGGGCTGAATGTTTACACAGCTCTGTTGTATTGTAGATAATACTTACTGTGTAAAAGTGACATCTGAGGTAAAAAATAACCAACTTTAGGTTGAGATTTCTGCTTCAGCACTAATTTGTTTGTATTTTTACACAGATTAATGCTGAACCAACACAAGGATCAGCACAAAAGCAGAGCAGGCAACACAAGTGTATGTTTTGCACAAAATAAAATATTAGTATCATAATATAATGTAGTTTTTTCGATATTTTTAGTGGCTTCTGTCATACATGACTGAAAGAGCCTGTCCTTTGAACATTCTCTTTGAAATGAATGGATCCAAAAGATTCAGATTCCATAAATTCCCATCACTACCTTATATAGACTGAGTCACCAAGTGCAGAGATCATAGACAACAGTCTATGACAGAGATGTTCATGTCTGCGACTGTCTATGGTCTAAACCTGTCATTTGGATTTAACACAAAATGTTTTCACTATTATTATGATCAACAGATTAAACTTGCAAAATGGCTCATACTTTCCTGTACTGTGACACAAAAATGGATGAAAATAAATATTTATTGGTAATGGTCAGTGTTCTAAATCATATGTTGACTTGGACAGTGACAGAGAGGGGCCTGGCCTGGAAGGGGGCCTGGAGAGGGGCCTGGAACGGGGACCTTGAGTGGGGCCTGGAGAGGGGCCTGGAGTGGGGTCTGGAGAGGGGCTTTGTCGTGATTGGAGCTGGCAGCAGGAGCAGAGTGCTGTTGCTGCTTCTGTTGCTGCTGCACAGTGAATCAGGAGCTGCAGAGGGCTGGGTCCAGTCTGACTCACATCATGGACACAACCAGGACATCTGAGGAGAGGAGGAGGGCTGCACTTTTACCTCACATACTCCAATATACTACTGCAATATGTGGGCTGGGAAAAAGAATATCATAAACAACACATGGTTTAGAGACCACCTATTAACAGCAAAGTCAAAAGTCATACTTATTCTGATTTGTTTCTTTTGTTTAGTTTTTTGGTGGAGGGTCTGTCAAATGTTTTTGTCCATGGAGAGGCAACCCTGCTCACAGTCAGAATACCAGGTATTTTGAGCTATAAAACCAAGGTCAAGCTGTTTAATGTCATACTGTGGAACATTCCAGGCAGATAAATGACACATCCCCTAAACAAAAAATTACATAATGCACCTTTAAGTATGGTTAGTTATTCGAAGTTAGTTTGTTAGTTGGTAAACTACAGTATTAGCTTTGTGTTTATGTATTCATGCATTTACTTTTTTACTTTTTTATTTGTTTTTGATTTGATTTTTCAGTGACATTGTGCTGGCAAAATCTGTAAGACGCTTTCACTAAGGAAAAAAAAACTCAGAAAAATACTTGTTCAGATCTAGAGTTACAAATTTTACCCAATATTTATGTCCAAAATGTACTATAATCATTTGAGTTGTATCAGATGTATTGGGGATGGGGTCGTTTTTTTCCGCAGAAGCATGACTCGATCATCATGAATCAAAAAATAATAATATATATAGAAATTACATACTGCCAGAACGTCAGCCATTCTTTCCCTTGACTATGTTCTCTTTTCAACGCATTTTCTTGTCAAAGCTTATGGTGGTTTTCTGACGCAGTGTTGACGCAGGCTACAGTTAAATATACAGGCAAATGAATGAGTGGGAAAGTTGTACCAGTATTTGATGAAGAGAAAATGGAAACTATAAATTCTGGGCATTAAAGGCGCTGTACCTGAATTTTACTTTCTTAAAAAACAGAGATCGCTCAATTTTAACAGTTTGCAGTGGTCCAAAGTTATTCCTCACTTACCTTATGCATTCCGGGTATTGTAATTATTCATAACGATGATTTAAAAAGCACTTTTTGCAGCTTTCAGAGGCTGGTAAAGTGAGCAACTAGCATTCTAACAGTCAATTCCTGATTCTCGTACAGTAAAAGACTTAAACACACATGATAAAATAGCGTACAGCGGACTTATTTTGACCTCAAGAGCTGCTTAGACAATGTATCTGAACTGGAGTGAGACAAATTTTGCTCAAATATAAAAAAATAAAACAAAAGGTCAGGTACAGGTCCTTTAAATAGAGTGACTGATTTGTAGGTGAATTTCTGTTCCGTCTGTTTCCAGGGGAGGGCGCTGTCCACCAAATTCTCTCATTTTTGGAGAGAGTCAGCATCAAATGGTTGAATTTCTACAAAATAATAAAAAAAAATGATATTTTCAAAAACCAACAAAAAATATTCAGATCATAATTTTACATGTGCTTTAATTGTTAAAAAATGAAAAAAAAAAAAAGAAACAAAAAGAGGGAAAAAACTAAAGCCACAAGAGACTGTGCTTGTAGGGCGGGTGTGGATTCTTGATACCTGAGATTGTAGTTCATACTGTACATGATTCAAATAAAGTGCATTTTTACAACATGTTTTCGAAAGTGATTTTTAAAGAAGATTTTAGTTTTTTTGTGTGACAGATTGTGTGAATATTTTGTAACAGATGGTCTATGTTCAGAAAATACAGTGGAAATAATGTCTTCATATTGTGTGACCCAACAGGTGGATTTTGCTGCACATTTCTGGCAACCCTGACCCAGGTTCTTCTTTGGTTCAGTATCTGTCCGGGTTCTCTTCTGGTCCAGGTTCAGCTCACGTCTTAATCTGGTACAGGTTTAGTCCAGGTTCAAGCCAGTTTTCAGTCTAATTCAATGTTATTCTCTGGTCCAGGTTCACTTCTGGACAGGTTTAGTCCAGGTTATCATCTGGTCCAAGTTCTGTTGAAGTTCTTTTCTAGTCCAACTTCTCCTCTGGTCCAGCTTGACAGAAGACTTTCCATGTAGTCTATGACTCTTTAGGTTTTCATCTGGTCCAGGTTCAGCCCCAGTTCTCCATTGGTTCATTCCAGGTCTTTCTCTAGTGCAGGTTTAATCCATGATCAGTCTAGGTTCTCTCCTTTGCTTCAGTTCTGTCCAAGTTCTCATCCAGATTTAATCAAGGCTCAGTTCAAATTCGCCACTGTGGTTCCAGCTCTATCCAAGTTCTTCTCTGGCCCTACTTCAGCCCTGGTACTCCTCTGATACTGCTTCAGTCCTGGTTTCCCTCTGGTCCGATTTCAGTCTAGGTTCTCGTCTGGTCCAGGTTCAGTCCTTGCTGAGTGCTTATTCTCCTCTGGTCCTGATTTAGTCCATCTTCAGTCCTGGTTCTCCTCTGGTCCTGTTTCAGTTCTGGTTCTCCCCTGGTCCTGATTCAGTCCTGGTTCTCCTCTGGTCCTGCTTCAGTCCTGGTTCTCCCCTGGTCCTGTTTCACTTCTGGTTCTCCCCTGGTCCTGATTCAGTCCTGGTTCTCCTCTGGTCCTGCTTCAGTCCTCATTCTCCTCTGGTCCTGTTTTAGTCCTGGTTCTCCTCTGGTCCTGATTCAGTCCTGGTTCTCCTCTAGTCCTGGTTGATTTTTGGGTTCTCCTCTGGTCCTGCTTCAGTCCTGGTTCTCCTCTGCCCCCGCTTCAGTCTATCTTCAGTCCTGGTTCCCCTCTGGTCCTGTTTCAGTCCTGGTTTTCCTCTGGTCCTGCTTCAGTCCTTCTTCAATCCTGGTTCCCCTCTGGTCCTGTTTCAGTCCTGGTTCTCCTCTGGCCCTGCTTCAGTCCATTTTAGTTCTGGTTTTCTTCTGGTCCTGAATCAGTCCTGGTCCTGCTTCAGTCCTTCTGCAGTCCTGGTTCTTCTCTGGTCCTGTTTCAGTCCTGGTTCTCTTCTGGTCCTGCTTCAATCCATCTTCAGTCCTGGTTCTCCTCTGCTCCTGCTTCATTCCTTCTGCAGTCCTGGTTCTTCTCTGGTCCTGTTTCAGTCCTGGTTCTCTTCTGCTCCTGCTTCAGTCCTGCTTCTCCTCTGGCCCTACTTCAGTCCTGGTTCAAATCTGGTCCTGCTTCAGTCCTGTTTCTCCTCTGGTCCAGGTTCAGTTCAGGTCCAGGTTCAGTCCAGGTCCGTCTCCACAGGCCTCAGCAGTTATTTGTGAGTGAGAATGAGCAGCTCAGACTGACAGCAGGTAATGATGATCAGTGATTGCTCTGCTACAGTTATGAAACCGCCTCTGATCAGGAGCTCCAGCGCCACACATCCACCCTGAACTGGTTTCATAAGGAACACAACCGTTATAAAACCATTTGGACTTGAGCTGATTTGTATTTCACACTGAGCAGATGGAAAAAATGAAGAATAGTTTTGTTATCTTAAAGGTGCACTGCGTAACTTTTTTTCTTACAAGCCAGCCAAGGCATGGATCAGTTCAGTGATGTATGAATGTTTTTAAAGATATTTCTGAACAATAAAATCACCTCTAATGAAACAACGGCTGGAAAGACTTTTAATGCCATACTGTGGAACATAACAACAAAGCAATAACATCTCACTAAAGGCAAAAAGTGCGGCGTACAATCCACCAGAGAAGTTACACTATGCACTGACACTAGGGCGGAAGGGTATATTCTAACTGAATTGAAATCGCACTTCTAATAGTCCTGTAATTTAGACACTGATGTATATTCAGAAAGGCATGGAACTCTTCTATTAGTTCAGCGGTTCATATATCCGTCTTATCTCTAATGCTAATGCGATTGTGAGCTTTGAACAGATCACAGACGGAATTGTATTTGCCGTGCTTGTCAGTGAAATCACAATCTACCTTATAGTCGTGAATATGATATTATGCAAAATCATATGAAATTTAGGACACTTATTTCGTGAGCTCAAACCAAGTGCATTAATATTGCAAAAGAAAAGATGATTCAGCTTGTCTCAGTCTTGCCACCCGAAACTAAGACACTAGTTTGTTATTAAAACCAATGATTTTTTTCAAAGAATTGGGGAATAAAAACAAATAATAATAAATAATAATAATAAAAAGAAGTTAATAAATAAATAAAATTAAATAATGGAAATGCCTTTGGCCTACCTATGGACATGTTGTTGTTGTTGTTGTTGTTGTTGTTGTTGTTGTTGTTGTTTTTTTTACACCACACCATAACCTGAAATACTGTCCAATGGATCTGGCAACCCTGGACTGAACCAGAGAAGACCCCAAATATATGACAAGAGTAGTCAAATTAGTATAAATTCACCAAACTGTATATAGATTGTTACCTTAAAAAAATAAAAATACAAATAAATAAATAAATAAATTACAATCACAACTGAACGTGTGTTGCCAGTTCCTAAACATCATATAGATGAGACACAGTTTTTCTCATTCTCAGTGTATGGATAGGCCTTATGTGAAAGCTCAGAACCATCAGAATTCCCTCCCTGGGCTGCAGAGGCTGCATTAGCACTGACTCAAGATTGAGTTTAGCTTTAAAACAATTGGATTTCAGCACAAAAACTCGCAAACCCAAATGAGAAACTCATGTGAGACTTATTCTGTTTTCTGATTGGATAATTGTCTTGAGACCCAAAACACTAAACATGGCCATCATGTCCAATGTTCTTTTGTAAGTAAGAATAAATCATCATTAGAATTGTTAACAGTAAAACCAATATTTGACACAGAAAGTGCTCCACTGTGTTTTTATACTCCATACACCTTCACTAGAATCATTTGCATATTCAGCCCTGGATTAGCCAATTTCTACTGAACTGTGGTAGTTGTTAACTGGAAAACTACATGACATCACAAGGTGGAACAAAGTTTTGTAGAGCATTTTGAGCTTTGGAGATGTAGACAGACTAATAACTCCATGTGTGTTTTTGATGAGGTAACAACATTATAAAATGGCTTAAAGCTCACAAGAATTGATTTTGTGTAATACAGGACCTACAAAACAGAAAAAGAACATGAAAATAATGTTACAAAGGTACAGAAATAATCTATAGTAGCTTCTCAATAGAATATACGTCATTTGCTCACCTCCATCTTGTGCTACATTTCTAGACCTTCAGATGCCAAATGGAGCCAGAGTGCACTTCCATCTACCTCAAGTTCTTTTGAAACACCATTGACCTAAAAGCCCATAATTACACAATAATTCTATAGTTACAGAGAACAAAGTACCAGAGTAGCTGGAAAAAGCCCCATCCTGCGCACCTCGTACATGCATTTATATTATCTTTATTCACTCCTCGTTACAATATCCTGTCCCTGAAATTGAAACAGATAGTAGTGTCACAGTATTCAAAGCTGCCAGTGCTGAGGACAGGTCGGAATGCTGCTTTATGGTTCAAATCTGTGCAATTACTGAGCCATCCACATGGAAGAAAAACTGGCACAAAGTTCAATGTCTCTCTAATGGTACAAGTAAAGTGAGATTCAAAAGAGGTGCCATAATTCAGACACAAAGGGATATAAAAGGAAAAAGGGGGAAAAAAGAAAAATGTGGATCCTCACTCAATTATTATTATTATTATTATTATTATTATTATTATTAATTATTATTAATATAATAATAATAATAATTAATAATAATAATAATAATAATAATAATAATAATAATAATAATAATAATAATAATAATAATAATATAATAATTTAATTATTTATTTATTTATCTGTTTGCGGATATCCAAAATGGGCCTTCAACAAAATCAAGAGAACTAAAAAACAGGACAACAGAGAATCAGAACCCAGGAGAAAGGGGGTAACTATTCCCTACATGGCTGGTGTTTCTGAAAAACTACAGAGGATTTTCAGACAACATGAGATCCCGGTCTATTTCAAACCTACGAACACTCTAAGACAGAAACTGATCCACCCGGAGGACAAAACACCGAGCCACAAACAAAGCAATGTGGTCTACTCCATTCAGTGTAGTGAAGACTGCAGTGAACACTACACTGGAGAAACTAAACAGCTACTTCACAAGAGGATGTACCAACACAGATGAGAGCAGCAGTGGACTGCAGTCTGCTGTTCATCTCCACTTAAAGGCCACAGGCCATTCATTTGAGGACAGCGAGGTACAGATTTTAGCCAGAGAGAAAAATTGGTTTGAAAGGGGAGTGAAAGAAGCCATTTTTGTTAAGAAAGAGAATCCTTCTCTAAACAGAAATGGATGCCTGAGACACCATCTATCTCCTATTTACAACTCCATCCTCAAACCTAAATCAAAACAAACAAGAGAACAACAGGTGTAGCCAGATCAGGTCCAGAGGTGTGGAAGCTCCATCATGGCCTTTAATTGTTCTGCTAACAGACCCCACACTCTGTACAGGTCAATAGGCCTAACTAACTAATAGAAACTGTAAACAAGTAGGTGTGTTAGTTTTAGTTAGTTAGCTTCTCCCTGCAGATATACGGAAGTGTCCACCAGCGTCTGACCAGAACTGAAGAAACAGCTTGGATGAGCTGCGAAACGTCTTCAACCAAACTAAATTTTGTCCAGTCAACAAACTGAATTTTCTCCTCATTTATTAATTTATTTAGCGACTGTGCACCCATAGCGTTCAGTGCCGCCAAATGCAGTTATGGCAGCGAATTTGTAGCCAAGCTCTATATTATGAATATTATTTTTCAGACAAACATAAAAAAAACTAAACAAAAAAAAAAAAAACACAGGATCATTTAGAGCGGATTTATACAAACACCTTATAATGTGTCCTTTTTATATAACGCTTTTCTGGACACTCAGAGATGCTTTACAGATCATTATTTATTCACTCCACACCCGGTAGTGGTAAGATACTATTGTAGCCACAGCTGCCCTGGGTCAGACTGACAGAAGCGAGGCTGCTAATCTGCACCATCGGCCCCTCCGTCCACCACCACCATCACTCGCAAACACAAATTTCATACTAGGCAATGTGGGTGAAGTGTCTTGCCTAAGGACACAATGAGTAGTACACAGGCCCGACCCTGCTGAGCTTGTGAGATCTGATGGGATCAGGCTTTGACAAACTGGTATGGTCAGACCAAACTGACAAGACTCACTGCAGTAGTTACAGAGAGAGAAGGGACACAATATTCCAAAGTCAATGGGAGCCAGAAGAGCCACATGTGAACGTGTCCTGTTTGGAACGTGGTGGCCAGAACGTTAGCTATGTCCATTTATATATACAGTTTATGGCACACAAACACACAAACACACTCCCATAGAAGAAGAACAGAAGCCCTTTTAATTATTTTGTCATCCCCTTTAAACCTTGATGTGTGCACTCCCTATTCCCTCAAGTCAAAATGTCTAATGTCTTTTATTGTTGCCTTGTCTATAATATCACAAAAAAGCAAAAGAGAAAAACAAATAAACAAACAAAAAAGGGATGTCAGCTACAAGAATTATTGTATACAAAAATAATAGTGTTCAAGGTGGGTTTTTTTTTGTTTTTTTTTTATTCTTTCAAAAACAGAGGAAGCAAAGATACAGCTCAGATCTATGGAAGAGCATCTCTGCTAATTGCAAATACATAGAGATAGATATTTTAAATTCATTATAAATTTCACAGAATTGCACCTCTTAAGAAAAAAACATTTCCATCCTGCAATAATATCTCCATGGAAACAAGCAAGAAGCGCCGCCCTTCGTTCTTACCAGAAATACTGAATAGTGCACCTTTAATTAAAGAGGTCATATTACACTTACATGCATAACCCCACACTCCCCTTGCTTTACACTAAGTCACTCCCCCTTCAGAACCCTATCATAACGCAAACAGCGTGTATCCCATTAATGAAACGACTGCACATCACGTCAGGTTTGTGAAGTTGTAGTGTATTGTTTTGTATCCTGCTTTAGTATATTGATGGAGAATTGTCTTGACATAGGTTTGGGGGTGAAACCTTGTACAGAATCTCACTGACAACCATAAATGGGTTTGAATAAGGCCCAGGAGAGATTGCTAGATTACTCAGACATGCATGGATGACATCTTAAATTTCTTCAGGGGCGTTTTTGATGTTTATACATTTATACACGTTCAAAACATGGTAGAAAAAGTTAGGTATATTTCCTCCCCACAAGATGTGTTTGTTTCAGCTAAATTGCTCTGATAATGTGCAAATAACCAAACACAGCTGTACGTTATATTTCCAAGCAGAGCACACAGTCTGGTGAGCGAGTTCACTTTGTGCAAGTATTACTTAGCTGCACTTTTCAGAAGAGTGTGTTTTCTATAGGAGCTGTCCATGGTGCTGAATGCCCATGAGCTTTAAGGGGACGTGGGCGTATTCAAACACACAAGTTGGATTGCAATTGCTACAAGAATAATAGACAAGTCTGGCACAAAATGTATCATGTCATTTGGACGTGTCTTAAAAAGAGTTGTATTTCCATCTGTTTGTAGTTTTTACATCGTGACATTTTACATAGAATGTAAACAGAACCAATAGTGTTTATAAGTTAAGCTACTACTACCGGTGAAAAGTTCTCTTTAATTTTGGTGTATTCTTTATTTTCAGGACATTTACATTATATACTCTCACTGAAGGCATCAAAACTATGAATGAACATACACTGCCGGTGAAAAGTTTTGACACAAATTTTTCTTCTTTTTTTTTTTACTATTTTCTACATTTTAGTTACATATGGAAGACATCGGATATATGAAGCAAGATATATGGAATTATATAATAAAGGGCAAAAAAAGTTAAAAGCTTTACTAAATATTTTTCAATCAAGCAAATTTTTTTTTTTTTTTTACTACATAGCTCCATATGTATTTCATGTTGTAGATATGTATGTATATACAATGTAGATAGTAAATTCAATTAATCTTTATTAAGAACATGTGATATCTGCTTCATAGCATTAAAAAGAAAAAAGTAAAAAAATAAGTTAAAAAGTAAAAAAAAAAAAAAAAAAAAAAAAAAAAGATAAAGAAATAAAGTGGAGAAAAAAAAAAAAAAAAAAAACTCTGAACAATTAAAAAAAAAAAAAACTCTGAATAACTCCAAGCTTTTTTTTTTTCAGATTCTACTTTGTTTCCCTTTTTTGCTTTCTTTCTTTCTTTCTTTCTTTTTTTTTCTTTTTCTTTTCTTCTTTTTTTTTTTAATACACTTTGCCTTGATCACTGCTTTCCATACTTGGCATTCCTTGACCCTGGCAAAGCACAGCTGTGAAGTGAAAACCATTTCAGGAGACTTTATTATAAAGTATCACTGAGAGAAGGTCAAGGGTTTGCAACACACAGTCAACATGGCAAAAGTTGGATGGATACTTTGAGGAATTTGAGTCTAAAATATAACAAATATTTAGAATCAGCTCCCTCTGCACATCACAGCCTGTTTTGAAGTCCCTCTTTAAAACTCACTTTTTTAAAATCAGTTTAAGGGTTGACTATTTATCTGTCACTGTATTTGTCAGTGTTTGCTATGTGTCCTATCTAATTTATGTACAGCAGTTTGGTCGATGATGTTGTTTTTAAAGTCCTCTTGAAAAAAAGCTGAGCTGAGTTGAGATTTGAGTTCTTTACTTTTCTTTCTTTCTTATATTTGATGTCTCCTGTATTTATACAAACAGTAGAAAGTCGTAAACATAAACAAGAAAAAACAGGTCTCTAAACTTTTGACTGGTAGAGCATGTCCTCTGCTTTTGACCCATCCATGTCAGATTTTATACCTTGGCTTGGACATGGCTGGGCTAAAACATGCACAGTACATGTCACGGAGGATTAGTGTACTGCGCATGTTTTAGATTTTTAAGAGAGTTGGGCTTTAGAAAAGATTCAGTACCACGGACAGAGCTCTCCTCTTGTAAAGTATGAGGGCTGGGGGCTACACTCTATTTTTAGTACTACAATCACAACTGAACCTGGATTTAGAAATGGTGCCTTAAACACACTGCAAGTAAGATTTGGACTTGAATTTTCATCAACATTAGCTTTTATTTTAAGAACTGTTTTGGTTCTCAAGCTAAGTATAAAATTAGAAAGCAGAATGAGCCGCACATGAGTCTCTCATTTGGGTTGCCAGTTTCGATATTGAAATCCAGTCTGTCTTTAAACTGAGAATGAGAGAAAAACAGTTCAAATGTGATTGCAATTCCTTTATTAAAACAGTAAGAGTGCAGGCTACATACAGTATAACATAACATATATAAATATAACATAATATAAATATGAAAACACATAGCAAAATAACATCTGTGTCTTAAGTTCAGTAGTAACCACGACCTGTCTCCATCTTTTCAAACTCTTTATCTTTTGGGCAAAATGAAAATGAATTTATCTTATGGAACTGTCTAGTGGAGCTCCATGTGCCCACTGCTTGGAGGCACTAGTTTAACAATGGTCAAAGCAATCGCCAATCTCAAATTAAAGAGGGAGTATTACGGAAAATTGATTTTTCTTTTTAGCTTTCTACCATGTTATATTGTTGTTCCCTCATCAAAAACATGCCTGGAGAGGTTTTAAATGTCATTCCCACTATCGCGTGATGATTCTCCATAAATGTTCGAAAACATGGTACAAAACTGTACACAACAACTTGATAAACCTGATGTGATGTGCAGTAGTTTCATTAGTGGGATGATTGTGCTGGGAGTGACTTAGCGCAGAGAGGAAAGGGAGACTCAGAGCTTCAAAAACAAAAGAGAAATGTTGTTTTAGACAAATATAACATTTTCAAAACAATACAAGGTAACATGGCGATCTAAATATGTTATGTGTTAGCTGTTAAAGGTCGTATATCAGTTAAACTTTTTTGGGGGGGGACCCATATTTTAAAAGTCACAAACCTTCACGGCCCAAGTCAATAGACATTATTCGTAAAACACAAAATAAAGGTGGATTTGACCATTACTGAACATAAACAAGGATATTTTATTGCTGACTGAATGATTGTGTCTCTCTGAACAATTAGTAGTATATTGCAGACCTACATGCAGATCATGACAAGGCAACCCAAAAAAAAACTTGAAAAATCTTGACTCTTGTGAGCTTTAAGCCATGTTAGAATGTTGTTACCACATCAGAAACATACCCGGAGCTGTGTTTTGTTTCATTTACACATGTTTGAGTAACTCTTAGTCCAATGAGGTTCATTTGGTCTTCTGATATTTTATGTTATTAGGTTCTTTTTTCAGACCAAGAGTTTGTTTTCCTTCCTTTGTTTCAGTTTGGACTGCTCACGAGCGCTCTTTCTCAGTGTGGTCACGTGATGTTGCTGTGAAGTGTCCGCTCAGATGATTTTTACAGGTTTTGGAGCTGTCTTCCTACCGGTGGAGGCAGGACGACAGCGCCATCTGCAGTCTGACTTCCTCAGCACAATATTCCAGGTGTGTGAGAGTAAAAAAGCCCCCTTCGTTCTGATTTATAGTCTCGTGGGCAAGTTTCTGTATTCTAGGGAAGAGCTCTAGTGAGCAATCGAAACTGTCAGGTATGAAAACGAAATTTTGGTCTGAAAAAGAACCTAATAACATTAAGCAACTCTTTATTATTAGTTTGTTTACATCTCTGAAGCTCAAAATACTCTGTTCCACCTTGTGATATCATGAAGTGGTCGTTTCAAGTTGACTATTACCTTTAGTTCAGTAGAGATGGGCAATTCCAAGGCTGAAATTACCAATATTTTTAGTGAAGGTTTATGGAGTTTAAAACACAGTGGAGCACTTCCTGTATTACCACATGATATCACAAGGTAGAACGGAGTGTTTTCTGTATGAGAGAAGAACTCAGCCTGTTTGTGTGTTAAAAATGTGTGAGTCAAACAAAACACAACTCCAGGTCTGTTTGTGAAACCTAGATCAGAAATAGGCGTAATATGGGCCCTTTATCCCTCTCTTTAAGAAGGAACGATTACTCTCCATTACTCCATATTGGAATTGAACTGCAAATCCTGTTTCCGTTTAGTCCCTGTGAGTGATCAGAGGAGCGCAGAGGAGGACAGGGGGAGCGAGGAGTGAACGGAGGTCCGGTTAAATCAATTAGAGCTGTTTGTTTGCATAAGGCCTGACAGATATGAGCCGCGCAACTGCCGAGATCGATACCGCCCAGAGATATACTCACCTCTGCACACCCTCTGCACTGCATAAATCTGACCCAAGACACTGCCCTCTCCACGGGTAAGGCTGAAAGGAGGCGCTGCCCCCACTGGTCGAGGACATGAGTTGTAGTAGGCGTATAGACTAACAGTGAGGGAGGGAGTTTTGCTAGAAAGAAAAGAGTCGAAAGCATACTGAAAAAGAAGTCAGACAGGAATTAGAGCCATCAAAAGTATTAAAAAAGATACAAAAAAGATATCAAAACTAGATACTTGTTTGAGCAGGTATCGGTACTAAAAAAAAGTCAGATTCACTGGACAAAATTGAAGCTTTGAATGTCTTTAGAATGATCTTGAGCTGTGTCAGAACAAGTATAAGAGCACATAGACAAGTATACACCCATGGACCACTATGAAAACTACATGGACCACAGAGGGATTACAAAGATATAACACCACATGGGAATAGAAATTAAGTACTATTTTTTAATGTTGATTGTTTTTTTTTTACTATCATTGTGGTATCAGAAACAGTATTGAGTCTATTCTTTAATACTGAAATGTGAGTATGGTGACACTGTACTCAACTCACATACTAATATTGCAAATCCAATCATCTGACTAATAATTAATGGATAAATGTCCACCATGTAACTGTTTTAGCCAAAACAAGAACAAACTATTTACATTGTAGTTGTTTTTATTGCTCTGAAAAACATGCGTCCTTGCAAGGAACAGGCTTGCATCTGCACAAACCCCACTCTTACTTGGCCTCCTCGGTTTTCTCATCATAAATATACCTGGAGTACCCTACACATTTAGGCTGAGTTCTTTTCATAGACAGAAAAACTTCACACTAATAAAACAGGATTACTCAAACACAGACATATCAAACTCAGGCCCAGAGACCAAATTTTGCCCATCATATAATTATATTTGGCTACAGATAGGCTATAGAGACATTATTTATTTAAAATGTTGTGGTTATTTTATATTATGCTTGCTCTGGATTCAATGTTTAAGCAAAACTTTTATTTTAATAAGAAAAGGTATAACATTACATACCTTGAAAGAAGAGGAAACATGCAGATGTCGAAATTTGTTCAGTAAATATTTAGTTTGAACCACGAATTAGTCCCAGTTTTAAATTTTGAATTTGAGTTTGACACCCCTGCTCTAACATGTGCAAGTGAAACAAAACACAGCTGTATGTTTAGTTTTTTCTTAAAGCACACAAAAATCTAAACAATCAATCAATCAAACATTATTTATAAAGCAATTTTCATACAAAAAAAGTAACACAAAGTCCTATACTGTGATTAAAAACAATCCCACATTTTCAACCGAGCCCCCACATCTACCCAACCCCACACAACAGAACAACCCAGACACACACACACACGCGCACACGCACCCTCCCACACACCCACATACACATACACACACACACAGACAAACATGCTCAAATACATAAAACTACACATAGTAAAATGTGAGGCTGAATACACTGTTATACTGAATTTTGTGTAATATAGGCCTTTTAAGACAACAATTTAATACTCAGTACATGATTAAGAATCATGTTGGAATGTTGTATTTTCTGTAGGCTCTTCCTGCCTTGTATTCTCTCGCTCTTATCTGCTCTGCTCTACACTGTCCCTGTCACTATAGGTCCTCACACTGCATGAATCGTGTCCCTGATTGTACGAGTCTGGGGCCCCTCTCCATCGATCCCACCCTCACCGCCGTTATCTGCTGAGGGCCCGCACAGATGGATTGTGGGTAAGTACTTGAGCGGATGGATACGGCCTGAGGACAGATCGTAAAACGCCCCCGGACCTCCTCCACATTTCCAGATCAATACTCCAGCATCAGCAGAACACGCACAGACAGAGAACAATAGCTCTGACATGTGCTCTGGATGTATGCTGTAAAATATGATTGTGTGTTATTATGGTGACTTATTAAAAACATGCCTGCAGTAAACTGGCTAATTAGAAGTCTGACTTGAAGAACTGAATATGGATGGGCCTACTGGTCTACATCATACGTGATCATGCATTTCTGTTAATACATTTGTGATGGGATAATAAAGAAATTCAATACATATTTAAATAAATGACAATGGAGAGTGGAACAGACAAACAGACAAAAGGCAGACTACACAATCCCGTGTGTAGGGAAGAGTGAGTTTCTGAGCACATTTGCACATGAACAGGAGGAGGAGAGAGTATTATGTGCAGAGCCTGTGACACATTAATGTCTATTGTGCTATTAATGTAAATAAGAAAAATAATAAATGCTACATGATCTGTTGTAACAACTGGAAGATCAAACGATACAAACAATTGAAACTCAAAAATTAACAGGCATTATTATTTGCAAAAAAGGCAGGTTGCTGGGAGCTGGGATGGAGGCTGGGGTGGTATTCTGATAAGAGTAATCTCCAAAACAGGGTCTGAATAAAACATGAAAAAACAAACTAAATTGCCATATTTTTCAGACTATAAGGCGCACTGGATTATAAGGTGCAATATCAATAATGTTGAATTCTCTCTTCTATTTTCACACATTATAAGGCACATTAAGTGAAACAAACAGACGACACTTGAGACTGATCCCTTAGCCCAGGTATCCATGATCCATTGGCAGATCATGGTGTAACTCGCCCAATGTTGCCTCCCTGTCTTGGTGAATGTGTATTATGAATGTGAATGCGGGTGGATAATTTAAGTTTGGATTTTTATTTCATCAAATATACAAATATACATTGAGTAATAATGTGTTTAATGCAGCTTGGCACACATTTGTTCACATGGTTCATTTGCATAAACTATAAGCACTGAAAAACCAGCTCACTCCTCATGTGCTGATGCAGTCAGCTTCTGTCACACTAAAAGACAAGACTCAGTGGAATATGTGTGATCTTTCTGTGATGAAGGTGAAAAGGCGATGTAGAACTATACTTCGCCCTTTACTCCATGAGGCTCCTGACTACAGTAGCTGTAATGTTCCAACAATCCATCAAACAGTGCAGCTTTGTAGCTTACCAAAGTTGTACTAAAACATTTTTGACAGGTTTTTGAGTGTTGTGTACCACATAAAATCAGTTCAAGGTCAGTAAGCACAACCAGAATTAACACATTTGGCTCACCAGATTATAAGGCACTCTGTCGATTTTTGTCTGCACTGGAGAGTGAATTGCTTTTAATCCCACTGTGCGTGTGTATAGTGTAAATTGTACATGCGTATAATGACAATAAAAGGCATTCTATTCTATTTTATTCTAGTATTGGATGGGAGACCGTTGGGAGTATGTTTGTTGTTATGTCCTTAGGCAAAACCCATGCAATTGCCTTTGTTAAAGTGTTATGTGTATGAGGTTTGCTGGTTGTTGTTGGTGGTCGGAGTGACCAATGGCACAGATCAGCAGCACCACTTCCATCACTCTGCTCCAAGGCAGCAGTGACTACATTAGTAGTTTACCACCACTGAGTGTGAAGTGAATATGTAATGCACTGTAAAACTCTTTGGGTGACTTGAAAGGCACTCAATAAATCCAGTGCATTGTATTGTTTGTTTGCTTTTTACTCTAGACCACAACAAAAAAGCTATCTAGTTTTGCCTCGTATGTGCCAGTGTGTGGTATTAAATGTAACCCCTTAACGCCAAATGTCACAAATATGCGACAAACTGTTTGGATCAAGATATAAGCCGAGATAGCGGCCGCATTGATCTCCCAGTGCAAGTTAGTGCATATGCAGCGTCTTCCTAGGAACCTTTGGCAAGCACTTGGTTCTTGTTTTCGCAAATTTGCAGCATGCTCACATTTCTATTTCTATTTCTATTTTTTTTTTTTTTTTTTTTTTGCTATAATCAAATGAATAATCTCAACTTAATTTACCATCTACTACTATCTAGGCAAAAACACACACAAAACATTTTTAAATACACATTTAGGGGGTTAATCATGTCCACGGAGACAAGCAGGTAACACCAACAGGTCAAATCTGTGGAAAAGCACTCACAGTAACAATACATCTTTTTCATGTGGCAGACTCTCCACTAGAAGTTACATAGTGCACTTTAAAAAATCCTATATTTTTAGAAAAGTTAGCCTATGTATTTCTAAGCTTATGTGTTTTACCATAGTGTCCGAAAGTAGTACCTGAATCCGCTTTTGAATTCGGAAAAAAAAAAAAAAAAGCCTTCTTGCCAGTTTTTGGGGCTCATCTCTTTTCTCTTTCCTTAGCTCCTTCTCCTTGATTCCTCTCCTCGATTCTGCAGGAAATGGGTGAGGAAGTCCCACCCACAAAGGAGACACAGGGAGGAGAGAGGAGAGAGGAGACGACAGTGAAGAGGAGAGGAGGAAACATAAACTGATGGTCAACGGGACAGTCTTCCCTCAAACACTGACTCTGACCAAAATTATCCTATGAGGACTATATTAAGGATTATTTTATATTATTATTTCAGGACTTTTAAATCAAAGTCAGACTGATGTTTTTTGTTTTTTTTTTGTTTTTTTTTTCATTTTAAGATAAATGTGTTTTTTAATGTCAAATTCAGGCTTATGCCAAAGCTCTTTCACTGCTGTCCTTAAATGTGTGTAGTTGCGACAGTACAAACTCCTCACTGTGAGATTATTATTTTAATTGCTGTCCGCCTCTTGAACCCTCGCTCAGGTTTCCTCTGTGGTTTCCTTCCCTCGCCTCCTCTGAGCTTTGGGACCCTGCTTAATTTTTCGCATTTGATTGACAGCTGAAAAATGGAGGATCGAGGAGAGGAATCAAGGAGAAGGATGCGAGGAAAGAGAAATGAGACGCGGCCAAGGAAAAGGAAGCGTGGAAAGAGAAATGAGACAATCACCATGACAGAAATACAACACCAAGACACCGCCTGCTGGTCATTAAGAGTACTACAGCAGGAGAGTGTATTAAACCTGAATGATGCTTATGTATTTGGATTAGTATGTGCATAAAGACGGTCCACTGCTCCACTCCAGGGCGCTCTGATATACTCATGTATTTTTAATCCCCTTGGAGGCGCCCGCAGCATAAAGAAGAACACGAAGAATGTTCTGATGTATCCATGGAGATATGTGGGCTTAGCATGGAGGCTACGCTAACTAATCCTATAGGTTTACTAGTGCTCCAGAGCAGCCCCCATGAGGCCTGCCCAAGAGGCTACACGCATTCTAATGATTTGCATGAATAATGGACAATATGGCCGATGGAAAAAGGGACATTTTTTAGCTATGGTTCTTACTGCTATAGCTACTTTAAAGTTTTGATTCACCCATGTAGGTTTAAAGGTACACTATGTGACTTTTCCAGTGGCGGTGGAAGGTCAGTCACCTTGATTTCATGCTTGCTTTTTTTTTTTTTTCTGTTCTCTAGAATGTTCCACAATATGACAGAACACAAACACATGTATTACAGCCTACGACGTGTTATTTAGGCAGGTTTAAATTGTTTTACACAGTGCCCCTTTAAGTAATATCAAGAGACCATCTAAAGTCCAAAACACACACTTCAGCACACCTTTACAGTGCTATTTATTTATTTATTTTTATTCATTTATTTAGTTAAATAATCTGACATGAACTAATTGTTTATCCCTTATGAACAATTATTGTGTATAAGGGACAAACAATTATAGAGTCTATAAATATACACTAATACATTCCAAATTACCAAAGTCAACAAATGTGAACATTCATCTGGTTAAAAGAAAAAAAAAGGGAAAAAAAAAAGAAAGAAAGAAAAAAAATCATTAAAATGTTTAAAGCATAATTAAAATAATAAAAATAATTGCTTGATTAGTCACAAACAACCACACCTCTTTGTCAAAACCTGATGTCTTTAGATTTCAGAAGTTAAGCAAGGCTGGACTTGATTAGTACTTGGATGGGAGACTGAAAATCAGGCATCACACTGCCAACTGTCACTGTGTCCTCGTCCTCAGGCAAGGCACTTCACCATTACCTAGTATGAAAGGAGTGCGTGTGAGTGTTGGAGGTACCAATGGCACAGATTGGCAGCCTCACTTCCATCAGTCTGCCCCAGGGCAGCTTTGGCTACAATAGTAGTTTACCCAGTGGAGTGAATGTATAATGAACCAAACTGTAAAGCAACTTGGGCCATCTAGAAAAGTGCTACAGAAGACTAATGGATATTATTATATTAGTTGATTACTTGTTATTAATGGTGAGCTCGCCTATACAAAATTCTGATTACCCTACATTATTTAAAGGACAAAACATAGTTAACAGCAGTTTAATTAATTCTTTATACAATACTATTATTTATTTTGGCCAAATATGACCATAATGCAACATAATCCGAGTTGGACATGCGGGGTGATTTGAATAATTGTGATACATGAAACATAACACATGCAGTGGTCTAAAGTCAGTGTGACATACGGGGCTACAATACACTGGCCAGAGGACATTTCTTCACACAGTACAAACATGAGGAGTGCTGCAGATTTGCACGTTTGCAGATAATAAACCACAGAGACATTGTTAGCAGTTTTGTGTCCTTTTCTCTCTCTCTCAGGACTTAAGTGGGTCACTCCCAAAAGGAAAGGCAAGTTTTCCATGTGCTCTTTCTAACTGCAGATATTAGCTGGAATTGGTGTCACGATACAAAAGTTTCACACTTAATTTCAATACTAATGAATAGACTTGATACTCTATACTGATTCTGGTACCATGATTATAATTATGTGGCCTAGGGCTGTGCTAAAAATCGAAAGCTTGATAGATCATGATCACGACTTTGGTCGATCTCGATATGGCATACACATTTTAATTGACGGGTGTAATGCCACTCATGTGGCAGTAAGAGTGTGTGGTGCTGAAGATTTATGTTGTTTAGGTTAAAAGCACCTGAGCCACAGCGCTCTCATAAGTGCTCACACGTTTTGACTTAAATCTGTACATTTTGACTAAACATAGTGTCTCTCTCCCTCTAGCTCTGTGTGCATCTGTCTCTGTGTGCATCTGTCTCTGTGTGTGGATCTGTCTCTGTGTGCATCTGTCTCCGTGTGCGCGTCTGTCTCCGTGTGCATCTGTCTCTGTGTGCATGTCTGTCTCTGTGTGCGTCTCTCTGTGTGCGTCTGTCTCTGTGTGCGTCTGTCTCTGTGTGCGTCTGTCTCTGTGTGCGTGTCTGTCTCTGTGTGCGTGTCTGTCTCTGTGTGCGTGTCTGTCTCTGTGTGCGTGTCTGTCTCTGTGTGCGTGTCTGTCTCTGTGTGCGTCTGTCTCTGTGTGCGTCTGTCTCTGTGTGTATGTCTGTCTCTGTGTGTGCCTGTCTCTCTGTGCATCTGTCTATGTGTGTGCATGTCTGTCTCTGTGTGCATCTGTCTATGTGTGTGCATCTGTTTCTCTGTGTGTCTGCCTCTGTGTGCATCTGCCTCTGTGTATGTGTGCGTCTGTGTGCGTCTGCCTCTGTGTGCGTGTGGTTCTGTATGCCCCGCTCCCCCCTGCCTCTCTCCAATCCAGCACCTCACCTTTCTCTCCTCTTCTGCTTCTCGTCTTTATAATCCAAGTTAGGAACGTAAAGTGTTTTCTCACCGTTGTGTGTGAAACTTAAGATCTCATTTAGCACAAGGACGTCACACATGCTTCTGTTGATAGCTGTAACGCGCGTATGGATTAGGTTTAATATATTGTAAAAACTCATTCCCAACTTTAAATGTGTCTTTCTCTGGAATTATTATCCTATCAACATGAAATAAAAACTGTAGTGATTCTGACACCTTGCTCTTTATGTCTGTCTATGTTTTCAACACAATGGAAGAAGATCGAATCGAAAATGGAGATTGGTCAATATGGGGGGGAAAAAAAACATTAAGCTCCCAGCCCAAATGTGGCCTTATTCCAGTATGTTTTTGACGATGATTAATAATAAAGGATTACTCATACGTGTGAATGAAACAAAACACAACTCCATTGCGCTTCTGAGGAGGTTGCATCATTCTAACATGGCTTAAAGCTCACAAGGGTCAGTTTTGCGAATAACGCTAAGTTTAAAGATAAACTGGTTAAGTGTTTTGAGATAGACTCTTAATGGGGGGACTAGGTTCCTCTGCCTAAATAGGGCTGGAGGATTATAGGGTATGATCATGTCCAGGTTAAAAAAATTAAAAAAAGAACTATATATATATATATATATATATATATATATATATATATATATATATATATATATGATTAAAAAAAATAATAATAAATAATAATAATAAAGTTTAAAAAAAAGTCTAGTCTAAAAATTTACTGTGGAAGCTTGTCAGAGATGTTGGTCAAAAAAGTTGTTTTTGTTAGGTTGTTAACATGTCCCCGGTGTCAATTACAGATAAAACACATAAAAAGAAAACAAAAGGTGTTCATTTACCTCCAAAAAGAAAATCACAAAAATATATATTGCAATACACTTTTTTTTTTGGGTCCCAGGAAGATATAACTTTCAAGGCATGCGGGCCTCCATGTAGATTTGTTTTATTTTTTTGCTTTACTTGGAATGTTCCAGTGTATGGCATTAAAAATGTATCTCCATGGAAACAAGCAGGTGCCTCCAGCTGCCCAAGTTACAGGTCAGGTCTGTAGAGAAGCAACTCTGCTCACAGTGCATACACCTGTAATTGAATAAATGCAAGATACTAGCTAAGTTGTTAAGAAAAGTTACATGAGGCAGATTTAAAGAGGAGGTATTTTACTTCTATGGGGTATTAAGATTTAGATCACCATGTTGCCTTTTACTGTTGTGAAAATGCTATATTTGCCGAAAACAGTGTATTAACATAACAAGTTAAATTTTTTTCATTTTGTCTCCTCTCTTTTTACTCCCTGAGTTAAGTCACTCCCCCTTCAGAGCACTATCAGAACACAATCAGTGTGCATCCTGCTAATGAAACTACTGCACATCTCATCAGGTTTGTCAAATTGTTGTGTACAGTTTTGTTTCATGTTTTTTTTTTTTTTGGAGAATTGTCGTGTGGGAGCATGGACAACACAGGCTTGTCGGCGGAGCATTGGACAGAATTGTACTACTAACCATAAGGAGGGTTTGAATAGGGCCCAGGAGAGATCACTAAATTACTGAAACATTCACGGATGATATTTAAAACATCTGCAGGCATGTTTTTGATGAGGGAACAACGTGGCATAACATGGCATTTTGCGCAATACCCCGTTTGTTAGTTCAAGTTTTTTAAAGATTATGACTCACAAAAGCATTGTTTCACTTTTTAGTAAATGTAAAAATGTAATAATGTGTTAACCAAACACATGTCCTTTATTGACAGCAGCATATGTATTGTCAATCTCAGACTATAACACAGTGAACCATGTGATCTGATTCCACATGTTTAAATGCCTCACAGTTTCCTTCCGATTCTTTCCATGGCCCCTCATCAGAGCTCTACAACCACAGTCAATGGCTCATGATTACAGTCTGTTCTTCCAGAAGGCCGGGTGCTGTGGAATTGTGGGTGAGCAGCGGGGGGCGGAGTCAGACAATGCCCTTCTCTGTGGGCGGGGCTGCAGGGTTCAAGCCACACTGCTTCATCTGCACGGCCATGTCGAACAGGTAGTCGTAGCATTCACACCTGAGCGCACAACAGGAAAAGTTAGGCAGGTTATTTAGCTAGAACACATTGTTAGCAGACCAAAAAATATGTATATGTAAAGACTGCGCTTGAATGTAAGGTTTAAGTGTTTGTTTTTTAGTTGTCTTTTTTGCAAAGTTGGTAGAGTCACCAAAAAAGTTACAGTAAAAAGTATTTGGGAAAAGTGCTTCTATATAAAGTTATAGAAAGTCCTTCCTCCTTTTAGTGGTAGCCATTCTAGATTCATGCTAAATAGAGCTATATAGGGTGAGCAGATTTTCAAAATCAAAAACTGGGACACCCCCGGATTGGGGTGGTTGGCAATAAAAAAAAAAAGTGAAACGAGTGTTTAATTAAGGAGAATTCTTCTGCACTCTGCCCATTCATGACTAACATGTGAGTCAGTATACTCAAATTGTTTGTGCCAATTTTAAGCCGATTTTTGGCATGACAACAAATGACAATGTGTGCCTCTCTTTACTATTGGCAGGTCAAAAATATGGGACACCTGGGACATTTCTTGCATAAAACTGAGACAAATCAATGGTTTTGGATAAATCTGCTGGGATAGGGGACACAGAGCTCAAAACTGAAGTACATTTTCTGTTCATAGAATCCAATCTAAACATGCAATGTTACTTACCATAACAAATTAAATTATAAACTAGGTAGGTTTTGATGTGTGAAAAGTAAGAGTAAACTGTCAGTAACTGAATAAGCTATAATTTAAAGTTCATGCAACTGAAGGACAACAAAACATTAAATAATGCACGCGATCTGGGATTTGGGATAGACACAAAAATCAGACAAACTAAATCAAAAAACAAGAAACACAAATGTTTAAGTCATTTCATCAACATAAAGTAGCACCAAGGGACCCATTTCCAGATTTTAAGATAGGCTTCGTCAGGATTACCTTAGCTCAAGGCTTTTATGTATATTGTGCATGTTTTGAGTTGATGGGGGAAACCAGAGTGTCCATAAGAAACCAGCTGAGACACGTGGAAAACATGCAAACTCCACACAGAAAGGCCTGGTATTGGACCCAGGAACTTCTGGCTGTAAAGTATAAGTGCTAGCCAATGTAATTTAAGTGTATTACTTAACATATACATAAAATACAGTATTTATATTAAACAATCAATCACATAAACCCTGGACAGGTCAGATGGTCAGGCTGAGGTCTTACAGAAGTGTGACAGTATCTTTATCACTAATGTAAAGTGAATGTCATGTACTCTGACATATGTAGAGTGTTTCTCACATGGTCTTGGCCTTCTGCCAGGACTCCCCCCACACGTACACCCCATGCCTGCGCACCAGGACCGCACAGGACTCTGGGTACTGCTCCATAGCTCGGGCCATGCGCTCCTTCAGGTCCTTCTCCTCTGGGGTGTTCTCGATGATAGGCACCACTAGTGTGTCATCATATCTGCACACAACCACATAAGCAAAACACGTCTATGAAAACTAACAATGGGGCTCCGTCTCAAATCCTTTCCACACTTGGTGGTGGTGAGCTATTCCTGTAGCCACAGCTGTCCTGTGACAAACTGATGGAAGGAGAGCTGCTCTAACCACTAAGCCACTGTTGGCCTCATTAGCAAGTTTTATGCATAAGACCCCATCGAGGTTATAACATACACAATTGAAGTTTATATGATCTGCACTTTACTTGTGTTTTGTTTATTTGGGCTGAAAGAGAAGAAGATGAATGTTGTTCCAGTTTTGATCTTATGTGGATAAGACTGCAGATTTGTTAACCTTGGTTTATGGTTAATAGCTTTGTAATCTGTAATCAGTAAATTAAAGAATAGAACTTTGACCTGATCTGGCTCTTAAGTTTAAAGTATAGGAATTGTAGAATGTGATGTGATGCAAACCTAAAATGTTGCTTTGAGATGCAGTAAAACAGAAGCTTCTAAACCAGTAGGCGCATGTCTGTCGTGGGGAGTGATATGTAGTATCAAATTATGACTAAAGAAACTGGATACAAGCACAGGAAATGTTTTTTCTTTATTGTAACAGATACTAAACAAGTCTTTTGAACGCCTGCAAATGAAACTAAGGTGTGTACTGAACTGAAATCCTCAGATGTGTCCAAAAGCCCACCAGATGTGAACATGTGAGGACCTGTTTGTGAAGGTGGTTGGTACTGTGGTAAAACATGATTATAGAGGAACAAGTGTAGACACTACAGATGTATCAGGAGATCATCTCATTAGCTTTTGGCTGAGACTACAAAAGAACAGTCACGTCAGTTTGTGCCTACATTGTGTTAATTGTGCAAAATAAACTGTAACCTATATATATTTAAAATGCACAACGTTACGTGCACTGTCTGGTATTTTAAGAACAATAGACAATAGAACTATTTTGAAATAAATATGCGCTAAAAGTAAGGAGCAAGATACAAATATGTTCATATCATTTCAAATTTGAGTTTGAAACATATAGCAAATGGTATTATAGACTTTGAGCCCTAGCTCTATGTTCCCAAAACCCTCTTTTCTCAGAATATATTTTTGAAAGTAAATCCATAACCCCTACCCTCACCCTGGACCTAAACTTAATCAGAATCTCAATACCAGACCCTAACCTAACCATGACCCTACAAATCATAGAGCTGACCCCATTGCTGGTGCCACCTGGCACATGACATCTGTGGGCATGATTTATTACTGAAGATGTGTTTGGATGGAGGAGCGTCTGGCACGTTGTGGAGATGAGCTTCAATTTGTTAACTTTGCTGTTTAGGCCAACTCCATGCAGCTTTGGAAACAGGATATTAGGTTCTGTTGATACATGCACAGATGTACTCATCTGTTGCATCAGAAAAGTACCGAAAAAACAGGCGATGCCCACCACGCCTCACCACTGATCCCTTTTCACCTTATTCCGGAAGTTGTTTTTCAGGTTGTATTATTTAGCATGGGGCTGCTGTGTAAATAAGTTATATAGAGACTACAAAGCTGTTTTGAAGCCCCCCAGGGAATCAGTGTTGACCTGTTGGTGCAAGGTCAATAAGCTGTGGTCCCTGCACTTTCTGCTATAGAACTATCTATCTACTAGTGTCTGTGAGACACAAATGTCAACTGAATCAGGTTTTGACTAAACCAGGACTTGAACAAGACTAAACCACATCTACACCAGAACTAAACTGGGCCCAAAACAGGACCAAATGTCCCTTAAAAGTACTATAAAAATAATGTTAGAAGTATAATTTCATTAACAAAATAACACTAAAATATATAACTGAGTAAATAGTACTCCTCACTACCTCCTTCTGCAGCTCTGAGCAGTGATCTGATCTGCCCTGTGTCCACTCAGCCCCCACAGGAAGTGCATACCTGTAGTTTGTTTTGGAGGTGCCCCTGCGGATGCCCTTGATCATCTCCTGATGCGTAATGCGGAACTCTGTGCCTGGGTACAGCAGCGTGGCCAGGACCGCGGCTTTGGAGTGAGTGTGGATCACCGCCTGGGCTCCTGACAAACAAACAATGCTTATTACTTAAAGGGCCCTTATCACATTATTTCTGATCTATGTTATAATGTTGTTTCCTCATCACAAATATAGTTTCGTTTAGTTAATAGTTTGGTTCTTCTCTCATATAGAAAACAATTCCAGGTATGTTTTCTCAAGAGGTAACAGCATTCTAATTCTGGCTTAAATTTCACAAGACTGAATTTTGTGTAATATAAGAACTTTAAAAAGTTACACTATGGAAATTTTCTGTCCACCACCTCTTTGTCCTCATGGACATTGCTTTGTTACTGCTTTTCCTAAAATGTTCCAGAGTTTGACATTAAAGCCATATATGTTCAGCAGGTGACACCATCAGGCCAATTTACAGGTCAGATCTGTGAAAAGCCAACCCCTCGGACAAAAAGAAGGCATGTTTTTCAAGGTATTTTTGAGCTCTAAAACATTTTGCTGTAACAATAACTGACTGAGCTGACTTAGATGGAACAGGAGATCTGATCTGTGCTGTTTAACAAGGCTCTCTCAAATAACATTACAGCTACATGCTTAGCTAGCATTAGCTAGTTTTAAGAGAATGTTAAAACATTTTTGGCAGTGCTTGCTAATGTGTGCATTGGGTCATCATGGTAACTGCTGAACAGTCTGTCATAAACATGCAAGCAAAACACCCCCAGCATGATGTTACAGCAAAGTATCAATATGTGAGACAAGTGCAAGTATTTGAACTGTTTAGAGTGACACCATAGCCTGCAATACTATAATTGTAATTGTTTGAGATCATGATTTATGAACATTCAAACCTTTTTAGTGGAGGAATACAAATTATCAGTTGTTAGGAGGGCTGTGGACTAAATTCTTGGTTGACTAAAGACATGCCCTGACTGTTGTAACCAATTAGAGCAATAGATTGTAATCATGATTAAAATGTGATTTATAGTGCAGCCCTAGCCCGCAGGGCTCTCTGCCACCAACTAATAATGTCACACAGTGAAACCGAGGCAGACACACTAATGACTCAAAGATGCATGAACGTTCAACCAATCCCCATCTCACAGCTCTACCCCGTCTTTATCTACCTATTGAACTGACACAGACGGATGAGACAGTGTATTGTATTGTTTTGTCACTGCTTGACCTAGTTTTGCATTTCTACTCTCTGAGCGTCAGCTATGAACTGAATTGCCCTTTGGGACAAATACAGTTTACAAATACAAATACTGATTCTTCTTTCATTTGTAATATTACATCATGAATATTTTAAAGGTGTTGTACCTGATTTTAACCTGATCTTAAAAAACATGAAAAACAGAACTAAATAATTTCAAATGGTTTATTATTCAATACAACGTGGTTATATACTGGATAAGTGCTCTTCACAACTTTCAGAGACCAGAGTAAAGTTAGCATGCTAATGCTTTCTAATTAACGGACAATAAAATGCTTTAAACCAAGTTACTGAAATGCTGCCTGATGCTGCTTTTACAATATATCCGGGCTGAGGCAATAGAATTATTTTTTTTAAATACATGGGAAAAACGCTGGCACAGAGCCTTTAAAAATAACACAGTATTTTATAAATGACTCATGTTTTTCGCAGCAAGAGAATATGTTGGAACTTATCACAAAGCATAACATGAGGTACCTTGTTATTTTCAGGCTTACACAAAATGTCTTTTTTTTTTCTAAACTGACAGCAATTTGCATAACTTAAAATGAAAATCTGTTAAAATATCCACAATAATAATCCTGAGGTAGTTCTGAATAGCCAAAAAGATTGAAATAGGCCACTGAACAGACAAATTAATACAAGAACTGCATTGATTTCAGAACATGCCCAGTACAGATTTAAACTACAAGGTTAGCAGTTTCTATGCAGAATATCACACACTATTTTGTTGTTTATGGAGGAAATTAAGGAAATTAAATTACAGCCATTAAAATTGTGATTTCAATTTGACTGTGACAAATCTTGCAGGCCTGGTTTCCAATCAGCACCATTGCTCGCTCCAACTAATCTCAAAGCACATTCATACTAAACGAGATGGGGGGTGAAGTGTCTTGCCTTGGAACACATTAACAGGGAAATCAACCTTCCCACCCTGCCAAACCACAGAGCTCTCCTCACATACAGCCTTATACTCTTGGATCATTACCTCTCATAGTGTAGGCATTCATGAAGAGGGGGGTGCACTGACTCTTGGTGAGGTTCTTCCAGGTTGGAGGACAGCTGATGTCTCTCTCCTCCAGGTCACACACAAACATGTCCTCAGGCTAAAGGGAAAAAAACTACATCAGTACCATTTACTTTCTGGTTTTGACATGAGCAGCAGATATGACTTACATAGAGGTAATTCCATAACTGTTACCTTGCGACAATAATGTAACCAAGAGCCAAACACTAAATTACACATGATTAGAAATATAAAAACAGATGGCAACACATTTTACTAAATCAGTGTTAAATCTGTCAGACTTCCTCACACATAAATGATCTCTGCATTTTAGAACTCACCACTACTTCCTGTATTTTTGAACTTGTCTTTTCAACTTTTTTTCCACAAACTGCTACTTGACTGATCTAAAACTATGATAATGATCAACCACAGGCACTATCCCACCAAACTAAATCATAATTTTAAAAATATGAAAACCTGTCATATGAACTTTAAAGGTGCATTTTGTAACTTCCCTGGTAGAGACTCCCTCAAATCCTTTTTGCCATGGAAATGTTATTGCTTTGTCTGGAATGTTTCATAGTATCATATTAAACCTTACTATCTTCATGGAGATGAAACCAGACCAAGTTACAGGTCAGATCTGTGGAGAGGCAACCCTGCTCACAGTCAGAATGTCCGTTCTAGATATTTTTGAGCTGTAACACCATCTGCAATTGAATAAATGCAAGGTAGCGCTGTTTAATGTAATACTGTGGAACATTCAAGGCAAAACAATGACAGCAAGTGACGGACCCTCCACCACAAAAGTTACACAAACCTTTAAGTCACTGTAAGTCACTAATTATTTTGTTGTATTATCAGTGTTGATCACTTGTATAGAAAGCTGTTCATCAAAAGGGACTTTCTGATAACTTCTCTAGACAAATGATGATCTGAATTTCTCAATTTGCACAGATTCTTTAAAACATATACATTTTTTTTACATACCTAAAAATGTAAATGCTTGTATGAAGATTTTATTTGTAAAATAAGATAAATCTGATCTTCAAACTTTTCTAGCCATTTTCAGCAGAAACATATAGAATCAACCTGCACTTGAAATAATGTGTGTTCTAAGAGTTCTAATTTAATTACATGTTTTTCTTCAATAAATATATTTAAACATATTATTACGGTGATAGATTTTGTCAATACATCTTCTCATGAAAAAGGGACCCTATTCACAACAAACTGGAAATGGTTGTTGATCATTCTCTTACCTGTATTCTCTCTTTCTGAACGCCTGAAGGAGCGATGTAAATGTGCTCGCTGTAAAACCCATAGAAAAGAATGCAGGTCAATACTTCAACAATCTGTCCTAAAATGACTACCATTACCACAATTCTTTTACTGAAGGAACAGATACTGCAACAGAAGCAGAATGAGCAGAAGCAATGAGGTATTACTGGTGTTTGAAAATAAAATGTGTATCAAAATAAATAGAACAAGTCTGAATGGTTTCAAATGGCATGACAGGCAAAAAATAAACAATTTTAGACAACTTTTTAAAATTTGATTTATTATGAACAGTGGTAATAAGTATCATCTTAAAGGTGCAGCTTTTCTGGTGAAAGGTCTGTTAAATGCTTTTCTCCTATCTGTCTTCATGGAGACCAAACCAGACCAAGTTACAGTTCAGATCTGTGGAGAGGCAACCACACTCACAGTCAGAATGCCTGTTCCTTATTTTTGAGCTATAAAACCATCTGTAATTGAATAAATAAAATAAAAAGTAAAGCTATTTCATGTCATACTGTGGAACATTCCAGTCAGAGCAATGACATATCCATAGAAACAAGCAGGTGACAGACCCCCAACCAAAATTTGCATAATACACATAATGCTTTTAGTCATTTAGTCAACTAATTGGTTGGTGTTTTTTTTAGTCAACTTATCTTATTTAATTTACAAGGATGTGCAGGGTATCCCCAGGTTTGACTACTGCAAATTTAAGACTTTTTAAAGACCTTTTTAAGACCACTTAAATGAAAATTAAGACCATCATCGCAACCATTATGCGAGAGAAAAACACCACATCCAATTCTAATAATGACCATTACTCATTGCTTTAAATAACAAAAAAATACTTGTATTATAAAATCTCATTCAGAACTTAGTTATAGTGTTATGCATTGCTTGTAAAATGGCCAAAAAATCCTTTTTAACATCCTAACAAGACAAAAGAACCTTTCACATTGAAAGACAATGTGAGACAAGACAATGTGCTTCAACCATTTAACATTTTCAACAACTGTTGTTCACTGTACTGATTGTTTACTCATTGCCGCCGGCGCCAGAAACAAAAGTATTGTTTGCGCATACTCTAACCTTTTTAAGACTTTTAAGACCCCGCGGCTACCCTGATATGGGACAGCAGCAGAAAGGAGAAGTTAATGAGTTAGGTGACGTTTTGTTTTGTTTTTTTAATTTATAAATAAAAGGTACATTTATATCTATACACAAATAGTTGTATTTCCATGTATTCCTGTGTGGGTCTATGCTTGTGAGTGCAATTTGAGTCAGATACATAGAGATGCGTAATAGTTATAGTAGCTTTGGCCATGCCTACTTTTTAGTTGACTTAGATTCGTCTTAGTTGATCAAGAATTTCTTTAGTTGACTGCTAACAGCCCATGAACATTTTCGGATTGAAAAATACTACAAGAGAGGCCTATGACATTTTAATTAATTAACAAAAAGATTTGCACTTTGCTTTTAGGCGTTCTATTGCTAATTAAACTTATTTGTCAAGGTATCTACACAAGAGTTATTCGTAATACAGGAACCAAATCAAAAATTTCATCCCATTTAGTTGGGGAATAGAAAAATATAATAATAATAAATTGAATAGAGATGGTATGGACTGACCCTTTCCTGAGACTAATGCCTCCCCCTGTGCCGGTGACCCATCCCAGCTGGTAGAAGAGCCTGCACAGTTCAGGGATCAGGACCCGTGGGTGCTCTGCATCCTACACCGCAAAACCACAAACAATAACAACCTCATTCTACATTCCAGTTAAAATGCACATGCAGCACAATGAACATCCATTTAACAATGTTTTAATCATATCTTAGCATTTGCATAGAAAGAATGGTGAAAAGTTGAACCCTGTGGTGGTAAATGGTCACATTTTTATATAGCGCTTTACCACCTAGGGGCGAAGTAGGTTAAGTATCTTCCCAAGGACACAACAACAGCATTCATCTGTGGGAGCTGGAAACACACCAGCCAACCTGTAGGTCAGTGGATCTGAGCACTCAACCAATGATGTTTATGTTGAGAGTGAGATTCAACCTGCCAGCCTTCAGATCAGTGAACAAATGCTGTGCCAACTAAGATACTGTAGTGACTTGTGCTGGAGCTGTATCTATTTAATGGCACCAAGTATATAGACATTATTCTGTTAGCTTTAATGTGTGACTGTATAGAAGGCAGCAGGAGGTGATATTTGCCTGAATAAGTTGTTGAAGTCAAATTTCTGTTAAATCTTAAAATCGACAGATAAAGTTCTATGAACACTGGCCTGCTTTTCTGTTGAGGCTGGACATGTGTCTGAAGAGCAGTCACTGGTCCCACACAAGGATGACATCTGTCAAGAAAACAAAAACAAAAAAAAGTATTGAACAAGAAAATATATCTGAATATTTGTAATTAAGAAAGAAGTTAATTTCTCAGTTTATCAATATGCAATACATGCCATCCCAGTATAAAGAATCCACTTTTAGCAATGTGCTTTACTCTGTTCTTACATTTCTATCTCGAAGTACTAATACTAAAGTTAATACTGGTGAATAGCAGTAAGTTACACACATAATACATTTTTGCTCAGATTCAAGGACACAACAGTGAGTTCTCGTGGCCCTGCTGTTGAATGAGAGCTTATGAAGATAATGCTCTGCTGACAAGAAGAGGATCCTCCTTCACACATGCACGCACACGCACACACACACACGCACACGCACAAAATCACTGTTGCGCTGGTCACTTTTTGCCTAGCTACATTGTTACTTTACCTATGTAAGATTCAGATTCCTTCTCACTTTACATTTCAGATTCATGGTCATCTTAGATGCTTACACCAGAACATCCTTACACCAGCTTAATCTCAGAAGACATTTTAATACTGAAAAGAATCAAAGTATGATTTAAATTTTGATTTACATAAACACTAAGTAATTGTGTAACTACAGTTTTTGGTCATATAAAGTATAGCTTTTAAAGTATAGCTGATAAAAAAAGTAATACATATTTATTCTTAGCTGTTTACCAAGTTGTTTATGTTCCAATTTGGTGATTTGATTCCCAAGATGATGATCTAATCAAAACTCAGAATGAGACTCACACAAGTCGCTGCTGATGACATGGTTATTTATACTTTTCAAGACTATGTTACACAGATGCAAAATGCACTACAATCAGATTTTCATACTATTCACAAGTGGCATATAGAGAAGAATCTTTCACTTAATGAAAAAAATCATGTACAGTCTCTGGGTCTGACTTGATGATGAAAAATGTCTTATAGTAAACATTGCAACATTCAAGTACTTAGACCTGTGGATTGATCCAGAGTTAACATTTAAGCACTCCTTCATTTAAAGGAGAAGGAGTGCTGAAGTCAGCTATATAGAAAATGTATTGCCAAACAACTATTATTACTAATGATGGACTATGCTGATATTATATATTAGTCTGATAACACAACACTTTCCTCCTCATATGCCTTAAGATATAAGACATAAGAGATCCTTTTGCTACAGACCCCTGACAAATGGAATAATCTCCCTTGCTCGATAAGATCCTTCACTATGCTTAATTCCTTTTAAACATCCTTATTCAAATGTCTTATGACACCATGTGATTGTTACAAATAGAACTTCTGTCTTCTCTCTCATACTAAGTTATATTCTCACTGTTGTTTACCTTGGGTGGGTTGTGATGAGCAAATGCAAATGTTTTTTCTCCAGTTCTATGTGTATTTGTATATGTTCCTGATGTTGTCTTGTGTATGTAAGACTCTTTCTTGTTCTTGTTTTAAGTAGCACATGGATGAATAAAAATGAATGTACAAATGCATTTATCTACAAAAGTTAAGATGATTTGTACCAAATTGGTGCTATTTTCCACCTGCAATCTCTGGGCAGGTGAACACACTAAACATAGACATCTCGTTACAATTACACATAAAACAGAGTTTTTAAAACAGCCACTGGAAAAGGACTAGTCTTACATTAGCCTTAACAAACTAACTTTTAGCCTTGAAGAATGCAGCCTTGTCACTTTGTTTAACTTCTCCATGGATAACCCACGATTACAGAAGATGTCATGAATCAATTTACCTCTTGGTGTAAACAAAGCTGAGACTTCTGTGTAAAAATAAGACTGAAAAATGTATCACTAGACGAGTTATACTTACATTTTTGTGGAAAGAGCAGCAGCCAACAGTCAAAACGGTGTGCTTACTGTGACGTCATTGAGGAGCGCCTGGCTGTCGCACACAGTCGCGTCATAGCAAGAGGGTCTGGCTGCCAGACTCCTCTCCGTCATAGGACAGCGTGTGGTGTTAGCTCGTGAAGCTAAAGCTAAAAACAGTAAAGCAGGGTAAAGCCTGCTTTTACTGTTTTCAGAAGACAATAGGATAAAGATTTTGTGATACTGATACTTTTGGGCTACCAGTACACTAAAACAGACCACTGACATTTGTAAGCATAGACTGTACATATAATGTTTGTAATACTGAAGATTATTATTATTAGTATTATTATTATTATTAATAATAATAATAAATTTTTGTCTTACTTGATATAGAGATTTTATATGTTGTAATTTTCTACAGATTTATTTGTGTTATAAATATTCTAAACAGCATCTTTGCTTAGAAAGTTGAAGTTCTGAGCGGTCTTTGACAACTTGTTTCTTAAAGAAGCCAGAAGAGGGCAGTAGTACGTCAAGGCCTAAAACGTAGCCTTATAGGCTACTTAGTATTACAGTTACATGGGGCATGGTTGCACATGATTCGAAACTTTATAACGTTCTAATCAATAAAGTATTATTTATTGTCAATTCCATTTCTTTTCTGGTGCTATATTCTGCTCAAGCTCTTTTAAAAAGAGTAAGAGAACCTACCATATCCCTTTGCACAACACAGAAAAATAAATTTGTTGAATGCAGATCTGTGAATAGAAAATAAAACACTTTAGTAACATAAAAAATAATAATAATAATAATAAATAAAACTACAAAACTCCAGCATAAGGCCATGTTTTTTCAAATACAAATAAATGAATTAAACAATATCAGCTGTCAGAAGAAAAACTATGGTGAAGATGAATAGACTTTTAACACAGAGAAGAGGATTTTAAAGACACTGTCACTTTTGTGGCATTGTGGTTTTTGTTTTTGTTTTTTTTTAGGGTACACCGCCTGCTTAAGAATACACTTCAAGTGAAAACACCAGGGTACATAGATAACTTTTAAAATTTCTATGGAGACGAGCAGATGGAAGACCTACCAGAAAAGTTACATAGTGGACTTGTAAGCACTGTGAAATGCAGACTTGAAAATATGATTAATGAAACATGCACAATCTAACCCCAGCTCTTGTAACATTTGGACAATTGCCATTGTGATGCGCAAATTAAAACAAGAATGTGAAGCTGAAACCCATTATTTACTAGGTTTCAGATAACATGACAACAGTATAATGAATACAAATGAAGGCAATTAAAATTAATATTGTTTAAAGGGTGTATATCAGACTATTTTCTGATCTATGTTATAATAAAACATTATTGTTTCCTCATCACAAATATATCTGGAGTTTTGTTTTGTTTCGTTCACATATGTTCAATACACAAGCCCTTTGTACCTGAGCTAAGTTCTTCTCTCAAACTGAAAACACTCCATCCATCTTGTGATGTCATTTGGTAATACAGGAAGTGCTCCACTGTGTTTTTTAAACTCCATATACCTTCACTGTAATCATTTGGATGATTTAACAAAACACAGCAAAACACAACCCAGGTATGTTTTCAGTGAGATGACATTATAACATGCTTTAAAGCTCACAGGGATGTAGTGTAATATAGGACTTGTATAGGCTAGATAGATGTCATGAAGTTTATAGTGTTACTTCCTGTTTGGACATAGGAAAACAGATATGACATCTCAAGAAGTAAGTCCATAACTGTTAAATAACAACCATAAAGGGTCAAAAAAATGACATAAAAGTTTATTTTATTAAATCTGTGTTTAATCTGTCAGAAAAATGTGTTTCTTTTGCATAAATTGTCACTCCATTTGGATGAGTTTTCAATGTTGATGACAAAGGAAGGGATATTCAGTTTTAGAACCTCTTGTACTTTCCTTTCATCATGTTCTTTTAGAAATTGCCACTTGCCTGTTGTAAAACTAACTGAATAATAATTACAAAAACAAGCATTAACTTTAAGGAAGTCTAGGACTCAAAGCTTAGACTGCTACACCTGTGACTCAGCTCCAGATAAACCATGGAAGAAGACAGATGGAACTGTCATATGACAGACTAAAAATCAGGCACAGAAACCTGTAAAATGCTGATTTTTATTGTAATAGAGCAATTTCTAGAGTCTAGTAGTCACTATTAATTCTTTGAGGCTGATGTCATCAACATTCTCTGGGGTGTGATGCTAACTGTAAGCACTGCTCTGTCTGATTTTTTGCCAGACTTTAATGTAACCTTTATTTCAACACAATCTGAACCAAAAGAACTGATTTAGTTGGAATTAGATGAAATTATTTTTACTGTTAAACAAGCCTCAGTTAACATTACAGTCATGAGCTAGTCAGCATTAAGCAACAGTTATTTCATTTAGTCACTCTCACCTTTTTTGTTGAAACAGGTGAGAGTAAACAGAACCATGAACGCTCAAATTAATCACAGACACCTGAACATTATATAGGGAATTATATAGGGAGTATACTGTATGTGGATGAGCCAAATAAAAAGAAAAAATATAAAATAAAACTATATAAATAATAATAGCAATAAAAATATATGTTTATTGCATTTTCATAGAAGGCCTGTAAAAATACACAATAACTCTTCTGCTGGGGGCTCAATCAGTAGTTGCATTTGTTCAATTCTAGGAATTCATTGGCAAAAATAACCTGTGTATTGTGAGCGGCCTCTACTCCTCCAAATTTGAACACATGCAGTAACACCACTGCTTGTATGTGAGCTACCGTTCCCATGCACACGTTTGCATAGTGGAGATTTGCATGAACTGCATATAACTGATGTGGTTAGCGCTGTGACTGAACCTGTGGCAGTGAGAGGACTCATTTGACTGAGAAGAAAAATGATACAGTGACAGGTAGAGACACGTCTGTCATATCTGTCCCACTTATGAGGATACTGGAGTTCATGCTCATACAGAGACAATGTGTGATGTGTGATGCAAATATCATACCATCTCTAGAGCCTCTCCTATAACGTATAAATCATTTTCCAGTCACAAGGCAACTGTACAGGCAAATTATCACCGCAGGGAATAATCAAGGGAGTATACCGTATGTAGATGAGCCAAATGAAAAAAAAAAAAAAATTTAAAATAATAGTTTCATTGCATCACACAAAACGTTTAAGGACTCCTATAAAAAATGTGCAATAGCTCTTCTGCGGAGGGCTCAGTCAGTTGCTTGGAAAAAAAAAATAATAATAAACTTTTAATAAAAAAAAGGAAAAAAAAAGTGTAATATCATATCATGGAACATTCCATTCCAAGCAAAGCGATAACATTTCCACTACATTGATATTGATACCAACAAATAGTGGTAGATGATATAGTTTGTAGCAGAAACGTACAATGGGCACCTTTATAATACCACTATATTTGGGAGGGACATCAAGAGCTATATAACTTTTGGAGTGGAAGTTCTGCCATCTACCACCTGCTTGTCTCAGTGAAGATGTTGCTTTGCCTTTAATGTTCTATATGGCGTTAGTTAGTCTCACATTTGTTCAATTCTGGGAGTTTATTACAAAAAATTCCTTTGTATTGTGAGTGGCCTTGCCTCTCCACAGATTTCCCTGTGACTTTATCTGGTAGTGTAAGTTTGCTGTAACAATTCCAAAAACATCTCCATGGCAACAAGCATGACAAAAGGGACTGCCCTATTACCAAAATAGTGCACCTTTCAGTACGATGTCCAGACTTTGGTGGTGGTGATTGTGAGAGGCTGAGGTGGCTGTAGGTTGTGCTGCTTTTAAACAAAACCACAGACAAAAACTATTGGACTACTAGCTGAATTCTCAGCAGAATGATGTGTATAATCAAAGTTATATCCTTCTCATTATAGACACTGTCACAGCTGCTAATGTCTGCTTACATATGACTAATGTATTTGATAACAGCTCCCTCTCTCCCGCTCACTCTCAGAGTCACCCGTCTGCTCCATACCACGAGGATAAGTAAATTATGTCATAATGTAGAGTGAATTTCCACAGTATCAGAGAGGGTGTGTTCTGCAGGTTAGGACAGGACTCACCCACACTCTGAGTAACTCTTCACTAATGTGGCCTCTCTGCAGCGGGTGCCAGAGCGCCCGAGGGCTCTGACGCACCCACCTCGTCACACCTCTGCACCCTTTACCAACAGGAAACAGCGGTATAGACTGCACTGCTTTTATACAAACTGGAAATGTGGTCTTAGGGCGTCATGGCAACGTGAGGTCTATTGTTACTTTACTTCCATATCATATACAGTAACAGTGCAGTAGCTTCCACATTATACAGTACTGTGGTTTTGTTACTTCCATATTCTATTATGAAAATAAAACTTTGAAAATACACAGAGTGGTTCACAGTGTATTATTCATTCACTCCACGCTCAGTAAACTACTCTTGTAGACACAGCTGAATCACAACTGCGAGGCCATCCACCTCTGCTACAGATTTCGTTCCATTTAGTGTCACATGTGCCAAAGAAAATCTGCCTAAGTCCTGTTTCAAATGATTCAAATCTCAAGGCCATGATCACAAAATGTACTGAGTCATTGCCCCAAGTCATTTGACGTCAGTCTGGGCTTTGTGTTTGTTTTTGACTGACTTAAATGTTAGGATTGTCTTTCACATGTTGTACAGTTTTCTATTGGTACAGTTTGTGTGTGTGTGTTGTCCAGAAAAAAAAATAAAATAAATGAAATATTAGGAGGGCCATCCATCTATCTGAGGGGTCCCAGGGCATTCTAGAGCCAGCTGAGAGACATATTATTGATGTGTCTGAGATGGCATTACATTCAATAGGGCAATATTATTTAATACAAATGGGGGCAGTTCAAATTAATATAGTTAAAATGCAGATTTGTGTTGTAATACAGTGAGTTCTTGGGTCTAGTCACTAAAGGAAATGATCAGGTTCAACATCTGTTTTATTTACCTTTTAGATCTGCCATAGCAAAATACAAAGTAATCAATAGGAAACTCTTTTGTGCCCCCATTTGAGAGTATGACATCATAACATTCTAGAATCTGAAAACCACTTATAGGAGGGTTTCGATATCATATCATATTATAATAGGGAACAAACAGTAATATGCCCAACCTTTACTGTTTCCTCATGAGAAATGTATTTTCCCTGTCTATGTGAATCATGTGCAGTATAGTGATGCTTTACTTGATTTTGTCAGATGGTAGGAGAAGCTTATGCCCCTTACAGTTAATGCCTTCTCCTGGACTGCACTCCATGTGTGCTCCCTGGACCTGGTTTGTGGATCTCAGTGTCCTCTCTGATCCAGCACTGGTGTTTGTTGCTTTCAGCATGGATGACCCTGACTTTGTTCCAGCCCATAATGTGGTTTTGTCTCTTGCAGTGGCCAGATATGGCTGATTTCAGATTTCCTCTATTTGCCATTTCCTTTTCACACTCTCTTTTGATGTTCTGCCAAATGGTCTTCCTGTTTCTCCCACATATGAATTGTTGCATAATGAGCATGACATCTCGTATATTATCAACTAAGTATAGCAGCTAACAAGACACGTCACTGCAGCATTACTACAAGTAGAACTGTACTGTACTGAACTTAAGTACAAATGTTAGGTATCTGTACTTTACTTTACTACATTTGTGAACTGAACTAAAAAGTAAAAGTTGTTTTTTCATGAAAAGTAAAAGTTGTTTTTTCATGTATTTACTTTACTACATTTGTGAACTGAACTGAAAAGTAAAAGTAGTTTTTTCATGTATTTATTTTAGTTATTTCTCTGTGCTGAAAAGCCTGAGGGGTTTATTTTAATCAAAAACATACAAATAAAAACAGCTGGAAAAAATTTTACATTCTGTGGTTTATACTGAACTAAATTTCACACAAATCAACATTTGAAGCTTTATCAGATTCTAAAATTTTCTAAATACTTTTCCTTTTTACTTTTCAAATTATTTTTTTTAAATGGGTACTTTAATACTTTTACTTAGGTAGATTTTTAATGTGATACTTTTCACTTTACTTGAGTACATTTTGCACTGTTATCTGTACTTTTACTTCAGTAACAAACTCAAATAATTCTTTCACCACTGGTGAATCAGGCCCAGAAGACACTACAAGATAATTCAAACATGCACATATGACATAATCACTTCAGGCATGTTTCTGATGAGGGAATAATGTCATAACATAGAAGAAAGATCCAAAACATGGATTTTGCATAACAGTCCCACTTTAAATGATTGAACTTGACAAGCATGACAAGCTCTTCTCATTCATCATGTATTCACTTGTCACATCACCACACCAATGCAAAGTACTGGTACAGGGATCAAAGTATAGCTGAATTAATTGTGAATTTAGTTTTTTTGTTTTATCGATACCTACATGAGTCTTTCCCAGGGTGACAAACGCCTCCGGCTCTGTCACTTGTGCCATTATTCTAACTGCTGCTTACTTAAGTAACATCGCGCACAGTGCCAAGATTTGATCAGTGAACAATTTGTGGATTCAACTGAACAAACCTGGGCATACACAATGTGCCATTATTGAGCTCATTTCATTTCACTTTCATTTGTACGGACAGTTTATAGCTACTAGTGGTTGTTAGAATGTGATGATGCATTGAACTTTTATTTTAAAAAATATCCAAAAGGTACATTCACAAACCTTGAACCTGATCATCACAAACCTGCATTTTAACTATATTTTTCACTGCCCTATAGAGATATTTTTGTGTTGCCTGAATGCTCCACTGTATGGCATTGAATGGCACTATGCCAAGTTACAAGTCAGATCTGTGTAGAGGTGAACCCTGCACACAAAATAATGCATGTTTTTCAATATATGTTTTTATCATCAAAAACACATACAGTTTCATAAATGCAAGATAATGCCACACTGGGGAACATTCAAGGCAAAGCAATACCATCTCCATAGTGCATCTTTAAAACTCCCATATGACACAAAATGGATTCTTATGAGTTTTAAACCATGTTATATCGTTGTCAACTCCTCAAATACCTAGCATTGTGTTTTGTTTTTGTTCCTTAATTATGCTTAATTATTAGTCTGTCTAAATCTCCAAAGCTCAAAATGCTCTGGTCCACCTAGTAGTAGTAGTAGTAGTAGTAGTAGTACAGGTTTTATTAGTAGTATTAGAAGTGTGAATGAAACATAACTCCAAAGATGTTTTTGAGGAGGAAACAGCATTATAACATAGATCAGAAAATATAGGCCCTTTAACTCAATCGCAACTTTAAAGGGCCCATATAACACCATTTTCTGATCCATGTTATAAAGTTGTTTCCTTATCAAAAACATCCCTAGAGTTGTGTTTTGTTTTATTCACACATGTTAAATGCACATTGCACATTGAGTTCTTCTCTCAAACTGAAAACACTCAGTTCTACCTTGTGATATCATCAAGCAGCAGTTTTCAGGTTAACACCTTTTACCTTTTGTTCAGAAGAGATTGACAATAGACCTTTTTCACAACAGTCGGAAGTGCCGCGATGTAGGGTAAATGTCACTTATGAAATTTTCTACCAGCTTCATAAATCTGCCCCATCACAAAATCTTCATCCAACAAGATCCATAAAGAACATATTCTGTCCATGAAGAATTTATCCACAACTACCAAGATAAGAAAGACGAAAACTTAAAGGCTACAAACAACTAGCATTAGTGAACTACTCCTGAGCAAAGCTAACATTATGGTCATGAATAAAACATAAGCAACTTGTTAACTCAGACTGATTCTAGAATTCAAATTAAAAATAAATTTCATGATGTAGATATTAACATAGACAGAGAGATTGTGTGCAGTTTAAATCCTATACATGTAATCTGTGAACATCTGTAGCACTCGAACTGCCCAAATCTCTGTCTATGCTAATATCTACATCATGAAATCGATTTTTTATTTGAATTCTAGAATCAGTCTGAGTTCACAAGTTACTTATTAGTGAATTACTTATTACCTATGCAAGGCTTTGGAGGCAGGAGTGCTACTTGGTTTTTTTCCCACTTTTACTTATTACCTATGTTTTATTCATGACCATAATGTTACTTTTGCTCAGGAGTAATTTGCTAATGCTAGTCGCTGTTAGCCTTTACGTTTTCGTCTTTCTTACCTTGATAGTTGTGGATAAATTCTTCATGGACAGAATATGAATATAAAACATAAGTAATAAGTAGTTTGTTAATAAGTAACTTGCTAACTCAGATGCTACAGATGTTCACAGATTACATGTCTCGCATTTCAACTGCACAAATCTCTGTTTACGCTAATATCTACATCATGAAATCGATTTTTAATTTGAATTCTAGAATCAGTCTGAGTTAACAAGTTACTTATGTTTTATTCATGACCATAATGTTAGTTTTGATTAGGAGTAGATCGCTAATGCTAGTCGTTGTTAGCCTTTACGTTTTCGTCTTGATACCTTGATAGTTGTGGATAAATTCTTCATGGACATAATATGTCCTTTGTCGACCTTGTTGGACGAAGATTTGGTGATGGGGTTGGTAGATTTATGAAGCTGGTGGAAAATACACCAGACATTTCCACAGATATTTTGCCATAGAAAAGCATTAGCGTAAGTGACGTTTACCCAACATTGCGGTACTTCGGGCATTGTGAAAAAGGTCTATTGCAGGTCTGAAATTACCCAGATAATTCTAATGTAGGTGTACAGAGTTTAAAAGCACAGTGGAGCACATCCTGAGGTGGAATTGTGAGAGAAGAACTCAGTCTAAATATGCAGGATTTCTGTGTTAAATGTGCAAATGAAACAAAACAAAACACAACTCTAGGTCTGTTTGTGATGAGGAAACAACAGAAAACATAGATCAGAACATTGTGCAATATGGGCTCTTTAAATCAACAAAGAGATGGTATACGAGATATTACAGTGATAAAAATTTTAATAAATCCTAACCGAAATCATAAATCAGACAAACTATAAATTACAAAGATGTGTTGTTGCTGCTTTCATCTATTTCGCAACTATGTAAATTCCCCAAAGCTTATTTCCTTGTATCCAATATCTTTTCCATGGCATTGCTTCCTCTTCCACACCAACAGCCATGGTAACTTCTGGATCCCGAGCGTGGGAACAATTGCTCAGGTGTGTTCAGACAAACCCCGCCCCCTGTGCAGGTAAGCCCGCCCCCTCTTCTGTGACTCATCTGGGTGCATAAAATCTTAGTCATGATCGAGCTGCATCTGTATTCTGTGATTTCACTCTGTAGACAGCATGGACAGCCTCAGCGCTCTACTCTTACTGGCTCTGCTCTCATTGGGACAAGCCACTTCCGTCACAAGTAAGTTTGATGAATTCTTACATGTATTGAAAATTGTTAATATTGTGAATTTTAGTTATTTTAATTTTTTTGGTTTTGAGAATTTAAAAGTCGTAGGTAAAATTTGGGGTAAATATAACTTCTCTATTTGAGGGACTGCCACCTGCTTGTCTTCATGGAGATGTTACTGCGTTGTCTAGAATGTTACAAACTGCATTACAGGGCAGATCTATGGAGAGTCGCCCCTATTCACAGAGAGAATTATTGTATTTTTGAGCAATCGAACCGCCCGTAATCAATACATGCCAGATAGATGTGTTTAATGTCTTCCCATGGAATTTTCCAGGCAAAGCAATAGCATCTCCATGGAGACAAGCAGGTGATGGTTGCGCAATGCAAAGTTAAATTATATCATATTCAAGAAATTACAAAAACATGACATAGATAAAAAGCAATGTCCAACCACAAGTATTTCAAAATTCAATAATAACTTTTGCCTTTCTGAGAATAGACTTTTTTTTTTTTTTTTTTTTTTTTTTTTGTGGTTCATGGCACAGAATTACAGCCACTTTTTGTCATTCTGTCCCAAGGCAACTTTGAGATTTCCTATTTTTAATTATTAATGTTCATATTTTAATCAGTTTTGACACTGGTAAAACTTATTTTGAGTTTTTATTTTGATTCACTTTATATATAATAAAAAAAAAGAAAAAAAAGAAAAGAAAGACCAAATATCTTGTGTCCTGTTTAGGTTCTTCACTTTCAAAATGGCAAGCATATCTCAAAAATATTGCTGTTAAAGCTGCACTGTGTAACGTTTCTGGTGTTAGTGTTATTGCTTTGCCTGCACTAAGTAAGTACTAAACAAATATCTCTTGTATTTATTCAAATACAAGTGCTTTTATTTCTCAAAACTACTGCAAAAACATGCTTTATTTTTGTGACCTGTAACTTAGCCTGGTAATGTGGGCTGCTTGTTGCCATGGAGACACTGAAATTAAATACCAAACTATAGAACATTTAAGAAAACAAAATAAAACAAAACCAAACATGGAGTTAAACAGGTGGTGGAGGACACTCTACCAGAAAAGTTACACAATACACCTTTAAGATCATTCTAAGGCCTTAAATATTGGAGTGTGATGCTGTAACACACTTGTACCAATGTGAACCCTGATGCAGTGTTTTCCCGCAGGCTTGAACGCATCGCGAAGTGTCAGGTGTAACGACAAAACACAGCTGCTTTTGTTGGAAATGTAATGGTGCATGAAAACGTGTGCAATGAGACTGAACCAAAAACTTGTTCAGGAATTTAATCTCCTCTTTTCTATTCGCTGCTGAAAACTAAAATCTGTGAATTGAAACAGCTTGAATTTAAAGGTGTATTATGTAACTTTTCTGTTGGAGTGTCTGCCAAATGCTTTTCTCCATGAAAATGTTATTGCTTTATCTGGAATGTTTCACAGACTGGCATTAAACTTTTCTGTCTTCATGGTGATTAGACCAAGTTATAGGTCGGATCTGTGGAGAGGTGCCCCGGCTCACAGTCAGGATGCTTGCTTTTCTCTGTATTTTTGAGCTATAGAGCTGTTTAATGCCATACTGTGGAACATTTCAGACAGAAAAATTAAAAATATCCAGAGAAAGAAGCAGATAACGGACCCTCCACCAGAAAAGTTACACAATACCTTTAAAGTGAATTCAGGCTTCAGGCAAATTCTGTTTGGTGTAGAATTTTAAAGGTGCATTATGTAACATTATCTGCCTCTTGTCTCTATAGCGATGTTATAGCTTTGCCTTGAATATTTAATCAAATCACAGTTTGATTTATTTCCCTGAAAATATCATTCATTCTGTGAGCGGGCTTGCCTCTCCATGGATGTGACCTGTGACATGGCCTGGTAAGACGCCACACACGTTCAATGCCATGTGGAATATTTCAGGAAAAACAATAGCGTCTCCATGGAGGCAAAAGGGTCGCGAACCGTACACCAAAAATGTTACACAGTGTGGCTCCATCACTTTTAAAACAAAAATAACTCAAAAATAAAATGCAAATCCCTGAACATTTTATTCTCTCGGTTTCCATGGGGATGTATTGAATTATGCCAACCCTCTACCAACAGGCTTCCGTTTTCTCTCAAATATGCCTGAACTTGTTGCATATCCCAAGTTTTATTTACAATATTAGTCAGCGAAATTGCAATTACATTTTTCTCACTCTCCTTCAGCCCTGCAGCAAAACGTGACAATGTCTAACTCCGGCTCCACCTTGCAGCGAAACGCACAAAAGCGAAGAAGTGTTTGTAGTTTGGGGAGTGCCACTTGCATTAGAACATCTGTATCTCTTTGTTAGTCAGCTAATGATTTGTAAACCTTTCCACAAGTACAGACAAGAAGTGCCTTTGTTGTCATCAGAGTAATTTTCCTTTGCCATTCATGCTACGTTTGTACTAGTCAATAGAAAGCCTCATAATGATGCATTGACTTCTTTGACAACTTTAATACTGGTTTTGACTTTTTTGTGAGATTTAGATGGAGGATCATAAAGAGTTTTAGTTATTTTATAATAATTTTTGGGTTTTGAGAATTTAAAAGTCGTAGATGACATTTTAGGTAAATATTAAAGGTGCACTCCTTAACTTTTCATCTAGAGGAATTGCCTCGTGATTGTCTTCATAGAAATTTTATTGCTTTGTCTAAAATGTTCCACAATAGAGATTAAAACTATTTATCATGTGGGAGACAACTATAGGCTGTATTAGAGGTCAGATCTATGGAGAGTCGCCCCTATTCACAGAGAGAATTATTGTATTTTTGAGCAATCGAAGCGCCTGTAATGAATACATGTAAAATAGATGTGTTTAATGTCATGTCATGGAATTTTCCAGGCAAAGCAATAACATCGCCATGGAGACAAGCAGGTGATGGACCCTCCCCCAGAGTTCAGTACCATTAAAAATCCAAAATGCAAATGTTTATAGGTCCTATATTGCACAAAATTGGCTTTTGTGAGCTTTTAGCCATGTTAATGTTGTTACGTCCTCAGAAACATACCTGTAGTTGTGTTTTGTTTCATTCACACGTGTTTGAGTAACCTGTTATTATTCCATCTGTCTATATCATAAAGTTCAAAATGCTCTGTTCTATCTTGTGATGTCATGAAGTGGTAGTTTTCAAGTTAAACAGCTTTTTACTTTTAGTTCTGGCAATTCTAGGTTTGAAATTACCCACATGATTCTAGTGAAGGTGTATGGAGTTTAAACACAGTGGAGCACTTCCTGTATTACCACATGACATTACAAGGAGGAGTGTTTTCTGTTTGAGAGAAGCACTTAGCCTAATTATGCAGGGTTTGTGAGATGAATGTGTGAATGAAACAAAACTCAACTCAAAAAATATGCAGAATTGTCCTTTTGGTGCTCTTCAGTGCAGGGACCAGTCTCAAATACAAAGTAGAAAAAACGGAGGCACTCAAAAAGTACAAAATAATGAAAAGCCTTTAATACCACATGGCGGATAAAGTCAAAATCACGCCAACGGCCCTGATGAAGGCTGTTCTGCTCCTATGGCTGCAGTTTAGCTTGAATTCACCAGTGGATCAGAGCAATCAGAGGTCAGCCAAAACAAACACAACAAGAAACGTAGGAATCTAATAGGAGTCGAGTAGGTGTTTTTTGTTTTTTGTTTTTTTGTCTATTACTGTCTTCTATATTATGTCTGTGCTAAGTTTAGATGTGCTTGCTCGTCTGTTGTGATAATGAGAATTTAATGGCTGAATTGAACTGTTCAACCATGAATACATAGGTTTTTTGGGAAATGTTTGTGCCAAAATTACCCAAAAAACCTACATAAAAAATTACTAGGTCCAGTAAATAATGCTATTAAAACACCACATACATGGCTTAGTAGCAAAGTGGATTCAGTGTTCTGCTTTCCTCAGTGTTTAGTTCCCCTTCCATCCATCTGAAATTATTATTATATTTTCCACTTTCATCTTAAGTGTTTAACAGGAACTTAACCAAACAAGACCGTGTAAATAAAGGACATCTTGAGTACTTTTCCTCTGCTCATTTCTCAACTCTTTTCTTTCTCCTTCAGCTGTGACCCAGACCCCGAGGACTGATCAGGAGGTGATCCGTGAGGCAGTGACGGATGGCTTCATTGTGGACCAGGGACTCCTCACCTCCCTGACCACACAGGCTCCCCAGAACACGACCAGAATCCCAGAACTCTTTGAGGAGGGCAGCGCCATGGGAGAGCCTTTGGACGACGGTCCCGAGGAAGAGTTACCAGTGACAATGACATCCCAACCCACCACTACATCAGAACCCTTGTCAAGCACCTCTGCCCTGTCTGATCCGAGCTCCACCCCCATGGTAACTTCTGACACAGCTTTGTTAAATTCGTTTTTTGGTTAATTAAGTTAATTCCATAGCTGTTATCTCACAACCATAATGTTAACAAGAGCCAATCAATCACAATCTGCCACTTAAAACTATGATAATTATTTACCTCAGATAATATCTAAGCAAACCAAGTAATAAAATACGAAAACCTGTCATATGCACTTTAATATTACCTTTACCAAACAATAAGGGGAGTTTAGGGATAAAATTTATAATAAACCTTAAAGGAGACATATTTTGTAAAGATGAAATGTTCAAGCTTTTAGACATGTTATAATGATATTTCCACATTATTAGTAATTGTATTTTGACAGATTCTTGCATGTTTGATTAATCCAATATTGACCTGCATTTGGGTCATGCTTGCTCAGAAGATTTTTCAACAATTGTCATGTAACTATTTTTGTACAATGAACAGATAGTAAAATAAAGGTGTACATATGTTATAGTTGAATACTAAATCACCAAAAAGCACAATATGTCTCCATTCTAATCAAAGTGCATTGTTGTCATGCAGCAAAGTGACATGTCACTCGAAGACTCAACACTGATAGAATCAAGTGGAGATCAAATGCTGATGACCACTCCAGATGATCTCCTCAGCACCATGAGCGAACAGGGCTCTGGAGAACCAGCCACCTCACAGTCAATCAGACCGGAAGGGAGAATGTTAATAAGTAAGTTCTGTTTTTGAGAAATATGGCGGGGGGGTTCAGACCTGCTCTGAACCAGAGCAGGTCAGAATTCCACTGTTTAACTGTCACATGGCAGATTTGTTGACCTGGTTTCATTGCCTATCACCTGGCTTCACTGAACATATTCACATGAAATAAAAAAACAGGCACAAAGTTCAACATCTTCTCTATTAACACAAATAGAAAAAAATAAGTATTTATTCACAATAGCTTCAGAAAGTGGTGCCATTATTCAGCTCCAAAAATATGATATTTGTCAGTTGAAAGGAGTTCAAACCACAAAATTAATGTCATAAATTTGTGGAGTGTAAAATAATGGCAATGTTCAATCTTCATGGAATTTAATTTGGAATAGTTCTATCAAAAAAGTTAATCTCCTATAAAAGTACATGGGCTGCTTAATCATTGATTGAACATCTTGCCAGTGGATATGCCCAGTAATACTGATATTAAAGGTCCTTTGTTACATAACATTGACTCTTGCAACCTTTAAGCCATGTTACAATGTTGTTACCTCATTGAAAATGCACCTGGATTTGGGTTTTGTTCCATTCATATTCATTTTAGAAACCCTTTATTATATTAGTCTGTCTACACCCCCAAAGCTCAAAATGCTCTGTTCCACCTCATGGTGTCACAAAGCGATAGATTTCGAGCCAAACAGCTATCTCTTACCTTTAACTCAGTAGAGATTGGCAATTCCAAGGCTGAAATCATACAGCTGATTCAAGTGAAAGTGTATGGAGTTGAAAAACACTGTGGAGCACTTCCTGTATTACCACATGACAGCACAAGGAGGAACAGGTGTTTTCATTTGAGAAAAGAACTACATACTTAAGGTTTATGTTTTAAATATGCGTGAATGAAACAAAACACAGCTCCAGATATGTTTGTGATGAAGAAACAATATTACAACATAAATCAGAAAATAATGCAATGGGCCCTTTAACCATAAACCAGGCCAAAACATTTGCAGTCTGACAGCAAATTGGACTATGATCTCTGAATTGTAGGAATTAGAGGAGGAAATGCAGTCTTCTGGTTACATTTTTGTTTCATTACTTTCATTGATGCCATTATGAAGCTAATGATAACTTTACTTTTTTGTTGTTCAGATATTCAAACTGAAGATAAACCAGGTGAGTTTCTTTTGTACCACATGGACATAAAATAAAGTTATATTTTTTCACTTTTTGTCAATACATCTGTGTTCTTACCTGTGAATCCTGTCTGTGCAGTTGTTGTGCTGAGTCCTCAGTCACAGGGGACGGTAACAGAGATGCCAAAAGGACATGTCACACCAGGTAAGAACTGTGGACAACATGTACTGTAGTCAGAGGTGGTAGAGTAGTCAATAGTTGTACTCAAGAAAGGGTAATGTTACTTCAAAATAATATTTCTCAAGTAGAAGCACTAACTTAATAGCCTGATTATAGCCGGTTTCACTTCATGGAAACCATCTGACCTCGCAGCATTAGAATTAGTTGACTCAACGGTAGGCGGGTACTTTTTTATTTAACCAATCGCTGCTGTTTGGTCATGATGTGACGTAACAGGGTTAAGTGGTATATTAAGTTTTTCCCAAATCCCGTGGGAAGAAGGGCAATAATGTCTTTTCCCTTGATAAAATTCACCAAACATTCTCTTTGTTACGGCTTTAAATCCTCGATCTTGGGAATCGTTGCCAAAACAGAATGTATGGCTCTTCGCTGATTGGCTTATGCGTGGACTCGTACTGCCAGGGTACTTGCAAACCGTCTAGTGTATTTTCCAAGTTCTGACCTAGTCGCTGGAGAGAAATGAAATTGAGTGGAGGCAGTAGGTGGCGCCAGCCTGGCTACCAACTTTGAAAGCGCTTCAGAAAATATTTTTTTGTTCTGGGTCTGAGTACATTGTTTCATTTCTGTGTATGTTTTATACTGAAATGGCAAATATATTCTGATTCTAATTCTGAAGTACAAAGTAGTGGTCCAGGAAATTATTCAAATATTTAGGAAAGCTACTATTCAAGTAAAAGTAAATTAAAGAGTAACTGCCAGGACGTCACATCTGATTTTTAATTTGAAGTTGATGTAAATGGAAGGACAAAACTTTTAATGATGCACAAAATCTGATAGTTTCAAAAGATGGACACCAAAATGAGAAAAACAAATTATATCTGAAAGAGCGGTGTGAGAAATACAAATATTCAAATCATTTCATATAGTCAACATAAAACTTTTGACACTTGTAAACTTACACACAGTAGGAAGAATAAGCAAAACTTTTGTTCAAGTAAGAGTTCTGTAACTTTGAAAATATTACTCAAGTTGGAGTAAAAGTATGCTTCTCTGAAAAGTATAGTTTCTTTAAAAGTTACTAAAGTTAATGTAACTGAGTACCACCCACCTCTGACTGTAGTGCAAGTAATACAATTAAAATGTTGTAAGTTAAGACTTGATTTGAGATTTGATTTGATAAGTTACAAAAAATTTTATATTTGGAAAAATGTTGGAATATCCTAGAATTAAACATGGTTCTTAAAATACTTTTGTACTTATTGTTTGTGTCTGCACTTTCAGACTGGATCATCATTGTCGGCTTCCTGGTTGGTATGGCTGCGCTGGTGCTGGTTTGTGTCGCTATAGCAACCAGAGATAGGTAAGACTTATACGCCTATAAAATTGAAAACAATGTATGCATGTGTGAACAAGTAAAAACACAGATTCTTTATGCTGTAGATGGAACGGCCCAAACCAGTTCAACAGCACAGGCGTGACCCTTACACCAGCTAACCAGCAGAGTGAGCTAGAGATGGAGGAGTTCCTGCACAAAAAGCACCCCAGGGAGAATGGCAAAGCAGACGAGTATACTGTCATCCCATTGGACGAGCTACCAGACAGTTATTCATCATAGAATCAGGATGGGATGAAAAATGACCAATCAGAACCCACCATACACAGATCGGAGCTGTACCCACCAATCAGCGGCCAGGATCGGCGAAGTAGGCGGGTCCGTATGATTTGGGTTTTGTGAACCTTCAGTCTGCTGCTGACCACTATACACTGATGCCACTTATTTCAAAACTTGTTGTTGTACTTTTGTCTTTTAAATATGTGTGTTGTTTTGTATTTTTTGTGATAACTTAAATTAAACTTTTTTTTCCACTTAATTTGACTTGGAGGATCCTTTGGACACTTTAGCTTTGGTATTTCACATTTTATAACTTCAGTTGTAATTCTAACACTTAAATGTTTTGTAAGAAGGATTGTGCACAAATGTTGCCCAAAATGTTATGGCATTCCTTAGTTTTTGGGTAGTATATAACCCATCAAAAATGTGCACACACTTTCAATTAATTTTGCTTTTCAGCATTTTTAAATTGTAGAATTTCACTTCAAAATAGCCTCCTATTGTTTGGATCACTGCTTTGTCCACTCTTGGCATTAATGGACCCTGACAAAGCACACATGTGAAGTGAACACATGTGACTATTTCGTTTAGACAAGACACAGGGTTTGCAGTGCTGTCAACAAAGAAAAGGTTGGCTACTTTATTTATTTCATGTTTTTATTTGATATAATTTCATACATATGGCTTCAGATTTATGAGGTCTGCAGTATGTATCTACAAGAAAGTAGAAAACATGAAACTAAATATTGAGTGTATATTTTAGTGGTTTACTGTAGAAGAATAGTTAACCTGTCTGAGTACCCTGCCAGGAGCAGTGAGGGGGTTTCCCACTGTGTTCATGAATACCATAGCAGGGGCATCAGCTTGCACTGTTAGGCTGGCCAACAACCAGGAGACCCAGTAGACTCAGGGAGACTCAAGGAGAGCCCACACACTCAGGGAGAGCTGGCAGACTCTGACAGACTCATGGAGAACCCACAGACTCAGGGAGTGCCTATAGACTCAGGGAGAACCCACAGGCTCAGGGAGATTCAGGGAGAGCCCACAGACTCAGGGAGATTCAGGGAGAGCCCACAGACTCAGGGAACAGACTCAGGGAGACTCAAGAGACCTCAGAGAGGCCCTCTCAGAGACTTGTCCAAACTGCATATAATGATGCAGAGTGTGGGTCAGAGCAGGACACCAGTCAGCACATGCACTCTGCTCACTCACTGACTGCAGCACATCCACACTGCAGCTGCACCTGTGCTTTCATTCAGAAGCATCGCACAAGCTGAAATGTGGTGGAAAATTTAACGAGATACAAAGTACTAAAGAGGGTCTTAAACCTCTTCAGCTGACCCAGACCTGGGACTGACCCTGTCCTAAAAAATATCAAGAGTTAAAATGCTAATGTAAAGTTTATAACACTGAGAAATAGCACACACAAGACATTGTCATTCAAGTCAATAATAGCACCTCTGCAAACCATCAATGGACAGACCTGGGAGCTGACAGCAGCTAAGGATTCTTCAGATGTTAAAAATATGTAACTAGCTTCATCATTCAATTACTACAGTAAACAAGTTATGAATATAATATAAGACAGGAGAAAGAGTACTGCCACTAAATCTGCATTTAAAGTTTGTAATGTGCACACACATTATTCTAGTCTTCATCCTGACATTGCGAGAGAGGGCCAGTGCCTTGGCAGAGGCCTGTAGTGTAAGTTTGTGCTATTGTGCTTTAGCATGTGCTGCCTGTAGACACTCTGTCAAGATTAGCAGGCTCAGAACAGATTAGCTAATTATAGCCTCCTGCTGTCTCTGTGCGCACTGTGCTCAGGTGGAGATGCATGAGGGGGTGGGGCTTAGATGTGAAGGGGTGGGGCTTAGGCTTGTATGTTGTGCCATGTGCTCCTGAGTCTGAGCGCTGATACTGTTACAGCACTAAACAGATTGTGAAAAGGGTGATTATTTGTGATCATCAACCAGATGTGTAAGTCCAAGAAGACTTTTGGATTGGATCTGAAGCCCTTCCCTGTAACATCATCACCTGACTGAATGTAAACATCACAATGTCTCTTTGTCAGCTGTTGATTTTGTCATAAGATCGTTGTACTCTAGAGATTATTGAGCTCAGACAAACCCCATACAGAAAATGAATCAACAACAATAACAAAAAACATCATACATTTTCCCCATAATAGTTGCATACAATATGCAAATGTGTAAAGAGAATCCAAGAAAGTACAGATATATCATCCGTATATCAAATTTACATTTTGGGAAAGTGTTGGTATAGCATCCACTATTGGCCTATCATCCACACTACTCTGCATTGTGTGCACATAAAACAAACAATACATGAACACAACACAGGTGAAAAGTTATTAAAAACAGTCCTAGTCTGTTCACTCTGTTTTAAAATGGGGCTGTTGGATAAAAAGAAAATATCTCATGAAGATTCAAGATTCAGTCACATGGATTTTCCCCACAATTCATGTTAGAGTATTAAACTAAAAAAACAAAAAAACATAAAAACATCCATATCAAAATACAGTAAACTAGTTATAACAACCTGTAACATCCTGTGGGTCATGTGACCAAAACATAATGCACCATGCAACAATGCAGTGGCATGTAACCCAGACATGGAGCACAGTGTAATCTTTACACTGTAAAACTGTAAACTAGTTATAACATGTCATCTGATTGTAACACAATGTGTAACAATCTCTTACTATGTAGCAACCATATGAAAGCAAAAAAGAAGCACCATACATGTATGCAAATTTTGAGACATCCAGGAATAAGATATTATAAGCAAGTTAAAACATAAACATGTAAGTCCAGTTGTTTTCGTTTTATCTTGCTTATAAAGGCAAAATTCAGAAAATGAGTCAGCATGCATCTCACTCCCCTTTCCACAGTTTGACAATCAAGTCCCTGCTTTAAGAACAATGTACTTACAGGTTATTACATATTATAATATATTATATATTTTCCAGTGCTCCAGTTGGGCTCCCTCCAGCCAAGTTGTGTTTCCATGGATTCATGTCCTCTGTGTGACATCACTGGTTCACCTAGCAAACATAACTCATGTTAAATAAAAGTCTAAAACATACCTGAATTATGCTCTTAATCACATAGGCAATTTCAGCAATTCACAAAAAAAGTTTAGTAATTCCAATTTCATGCCATTGTGAGATATGCTAGGGTAAACACTTAACTACTTTTTATTTTTCTGCATTTATTTCACTTCTATGGCACCATATCTGCACCATGTTTTATTTATGTAGTGCACTGGGTTTGGCTAATGTTCAATGTTTTATGCACTGAAAATGTAATATTGTTGTTTTGTTTTGCCCTGACTCTGAGTTCTCTCTTGTCCAAACATGTTGTTTGTTTTATCCATACCTTGACTAAAGTGATCCAGGGGCTATATTGGCCTAGACTCTTCCGAGAGCTAGGACCCCTCAAGATCTGCTCTGCTTCCAACCCCTTGAATGGGTAGGTACAGTTCACTTTAGAAACTGTAGACCCTTGAGGACCATATCGATCTGCTCCAGGATGAACCCTAACCATGTAAACAGTCTATTGTGTTACACTGTACTTAAAAAAAAAAATTGTAATAACTGTAAGTGTAGTATCAAATCTGTCACTCTCAAACTCTAGCATCATGCAGCTGGGGTGAGACCGGTGAGCGTTAATGAAATTACTCTTCTCCTCAAAAGTAAACACAGAAGAAGAGTGAAGCGTTAGGATTTGGACACCTACTAATCTTAGCTGTGACTCCGCCTCTCTGTCTGCAACTCTGTACTGAGCGCGTTCACTTCACCTCTACACACCTGCTTGGCTCCAGACCTGTGTGTGGACCTATGTGAAGGAGCTGTGGCTGGAGATCTGAAGGACAGGAGCTGAAGACTGCTTTGAGGAAATACTGTTGTTGTTTTAGGAAGATCTTGATGGATTTATAAATGCCAACACCGTAACTTTGTTCCACCTTCAGCTTCAGAGATGGATTTCAACCCAAACTTCCTCCGGCCAGAGCAACATACAAACGGGTGAGTATCATCAGCCTCCTGTGGCTCAGAGGGATCTTGTTGGTAAAAATCTTTTTTTTTTTTTTTTTTTTCCAGAATTTAAAGTTTCTATAATGTAGTGTTTGACAGCATAGCTTCTTTAATGTGTAAAATGTGTATGTACGTAGGGTAATGTTTGTCTGTTTAACCTGAGGTGTTTGACCAGTGTCCAGGTGAGTTGAGTGGACTTTGATACATCGTCTCTTTTTGCATTCTTGTGGTCAGAGGTCAGGTAGCAGAGGGTGACACCTTGACTTTCCCAGGAAGCCCCTTTTCTCTTACATAACTCAATCACTTGTGCTGGAAGCTAACTTTAGCCACTGTAAAGGGCTTAGGGACATTAATGCGCTGCAGTGATTCACATAGACATGAGCTGGGCCAGCAACATCACAGTGTCACTGCGCTAAGTGCTATCAAGAGAATATACTTCTGTTTTATTCACATTTCATGATGTGATCAACAGATCTGATGTTTTTTTGTATATATGTATATATATATATATATATATATAAAAAAAATGTGTTTCTCACCTTCCACGGTGGTAGGTCTCTCTCTCTCTCTCTCTCTCTCTCTCTCTCTCTCTCTCTCTCTCTCTCTCTCTCTCTCTCTCTCTCTCTCTCTCTCTCTCTCTCTCTATCTATATATATATATATATATATATATATATATATATATATATATATATATATATATATAAAGTATTATACACATAACAAGTTAATAATCACAAAGAATCACAAGGAACAAAAGCTCTGCACAAAACACCTCATAGTTGTGATTTCATCAGAGGAACAATTGCTCATGATAGATAATGGCTGTAGTTGTATGATATTAGCTTGGTCATCTCCAGGTGTTGAAAGATTTAGCAAAGACATGTTACATAAGTTCTTCTGAGACTTAAGCTCTAAGTCTGAGAGGCTTTGGAGCAGACCACAACAAGCTTTTACTGAAGAGTCAGTACTCATTGACTAAACCTGAACATCCCTCAGCCAGCTCGGGCCAAGGGGAAAAAAAACAGGAGACAACCAAGTCCATTTTATATTGTCCCCAGCTCCACACTCCCTCCATCATTATACCTTCCTCCATCTGACTTGAATTTTAATGTGTCCATTTGCTTGATCACAGACAATGCACAAAAGACATTCACCTTGTAGAAAAGATCTCATGTATCCCCTGGGCCTGTTATAGATATCTTGCTTCCCTGATCTGACTGACTTCAAAACATTAGAGAGCTTTGAAAATTCTTCACAGCTGATGGACGTTTTCTTCATTTGTGGCAATGCACTTGTTTTCAGCACCAGATCAGCAGAGATGCATGGTGCTTAGCTTACATTAAGTATTAGTTAGCGATTTGGCCAGCCACTAGGTTGGCGATTCCATCCATCTTGCTCCTGGCATTGTTTATTGTTGTTGAGCAAGGTACTTTACCCACTTAGTTAGTGTTACTGCTGGATTGATTTTAGTCTGTTCTCAAAAATGTAGCTCACACAAATACTGACAAATGAGTACACTTCACAGAAAAACATGGACAAAGTGATAAAATGATGATAAAGCAGCCATCATGTATCTGCAGCACATGGTTCAGACATATCAGATGGTTTACATGGTCCAGACGGACACTCACTGCTTTCCTTCATTTATAAAATCAAATATATGAATAGTCCAGCAGGATGCAGAGGAGTGTCATTAGCTATTGTTGAATGGACAGTGAAGAAAACATGGACATGTAACATTCCTCACAGACTCTGCTGCTGGTATTGATACTTTGCAGTGACATCACGCTTAGGGGTTCTACATGTATCTATCCATATATATGTATAATGTTCAGCAGTTATCATGGAAATCAAGAAAAAATACAAAATGGATTTAAAGATCACATTTTTAGTAGCCTCCATACAAGCGTTCCTGGTTGGATATTAAAAAAATAAATAAATAAAAAAAGTGAGAATGACTAACTGAAACACTGCTGGCTGATACTAGATAGCTCAATGTGGCTATAATTTATGTATAAGAGACTTGTTTAACAGCACAAATCAGCTCACTTGTACTTCAAGCTAAGTCAATTCTTTATCAGGTTGTGTTAAAAAAAAAAAAAAAAAAAAAGCTCAAATTAAAGTTTAACTTGAGTAACAGAGCTTCAGACAGAGCAGTGTCTATAGTTAGCTTGACACCCCCAGATCTGACATCAGCTGCCAAGTATCAGTATTGAAGAGTAGGGTTTACCTTTGACCTCACAGAAAGGTCTCTGTATGAAGAGTTAGTCAAACTTACTGTTGAGCTCAGAGCAGGGTCAGTGCAGGGGTCTGTGCAGGTGCAGGTTTAGCTGGGTTTCTTTTGTTTGTGGAATGTCCCTCTCACACTGCAGAGCTGTGCTTTTCAAAACAGTATGAGTGGGTTCACAGTGGTTCCACGTCCCATGAGCCTCATGTGTAATCTGCTGTCTTTGCTCAAACAGCATGCAGAAGCAGGTGGAGGTGCGAATGGATGAGAGCCACATCGAGCCCCCAGGAGAGGCCCCCAAGGGCCTGTGCAGCACCGTGTGTGATAAAGTCATGAAGAACATGGTGCTGACCCTCACCATCCTGGGTAAGAGCCCTCTCTCTGCCACACTCATTCTCCTTTTCTCTTCTGTGGGGACTGGGCTGGATATTCACAGTAATACACAGGATGATACATACTAGTACATATGTATATATTGAAAACATGACGGTTTTACACGATTTTGAAGTGTGAACGATATGGCCGCATGACAGAAGCCAAATGCATTCCCATGCTGTTGTGTTGTAAATGCAGTAGCACATGACCAGGATCATTCATGTAAAGTAAAACCTTGTGAGTTTGGAGTATATTCTTCTGTGAAACAGTGTCTCTGCTGTCCTCTTCTCCTCAGGTGTGTTCCTGGGCTCTATCTCAGGCATGCTCCTGCGACACATCTCTCCACTGCCAGCAGATGTAGTCATGATCATCGGGTTCCCTGGAGAGATCCTCATGAGGATGCTCAAGATGTTAATCCTCCCACTCATCGTCTCCAGTCTGGTCACAGGTCGTCACTGCAATTTATTCACTTTAACCATTTACATGTTTTTATGTGCATTCTTTGATTTATTATTTTTTTCTAAACCAAAATATCCCATGTTTTGTGTGAGACTAGTCCACTGCTCGTCCTGCTGCACTCTGAATGCCTCTCACTCTGCAGGTCTGGCTGGGTTAGATGCCAAGTCCAGTGGGCGTCTGGGCACCAGAGCCATGGTGTACTACATGACCACCACAGTGATCGCAGCTGTCCTGGGGGTAGTCCTGGTGCTGCTTATCCACCCAGGGAACCCCAAGCTGAGGGCCAACCTGGGCCAGGGCAAGAAAAATGACGATGTGTCCAGCCTGGATGCCCTCTTTGACCTCATCCGCAACCTGTTCCCCGAGAATCTGGTGCAGGCCTGTTTTCAACAGGTAACGCTCTGTCCACAACTGCTCCTATATGTCATGCAGCATCAGAGCTGAGGTCACAGTATCACAATGTGTGATTATTATGAAATTATTATAATCTACTTCTATCAGTGACTATCATTATGAGATAGCTTTTCTACTGGAACATGTTTTTCAGTGCAATTAACGCAACCAATTTGAAAAAAAAAAAAGCTTGCAGTCTATTTTTTGGCTAAAAATGATAGCATTCTGCCTCACTTATTGCTGCCAATTTGTGTATCAGTACAGTTGTCCTTGATCAGTCAGGTACATTGTTACCATCAAAATTACATTCTGGTCAAGGTATTTTCTGAAAAGTGTGACCACAGACCACAGTGAGATGATTAGAAAAGAGACATGCATGGTAACATGTATGTTTTTTCTTTGTGAACAGATTCAGACAGTAACCACTAAAGTCCAGGTGCCCACCAATAGAACCAGAGCACCCCCACAGTTCACAGTCAAGAGGTCACTACAGTTCAAAGGTGGCATGAATGTGCTGGGTAAGTTCAACAGTTTCTGTTCATGAAATCAGTCATAAATACATTTAAATCAACCTAGACTTACTAGGTAAATAAATAAAGGTAAACAAGTTCAGAGCAGCCGTAATCTACAATGGCGCTCTGACTAGCCTTCTCCTGCAGTACTGTGCCTTTGAGCTTTATTGAGCTTTGTTCTGTGGTCCACAGGCCTGATCGGATTCTTTGTCTCCTTTGGCGTCATCATGGGAAAGATGGGAGAACGAGCCCGACTCATGTTGGACTTTTTCAACGTGCTCAATGAAATTGTCATGAAGCTTGTTAGCGCAATCATGTGGTAAGTGCATTTGTTAGTCCATTCTTTAAAACATCTGAACATCAAATGTTGTTTATAAAACAGCAGGCATAAAGCATCACATCATTATCCTGTTGTGTGTCCCACCAACAGCAGTATGCAGATGTGACTGGCTGTTGAACATTCTGTTTTGTGTTTGCTGTGTGCAGGTACTCTCCTGTAGGTATCGCCTGTCTGATCTGTGGGAAGATCATCTCCATCGCAGACCTGGAGGTGGTAGCGCGCCAGCTGGGCATGTACATGGTCACTGTCATTGTGGGCCTCATCATCCACGGAGGCATCTTCCTGCCCCTCATATACTTTGTCATCGTCAGGAAGAACCCCTTTAAGTTTTTTATGGGCATGTTCCAGGCCTGGGTCACAGCCCTGGGCACGGCCTCCAGGTACAGCTGTGCCTCACTCTCTGTCACACTCTCTGCTCAGGCACATCCAACAGTTCAGCTCAGGGACTATAAGGCCCTTCACACAGGCTCAGCCTTATGCAAAGGTCTATCAAATGTTCAGTCAACTGGAATCATCACACCTATTTATTATTCCCATCAATATCACGAGTGCAGTACCTCTAAATGCACAGGCAAGAACAGGAAGTCTATTTTACTATATTGTGGCTTGTTATTATTGCTGGAAAATGTAATATAAAGTTTAGCAAAGGAGAAATTCAGTTCTGTCAACTGGACATTTTTATTTATTTATTTATTTATTTATTTATTCATTTATTTATTTATTTATTTATTTATTTGATCATTGCTGCTCATTCAAACTGCTTCTTCAGTTCTGAAGAACTTCTGTCGTGTTGACAGAATGAATTTCTCCTTTGGTATGGATCCTTCCTGGACGACTGTGGGATTTTATAAACAATATAAAGTTCAATCACTAGCTCACGGTTGGTTCTGATGAGTTTATTCTGTGCTCAGCGCTGGCACGCTGCCGGTCACATTCCGCTGTCTGGAGGAAAACCTGGGGATCGACAAGAGAGTGACACGCTTTGTTCTCCCTGTGGGTGCCACCATCAACATGGATGGCACGGCGCTATACGAGGCTGTGGCCGCCATCTTCATCGCTCAAATGAATGGCATCGACCTGGACTGGGGCCAGATCGGCACAGTCAGGTGAGAGCTCCACACAGGGTATACACATCTCTGACAATCTGATAATCTTCACAGAAAAGTACTGGTAGTTCAGTAAGTTCAGTCACATTTCAGGATAATAAAACATTAAAGAGGAGGTATCCTAGTTAAAGACATGAACCATTAGTATCAGTTTGTAAACAGACTGCCGACCAGGACTAGTCCCCCTCATGGAGAAGATATAATGATATATAAAGTTTGACATCCTACAAGACTATACTTCTGAGTTGGCTTTAGGTATGTCATAACGCCCCTGACTGTCTTCCCTGTTTTGCAGTGCGACTGCCACCCTAGCCAGTGTGGGAGCTGCCAGTATCCCCAGTGCAGGCCTGGTCACCATGCTGCTGATTCTGACAGCGGTCGGCCTACCCACTCAGGACATCAGCCTGCTGGTGGCGGTGGACTGGCTCCTGTAAGTGCTTCCATCACTGCTTAGCATCATTCATTTTGAAACACACATCATTGTCTCCTTTAGTCACTAACTATTGCTCTGCAGTATCATGTCATCAATCTGAATTTAGGATTAGACATGGTTCTTTTTTAAAGTGAATGCTGTTTATTGCTGGTAATAAACAGTTAAATGGAAATATAGAACCTGTAGATTTTAGTATTCCCATGTAGTTAAGAAAAAAAATCTAGCAGTTTTTTGTTTGTAGAATCACAAACTAAAACTGCTAGCATGTGCTCGCTTTGCTTTGTAAATGTAATTATAGAAAAAGCATGCAGTTATCTATAAATGCATACATTTTAATTATCCTAACTATTTTAATATTATTTTACCACATAGGCTACACAGGTCTGCCTTAAAGAAGTCTCATGGGCCTCACTCACATTCTATGAGCCTAACCGTGTGTTTGTAGTATTTGATTCTCATGTACTGTCCTTTGTTGTTTCACTTCCACAGTGATCGCTTCCGCACATCGGTGAATGTTATCGGGGACTCGTACGGCGCAGGAATCGTGTACCACCTATCCAAAGATGAGCTGGACACCTTTGACGCACAGCAGACGAGAATGGACGATTTTGAGATGGCCAAAACGCAGTCATACTTTGAAAACAACAGCAACCAGAACGTATATGCACACCACAACTCAATCCTAATAGATGATTGCAAGGTACACTTCACCCTCACTGACATAGAGACATGTATGTAGCACCGCCTGTGGTCACCCGTGTGTCCTGTCCAAAAGTGCAAACCCGTGTTTTCTATACCCGAAAAAGCAGTTTTTGTGAAACCATGCCAATGATTTGTGTTTTTTGTTTTTAATTATTTCACTGCATTGTCATGCTGTACATGGTACAATATCAATATGGTCTTTGTTGTAAGTGGGCATGTATTTTTTGGCAGCTCTGACCAAATTACAACCAATGGTGAACATAAAGACTGCTATTTCAACATGTGGCACATTTTGCTGTTTTAGTTTTTGTTCCTATAGTAAATGGAAATGTTCAGAATGAGACCGTTTTCATTTATCTCATTGCCTGGGATGCAACTTTACAACATGTTGCATGTATTGAATGGTCTTGTAATTCAGTTGGGCAGAGACTCCATAAAAATACATGGCCAAGTGTGGTTCTGGTTAAACCTCAGATGTCTGGTCTGTTGCACTGCTTAATGCTCCGTGCTCATATGCACATGGCTTTGGCCTCTCTGCCCAACCCTGCTCTGACCGTGCCTCAGTCCATAGTCAGCTGTGACACTGCTTACAGGTGGGCTACGGCACAAACGGTAAGACGGACTTCTCTTTCATCGAGGAGGGGCCCTGGAAATGTGAATAAAGGAGGTCTGGAGCTGCTGCGCCTTACCCTGAGTACCCTGAGTTCACCAACCCACTGAGTACATCCTCCTACAGTTTAAACACTGACCAAAGAACACGCACTACACCCAGACTGTTTCATGTGCTTCATGGACAATGGCTAGACAATCCAGGGCCTTATCAGTGTTGCTCAAGCTCCCTGTCCTCTGTAATCTGAGTGTGTTTGTGAGATTGAATGTGTGAGTGAGGAGTCTGAGGAGTGCAGATGTGTAAACAAGAGGACACAGGCCTGGTGCTGTGTTCATCTCAAATAAACAGCAGATACTTGTAGTTTTGGAAACAAGCCACTTGCTTGTGTGTCACCTCTGAGGGATTTCATCCTCCACACCACTGGACTGTGCCTCAGGTGAATGATGGTGTTTGTTCCCTGCACAACCACACAATGATGAGATGTTCACAGCAATGAATCTATTTCTGTTTACTTTCAGATGAAGTATTGAACCTGCAGAGCAGGGTACTTACCATTCAGTGGTTAGCTTTATAGTGCTTGAGGTGGTGATGAACATCTATTGTGTGTCGGTTAGTTGTGTGGAGGGGGTTACAGATGTGTTGTTTTTATTTCATGTTCATCTATACTGAGTACTGTTGCTAATGTCTGTGTACTTCATGGTGTCAGGCAGAATACAGTGTCCCCAGTGGCCGTAGGAGGCAGTGCAGGACCTTTCACTTGTGACTGTGGGACTTATGAGATTATAGCCAGAAGTCACACACATGGACAAGCCCTAAAGAGGCAGAGCTTAGCGCTTAGGGCCGTAAGAGGAGAGCCAATGGACTCTAAATATGGCACCACTCTGTACATTCTGTCTTGTTGGGGCAGTGGGAGGCGTGTAGGGGTCTGCTGCTGCATTATTACCAGTGTGTAAGCTCCTCTGGTGTGCATGTGTGTTTTGTGTGTATGGTGTAATACAGTTCTTTTTATATGTTACAGCCTTGCCTTGATTTTTAACTATATCCTAATGAGAGTGATATGCTCAGAACTGTCACTTTTTCACAAACACAGACTTCTAAAGCTTAAGATATAGGTTTCTTTTTCAATTTTCCAGTGTTCACCTGAAGTTATAACTCCAAGTTTAGCATTATAAACATCCATAAACTTTACCAAATGAAAGTTTTGTATTTAACAGAAGAACTGTGTATGTCTATATTGAAAGTGCCTCCTTGCACTTTGTGTACATAGACAAAAGAGGACATGTAGGAATAGGCGATGAGCAGCGCTCAAATGTGTATTACTCTCAGACATAATCTGTATTTTGGGGTGACTAGTGAAAGTAGCTTGTGAGCTTTTTCTATGTCAATGATTTTCTGTAGTATGGTCTCAAAGCAGCCCATTCTTTCTTGTGTATGTATTATATATCCATCAGCACAGAGTTACGACAAACTGGGCTCGACCTCAGACAATGCAAGAGAAGCACATGTTCACACTGAGGGAAACATCTCTATATGCAGGTTCCATGGTACTGTTGAATGTAAAACTTGTGCTTTTTTTTCATTTATAATAAAGAAAAGATTTAACTGATGTGAATGTTGTTTATGTTTACATACAATCAGGAAAAAGCATGTTTTTAAACCAGATGCATGTGCTGCTAACAGTACCTTTGATTCAGAGTGTGTTTACCTGGTGATTTTCTTTTGGATAGGAGTGTTTGTGATATACTATAAGTATCCTAACAATGCACATTATCACTGTCACTTTTCATAGTTATGACAGTATAAGAGTTGTTACAGGATCACATTTGTACTTGTTTAGGCGCAGTGACCTCAGTGTGAACATGTGTGATACTATACCTGGACAACTCAGCAGCACAGACACTGTAACCTACCTGCTTTAGGGTGAGCAAAACCCTAACTGTCCTTTTTTGCGTAGACCAGATTCTATGATTTTAGTATCCTCATGCATTATGGATGTTTTTCTATGTGAAATATAGAACAAACATTTTGTAACCTTCCTTTTGAACTGCATATGTTGTTCTTTAAATGCTTTAAATGGCTACAGGTCACCTGAACTGGCACATGGCAAATGCACTGGATATACTGTATTTCAACATTTGTATTTATTATTTATGTCAAATAAATGTTTATTGCTAATTTTGTTTTCAACTTTTTTCTCCAAAAAGTAAAGGAACAAAGTATATTTAATAAATCAATTGCTGTAATGCTGTAGTGTTGTTGGAGCAGCTAATTAGCAATGGTAAAAGTTTTTTTCCTTTAGTTCAGTAGAGACTGGCAAAAATGATTCTAGTGAAGGTGTGTGCAATTTAAAGACACAGTGGAGAATTTCCTGTGTTACCAGATGACATCACAAGGTGGAAGAGGGTGTTTTGTGTTTGAGGGAAGAAGCCTAAATATGCGTGTTTGTGTGTTAAACAAATGTGAACACAACTCCAAGTATGTTTGTGGTGAAGAAATAACTTTTTAACATAGATCTGACAATAGTGTAATATGGGCCATTTAAGGCCAGACTGTGGAACATTTTAGGCAAAGCAATAACACACAAGCAGCTGCCCCCCAACAGAAATGTTATGCAATGCACCATGATGACGATGATAGCATTGTTCATTAAAAAAAAATAAAAATCTAACAACTTGTGTGTTCATAATTTTAATGGCAATTAACTTCACCTCTTTAAATACAACTTCCACTTAAAACAATTCAAACAAAGTGTACAAACATAATTATAGTGTGGAATATTAAAATATATGTGCTATAACAAGCAGAGTCTCACTGAAGACTTCAAAAACACTGCACACAGGAAGTTAGAGGCATGGATAAATAACATACAATGCACCTACCTTTATATATCTGATAATAAGTAACAAGAATGACATATCACAGACATTAGCTGTGAAAAAATAAATACATTTACTGTAGAACTTGTAGATTACATAAATAGATTTAAATTTATGATAAATTATAAAAGTATTGATCTATGTAATTTAAAAAAACAAACATTAAAATAGCATAGTATGTATTTGGACCAGAATTTACAAATATAATTCTTAGATTACAGAAAATAAATAACTGATTCCACCAATTTGTCCTGACAAGTCAACATTTAAATGATGACCCAAGTTAACAGGTAGGTACAAAAGTGAGCCACAAATAGGATTTTGGTACAGTTGATTGGTGTGTTATATTCTTAATTTGAAAACATGTAATTGACAGTTACACTACGTTTTGAGTCTACTGCCTTATGTTTCCATTTCATTCATCAAGAACAGAATGCTCACTTTTCTGCCCTGTGTACAATACTGGCCTCAAAGCATCTGGACTTGATCCTTGGTGAGATTAGAAGAAAAAATTATAAACCATTAGTCTGAAACAACAGAAAACAGCACAGCAAACTGAGAGGATGTTTACCTAACTTTAAAAAGTGCATTAACCATAAAAACACTGGATTCACACACACTAAAGATATACATTTGAGCTGCAGTGCAGTCTTTGGCAGGGGCAGAGGAACTTGCAGGTGATCAGTATCAGAAGAACATATAGTTGTTCAATATCAGAAGAACTTGTCGGTAGTCCGTGATTGTCAGTAGAACTCAGTCAGTGTCAGTAGAATTAGCAGGTAGTCAGTATCAGTACATTTTACAAGTGACTAGTGAGGATCTTTAGAACAAGATTTATCAAAAGATCTTGCAGGTGTTCACATCAGCAGGTAGTCAGTTATTGGCCTTAAGGCTATCAGTATCAAAATAACTTGCAGGTAGTCAGTATGAGTGAACCTTTCAATTGACTAGTGAGGGTCATTAGAACGTTTTAGCTTTGTTACTATCAAAAGACCTTGCAGCTGCTAAGTAACAGTAGAACTTGCAGATAGTCAGTTATTGTCAGTAAAGTATCAGTATCTAAACAAGGTGTATGTAGTAAGTGTCAATAAATCTTGCCCGTATTAAGTGAGGGTCATTAGAATGTTTTAGTTATCATTATCAAAAGACCTTGAAGATGTTTGGTATCAGAAAAACTTGCAGGTTATCAGTATCAAAGAACTTGTAGGTAGTTAGTATCACTAAACCTTGCAGGTGTCCAGTGAGGGTCATTAGAACATTTTAGTTATCATAATCAGAAGACCTTGCTGGTATACAGTATCAGCAGAGCTTTCAGGTTAGCGGTATTAGAAGATCAGTGAAGGTCAGTGTTAGAAAAACCTGGAGATGATCAGAAGAACTTGCAGGTGATCTTTGGAACCTGCAAAGCCTTATTGGTAGTCCATATTGGATTAATCTGCAGAAGGTCAGTATCAGAAATACTTGCAGTTCTTGTTCAGTGTCTCTAGATCATGCAGGCAATCAGGGAGGGTCAATAGGGCTTACTGTCGTTCTTGGAGCGTTTGAGCTGCACTTTGAGTCTCTTCATACCAATCTGAAAGCCGTTCATGGACTGAATTGCTGCCTGCGACGATACTGGATTGTCATAGCTCACAAAACCTAAAGAATATGCACATAAGGGTTATGAACTTTGTCAAAATTAAATGTTTTACTTCTCTTTTCAGAATTCTGTCTTCTGTTTTTAAAAAAAAGTGAACACTGCTGTAAGCGAACTAACCAAAACACTTGCTGAGGTTGGTCTGCTTGTCAATGAAGACTTTGGCAGAAATGACATTTCCGAAGGGCATGAACATCTGCAGGAGGTCCTGGTCCCCAAACTCCTGAGGCAGGTGGTAGATGAACAGGTTGGCACCTTCTGGACCTGGCCAGAAGATGAAAATAAATCATAAAAGTTGACTGAAGCTGACAATTTTATAAATGGTGATTTTTTATATATAGAGCTTTTCCACCTTCAAGCACTTTTACATCAAGGAACAACTTGCTCATTCATACACACATTCATCCAAGTGTACTCAGACACTGCTGTGTTTTTAAACTCTATACACTTTTATTAGAATCATTTGGATAATTTAAACTTGGAATTGCCAATCTCTACTGAACAATAGTCCAGGTAGGATCTATAGCAAAGGGAAAATTCAATTCTGTCAACTGGACAAAGGTGAAGACGTTTCACCTCCCATCCAGTTTTAGTTGACAAAATTGAATGTTGCATTTGCTTCTGGACAAAAGGTAAAAGGTAGCTTGAAAACTTGAAAACTTTTGTTTCATGACACCATGGTCAAATAGATCATTTTGAATTTTGGATATGCAGACAGACTAAGGATTACTCAAATGTGTGAAGGAAACAAAACATAAATCCAGGTATGTTTCTGAAGAGGTAACAACATTCTAACGCTCACAAAGCTCACAAAAGTCAATTTTTCCCAATAAAAGACCTTGCAGGTATTCAGTATCAGAAGGATTTACAGATGATCACTGGAACCTGCAGGTGATCAGAGTTAGTAGACCATTATTGCAGTCTATATCAGATTGACCTGCAGGTGATAAGTATCAGAAGAACTTGTGTTGTTGTGTTCAGTGTCTCTAGGTAAGAACAATCTAACAATTGTGCGTAATTTAGGACCTTCCAAATATTTTATGAATTGACTCATAGGTTGCTGTATGTCACTCTAAGAGCTGCATTCATGCTGGAGAAACTTACTCACCCTCCTTCTGGCTGCCTGCGGCAGAGATGCTCTGCTGGGACAGGAGGCTCTGGTTGTAGAGGCTGGGCAGGGCAGCGGCTGCGTACTGCTGGATACCTGAGTATGCCTGGCTTAGGGCGTCCATGCTGCACCCTGGACCTCCAGACAAGCCTCCAGATAACCCTCCAGACAGTCCACTGGAGGAGAGGGAGCTGTTCAAGCCTGACATGCCTACACATGCATACAAAGAGATTTCAGCTTAGTTATGCCTACCAAACAATCATTGTTGACATAGACATATTAACAATTTTGTGCAGTCGACTAAATACTTTCTTGATTGATCAAAGACATGTCCTGAAGATTGATTAATCGATCAACTAAAAAGAAGGACTGGCAAAGATTCTCAAAACTGTTACATAATATGTATATTATGTCTTTGTGTCCAACCCAAACTGGACTCACAAGACTACAAAAGCAAAAACAACTATCTATACAGAAATAAAAATTGTAATGTATATATATACATTGTATTGTATATTGTATTGTATAATTAGGATTCAGAAGCAGGACCACGCCTCAACCTCCTACTGCTGCTGTCCAGGAAACCACAGTTTACCTTAAACACAGCTTAAATTAACCAGAAATGCTCTTTATACAAGTGTTTAGATAGAGACTATACCTAAGTCTCTGCCCAGCCACCACATCAATCCATATCATATCTTTGTTGTGGCCCGGTCTTTGCTAGTAAAAGATAGATTAAACTTGAGAGTTTAACCTTCCTTCTTACATATGAATACAAAAAAATAAAAATAAAAAATTTAAATCTTCAGCCAACTCACGCACTAGCTTCCCCTTTCAGCTGCTGTCCCATATAATCCTTACAATTATGATTTTAAACATTGATGTGTATTATTCCTGTGTTTAGCAGTAGACTACCTGTCAGGGAGCCCATGTTGAGGCCCACCCCAGAGCCTGCGGACAGAGACTGCAGGGCCCCCAACGACGTCATGGGGTTCACAGAGGAACTGCTGCTAGAGCTGGGAGAAGAACCTAGATGAACAGCAGCAAGAAGAATCATAATGACAGCAGAATATGCAAGTGCTGTATGTGGTAGGGATGGTGGTTGTGGTGGGTTACATGTGGAGTATGTTACGTGTGGTGGAGATGATAAAACAGTGTTACATGTGGTGGAGATAGTGAGAGGGTGTTATGTGTTACATTACTGTGGTGTGCAGGGTGCTGTTAGGTGTTACCTGTGGTGGACATGGACAGAGGGCTGCTGGAGCTTGTCATGGAGCTGGAGCTGGACTGTGAGACTTGTGTGGCACTTGCTGCTGCTGCTAAAGCTGCCAGGTTTTGGATGGCATTAAAACCTGCCAAAACACATGACACAAAACACATAATAAGTTATAATAGTAAAATGTGATCAGTTATTACTTATTTCAGATGTCATATATAATGTTCCAGTGAGACAGTGCCACAAATATGAGCTGAATATGTGTTTGTTTACCAGAGAAAGAGTGCATGTTGCTGAGGCCGTTAGAGGTGGAGGCTGACTGCTGCAGCAACTGTAAATACAACTGAACACAAATTATGTCATTAGTGGAAATTCTTTGGAAATACATGAAACATTAACACTGTGAACTAGTAACTGACTCCTAAAACATACTCACAGCTAAATACTGCGGGCCCATGCTGCTGAGGCCCGTGAGGTTTGACCACAGTGAGGCAGCACTGAGCTGCTGCATGTGCTGCTGCAGCTGCTGGGCCAGCCTCTTCTGCTCCTTGTCCTTCTGTGTGTCTGCAAACTTCACGACGATGGGCGAGGAGCAGCCCTGTACCACACACACACACACACACAACATCAGGAGCAGAAGATACAAATGGAGCTGTATTTGAGTCATATGTGGTGATGTAAATCCAGTTTCTGACTCATGGACAGTGCAGACATACTTCCATGGTCTGGGACTGGTGCATGGATTTGATGGCGGACTGGGCCATCTGTCGAGCTGTGAATGTGACAAAGGCACAACCTGGAAGACAAAAGACAAAAGACCTAAATTCTGTTATCATACAATAGCAACATAGCCTCATTTAAACTTCTATAACTGTAAGATGAACATGGGTTGAATCATTTTGTAGTACATTAACAGTTCAGATCATTTACATGTAAACTGTGCTATTTAATGACAGATTTATGCTCTGTTTATCATATAAGCCTTGGTATACAAATAGTGCTATGGAGGGTGCGTGTCAAGGGGACATGAGATTGGTGGGGTTAAAGGGTCCATGTTACTATGCATTTCATGATTTGTTATAACATTTCCTCATCAAAAACTTCTCTGGAGTTTTGTTTTGTTTCATTTTTTTCCACCTTGTGATGTCATGTGGTATCATAGGATGTACTCCACTGTGTTTTTAAAGCCCTGGTGATACTGCACTGTTGCACTGTCTTCCCATGACCTCTTATATAAAGCTGTGATTACCTCCGCCAAGGAGGTTATGTTTTTGCCGGCATTTGTCTGTTTGTTTGTTTGTTTGTTTGTCTGTTAGCAACATAACTCAAAAAGTTATGGAGCGATTTTGATGAAATTTTCAGGATTTGTTGGAAATGTGAAAAGGAAGAACTGATTTCATTTTGGGGGTGATCCGGAAGAAATCCTGGATTCTGGATCACTTTGAAATTTTAGTTAACATTGTGGTAAATGGGGCCAAAAATTTTGTTTCTCAATATCTCGGTTAATTATTGACCAAACCCCATGAAATTTGACTCAGGGATGGACAATGGGATCCTCTTTCATATTCCAAAGGCTGATCCGGATCTGATCCAGAAGACTGATTTTATCGCAATTTATATAAAAAATGGGGGTAGTCCTTGGCAGAGGTCTGCGCTCTCTGAGTGCTTTTCTAGTTTTATATTTTATTACTTATCTTTCGATTTTATTTTTATTTGTACATTTACATTTATATAATTATGTCTTATTTGACACCTGTCTCTTGCTATCTTTTGCTACTTACTTATAATTTATACCATTTATATTTTTTGCTTTTTGTTATTATATTTATTGTGACTTGTGAGCTACTGTGTCCAAATAATTTCCCTTGTGGATCAATAAAGTTTGTCTAAGTCTAAGTCTAAGTCTGAACTAAATACTACTAATACTTACACTAATACTACTAATACATTAAGGGGCAGTACTTGGTGTGAAAATGTGTGAACCAAGTTAGATGCTTCATTAGCAATTTCAGATGAGCTCATTCTCCAACAGCTCTGCTCAAACAGTGAGAGACACAGAACTACATTCATACCATACTCCATACAGCTGTACAACAACTCACTCTTGTGTAACAGATAATACTCCCTACAACTGTACAACAACTCACCCTTATGGAACAGATAACTCTCTGTTCTGTCAATCATATCAGTTTTGCACAGTTTTTCCTTATGACCTCTTGATATAACTGTGATATGCTGTATTTATATTACTATATTACTATATTTTACTTTTACATATACATTTATATAATTATGCCTTATTTGACACTAGTCTCTTGCTATTTTTGCTACTTATTTAGAATGTATTATTACCATTTATATTTTTGCTCTTTACTGTGATGTCTGAACTACTGCTTCCATATAATTTCCCTTGTGGATTAATAAATTTAGTTTCAGTCTAATTTCTAGATTTGAGCTTAGAGTATTTTACTGTACTGATTCTCACCCCGACTGAGTCCATCCGGGCCACGTAGGATCCGACACTCCTCGATCTGTCCATACGGAGAGAACATGAGCCGGATATCGTTCTCGTTACACTTTTTGGAGATCATTCCGATGAAGAGCTTTCTGTCTTCCACTGCTGTTAGGAGCACAGGCCATCAGACATTTACAGAACTGTGTGGGAGTGAATGAAGACGAGGCTCACCATTGTTTTTCTCACTGTCTGCAGGCTTCATCTGGATTGGATGGTGCATCTAAATGAGGAGGAAGGAACTAGATTAATTTGATTTACAATTTCAACTTGAAGACTTCTGCTTCATGACATCACAAGATGGAACAGAGCATTTTCAGCTTTGAAGATGCAGAGAGACTAATCGTGTAGGATTACTCAAATGTGTGAAACAAAACACAACTCCAGGTATAATTTTAATTAGGTAACATTCTAAGATGGCTAAAAGCTCAGAGTCATTTTTGCATAGTACAGGACCTTTATAATATAGACATAGGCTGTAATTACACTGACTTTATTTTTCATAAAACAGCATAACAGCAAAATGCTCAATATCAGCCTGGTTAAATGATGTTACAATTATAGCATGAATATGATCTTATCATTATTATCTTTCCAGAATCCATGATATGTTTAAAATATTCACCTTTAATTGAATAAGCATTTTAAACAATTGATCAAAAATATATGTATTTTTGTTCCTATAAGCTGTCCATCTCTACAGTGAGAACTGTAATATACATAGTATTGTATTGGCATGTGTGCCATTTCTGACATCAACCTGTCCAGAGACTGAAGGTGGAAATAAGCAATGTTGCTATAACCTGACACTCACATACTACCTCTTTGTGTAGGTCAATGTTTTTATGTGCATTGTGCCTGATAAATAAACAAATACATTAAACTAAACTAATAGACAGAAGGAGGTCTGACCCCGGGCAGGATCTTCATGTTGTGTAGAGCGTTCTGAGCCTCCAGAGCAGACTTCCGAGTGTAAAATGTGACAAAACAACAGCCTGCAGATGACAGAAGGCAGTCACACAAGGGCAACCAACAGCTCAATACAAAATGTCTTTCTTCTACTAAATAACTAGTAAGTTACAACATTTATAAATGTATTAATTATATTTTCCAGACACTCCAAGAAACACTCCTTTGTGGTTTTCTTTATTAAAGGGCCTATATGCTGTTTTCTGATCTATGATATAATGTTGTTTCCTCATCAAAAAACATACTTGAGTTGTGTTTTGTTTCATTAGCACATGTTTAGCACACAGACCCTGTATATGTGAGTGAGTTCTTCTGTCAAACAGAAAACCCTCTGATCCATCTTGTGATGTCATGTACAGGAAGCACTCCACTGCGTTTTTAAACTCCATACGTCTTCACTAGAATAATTTAGCTAATTTCAGTCCTGGAATTGCCAGTCTCTACTGAACTAAAGGTTACAGGTTAACAAGTAGCTGTTAACTTAACTACTGCTCAATGACATCACAAGGTGGAACAGAGTATTTTGAGCTTTGGATATGCAGACAGACTAATAATGCACGATTTCCTTTCATGTGTGCACGAAACAAAATACAACTCCATATATGTTTTTTTAGGAAGTAACAACAATAAAGTCAATTTTGAGGACCTTTAACCAGGCCAGCAAGATTATTTCTTGGCATATTTGTTCACAAACTCGTGACAGTTCATCTGGACAGAATCCAGTGTTGTGATTGCCTGGTCAAGCAGTGGTTCAGACCAATCAAAGGACAGAACTGTGGTCTGAGCAGAGTCAAAGGTGAAGCACCCAACTGAACCAAAATAAACATGGTGATGTCGGTAGAAATACTTCAACCTATTTGAGTGTAAATACAAACAAATTTAACAATATATTTTCTGAGAAGAGATAAGGGATCTAACTGAGAGAACATTTTAAGGTATTTATATTTGACCCAAGGCTCAGAGAAATATACATATACAAGAGACATACATAAACAAGAGCCTACTGACTGCTATAAGATGTACCTTTGCTCTGAGGGGGATTCTGGCTGCGGTCTCGGAGCACGTTGATCTCATAGACAGCTCCATAGGGTTCAAACAGTTCTCGGAGCTGCTCCTCAGACCAGGATCTGGGGATCTGTCCCACAAACATCTTGATGGCGTCCAGGTCGGGATGATCTGGCTGATCCAGAGACCCATTCAGTTTTTTACCTCTGAGACACAAGGGCAGGGGGTCACTGCAGGGCTCCATGTACAGGAGGACATTTCAGGTGACATCACAACATTGCCTTGGCTAATAATATTTAATCCAGATGGGGGCAGCTAAAATTATTACTGTTAAAATTCAGATACCACATATTCAGTCTGTATCTTTGATACTTTGATCTCCCATTCAAGTACTAACCAGGACCAACTCTGTTCAGTTTCCAAAATCAGACTGACAATATGTCTTTTTGTTATGGACCAAGCTGAGTAGATTTGAAAGTCAGTTTGGACCTGTGTCTGTGTTTAAGAGATATACCCTGTAAAACTATCATTTGAGGGACAGTAGTGGCATAGTGGATTAAGCAATGGTGTAGAAACACACAGGATCATGTCACCTTGTGAAGGAAGGGCATCTGACTTACAGCAGGCCCTAACTGTTCTGTATTTGTCGGTGCAGAATGAGTCATAAAAACTTACACTGGATTTGAAGACAAGGAGCAGTGGTCGACCATCATCTCTGGGAGAAAGTCCAGTTTGAAAGAAGACATGATGGCTCCTGTTCACTTTCCCCCGTGTCAAACGTCCTGATACAGCCCAGATATCCAAATATGTCCTTATCACACAAAACAGTGAAAAACAATTCAACAACAAACAAAAAATTGTCTAAAAACTTCTAAAAACACATTGCACAGAGTGTCCAAGCTCAGGGCGGGTGTTCCGACTCATCACTGGACACAGGACCACAACAGACTGACTGGACAGGGGTGGACAGAGGTGGACAGAGGGGCAAAGGACAGCACTGGACATAGAGGGCAGTGGACGTGCTGGACACAATCAAAGTGCTGATGTCCCTGGGCCGTTGTAAAGGTTTCTGTCAGAGCAGCAGATCTGTGTACCACTCCAAACAAACACATGTCACAGCGATGAGGAGAGGCTCCACTGAGCCCAGGGTATGTCCACTGAGAGGGGGCAGTGTCCTATAATCCTGCCCCGGTCTGACCATGCACACACACACACGCACTCACAATACAGAGGCAACACTTTTGGAGCACGCTGGATACTCTAGCAACTCTAAGTCCTGTTTTTTTAAGGGACTTAGTTCTTGTCCGTAGGTTGACCCCACAGGACTGCTCAACAGTTTTATTATAGGCCTACATTTGATTGGGACCCAGGTTACTTTGCATAAAATTCTGTGCTCAGAGCAGAAGTTGAAGATGTTCACAACTCAAAGAATACAGATTAAATAGATATTATGCACAGAACTGCATCATTGGAATAACAGCATTTGTTATTACAGAACTTGCTTGAGTGTCACTGGTGAGGATATAGCAAAAAAAGATTGAATTTTTCTACTGGGTAAAAGTTTTAGAAATGTCTCCACTCATCCGAGTAGCCTTCACCTGTTTAAGCATATCATAGAACACACATAATCTAAAGTGACAGATGGGCCTGCTACTACACATTGTGTTATTGTTTTGGCTACGCCAGGAGAACGGTCGATTACAGTAAATGCAATCCAGTCTCTTGTATTGAACCAAAAGCGCCCTCATGTGGTAGAATGAGTCACAACATCACAAAACTTCGATAGAAGATTAATTTAAAATAGGCCTACGCATAGATCTCCTTGAACAAATGAAACGTGTTTATGCTATTCACATGTATGCACGCCAGGAAGACAAGCATACCCAAATTTGGCACATTTCTGAAGCCGTGTGTCATTTTATGATCGGAGTAGAGTCAGGTCTCGCAATGCATTATGGGTCCGTGGCTGCAATGACGCAAAAGAATAGAGAAAAAAGTATTTAAAACGTAAAATTCGTGCATAGCAAATATATATATAGTTTATCTTATCGGGTTATTGTATTTTGTAACTTTCCTGGAACCAAATATTTTTGACGCTACTATTCCGAAACCATGACCTAGAGCGTCTGCGTAAACCTATTCTATATAAACCGGAACCTCAGCTATTTATAAGCGTGTTGTATGAAAGGAGAGAAGGTTAGCACTCCCCTAGACAAGGATGGAAATGGCCCCTGTGGCCTGCAACACATATACGGTTAAGGCACTGCCACCTACTTCGTGGCATCTCTAACCAAGTTTTTCAATTGTGTTTATGGTAAATGTTCGTGCTCTCTGCTTTTGGTTTTACATCACATCACAACTTTCTATAGGAAAATAAATAATACAGATGGAGGCAGCTAAAAGTAATATTGTTCAAATGGAGATTTCCATTGTAATACAGTGAGTTCCTGGATCTAGTCACTATTACTAATACTACAGAAATGGTCAGGTTCAACATTTCTGAATTTTTCTTTTGGATATTTCATGGCAAAGTGCAATGTAATCAGTATGGAAAACTGGCTCTTGGCCCCTATCTGACATGACATCATGACATTCTAGAATCTGAAAACCACCCATCAAATGAGTCGTAGCAATTTGTTTGACAGCACCTTGACTAGATTATGTTGCTGTAGGTGTTAATGATGTTGTGGATATGGTTTCATTATGTTTTTTGTGTATCACCAGTTGTTTTTGTTTTTTTGTTGGGTTTCAGTACAACATTCCATACATTATTATATAACAGATGGGAGGTAGTTAAAAGAAATATTGATAAAATGCAATATTTTTTGTTATAATGTAATATAGCAAATTCTGGGGTCTAATCACTAATACGATGATCCAGTTCAACATTATGAATTTACTGTTCGGGCATTTGTTATTAGACTCTAAATACTAGGGAATGCTGGCTTCTGTTTTGTCCCATTCGGAGTATGACATCATCATATACTAGAAAAGTCTAGAAAACCACCTATTTCACCAGCACTCTTTATTCTAGATAATTCATACTCCATATCATATTGGTGGTTTTCAGATTCTAGAATGTGATTATGTCATACTCTCAGATTTTAGCAGTAGACAATGATCACATTGTATTTTACCTTGAAATATACCAAAGGTAAATTCACAAATGTTAAATCTGATCATTTCTATTTGTGATGAGCACCAAGAACTCTTTCAACAATATTATTTTTTGCTGCCCACTATCTGTATTAAATATAAATGACCTACAGAATGTTGTGGTATCAATAGAAAAGCAGCAATTATTATTTGGTTTAATTTCCTATAATTAAATTGAACCAAGCAGATGTGATTTTATGTATGTAATGTAAGCTTTATATATTTTTTTTAAGTTTTATAGGTGCATTATGAGACTTTTCTGGAGAAGGGTTTGCCATTTTTTGTTTCCATGGAGATGTTTTTGTATTGCATGGAATGTTCCATTGGCATGTTTCAACTATAGTGTTTCATAGCTATCTTCTGTCTTTAATTTTTTTTTATTATATTTTTTTTAGGACTTCATTTAGTTATTAATTTTTTTTTATTGATTGATTTTATAATTTTTATCTATAGTTCCTATTGGATCTTTTTGTGTCATAACATAATTCAGACATTTTAGAGCCAGATGATTTACAATACTATGTGAAACACTTTGAAAACTGTCTTGTTTATAAAATGTACTACACAAATAAAATTGGATTGGAAAATGAAAATACTACTGCAATCAAAATTGTGAAAAAATGCATCCTTATTGTGACTGGGCTCGCTTCTTCACAGACCTGACCTGGAATTGGCCTGGTGGCATCCCATTTGTCTCCATGGAGATAGACAAGTTTAATGTCATACTGTGGAACAATCTAGGCAAAGCAACAACATTTCCATGAATTAATTGCAATAACAAAAACACAATGCACAAAAATATATGTTTATTAGAGTTCAACAGGTGCTCCTACAGTACATCTCAAGAATAAAGTCTTAAAAGTCTTAAAAGTCTTAGTTATTTAGCAGGCATTTGTGTCAAAAAAGGGAAAAAAAAAAAAAAAATCAGGACACTATTCCAACTCAGTCTGGTCCTTTTTGGTATTCCACAGAGAAAAACTAAAGTATTAAAAATAACATGGATAATCCTTGGTGTGGATTCCAGCCTGCAGGTGTCACATGATCAGCCTCTGTCCCAGGATCTTGCGGTTGATCTCGGCCAAAGCCACAGAGAACACAAAGGCCTTCTCATCAGACAGGCTGGCGTACATGTCCACCTCCTTCTCTTGTTTCTCTGTCGACACAAAGACACGTTAGACAGTGATCGATTTCTTTATTTTTTTCTGCATAATTCTAAAATGACCATTGTTAACATGCGATTTAACACATTAAGCCTGTATAATCTCTAAAAGCTGTTTAAAAAAAAAAAAAAAAACACAAAAGAAAAGAAAGAAGAAAATAATGAAATCTGAAACTAGTGCAACTTCTGAAGGGCTGCATCTTACAATTACCATACAAATTGTTTAATCTGTCAATTATTTTTGGACTATAAGGCGATTAGATAAGGCGTTAGAACGTAATAGCATTGTGAGTATGACATTTTTAAAGAGCCCATTTTACGCTTTTTTTCTGAGGTATGTTATAATGTTGTTTCCTCATCAAAACATACCCGGAGTTGTGTTTTTTTCAGTGTCGTTCCATTCATGAGTTCTTCTCTTGTGGTAATACGGGAAGTGTTAGACTGTGGTTTTTAAGTCTGAACACCTTCCTGGAATTGCAAGTCTCTATTCAACTAAAAGAAAAAAGGTTGTTAATTTTAAAACTACCTCTACATGGCATAGACAGAATAGGATTACTCAAACAGGGTAGCTGCGGGGTCTTAAAAGTCTTAAAAAGTCTTAATTTCGTGTTCCTAAATTAAGGCCTTAAAAATCTTAAATCATGTTGTCCAAGTCCTATTTTTTTTCACAAAGGTCTTAAATTTCATTAGCCTATTTTTTTGTAAACTCAACTGGGGTGCAGTGTAATTTTAAACAGAGGAAGGGGAAAAAAACAACAGCATGAAATCATGTAATGTGAATTCTACGTCTAATTTGGAGAATGCGCAAACAATACTTTGGTTTCTGGCGCCGGCGGCAATGAGTAAAAACAATCAGTACAGTAAACAACAGTTTGTTGTTGTTGAAAATGTTAAATGGTTGAAGCACTTTGAAAGACAATGTGAGACAAGACAATGTGAAAGGTTAGTTTGTCTTGTTAGAATGTTAGAAATGATTTTTGGCCATTTTACAAGCAATGCATACTACTATAATTGAGTTCTGAATGAGATTTTATAAGTTTTTTTTTTTTGTTATTTAAAGCCGTGAGAAGAGTCATTATTAGAATTGGATCTGGTGTTTTTCGACCACATACTGGGTGCGATGTTGGTCTTAATTTTCATTTAAGTGGTCTTAAAAAAGTCTTAAATTTGGGGTAGTCAAACCTGGGGATACCCTGTGAAATATGTGTGAATAAAACAAACTACAACTCCAGATATGTTTTTGAGGAGGTAACAGCATTATAACATGGCTTAAAGATCACAAGAATCCATCCATCTATCCATTTTCTTCCGGTTATCCGGGGTCAGGTTACAGGGTCAACAGTCTGAGGAGGACCTCCCAGACTTCCCTCTCCACACACACGTCCTCCAGCTCTTCCAGGGGGATCCCGAGACGTTCCCAGGCCAGCCGAGAGACATAGTTCCTCCAGCTTGTCCTGGGTCTTCCCCGGGGCCTCCTACCAGTGGAGGAACACCTCCCGAGGGAGGGGTCCAGGAGGCATCCGAAACAGATGCCCGAGTCAAATCAGTTGGCTCCTCTCAATGTGGAGGAGCAGCGGCTCTACTCCAAGCTCCTCTCGTGTGACTGAGCTCCTCACCCTATCTCTAAGGCCAGCCACCCTGCGGAGGAAACTCATTTCGTGCACTTGTATCCGCGATCTTGTCCTTTCGGTCATTACCCAGAGCTCATGACCATAGGTGAGAGTAGGAACGTAGATTGACCAGTAAATCGAGAGCTTCACCTTTCGACTCAGCTCCCTCTTCACCACAACTGTCCGATACAGCGACCGCATCACTGCCGACGCTGCACCGATCCGCCTGTCAATCTCACGCTCCATCCTCCCCTCACTCGTGAGCAAGACCCCGAGATACTTGAACTCCTCCACTTGAGGCAGAGAATCACAAGAATCCTTTTTATGTAATACAGGACCTTTAAATTTTACCAAAGTTTATCCTGATGGAGAATATTCATCCAAAAATTTTAAACGTTCATGTTTTCTGCCATTAACAGGTGAATGATAAAATCTCTTAGCTACACAAACAGCATGTTTTGGAGTCCGTGTACTGTCCAAATAACAACTATTACTTCTTAATTATAAATTGGATATCTATACAAATGTAATTAAAGCAGTTTACAATATCTTAAATAATAGAATATGATAAAAATGACAACGTAAAGAGCCTCCTCTGTCTCTGCTCTGACTTCAAATAAAAATACAATTGCCCAGTGTGTGCAAAAAGATCAAGATTTAATTTTTGTAGCTATATCGTTCAGCCTTATACAATATCATAATTTACTATTTGTGAACTAAATGTAATGCTTTGTAGAGCAGGAACTAGACACGGCACACCTCTGTCATCCTCCACCTTCTTGAGGCCCACAGTCTTGGGTCTCCCTCGGCCCCTGCGGATGGGGTCTCCCTGGCAGCTGGGCCGGGCTCTCCTCCTGTTCTCCATGTCACTAGGGAGAGCCTCGATGCGGTCTTTACGGATGCGCTCAGTCCGCCGCCGTTTCGACTCCAGTTGATCTGCACAAAGTTAAATACATTCAAAACACGTACTGTATATCCCAATGTACGTTCAGCGGTTCCTTCCTGTAAAGGCAACGTTTTGATTATATTTTGACATGATGGATAAAACAATGCAGTTATTCTAAACTAGAGGGAGAATCACCATGGTAACCTAAAGTAACAGATGCCCATGTCCAGCAGCTGTGTTGTGACTGCAAAATTCCACTCAAGAACTCACTTCAATGTTGGAAAATAAATACAAATATTAATTATTATTTATTTATCTATGTATGTTAGGCAACTAGAATAATTATGCAGTGACATTGTAACTGTTAAGCTCTAAGTTCTTCTTTGAACAAAGCCTCAGGAAAAGAAATGTACATATATACTGAAAGTTTTCTCAACCTATACATGTCCCACATAGATGATCTTGGTGTCTAAGTGAAGATAAGACTTGGTGCTTTCTGTCTGCTGTTAAATAAAGACATTATATAACATCAGTAATAAGAACACTAGACTCAAACACAATCCTTCTTAACTGACAAACAAAATCTAAAATCAAAACTGAAAATTGCTTTCTAAATTTTGGATGTACCTTCTGGGACACCAAGGAATTGGAAAAACAACTTGAGATCATCACTTGTGCAAAATTTGGCGCAGATAAAACAAAATATGTACATTTTACACTGTTTTCAGTAGGGAAAAGTCCAGGCATCCTGAGTCAATCTGGTGCCCATGTGCCACCCAATTGGCTTCATCAGATTTTGTCAGAATAAATAATTTATTGAGATAAAACATTTTGACACACAAGGACAGCAAATAAAACATTTTCAAACATTTAATGTCTCAATTTAACCCATAATAAAGCTGGTTTTGAGTTGTGTAAAAGTTGTTTCGTTAAATAAAAAATAATAATAAAACACTGAATTCTAATATTGTTAATTTTCAGATTTTTCATAAGTTCAGTTTTATGTTGGTAGAGTGACAAATAGGCACTCTCCTTTCTCCTAGAAATGTTCTTGCTAGATTTTTTTTTACATTTACATGGTCTTGTCTTGTGTCTAATTTGAGATGTGAGACTACTAGTACTACCACTTCTACTAGAGTAGACGTAACTACTATTAACAAAGAAGATATTACACATATTGAACTTTGCCCCACTTTTTTCTACTGTATGTGTACAGTGTAGTAGTTAAAAACGATTTCGTAACTTCTGAACCAACCAGACCAAAACCTACTACTACAATTATTACTACAACTACTGCAACTACTACTAGAGAAGATAGACAAAGACATTTAACAGTCACAAAATGGCCACAGCAATTTCCACTGCAACAGTATCCATAATTCCTCTGTTTTTATTTTCACCACACTAATGGAAAACCCCTGACTCGTAATTTCCTGTGTCTAATTTGAGATTTCAGAGTAATAATGTACTTCTAAAGAGTAATCTATTAGTCCTAAGAGAAAAAAGTAAGTGTGGTTATATTATAAAAAGTTCAATCACCTGCTAGTCCTGGGGAGGAGGGGCGCTCATTTAACCTCGCCGTCAGGAGTTTGCGACTAATAAAAACAAACCCACAGGGACACGACTTACACGCCACCGGAATCTAGAAGGAGACAAAATAAAAACACATTAGAAAAGCTGATCCAAACAATGTGAAAATGTTGAAATGGATGTGTTGTAGGATACTATTTTGTAGTGTCTAGTCATGAAACAAAAATTTCAAACTTGATTTCGAGACTAAGGAAGAGATACAGATTCCAGTACAACCATAATAAAACCACTTTATTTAGACAATAGAAATTCATTTTCAACATTATATTTCTTACATATTTAACCTGTGGTGTTATATGTGTGTAATCCCTCAGTGGTCCAGGTAGGTTCCATAGTGATCTGTGTGTATAATAGTCTATGTGCTCTTATACTTGTTCTGATACAGCTCAAGATCATTCTAAATCTATTCAGGAAAGGTTCATTTCTGTCCTGTGAATGTGACTTTTTTTTAGTATCCATACCTGCTAAAATGAGTACCTAGTTTTGGTACTAGTTTTAGTATTGAGTAGTATCAGACTTTCAATACTTCTGACAATCCTAGTAGTGCCTACAATGAAGCTGAGGTGGGGCAAAGCAATCAGAACGTGTACTTAAATGAAAAATATGCAAAAGGGGTAAAAGTATTAGATGAAAGAAAAACTATGTTAGAAGATAAAAATTTTGAATAATAAACAACACATACATGTTTTTTTTTCCAAATTTCAACTTCAGTTTGCACAAATATGTATTCTATAAAACTACAATGAATAAACGACACCTTTTTTTTTTTTGTATTTCAAACAAAAAATACTAAAATGTCCTGCAGTGTGAGTAGCTCTCCAGCCTTTTCCAAGTAGCTTGCCAAAGAATTTCTGAATTATACATTAGGTGCCAAATGACTCAAATCTGATTAATTACCATTGTAAATGTAGAATTTTGATGACTAACTTTGTGCACTAATAAATGGATAAATGCTTATGTTTTATAGGTATCTAACTGTTCCCCAGCTATGGCTTTTCTATGCTCAGTTTATTGTGACCACTAAAATGAGTAGCTCTTTGGCATTTTCTTTTTGTAAAGATAGCTCAGATAGGAAAAAGGTTGGAGACCCGGTTTAGAATGAGTTACTTCAAAGGTGTTGGGATAAAGGGACACATGTGTACATTATTTAATATAGTTAAACCTTTATCTCTGCTTTAAATCAAAAAAGATATATATTCAGTGGAATGCTGTAATCCAAAGGGTGTCCTGTAGTGTGACATGAAAAATAACAGATTTAAAAAGACAAAAAGAACACAATTCTAATAGATAAAAAGACATTCTTTAATATAATGGAACAATTGTATAATCATTATTAAGATAGTACAATATTATGTACATTTTTTAAACTAAATCTGTAGTGAATTTTCAGTGGGATGACTGGAGAGGTCACACTGTAGGGCATGTTAATGTCTAAAATTAAATGAGTTACACGAACAGTTATGTAATGCTTGTGAGAAGGTTTCTTAACAATATTGTACAAATGATTTGTTTTTGAAAATAACTTTTGTATGTTGCTACAACTTCAGGTGTGTCACACCAAATATCAAATACCCATATAAGCATGAAACACACACAATGTGTACATTGTAAATGTGTACTTTTCACAATGTTACAAGTAGGCCTAGCCTGTGTTGGTACAATTTGTTCAAACGTTACACTACCATTACTACCACTACTACTACCCCCACTACTACTACTACCCCCACTACTTCTTTGTCCCACTTTTTTCTTACTATTTTATGTGTAAGTATGGTAGTTACAGAGATATTAAACATCAACTACTAACTAATAACTATAGGCCTATTACTAACAAAGAAGACATTAAACACGTTGAACTTTGTCCCACTTTTTTCTTACTATGTTATGTATAAAGCCTAATACAAATCTAATAGATCAAACAAAGTGTTTTCCAATGTTCAGCAGCAGAATCTCTCCTCTGTCCTCATTTTCTGACACGTCCATCTTCTACCAGATCTCCACTAGTGCCCTTGTCCCGTCTCACCCTCCCTCCCAAACCGCACACTGTCACATCCCAAACTCCTTCTTAATCTCTCCTCACCTGTTGGTCGCACTCAGGGCAGGATTTGGTGGCCATTTTGACTTTCTTTGTTTTATTTGCCGACATAGCGCCGATGTGGCAGCTGCAGGATCAGGCCCCAGCAGCTTCGATATCGCAATAGGGACCGGGGACGGATGACAGCGTGTGCAAAAGGCTCCTTCACCGAATGCAACCCCGTACTAAGCCAGATCTGTCCCGTTTGCACATTTTGATCGGAGAATAAAGGATTGAGGATCGATGCCTTTTGCAGCCGCTGCTCTCTGTGGTCTGCTCAGTCTTCTTTAGGCTGCAGCCGGTAATGGAAAAAGCAGCTACAGGGGTATTGTCGCCACCCAACGAGCTGGAGTGCCGCTGAGAACTGAACGGTCATGGAAAAACAATACGCTTATTATAAAACTAGAGGGATGATCACCATGGTAACTTAGTTAGAGATATTATGCACCTCTAGCAGCCATGTTCTGACGAGACACTGGCAAGAACTCACTTCAGTGTTCATTTGTATCTAATGCTAATGCTCATGCAATAATAAATAATAATGTATACATATCGACATACTGCATAGACTTACATGAAGTAAGATATATGGAAATATGTAGTAAAAGAAAATTGTAGTAAATCAATTATATATATCCTCAAAATAGGCACCCTTATTTGTCAAAAAAAATTAGTAGTTATTTCACGTATTTCTTTACATAATTCCATATATCTTACTTCATATATTTGATGTATTTTGTATGTATCTAAAATGTACAAAATAGTAAAAAATAAAGAAAATGTGTTACATGAGATGATGTCCAAAAGTTTTTCACTGGCAGCAACTTCTTAATAGTACATTAGTTACATAGAAAAATTTAGATTTAGCAAGGTGGTAGTGTGGTCGTCTCTCTGGTCAGTGTATGCCATTGTCTTTTACTTTTCACCCATCTAATCCACACATGTGGTGTGTGAAAGAGTGAATGTTGGTAGTCTGAGAGGTAACCACATCTGTCAATTTGCAAAGAAGTGTGATAGAATACTGTTCTTTTGCTAATCCAGTACCTTTTCTGTGTAGAGTTTGCATGTTCTACTCATAGTTTACAGTTCTGTTGTTTATAGGAGCCAGTTTGAGTACTTTTCACCATTCAAAAGACAGAAGATTTTGTTCTGAATTGCTATGCTATGGCTTTTCTGACACAACCAATTACAATCTCCACGATAATGGGCAATCTTTTCTTTTCTCTTTTTTTCAAAACAGCATAGATTATAGAGCACACATTTTATTGGATAACTTTATTTCAGTTACATGACGATAATTTCACTATTTAATCACTATTTAGTTTGTAATCTGTTTTACAAGCATTTAGGCAATTTATAATAAAACTGAATGAATAGTAAATAATTCTCCAGCAAAAAAAAACCTAAACAAAAAAAAAAAAAAAAAAAAAAGAAAAACAAGCTGCGCTCTAACTAACTCTCAATGTCCGGGACACATAAACAATGAGGATACATAAAGAAGAGGAGTTGACATGTAAGCGCAGAGGTTAGACATGTGCAATGGACACGTGTGAGAGAGAGGGGGCAGTGACGAGACGATCAGACGGGACCATGGGTGCACAGTGGGCTTGACCAGTCACACAGCTTGAAGGATGGAATCATGTTCTAGTGTTGGGTGTCACATACAGGGCTTGGCATTAACTTACAGCCGTGCAATTAATAGAATTTTAATAAATCCACTCTTTACAGATGGTCAATGATCAGCTTGGGTCTTGTTAGTTAAAGGGTCTACAGTAAGTCCTCAGTAAAAGCATGTGGACACTGGAGCAGAGTTCAGACTTTGGAGGAAGAAATTTAACTAT